>NC_090660.1:111977414-112578659 GCF_013368605.1 Nyctibius grandis
CATGTATTTTAGATGAAAATCCACCAAATAAAGTTGGAGGGAGGGGGATTATTTTAAAGCAAGCTCCTCATAATTTCAATAAATAGATAGAAGACCTCCATCTGTAGACTCAATCTTTTTAAGCTTGTACCTTGCCAGTGAGAGTAATTGGACCTACTGATGACTTAAATTCACTTAGGACTGAGCCCACCTTGAACTCCTTGTTAAATCAGAACCTACTGGTGCAAGACTGGCTCTCTTGAGAAGTAAATGGCAATGTATACCTTTACCATAATAACCCAGCACTATGTGTTGCATACTCACTCAGGAAGTGGGAGGCATGAATTTCAGGACCTCCTTAGCTTCAGGTGTTTAAAACCATCTCTCTAACATCCTAAGAGAATGGCTTGCCCTCCAGGCTAAAGAATATTCTTATCATCAAAAGCATTTCCCAACATTTTAGCCAGGTTATGTGGCTGAGCTAGTTATGTGAGGTCAGAAACAGGCAAATAAAAAGTAAACTATGAATGTGATTAATGATTTAAAAAAAATAGGAAATATACCTAGAAATGTGCCATAGTGTGGCCTGGTGCCAAAACCTGAGGCTGTTTCTGTTTTTTATACAGTAGCAGACCATGTTAAAATGCAAATGCTTGCTTTTTTTTTTTACTATCTACACAAGGAGTCAAGGTGCCTAACAGTAGCCATAGCCAGAGTGAAAAGTCTAATCTCTGATGTAATTTACAGCTTAAAAACTGACAATAAAGGTGCTGCAGCCCTTCTAAAATTGTGTATCTGGGAAAGAAAGTAGCACCTCATTTGTCCTTGTTCATTTCAATAAACTCAGAATTAGTCACACAATTTAGCCTCAAATTTCAATGTGTTCACTCATCATGGTTATGGCAGTAGTGGTTTTAGGGTATATTGGAACATATCTGATGGCATTACTTTGAAGTTTCCATTATAACCCTGTGAAACAACTACATAATTCATTTTGCTTAGGTTCTTAACCCCTTTGCTCACTGCAGCAAGCAGGAGAAAGCAGAGGGAGTTTTAATGCAGTAAAGTTGACTAAGTGAATCAGAACGGGATAAAGTGTTTCTTAGAATTCAGGAGGGTTTTTTCATGTGTTTATGACCTTGGCAGACCTAGGACTTGCAGCGGGGCTGTGTTCAGATGAAAAACTTCTTAGACTGATCCAGAGGTAAGTGGTAGTTTTACAGATCAGGAAGTTAATCAAGTCAGGTGTCTGACTGAGAACAATGTAGAATTGCACCACTAAGATTGTTCTGGTCAGGAGACATAAATGAGACATTAGCATTTTTTTCTTTTTTTTTTTTCCATGCAAAAAAGTCTTTGCAAATATAGCATCATATAAGTTGGTCTCCTAGGCAAACACAGGTATTTGCAGTTCACCCTTACTTAAAATCTCTTTGAAATGTCAGATGGATATTATATTCTTCAGTCTTGGGTTATTGAGAAATATAGCAGTACACCAACAATGAGGCAGGAGAATCCACACGCTAAGGTCACAGGTGAAAACTTTCATATCTGGGCTATAGATCTGGAGTTGTAATCTTTGGGCTGCCTGCCTTTAATATAGTAGACTCATGATTAGCTCAGCTATCTGGACAGGTGGCAGAATTCCCTCCACAGCCCAAGGAAAATCTCTGAGTTGCAGAAAAAAAAAACTGAAGCAGAAAATAGCTGCTTACTTTAGAATAAAGTAGGTAGCCATAGCTCAGACATCTACAAAAGGAAAATTTGGTGCCCTGATCTAAATACTCTACTTTCATAAAGAGTTTTTTAAAGTATATAAGTGAATATTAAAATTACCTCATTCATATATGTCTTAAATATTTTTACGGGGTTTTTTTGTGAATATTTATTACTGACAATGTGGAATGACACACTTTGTTTAAATAAAGTGACTAGAAGAGCAACCATAATGTGGTCATTATTTTTCTCTTATGGTATGTATTGGTAAGTGTTATCATTTTTTCCAAACTATTGTCTTTACTTTGCCAATCTATGTCACGAAAACAGGAGTGTCAGGCAGCCCTGAACATGCTATGGAGAATGGAGTATAGTGCAAGCTTTTGATGCCAAAAATAATCAGTGTAAGAAACAAAGAGTATCATCAAATTTATGGAAATGAAAACCCAAATGCAAAACTCCTCAGAAAATCTTTCACCAGGTTCACATAGCTCAGCTTTAAAAAAATCTGTGGATGAGGTCAGAAACCTGACAACCCACATTCTCCATATTTTATCTTTCTTGTCGAAAACAAGGCAAGAAATTTCTAGTATCTGCTGACTGAAAGTTCAGCCCAGATCCTGGTGATCCAAGTTGTTCATACTACCATGTGAACAAATCACCAGACAAACATCTCTGTGTCCAGAGTACAATTTGGGAATCAGATATGCTAACCTCTTTTTGTCAGAAAGACCCTTGGTCAAACACTTCACTTCTCTACCTTTCAATCTTCCCATCTCCAAAATAAAGCTAATCTCATTTGCAAGGTTTGTAGGAAGTGTAATGAATAACTGCAAATTTCTTTTAAAAATCTCAAATCAAAACTAAGCAAATTATTATTAATATTACTAATAAACCTGAGGAAATAAGCTCATCTTTCGCCTTGTCTGGAACCATAAAAGGCAAAATAGGACAGAACATTTTCAGGAGTGGTATTCAGCTGGATGAGGCTGAGAGCAGCACAAAATGTTTTATCCAGCAGTAATTTAAACAAAGTCAGAGTGCATTAAAAGAGCAAATAAGTGTGGGAACAAGGTGGCAATCTATGAAAGCCAATGTACTGTACTGAGACTGATATGTGGCACAAAGTGATGTGAATATGAATAAAAATGTGTCCTACTGTGCCAAAGTTTCAATGTATTTTAGTTTTCAGCCCCATAAAGATCTATCAGCCAGCATTGTGGGGTTGTCTTAGAGAAGCAAGAGGCATGGGTTCTACTATGTTATTCCTGGAAACATTATGTAATTTAATTTTCTTTTCTCAGTCAATTTTCTCTTGGATAATGATAAAAGCCACTGGCAAACCAAAGTGAGTTTAGTGGTTATTTTCTGTTTTCTAGTAAGAAAATACCCTTATCACAGATTCCAAATCGAGAAATTATAAATTATTTATAATTTGAACTTCCCATGCTCTAAGCAGTGTCTCTGTCTGCAAAATTCAACAGTGATGCATTTCTGGTTTTAATTGCTTGGCAGAATGGTAAAAATGAATCCCAGGAGCTGTGTCTTTCTGAGTCCTGAGAACTCTGAATCAATAAGGCCAGTGGAATGCTTATTAGAGCAAAAAATTTGCTCAGGAAACTCAGAAAGTTAGGACATAAAACCTAATAGTCCCAATATTAAGTTTATTAATTGATACAATTCTTATTTAATTAGAAAAGAAAAAAAAAGTAATCTTTTGGACATGGTTCTTTTAGGGAGTTTGGGATGACTATGTTTTAGTTAATATTTTCTCTTGAATTCTGGTGGAGAGAGAGGGGCATTTCTGGATGATAAACCCAATTTTAGAGTGAACAGACTCATCCTGTTGCTGTGCTGCCTTCTTTCCAAAAACTAGAAACAGAGCATAGGATGATTAGGCTCCCATTTGAGGTTTCTCCACTATGAGTCTAAAGATAGATTGACCTTTATAAACAAACAAATTTGCTGCATTAATACAACAGAAGACATCTGGCCTTTGAAGCACACATAATTTCAAAAATAGCATTGCTTCCTGGTGTATGTAGACTTAAGAAACAGCTATTAATAACCACTTTTTTTTTTTCCCCTGAAGTATTTCAAATGTCATCAGTACCGAGAAATGTTTCTCTCCAGCCATGTCAAAATGTGGAATCCAGACTGATCAAATAACGATGAATTTATCATATAAAGCATTTCCAGTCATCTTCATCATGTTCCCTTCATGGGACTCAGCATGAATTAGGAGCATAAGGCTGGAGAAATTGCCAGTGTCATCAAATCCAGATCCAATTATCGCAGACTACTTCATATGGCCCTGTTGACAACTCTTCACATGCTGTCTCAGGGCAGTCAGATTTCTTTCTGCCATGCCTCTGATCAGAGGGCATCCTAGAATTTTATTGCTCCAGAGTTTAGAAACTTTCTTTGAATTTCCAGCTTACATTTATTCTCAAGCTGATGTTCCTAGGCTTGCACTGTCCTCTAACTAAAGGACTGCACTCCTCTCCATTGTGAAATAGATGGGGTAGTCAGATAAGGACCAGAACAGCTGGAGCTGAATTAATATGGACTGTGTTACACTAAATGTCACGTGAGCCGAGCACAGCAATGTCCCTTCTGACATACAATTCTGACACGAATCTTTGCTTCTGGATTTACTATTCCCTTACTTCTCCTTTTTTTTTTTTTTTTTTGCAGAAGCAGATCCCTGATCCTTTGAAGATCCAGGGGAATATGTGCCCAGATGTTTCTAACCCTCTTTCCACAGTAATTTTCAAGCACTTCATGAACAGCAGCAAACACCAAGTTAGGTGTGTCAGCTTCTGGAACACGCTGAATGTCCCAGAAAACTTTAAAGAAAGCATAGTCCAGAATTTCATAAAGACAACTACTTTTGGTCACTGTTCCATATAGTGAGAGAGAGGGAGTTAAAAGAAAAGCATCTTCTTTGAAGTCAAGCTGTGTCCTCTCCAGGAGTATCTGCTGCCCTCTCCTACCTGCCTCTGGAGCTGCAGGTAGTAATAGAGAAGAGTAGGGATATTTGAAGCCAAGCAGCTAAGAGAATAAAAGAACTAAATATGGAAGGAAAATGATGTATTTGTACTTCCCACAAGCATGGCAAGGGTCTTCTTTTGGCTCCATTGCTTTCACAGAATCACACAGAATCAATCAGGTTGGAAGAGACCTCAGGGACCATCGAGTCCAACCATTGCCCTGACACCACCATGGCAACTAGACCACTGCACTGAGTGCCATGTCCAGCCTTTTCTTAAACACATCCAGAGATGGTGACTCCACCACCTCCCTGGGCAGCCCCTTCCAATGTCTAATGACCCTTTCTGAGAAGAAATTCTTCCTAATGTCCAACTTGAGCCTCCCCTGGCGAAGCTTGAGGCTGTGTCCTCTTGTCCTATTGCTAGTTGCCTGGGAGAAGAGGCTGACTTTCTGTGGTATTTAAATGGTTAAAGATGTACCACATCCCCTAATTAAGAGGTCTTCCTCAGTTCAGGTAAAAAGAACTTGAGCTGTCCATAGTGATAGTCCTTTATTTAATACCCTTGTGTTGGCCTGTTGTATGTGGTGGTTTACCACAGCAAGAGATATCTGGGGATGTGGTATGGGTCTGAATACCAGGAGCTATAGAAAACATAAATAAAACAAAGTGTCATATTAAAGTAACTGAGTTCTGAATTTGTTTGATTGCTTTTAGAAATAGAAAACATGTATTTTCAGTCTTGCTTGGCTCAGTGCTCATGCAGTGGTTGAGAATATAATTGCAAAGAAACAATTTTCTCAAGAAAAAATTAGACTAGAATAGCAGCTTTTAGTAATAGGCACATTGAGGGATTTGTTTCAGTTCTATCTGTTTTATCGTAGGAGAAGTAAATTTAAATAACATTTTTAGGCCTGCAGCGTCAAGCACACAGAACAACATTTCTCAAGCATCATGATATCACATTTTATTATGTGAAAAATTCCCGGCTTGCTCTGGGGATGTAACAGGATCACATAAGGAGGAGGCTGTGTTGCTGGGATTCACTGCAGCCTTTGAGGGAGGTAAAGTTTATCAGGAAAGGAACCACAGGAAATCAGAGAGTGACTTCTCTCCAAGAAAAATTGTGTTTGACTGTTTTTTTCTGGACAGGTTCTGGTTCAGTTGTGGTCATGGCAAGTTGTTTCTTCTATGATACCTATTCCTCATATGTTCTTCACTTTATTCCTTATGTTTTCTTCATTTTATGGGTGCTGAACTTTGAGACCTTGAGTTGTGCATGAAGTCCATGGCAGAACGACACAAAAAAGCTCAGTGTTCCATTGAGTTGTGCTCTAACTCTGATCCATCCTTCTCTTGTGGGCAAGTGAACCTTAAACAAATTAAAAAAATATCTCATAGGTGTGAAACTGAAAACCGGACAAATCCAAAACTCCTTACCACATTTCTAACTAAGTGGGTACTGGTGGATCAAGACCACCATGATGAAAAATCTGTTTGTCTGCTTCAGATTAGTATTTACTCTTGACTTCGCCAGAAACAGGATGGAACTAGCATGCACTTCTCTTGTTCATTTTAACCAGAAACTTCATCTGGAAGAAGGGAAAAAAAATGACATTATTATAAAAACTTTAGGTTTGCAGAAACTGTACTTGAAAAAACGAATAGTCAGATAATTTTGGAGAAGCTCTGCATGTGATATTTTTGTAAATAGTTACAAAAGTGCTACAGAGAATTTGACATTATTAACACTAAAAATATTATGAGACTCTAATCCTGCAAGATGCTGAGTCTATGGGAACACGCAGCATTTGGCAGTTCTCAGGAAGCTCTCAATAACTCTTACATTCAGGCTTAAAGTGCTGTGATCCTGAGTTGCCCATTAAAGATGCACTAAATGTTTCCACTAAGGGAAGTCCCAATTATGTGGTTTTATATAGAAAAAGGGAAAGTTAATGAATGGAAATGTAACAGCTCTGACGCTGCTGAAGCACTGAGCTGTCATCCTCATAACTTTCCCAGGGAGATAAATATGCTCTTTCCAGCTTCTCAGAAGTTATTATTGCATCTGATTTGCAGGCAATATAAAGGTAGAGAGGAGGAAAATCAGTGGCAATTTTTTGACATTTTTCATAATGAAAATTTTAAAAGCTTTTTTTAAATGAACAGTAGGGAAATACCATATTTTTATTATAGAAGAAAACATGGATTATAAACTGGTTTGAATCTAATAAAGTAGTCATATTGGCTAAGATGCCAGCATTTCATGTTAGAAAATCCCTGAATTCAAAAGCAGTCTTAATTTCAACTCAAAGTTTTGAGGTTCACAGCTGTCCTGTAGAACACTCTAAAACCACACAGTTTTTAGCCCTTCCATTTGGAAAAGGGACCAAGATGTGCAGAAGTGGGATAAATTAGAGGCTGAATTTTAGGTAAGTTGTTACTGGAGAACATGCAATCTCTACCCTGTTTTAGTTATCTGTATTAGAGTGAAAAGATTCACCTTCTGAAGGCTCCAGCCTGTTTCAGTTGTCTACTAAAGAACCCATTTAGGTTAGAAACCCAACTTTTATACTACTACGGTGTATTAGATTAATGCTACTTTTCCTGTCTGTCGATTCTACCATCTGTCTCGCTGCTTGTTTCCCTCTATTTTTATATTTCTGGAAGCAAACACATAAGAGCTCCCCTGTTTCCCTCTACAGGTTTTTTGCTATTACAATAATAGCAGCTGGCACTCTGCACTGAGATCAGAGCCCTGTTGTGCTACAGGTTACAGATGCACTTTCTAAAAGACAGCTTCAGCCCTAAGGACTGTCCTGTGCAAATACAGCAAGGAAGGATGGATGCAAAAGTGACCATGGGAGGGCAGTTGAATTTGATAGAATCCTCAGCCTGTCTGCATTGAGAATCAAACCCAAGTTTCTTGCTGTCAAACTCTGCATGCAACCCAATAAAACTTCACATCTCTGCATGTCCTGGTTTTAGTGTCATTTTGAAACAGTGTTAGTAGTGATGCAAATAAATTCAAAGCCATAATAGAGACAAGAGGCAATTTATTAGGCCCCAGGTAAACAAAATCTTTACCCAACAAAGCAGGTAAATACTCAATATTGTGTTTAAACACAGGTGTCTGCAGTATAGGTTTGTCCACCCCAAGGGTGCATGTCAACCTGGGCTCCCTGACACAGAGGGAGTTCACATAGACAGTGGGTGAAATTCATCTCATATTAAAAGATGTCTGTGTGAACTGCATGAAGTTCAACAAGGCCAAGTGCAAGGTCCTGCATGTGGGTCGGGGTAATCCCAAGCACAAATACAAGCTGGGAAGAGAATGGATTGAGAGCAGCCCTGAGGAGAAGGACTTGGGGGTGATGGTTGACAAGAAACTCAACATGAGCCGGGAATGTGCGCTTGCAGCCCAGAAAGCCAACTGTATCCTGGGCTGCATCAAAAGAAGCGTGGCCAGCAGGTCGAGGGGGGTGATTCTGCCCCTCTGCTCCGCTCTTGTGAGACCCCACCTGGAGTGCTGCATCCATCTCTGGGGGTCCCAACATAAGAAGGACATGAAGCTGTTAGAGCGAGTCCAGAGGAGGGCCACAAAGATGATGAGAGGGCTGGAGCACCTCTGCTATGGAGACAGGCTGAGACAGTTGGGGCTGTTCAGCCTGGAGAAGAGAAGGCTCCGGGGAGACCTCATAGCAGCCTTCCAGTACCTGAAGGGGCTACAGAAAAGCGGGAGAGGGACTTTTTACAAGGGTATGTAGTGATAGGGTGAGGGGGAATGGTTTTAAACTGAAAGAGGGTAGATTTAGCTTAGATATTAGGAAGAAATTCTTTCCTGTGGGGGTGGTGAGACACTGGCCCAGGTTGCCCAGAGAACTTGTGGATTTCCCATATATTCCAGTTATCACATTTTAGGCATCCCGTCTTGGCACATAAAGGGAGAAACAATTACCAATACCTAAAGTACTCAAGTGTTCAGGATCCTGGTGTTCGTTGAGTGGCAAAGCTAGCATGCTTGGCAGGGAAATATGTTTATGGACAGGACTGTGCTCTTGAAACACATAATATTTCTCTTACACCATCATTGTTTGAAGTCTCTATCTTTGACAAAGAGATCAGAGTGAGTTTATAAAGGAAATCTTGATGAAAGAGGATAAACCAGGGCGGTTTTCTGTAGGAAAGAAACAACCTGTCTGCTTGTTGCTGTACATGGTAGAGCTTTTATAGACAAAACAGCATGGATCAAAATGGGGGAAAACCCCTAAAATTATAACTAAGCTACATCACAAGGCAATCTCCTTTAGAATTCCCCTGTTTTTGTCCTCAATTCATATCCTCTGTTAAAAGGTATCATCTGGTGATGATGTTAATATGTAGCATGCCTTGAATCCTAACAGGCAGAGCAGGTAACTCAATGTAATTTCAGGTTGGTATTTTTCCTTCCGAGCTTAAAACTTCCTACCTGCCCTGAGATGCCTTGCCTTGCAGCTACCTCTGGAAAGTATCAGCAATTTCATAAAACCCAGAAACCATCCAAGCAACAGTAGGTATATTAAAAGATTTATGGTTTATGCCAGGCTTTTTACAACAAATGTTAATGCAAAGAGAACCTGGCTATTCACTGGAGAAACTGTTAGTTTTTATAACAGATGGGATGATGCGTTGACCTTGGACATAGGAGTGATATGAGCATATAGCGGTTTGCTTTTGTTGGGGAAAGGCTACATGATTCCTATAAATGGACTAACTAGAGAAGGTAACCTTGTAGAAATTCCTGTGTTCCTTTGATCATTTTTTAATAAGATCATGAAGATGTTTTCATATCAAGTGTCTTTTAATGTGAGGAATCAAGGTATGTTCTCAGGTATTTTCAAACAATGTTTCCCAGTATGATGTCCATGAATACAAAATATTACTGTTTAATATTAAATGAAGTACTCAACAAACAGCCACAGTTAACAAAAATAAATTATGCAGTTAAAAGGCTTATACATAAAACTTCAGATAAAAAATAGATGTCAGATAAAGCAGAGAGAAAAGTGGTTATGCCTGGATAAAAATTCTGATATCTCTCCTTGGTCTTGTTTCTACTATGCGTGAAAGAGGCTCAGGTAAGAACAACTAAAGTCTCGTTTTCCTTAAGGAACTTAAATAGTGCTTATTAATCTAATAACCTACAATTTCTCTTGTTTTAGTGTATAAAAATAGAATATTTACTAAAACAGCTTTTAATATTCCATATGACTGTTTAAAAAGATGAAATGACTTCAAAAGCAATTATTTACCTGGCCTATCTTTATCTCTACCAAATATTTATAACTTCACAATGATTATTTGTTTCCCATTATTTGACTGCTCAATGACCTTGCCACCATCAATACATTCATCCTCTACAGTCTGCAGTGAGGTAAAGGAATGGTCTTAAAGAAACAGGGATTAAGGCAAAGCAAATGCAAATGTCTTTCATGACATTAAAGAATTACTTCAACTCTCCGTGATTCTCACCCTCTATTTAAACTGCAAATCTAACCTTCAGGTTGGAGCAGGATTTGACTGTTTAGTTAAACCACCTCATCTACAGTTAATGTACTTTTTAATGGGCACAAATTGAATTCATATATTTAAGAAACTATAGAATAGATTATCACCACATTCAGCACATCTAAAAATCCATAAAAATAATAAGAAAACTATTTCAGTTTTTATAATGTAATTATTACTTTACATTTTACAGGTGAGTATCCTTACACATACTTCATCCAAACAATGTGCCTTAAGCATATTACTGAATTTACAATAAATAAATAGCAATGTTTTATTTTTTGTTCACGTGAAATAAATAAATAAATAAACTTGTTTGTTCTGTGAATAAAAAGATCCATCCTTAGGGATACAGTGTGCTTTTCACATAATTATGGCATTAGCCTGAAGGCAAAATGTTCAAATGTAGACGATTTTACTTTACATGAGTGGTTTTACAGCGTAAACAGAGTTTTGGAAAGGTCCAGCCAACCATGTGGTCTGAGACTTAATTACTGAAACAGCCAGCCACTTCCAGCTACTCAATTAAGGAGCTATTTTCCCTGGCCCAAAGAGAGCTTCTGTCTAAAACCAAAGGACTCTGTGTAGGCACTTCTTGAACAGCAGTGGATGCATGTACCTTTCAGGAAAGAGGAGGCACCACGGGATTGCAGCATAGTAAGTAATAGCTCTTAACAGACATTAACTGTTAACTCCAATGGTGTGTTACACCACAGAGACCCAGATGCTAAATCATATGGGAAGACATATGTTTTCTCTGATGAATTAGGTCTGCTCCCTAAAAGAAATAAACTCTGTTTCCTCACATTATATTAAAGATTTAATGCATCTTGCACCACGATGAGAAGTGCTCCACTTTGGGAAGACTCTCTCTGCATACTTGTTCCTTGATGTTGCTATTCCGGTTCTTTATTATTGTGATTATTGTTTGCTGCTAAAGCCTTTTCTGTTAAAAGCCTCCAGCCTCCACTGTGGGTAAGTGCTTTCTAACTGATTGATTTGGGGATTTCCTCAAATTAAAGTAAAAATAGAGAATACATCAAAGCCAAAATTAACATTTCCATACTTGATTATCTAATGGTCGACATGTGGATCTGCAGTTCTTCAGATGGGTCTCCAGGAGTGGAACTGTATTGAAATAGGTCTGTATAGACAAAAGATCTTATTGAATAAAATATTTCCAGGCAGAATCTCCCAGCAAAAGTGGAGCTGGCTGTCAAGGGAAATGACTAGGATTAAACAATTTCTTTTCACAGCTCATTTTGGGATTCACCCGTTATTAGTTCTGACAAACCCTTTTTCTCCCCAGCTCCAGGGAAATTCAAAATTAGAGGCTCCTGCTTTGTTTGGTGCATTCAGGGAACTGTACCCTTCAAATCCACGTTAAGCACTCATACATAATGTCGAGTCTAAAAATGAGAAAACAAATGAGCTGGTCCTTCAGGGAGTGCTGCAGATCCTATTTTTTCCATTCATTGATGATAGCCGCAGATAGGCACACGGTCTGTGTTGGTAGATATCTAAGAGGGTTGTACCGACTCGTAAGTGCTTCCAGGTACAGATACTCTAGGCTGTACAACTGTAGGTTACTTCACCCACTAGAAATTTTATCAACTTTACATTTGACTAGACGGGAATAGAACTAGGAATCCAGCCTGATTCAAAGATCCATGTGTCAAAATTTCCAGGACTAACTGGACTCGTTGTCTAAGGGTACGTTTGCAGTGTGAGGCTATTGTTCAGGGGCTTACCATTGACACATCTCACGTCTGTGTCAGGATGGTTTGGAGGTAAGCAGCAGTCTTGCTCTGATTTTCATGCAAATTAAGCCAAATAATGTAGACCATAGGAAAGCCTCAGCATATGGTAAAATATTTTGCAATCAGCAAAATCATAGGGCCAGAATTGTGGCCCACATGGTTCATGTCTTACAGCCCACCAATAGCATTGGCTGCTACAACAGTTGGTTGGTAGTGGGAGGAGGAATGCAAGAAACATGGAACAGAGGGCCAGCTTTACCAAAGGTTTCTGTGTGAGCTTGGGGAATTCACTGAGTCTTGTCACCCAGAGAAAATAACATGGACTCAGGTCTCATCTTCTCCTGTCCTTGTCCAGCAAATCCATCAGGTTAGCACTTGTGCTTTGCTGTGTGTTTGTCCTGGCCCAGTACTGTGGGCTGGAAAGTATGGAGGTACACAGTGCCTGGCATGGCACTGAAGTCAGTTCTGTTATTGCGTATATCCCCTTCACAAGTTTGATGAGCTTTTGTTGTGGGACACGAGATACTTATTAAAAGATTTATCTCATCTGCCTCAAATGATGTACAAATAAGTCTGAGCAATTTATCAAAGTTTCCTATCTATGTGATGGAGGGAGATAGATAACTACAGAAGTTTCTGTAGAAGAGGGGGAACAAAGGCAGGTCAGTAGAATTTCATTAATAATGGTAGGGGGGTTTTGGGAAAGAAGGCCAGTATTTGTGGTGAAAAAGTCTTGTTCCCTCTTTTCCCCTGAGCTGTGCATGGATTTCTTGATCTGTGCTCACATACAACAGTTGGATGTACACACACATTTATTTACTCAGTGACTAGATTAAGTAGTTTCTTCCTAGAGGGGGAAGGGCAATATGTAGTGGATAAGTGGGCCCTTTAAGTTTTAATATTTTTAGCCTAATAATCATCTTCTACTCTGAATAATTTGGAGATGCAGGGTCAGGACTAAGCATATAAATACAGCAAGAATTGGGACCTGTTTCTTTCCGTTGCCTTTCAGTTTCAGAAGACTGCTGAGGTGCAACCATATGGACATCCTCTCAAAAGCTTTCAGTAATCTGGAGGTGTGTAGAGAGATGTGGGAGTAGACCATGTCACGGGGGTGTCTCAAATTGTTCCACCAAAAATTAGTAATTTCCACCAGCTGGGTGGAAAGACATGGTTTTGAGCGCTTATGTGGCCCTGGGCACAGATATCTTCAGTGAACTCCCTCAGCTGACACCACCAATTTTAAATTCGGTGTGAACTGAAGTGCAATTGTGTTGAAGCAAAACAGCCTTCACACCTGTGTCTCTTGGACAATGCGATTGGCTTCCTGAAATCTCCCTCAGGCTCCCAGGAAGAAAACATTGCTCAGGACTATTTCTTAGATTGTGAAGTTCCCCTCACATGACATTAAACTGCTGAAAGCATAACTGGAAATCCCTATACGTATGTGTTTCCATTACATACAGTTTTCACTGCTGTTTTCTGCTTCTCCATCTCATGGTTAAAATCTTTCTGACCAACATGTCAGTCTCAGTCTTGTCAGAGGGATCACTCCTGGAGCCCTATTTAGTGCAATGGCAGGAGGGAGAAGGAAATATCTTTTCTCACTTACTGCAGGATACTGAGGAGATGTGTTTGGTTTTGATATGTGTCAGAGGACTGCAGAGCCATAGAACAAACTTTGCAAGGGTCCAGAGGGTCATTTGGTCAGTCCCTCACAGGGTCACCCAGACATGTCTTTCTGACAGAGGTTTATCAATGCTTGCTACTCTTGAAATCACCCAATGATAGGGGCTGCCTTTACACTCCTGAGGGTAGACCATATCTTCCAAAGCCTCACTATCCTTCCTATCACAAAATTTCTCTAATGTAAAACCAGGTGCAAAAGTTCCTTCCTGGAAAATGCATGCATTGCTTTCTACCTACGGTGAAAATGGAAGTTTATTCCCTTTCTCTCCATAGTCTCTTTTGCAAATTTGAAGACTGTTTAATTATCTTTAACTAATTACACAGCCCAGATTACTACTGAATTTTTACTTCTGAAAAGACCTTTGATTTTTAGATCTGTGTGTGCTAAGCACACAATGATCCCATTGTGGGTACATTGATCCTTCCTGACAGAGCCTCTTCTGCTTTCTTACAGGCATTTGTCACACCTTAATTTCCATGGCAGAACACAGTGGGGAGCTGGTGAATGTTTTTCAATTTATGTGATAATGCTTGGCTTGTCCCTCTTATGATTTGCTTTAAGATTTGAGCTTCAAACACATGTCTGCCCACCAGTGCTTCTGTACTCAGTAGAAATTACTGATTCTTTTGCATGGTCCGTGTTTGGACTCAGATGTGAACCCTGGCTTCATCCAACTGAGACACGAGGTTGAAGACAGTGTCTGGGTCTGCCCAGTGAGAGACACTGGAAGTAAGTCAAGATTTAATCTCTTTTTTTTACACCACTGTATCACATAGGTTGAAGATATAGAGAACATCTCTGTCTTGTGCAATCTGTGCCATCAGGAAGATACTTGCAGCCCCTCTACCCTGAGGCTTGTTGAAGCCACTGCCTCCTTGTCCAAAGAAAGTGAAGAGGATGGGAGGAGATGGATGCTTGGATACATTCTGCTTGTTAGCTTTGGGAATAGAGTGAAATATCAAACTGTCTACAGGCCTGAGTGGTTTTTGTCATTCTTTTTTAAATAATCTTTGATGGAGGTGTCTTTCTACTTTGTCCCCCTGAAGCTCATTTTTTTATCCTTAGGATGCTTGAAACTTTCAGTCTGCCCAAGCTTGGATTCTAATTTTTTCTAAGGAAAAAAAAATCTTTTTTTTTTTTTTTTTAATGTAGGCCAAAAGATCCTGTGCAGCAAAAGACAAATCTTACCTCTTAATTTTCTCCCTTTAGAGATAATGCTGGAACCTAGGAATACCAGTGCACTTAGTGAACCCATTTATACAGTGATACGTATCAGACCATTCAGAACTTTTCTATAAGAAAACTACATACTCACAATTTTCTTGGTAGAAATAAACCTAAATAAATCATGTAATCGAAGACTTTAAAATCTTTGAAGGATACATGTGTTTTGGGTTTTTTTTGGTTGGTTGGTTGTTTTGATGTGGGGTTTTTTTTTTTGCACTGGATTGAATTGCCATGTAGAGTTAAACTCAACTGGAGGTTAAGAAAAGGACACCCAGGTGTCCTTTATGATGAATAAAGTTACAAAAGGTAATAAATAAAACATGGCATCACTAACCACTGGAGACAGCTGGGGCTTTTATCTGCACTGTAATGAAATACTTAACCAGTGAACATACGTGATACTTGAAAAAGTGACCTTTGCTAAGCAACAGGATTTCTGTTCTCTCTTCTCTAGAAAAAATGAAAAAGTGCTGTATAGAATCCTACAATGTTTGTGGTTTTATTAAAGCTTCTTTGGTTATTTCTTACAATCTAATGTAATAGTGATGAAATATATGAGTGGTAGCCCCAGAGACTGATGGTTTTGTTTACCTACACAGCTGTGAAAGCACCTCTGTTGCACTGGACCAACCAACATGCTTTAGCTGTGTCCTACAGGGCCTTTCTCTAGTGAAGAGAGACTAGTTCAGTCTACATTGTTTGTAGTTCTCTGTCTCTCTGAAGAAAGCACCAGCCCCAGTGCCAGCATGGTATTTTGATGAATGGCTACTCACATTTGGATTAAACCCACCAAATGCACTTTATTTAGTGGAGCCAGCAGATAAGTACTGAATTTTGGATATTACTAAACCAAGACAAATGAGAATAGATGACTTAGACCTGGAAAGTTATATAGCTCAACAATAGTCCCTTGGTACCATCTACTCCCATCATCTACCAGTTGCCCTCACTACAAATTTACTTTAGTAGAATAAGAATATTGCTGTATGTTCTTATTATAAAGAGTGGTAGAAAAATACTAGAGAGCTGTAACAACTTATGGAAATACCTTCAAGCTGCCAGCAGGTGCTGTGTGTCATGGCTTATCAATGGTTCACACTCTGCTCCATATACTGTCGGTGGTGATCCACGAAGTCAGTGAAGTTGTCCAATACTGCTGCAGAGATCCGCACAGAATTAAAAAAAAAAACTTAAAGTTCATTAAAGATGGGATCTGGTGGTTCAGGATGAGTTTTGAAGACTGACGTTTGCCCAAAAGGCATATTTTCAAAATACCAATGAATTCTGTGACCAAAACCACTAGACTCTTTAACTTCACACCCATTCAGGTCACCTTGGTGTAACCTCTGCTGTGTCTGTTGAAATGAAATATTGCACTGCATCATTGAGGAATCATGCTGGACTCTCTCATTTTGGAGCTTCCTCTGTTGCTTTTGCATCTATTGTCACATTCTGCAACACTGTTGGTGACAGTTTCCACCTTACCCTGTCCTTTATGTCCCAGTCATTCGTGCTCCATGAAAAATGCAGCTCTTGAGGATATAGAGCTTCATTTCCCTTCTTTCTTTTCTTATCAGCAGTGAAATAGTTCAAAATGTCAACAATATATCAAGGCATTGATGTAATGTCTCCTTGAAGTGAACAGGAGGGTTTATGTTCTTCTAAGTCAGTTTTCCATGACTCTGCAGACGCAGGTGTTCGCTCCTTGTTTTGAGGATCTTGGCCTAGATGATGAAGAAGATGACAAGTCCAGAGTGACAAGTCTACCCGACAATACTTTTTCTGATTCAAACAATAATCCAGCAATTTAGGAGTCTCCAGGTTTTAAAAACAGTCTTGGTCTTCATCTATTTTCTCCCTAAAGGGTACCTTTTTTTTCCTCATAAACCTCTAGTTCTCTTAAAGGAGGCACAATACTGACCTCAGTCAGCAATGATATGCCTCTAACCAGCAATAAAAACATGACAAATGAGTAACAGTTGAAATCATAACCCCCAGCCTCCCCTGGGATATACCAACTTTCTTAATGAGGGAAACAATAACCATTCTAGTCCTGAGAGGGTTGAAGATAAATGACTGTCTACTGTTGATATTTTGATCTATAGGACAAATATGGTGTGTCTATTGAGAGCGTTTATATAAAGTCAGCTGAAACTCATAGGCTGTGTTCTTTGCAGGTAAATCCACTTAATTTCACTAGTAGAGAAAAGCAGAAATATGTTTTTAAATCACTATTTTCCCCACGCTCATAAAGGACCTTTTTTTCCTTTTTTTTTTTTTTTTTTCCTTTTTTTTCCTATTTTTTAAATAAAGGACCACCTAATGGATGGAACAATACCTGGAAAGTCATATTACAAAATGCACAGCTTTCTCTGAAACTTTCCTTTTCACAGCCACAATAGAAAGGCTCTGAAAGCCAAAGATGTTCTTTAAGGTCAAAAAAAATATTTTAGTAGGAAAAAAAGAAGAGACACATATAAAGAGACAGATTCTAATGGATCTCAGAGATAGAATTACAGTAATATTTCCCAGTATTTCCAGTAATATTGCCATTTTTTCCTTTAGCTTTCAGACTGCATTGTCATACTCTGTGATGTAATATCATTATATCATATAAAGACTGTACATCATACTTTCTTTAATTAACCCAGACAACTCATTTGTTTCTGATGGCAAGTTTCTTAGTGGCTAAGACAGTGACAATAAAAGAGGGTTCTTATCTTGAACAGAGCATCATGACATTACTGATACACTTCAAAATCTAACTTCCTTGTAAGTTTAGTCCCTCAAAAAGGTACGGTAAGTTACACTTTTCACAACATGCAGACTGTCTGGCACCATCTAAACATTTGCAACCAAGGATAACTAGGAAAATCATTAGGAATCCTCTGTGGATATACACTGGTGGGCACTGTTGGACACATGATATTAGGTGGAGATTGCTGTGTCCCAGCGTGATTGTTCCTATTTTCTTGTCTTTATGTTCATATCGGACCTCCTCTATGTCTTTTGTTGTTCCCATCCCAAAGACAAGCAGACTTCTAAAGAAAGTTTCTGAGTACCAGAAATGCCAAAATGTTTAAACAGAAATTTAATTGAAAACTTATTTCATCCCCGGTACCTTAGTTCATCCTAGGTAGTTCATATGATTGATGGAAAGAGAGAACATATCTTCTACAGAAGACAATTCCTCCTCTCCTATCTGCCCTTTGGAGCTGCTGACTTTGACAAGGGTTTCCTATGACAAATAAATCACTAAGCCAGGTATCCCACACAGATGTGGCAACACTGAGCCTAAGTACTTCCCTTAGTGGGGACCTGTAGAAATAAATTGGAGTGCAGTATTAGGCAACGTCAACACTGTGGAAACAGTGCATTGCCTCATGAAAATCAATAGGTAGTTTCTGTGACAAAAAAAGGGAAAAGCATCATGATGTTCCCTCTGTAAACATCACAACCCTTTGCAAACACAGTTGATAGGTCTTCTTGCCATCAAAAAAATACCAAAAGTATGTGGATACTGGTAACAGTCTAAACACTGCAATGCATTGCAGTGTCTGCCATGGTCTAGTTGACATGGTGGTGTCAGGGCAATGGTTGGACTCGATGATCCCAGAGGTCTCTTCCAACCTGATTGATTCTGTGATTCTGTGATTACAATACATGAGTTTTCAAACACCCTCTTACCACTCCACATCCTTTTGTGCTTTCTGATTATCACTCATACCCTTGATATATCTTTTTGACCTATGAAACAGGTCAAAGGGGTCTTCAGTGTTGGAAAGTGGCAGTTATGAAGAGAAATGCAAAATATTCACTTTACCCACCTTACGGAAGTGTTGACCACTTGTCTGCCATCTTTGGGGAAAAGAAGCACGACAACAAAACTACCACCAGACTAGGTACAATACTGGCAAGCTGAAGCAGGCCAGCTTTCAGTGCGGTTTTTTTTAAGTGAAGGACTTTAGCCTCTGAAGTAATTTACCATGTTGGATTAGCCATTTTCATAGAGTCTAAAATCCAGATTAGTATCTGTGAGAGCATGTCAGGACACAGCTTGCTGAGAAGAAGCACAACTCTTGTCAAGTCCTGGGAAAGCCTAGAGCATAAAGAAAACAAGAGCAGTCTCTGTGTTACAGTGCCCAAATTCTCAGAAACTGGAAGCCACAACAAATCCAACACAATGGAGGAGGTGTGTCATATTGGGATCCTGCAACTGGCTTTTCACTAAGTGCATTGCATACCCAAGCAAATAGATTTAAAGGGGCAAAGCAAAGGAGGAGAAGCATCATAATTTCACAGTGGCACACATGACATTCTTCTTGCGAACTGTATTCTTAGTGCCCTCCTATCCCATTTCACTTCTCACTCACATCCTTCCCTCCCCAAATTTCTGTTCCTTGCTCACTTGGGGTCAATTTATCCTCTAGAGTTCTGCCTGCCTCCAACATCTGAACTATATAACATATTTCTTTCCAGATTATCCCTCTATGAAGCTCAGATGTCAAGGTTGGTTAAGCAGTGAAATTGGAAGACGCTTTAACAGTTGTGCTCAGTTTTGTGGTAGTTCTCACTCATCACTCAATGTCCGTTAAAATCAAAGGGAAAAAAATTACTAAGAAAAAAAGAAGTGTTCTTTACAAAACTTTATTTTATAAAACTACTGTAGCACAGCATTGTTTACTTATGATGCAAAAACAGTGCTGTTAAGTCAGCAATGGAGTTTATAGGGCAAATTATGTCTTCATTACACACAAAAAATAGCTGCGTGGTCAAGGAAGAAACACTAAATGACTTTCACCAACACTGCTGAGACTTTTGTGGCTTACCAACTAAATTATCTCTCTTTGTCCTGATCTCATGACCCGCTCCAGGGGTTTACCTCACCTGCAATCATCCCTTCAGACCTGCTGACATGGCCCAGCCAATTCCTCTGGTTGATATGTTTTTATATTGTACTTATTGGCTGTGATAGTCCAATAAGAGACCATTCTCCCATTCCCAACCTCCTGCCTCCAAGTAACTTATAATTGGGTTGTGGTTGGGGAACATTAACTCTCCAAAGGTGTATGGAAATGTTTTCTCTGACTGGTGATCTGGGAAATTTTATTGTCATGATTACCATCTTGCTTTTCTATTCTCAGCTCCAGTTCTTGGTTTTAGTGCCTGCCATATCTCAAGAGGTTTTACAGAGACAGAAGTAATTTTCTGGAGAAGAATGTGAAAGTTTCCGTGTGGTACAAAATACAAAAAGGGAGCATGGGCAAGTGAATAGGAAATCAGGGTATGAATCAAAGATTGCTAAAACCAAAAGGAACGTTATTATTGACTGCAGGGACTTTGGGTCCTGGGAGGCAGACTATACCTTATAATGTCACTGCTTAGCGTAGGGGGCAAAAATGTAAAAATATTACAGTTGTTTATGGAGAAGTATGTTTAATAATATGTGTGAGTGACTGCTGAAAGCAGGAGAGCAGTGTATGTCCCAGTTCTCCTCGAACATGTTCTGGCCTTTTAGTTATAAAGGGGTTTATTGTGAGATTGAATACAATCTCTAAGTCCTTAGTATCAACACAGTCTGAGTTCAAACCAAACAATTCATAAATCAATGGCAAGCCTTTACTCCTGACCAAGTCAGGAATTAATGAGATCAGAAGCCGGTGCCAGGATTGCCTCTCTTGGCCACATGCAAGGATAAAGCTCCGCTCCAAAAATGAGCATCTGCGTTCTTGGTTGGAGAGATCATATCACTAATTATACTATCAGAAGCTTGGGGGAAATCTGTGGGAGAGTGTGAAGAGGGAAGATGTTTCAGTGCTGTGGACAGAGTGGTGGAAGGGAGAAAAAGCGACTGTTGAATAATACCCTTTTCCAAGGAGATGACTTTTAAAGCCTTTCCAAACCTCCTCCCCTCTCCCAAACCTCACTTCCTAACTCTTATCTCCTCCCTCTATCACCCCTCTGCAGTTTTAGCTGTATTTCTTGTAGGCCTGCTACCATCTCCACATCCTTTCCCTGGTATTTCACCAGCTCATACACACACATACAGTGACTTTAAGGGGCAGAAATGAGAATGAGGATCCCAGGAGGTGTCAGTCATTTATTTTGCCTTTTGGGGTCACCGCACAGCTATCTTTTTACCACAGCTGAGAGAACAATGCACTGATTCAATTACAAGCCCTTGATTTCCCCACACCAGTAAATCTGAGGGAAAAGAAAGAAAAAAACCCCCACAAAATAATGACCAGTTAAGCAGGCAAAATCAAACTAGTTTATAGCCAATGATTCACCAGCTGCAGAGAATAACAGCATACTATGGTGATGTGAGGTGCAGTGTGGCTTTTCGGTGCTTGGATGCTGTCCTTCAGTCTTTGGAAACCACCCTTGACCTTTAGAAGAAGGTAAAATCCAAGCTTTGATGAACGGTGTAGTTAGGTTAAAGGCAGAAATGTTTACCTCACATAGGAAGCCAACAAATGTGAAGCGATCCTTCCTTTCACCATGATTGCACTTCAGCTTCTCATACAAGAGAAATCTCGAAGATTTTTAGCCTGGGGACACTACATAGAAGTTGAAGAGTGGTTATTGACTGGCAGGAGAGTATGATACACCTCACGTACGTTTTAAAGCGTAGACTGGTTAGTGATATTTGCTGTCATTTCTTGGTAAGATCAAGTGTCAGGAACTGACTTTTATTCATATAGGGCCAAACTTGGCTCTGTTTACACCTGGGCCTTAACTGGTTTGGAAGACACAGACACGTTAACCAAAGAACTAACAGCAGTTTCCACCCCAAACTCCCTTTTATCTGGCTCCAAACATGGAAAAAATTAAAGGTGTTTGTCTTTGCTAGATATTCATATCATCTCAATTATCTTCAGCCAACATTTAATTTTCTCCACATAGTTGTATCTACCATCTCAGAGTTGTACCATACAGCACTAGAGTTTTGTGACTGTACCCCATAGATATCACTGCTCTGACATCGTCTACTGCAAAGCCCTTCATAACAAAGTTTTCTGATTTTGAGTAATATATGAAGCCATTTATGGATCCTCTAATTGCCTTAAGAAATGGAGAGTGACTTTTCTTCAGTCTTTGCATTGTGCTTCCATTTTCTCCTTTGGGGACTGTAAATATTGCAAGGACCTGGAAGTATTTACGAAGGTTGCCTTCTTCTGCCTTGCCTGGCTACCTTTCTGGAGTATTTTATTAGATCTTACGTCAAATGAAGATGAAGGCTCAGATGGTTAGTAACACTTAAAAGCAAAGGAAAGATCAATATGGGATTTGGAAAAGTGGGAAGAAACAGACCTGATGAAACTTTATAGCCCACCAGAGAGAGGTTTTATATTGGAGCATTGTGAAGGGAAACTCAGCCTAGGCTCACCCCACCGAACTGAGGCTCTAAATTTTGAACGTAGCAACCCTTGGGAAACATAAGCATCTCTAGAGGGTAGTACAGCCTATCCCAAGGTCTCTTTTCACTGGCAGTAAAAGGAGCTGAAAGTGGCTGTGCTCCTTTTTTAGATGCTTAAAGTAAGATGAGGCAAATCTGGGCTCAGCAGCGAATCAAACTTACCTGTAAAGAAAATGAGCTCTAAAACCATCTTGTAGATTGAAGAATTGCTGAGTCTGTGCTCTGTGCAGGACTAGAGGATCCTGGCACGGGCTTTCCAGCACTTAGCATTGCTGCTGAGCATGTCAGAAACGCCCCAGTGGAGACATAAAGCAAGGAAAGAAAAGGCGAAGGACGATGCAATCACAGACTTGACTGAAGTTTTCCTACCTGCTGCTGTCAGAAGTGTTGGTCATCACTGCATGCTTCTGTGTTTTTCTAATTGCCTGTTTGCCATGGATTACAAAAGCTGTTCCAGTATGTCAACATACTCCATGGATTCTTTTTTTTTGTTGTTTCTTTATCTAGTGTGACAGCAAGCTGGCTAGTAGGAAGTTAGTACCACAGCTAGACAGACGATTGCAGTAATCACTCCTGGGGTCCTTTTCTCAGCAAACATGTTTCATGATCACACATCCATGACTTATCTTCAGCCAATGTTAGCTGGACCAGAGCCCCCTATGTTCTCCAGATTCTCTCTACGTGTGCTTCCTTCCACCTGCAGGGTTAATGTCCTGCAGCGATGTTACAACACACAGCATGAAAGCAGCCTATGCAGCTACACAACCACATTCACACTCAGTAGTGTCCGTAGGCCATGCTCTCAAGCACCCATCCCATCTATTCCCTCAGACACACAGTGCTCAAGTAAGTTCTCTGGGGGTAACATGCGATGATTTTATGCATGCACTGTCCCAACAGGTTTTCCTCAGGTCCTTCTTGGGCAAAATTTTGCTTTGCTTTCTCATAACTGCATCTTTCTCTTCAAAGCCTTCTCTCCAACAGCTCTGCACATTATCTTGCCCATTTTGTTACACTCAATATACATCTTCCTCTGGTAGTAGTGTCTCATATAATGCCCAAGTTTATCCAGTGGATGTCTGCTGCAGTCTTTCATTTGTGTCTACAAGCTCTGTGAAGAAAGGAGGGAAAAGGAGGCTCCACCTTTGCCTGTCATGAACTTTTTGGCTTTTTCCTTCAGGAAAAAAGAGACCCAGCACAGGGATTATTCACTATAGTCTACTGTACTGGTGTTATTCCTTAGCAGGGAGAGATTACTCCAGGGAGAGATTACTCTAGGTTGTCAAAGGGAGTAAAGTAACCAGGCAGAAGTTGCAATAAGAAAATTGAAAATTCAAGAAAAACATTTTTAAAGTTCTTTCAACTGGGGTGTTGAGGAATTTCCTCAGGGATTTGGTGAGGCTCCCTCACTGAAGATGCTTGGAGGGTGTGTTGGTTTTGGCTGGGATAGAGTTAATTTTCTTCATAGTAGCTGGTATGAGCCTATGTTTTGGATTTGTGCTGGAAACAGTGTTGATAATACAGGGATGTTTTAGTTATTGCTGAGCAGTGCTTACACGAAGTCAAGGACTTTTCTGCTTCTCATACTACACTGCCAGCGAGTAGGCTGGGGATGCACAAGAAGCTGGGAGGGGACACAGCTGGAACAGCTGACCCCAACTGACCAAAGGGATATTCCACACCATATGATGTCATTCTCAGCACATAAAGCTGGGGGAAGAAGAAGGAAGGGGGGGACACTTGGAGTGACGACGATTGTCTTCCCAAGTAACCGTTACGCATGATGGAGCCCTGCTTTCCTGGAGATGGCTGCACACCTGCCTGCCGATGGGGAGCAGTGAATGAATTCCTTGTTTTGCTTTGCTTGCACGTGCAGCTATTGCTTTACCTATTAAACTGTCTTTATCTCAACCCATGAGTTTTCTCCACCCTTCCGACTCTCTCCCCCATCCCACTGTGAGGGGAGTGAGTGAGCGTCTCTGTGGTGTTTAGTTGCTGGTTGGGGTTAAACCATGACAGAAGGAAAATTCTTTTTAATATGTAGACAAGCTAGGTGGGAGGAACTCCACCATTTGGATGGCATTAAGGTGACGGCAGCAATCTCCCACACCCCTGAGCTCCATTAAATCAATTTAGTCTTATAAAAAGCTTCAGTGGAAAAAGTTGCTTTTCTCTCTAAGATTCTGCAAGGTCTTAAAATGCAGATTTTCATGACCTTATTCACATAACCAAAAAGATAGAAATCCATATTTTCAAGGCTTAGAGCCTGCCATTTAGAATACCCAATTTCAGTTGATTTCAAATAGCAACTCATCTGAAGGGGAAAGGGTTTAATTTATACATGTGCCTATAGTTGCTAGCTATGATGGTTAGGGATTTTAGCATTGGTCATAACTGGAACAAAGGTTACAAAGCAGCAATGACCTATCTTCTTTCCTAAATGGCATCTGATACTCTTAAAACAGACATTCCAGTTAATGACAGCATCCAAGGATCACGATTACCTGACTTTTTTTGTGAAACTCATCAATTTTTGCCATTACTGTGTATAATCATCAACCAAATTACCACTCATTATCATATGGTTTATTCATTTGCTTTTCATGGCAAGGTGAGGTGGAGTTGGTCCACTATCCAAAGCAAATGATAAATTCTAGAATCAGTAATACAAAGAAGCAGCCAATTAAACTACCTTATTAAATTTTGCTAAGCTGCTCCAGACCAATTATAACCATATTTCTTTGTGCTCTAATTAGGTTCAACTCAGTTTCACAGTGTGGAAGCCTATAATGAGTGAACACATGAGAAACACAGTTCAGACTCCATGTGAGGGATCGTTAATATGCTCTGGGCTGCTGCTTTGGAAGAGGCTGCACCTAATTATGTGGGTTAATGCACTTAAAGTAAATGGATGAATTGCATCCATTTTCAGTGTCTCGAGGCCCCTTGGACCAACAGAACTGTAGATTAATAAGTTGTTAGAGAGTGATCTGTTGACCTGCCCCATCGTTTTTCATGTTCACTCCATATGCTCTCAGAGGCATGAAGTTCTAAAGCAGAGAAATGTGCCCGTCACTGCTATTTCCATTTTGCTTTCTCTGGCACTTGCCTAAGAAATTATCAGAACTGGTGAACAGTAAAATACAATGCCTGATACGTCCAATAACTTCAGTTGACTTTGGATCAAAATGCACCATGGATAGGAGATAATAGGTGCCTTGCTAGCACAAAAACGGCTTAGATAAAAGACTGAACTCCTTTCAGCTATCTGTGGCTGTCTAAAAGTCAGGCATATAGTCTGAAGCTATTGTTTAGAATATCCCTTTAGCCAACTGACACAGTAAGTCATGCAAACTATGCAAGTTATCTAAGTATAAAAGAAAAAGCCAAGTCATCTGAGACTATTCACACTGGAAAAGAGACAACTTAGGGAGTACATAACAGAGGCTTCAAAATCATGATGGGATGGAAAGGGTGTATCGAGACAGATTGTTAACCACCTTTTTTGAAAGGAAGGAAAAAAGGGATATCAAATTACAGCAGCAGAAGCCAAATACAGTGCAAAAAACCCCCTGTTTTGTTTGCTTTTTTTTTCTCTTTCTCAGTTAGTAGTAGAACTCTGAAACTCCTTTGCAAGCCATCATCAGAAAATCCCTTTAATGGAAAAATTAAGCTCGGAGACTGAGATTTTTAGGGAGGAAGGATCACAGGTACCATTTCTGTCCCCTGTGCTTGTTTATGGCCAGTGTTGGAGACAAAATATCAGGTGATATGGACCATTGAGATTAGTCAGCAGAACTGTTTTTATGTCCTGCCTTGCAGGGATGCTCCTCAGGACTTTGTCCTTGTTAGCTTAAACAGCCATCTTCCCAGCACAGTAGATTTATACATCCTGTAAAAGTTTTCACATGTATCGTAAAAGGGGCCTATAGGTCAAAAAGATTGTTGAACTGTAGATGGTAGGTACAACAGTATCAGTTTTGACACCTATATCCCTTTGTAGACCTAGCTTTGGAGAACATCCCCCTTTGCAAAGACCTCAGACCTGAGAAATTTCACTGGCTTCTGAATGGTTTGTCTAAGTGACAGCAAGAGACATGCCAAATAGGTTTGTTTTCTCATGTTCGCACTTAAGCTTAAGGCACTAGAGACAAAAATGGCTTCCTGTTCCACTCCTGAGTAAGAGGATCTGACAACTTAATAACTGAATTGGGTAGTTAGCTCACTATGTTTCTGATGTGCCTTTTTTTAATTTATTTTGTCAGAATGTTTTTAATTTTTCATAGAATCATAGAACCATAGAATGGTTTGGGTTGGAAGGGACCTTAAAGGTCATCTAGTTCCAACCCCCCTGCCATGGGCAGGGACACCCTTCCACTAGACCACGTTGCTCAAAGCCCCATCCAACCTGGCCTCAAACATGGCCAGGGAGGTGGCAGCCACTTCTCTGGGCAACCTGGGCCAGTGTCTCACCAACCTCACTGGAAAGAATTTCTTCCTAAGATCTAGGAACTAGATGATCCTTTAAAGTCCCTTCCAATCCAAACCATTCTCCGATTCTATGACTTAGCATGAATATAGTATTTTGTAGCAACTTTATGGACTGGTGTTTTTTTTAAAATAACATTTGCCATTATAACCTATAATACACAACAGGGGGGAGTATGTGTATGTTTCCACGTGGAGAGTCCATGCTTGCTCTAAGCCAGGCAGCCTCTATAGTTTCAGCAGAGAAATGCTTCACCTGGGTCATCAGTGCCAAATCCATCTGCTGTGTAAGCTGGTTCATTTAAAGCTCCATCAGTCTGTCTCTGCACTGCATCATACTAATGAGGTAATAACTGAGCTTCTAATGAATGGGATTAGCTAATGGGCAAGGATTGTTTGTTCTGGATCCCTTGTTCAAATCCAACTCGAGGCTCTCAAAATATTTGCTTGCAATCAGCTACGAGCTGGGTTCATTTCAGCTCTTACTAACTAGATGGAAATCATTTTCATCACTACAGGATTTGCCAAATTTGCTGACAGAGGCAGCCTGCGGTTTGTAGTGGATATAAGTAGGGAGCTCTATTTCATAAGTAAACTCTCTGTAGTAAGGTAAAGCAGTAGGTATCATAATTTGTAATTTCATGCCAGTACTAAGCTTGGTTGGAAAAAAGGATATCATCTATTAATTATCCTTTCTTAATAGTAACTTTTGAATATTTAATGTTACATATAATGATCCAGTTATGTAGTTTTTGTAGGACAGATCTAGAGAAAAACCACCAGAATTTCTTGCTTTTATTTCTTCACCAAACCTAACTGCATTGATTTAAGAAGTTTCACAGTTTTGACCCTGAATGAGCTTAAGCACTTGCAAGATTTCGCTGAGCATTTTCTATGCTCAACCTTTACTGAGGGAAGACTGTGTCAGCTTTTTGGAAAGGAAGCATGTAATTGAAATCAGTGCAGGTGAGAATCTAGTTTAATATTTGTTATTCTTTTCTAAACCTTCACAGTAACCAAAAATACTCAGCATATTGAGTTAGCTGATTTTCTTTTTTTTTTTAGTGAGAAAATTTTTTGTCAAGAGATATAATTTTTCATGAAGAATAAAAAACTTATCATTTTGTGAAATTCTCTTCAATACTTCCTATGACATTTTAATTAAACCCATTTTTGAAATGCTTTATTTACTCTGGGAAAACTGCATTTATAGTACAGGACACATTTAAAGATAAATTTAAGTGGCATTTTCAATCACGTTTTCAGCAGTAAATATTGCGGGGGAAAATGGAACAAAATCCCAAATGCTCGTTGCATTGAAACCTATGAAATGAAATCAAATGCAAAATTTGATATTTTTCATGAAGTGCCTTGCTTGATTTTTTTAAGAGACTGAAGGTCTTCTTGTTTTTAAAAAATGGTAACAATATGTCTTAATGTTTATTTGTCCTGCCCTTTCACTAGTGTTTCTCATAAATAAATGTGGCCTTCTATGCATACGATGGGATCAAATAAACAGCTAATTGATGTGTTTGTAAATGGCACATATAATTGTGAAATTGCTTAGCTCAGATCTGGCAGAGCAAATTCTAAAGCGGCAGAGCACAGTACGAGAATCCAAGCTAGATTATTTTTAAAATGTACAAAAACAACAACAAAAAAGAATCAAACAAAACATGTTGACTTTCATGGTTTTAAATAAGCAGAACAGGAGTCAAGAGCATATTAAAACCACAAACAATAAAGATGAATTAACAGCTACGTATCTTACAGTACACTATATACTAAATCTGGAGGAAAAGAAATAGCATTCCGAAGATACACAAGGGACATAATTAAAATCTGTAACATACGGTAAAATATTTCTGCAATGAAGGGGGAAAAAAAGAAGGAAAAATTATTCACAATTATACTAACACACAGTATAAAACTTAGCTTTTCTTTCATACAATTAGTGTTTGTTGACTATAGCAGTTTTAATACAGTGTGATCAGTAAAGCAGACATTGACGTAGGGCCTGAACATGAAACGCCTTGAGAATCCATTCCACTTCACAGGGTGATCACAGGTTCTGCAAAAGCAAGAATAACTGATAAGTATTCACAAGATTCCCAGAGCCTTGCTGATGTAAAGTTGCAAATGATGGAAGGGTGGCTACTCAAGGTGATTCCAAAATGCACAGTCAACAAGAATCACACAGGAGAATCATAGAATTGTTTTGGCTGAAAAAGACCTTTAAGGTCATCAGGTCCAACCATTAACCCAGCACTGCCAAGTCCACCACTAAACCATGGCCCTAAGCACCACATCTACACATCTTTTAAATCCCTCCAGGGATGGTGACTCCACCACTGCCCTGGGCAGCCTGTTCCAATGTTTGACAACCCTTTTGGTGAAGAAATTTTTCCTAATATCCAGTCTAAAATGATAAAGTAGATGAAGTAGACATCATCTCAGAAAACTGTATTTTCACTGATTCCAGTCTAAGGTAACTGTGGAAGTGGAAGTAGTGGGGAGACTGAGAGTACCGACAAAACAAATTTATAAAGAAAATACAGCTTATAGCCTATTATATCAAGCAGAAGAGTAGGTTTTGTGTTCTCTTCAATGTCAGCAGTTCCCACACCTGGAGGATGGTGCACCTAGTTTTAAAAATATGTTTTTCTGAAAAGTGGACTAGGTGTAGAAGCCAGAGTGTGACATTGATGGACTCTTCAGGAGAGAATCTATCTAAGAAATATTGGTCTGGTTTTGATTTTTCCATACAATGAAGGCAGTAGACACTTTCTCTTGATTGGAAGGACTCACTATACCATGTGTAGATCTCTACAACATAAAATGTTTACACTACTCAATGTTAATGGAAAAAAAGAGGCAATTTTTTGTGAAAATGCACGTTTCTCTCAAATTAGTATAAGAGAAGCCTCTAAGGACAGACATCAGCACCAAGACAGCACCTCCAAGACAGTCATCAGCACTATAGACTTCTGAGGTTAGACAAATTGTATTTTTGCACTCACCCATCCCATGAAGCAGGCCTGTGTGTTTACAGTAAACATCACTATGAAAAATATAAGCAGGCTTTTGTAGTGTTTGTGTTTATTCTACCTCTGCTTCCTTAGTGAATATTGTTTGTATATATGAGATGTAAAAAAAAATCTGGTTAAATCTGGTATCAAGGGAAAGGAAAGGGATGGAAAAAGTCTATTCTTTTTGAACCCATAACTGAGAACAACTTTTTTTCTTTTTTTTTTTTTTACTATAGGTAAAAGCCTTAGAAACACTCAGTTACTCAGACAAGTGGAAAGGCATTTCTATGGGTGCCAACCAACAATATATTCACTGCCTGTGCAAGTCACAGAATCACAGAATGGATGATGTGGAGATCGTCCAGTCCAACCACTAGCTCAGATCAGGGTCAGCTGAAGCAGGATGATCAGGGCTGTGTCCAATTGGATTTTGAAAAGCTCCAAGGCTGGAGACTCCACAGCTTCTCTGAGCAACTTGTTTCCCTGTTTGACCACTCTTACAGTAAAAAAAAGAATTTCTTATGTTTAAACAAATTTTCATCTATTTCAGGTTGTGCCCATTGCCTCTTGCCCTGTCAGTGGAAACTATTGAGAAGAGCTTGGTTCCATCTTCTTTATACCCCTCATCAGGTAATTATACAGATGGGTAAGATCCTCCTGAGCCTTCCCTTCCTCAGGCTGCAGTCCCAGCTCTCAGCCTCTCCTCATATGTCAGATGCTCCCCGCTGTTAATCATCTTCATGGCCCTTTGCTGGACTCATTCCAGTATGTACATGTCTCTCTCTTGTCCTGGGGAGCCCAGCACTGGACACAGCACTACAGATGTTTCTCACCAGTACAGGGGAAGGATCACCTCCCTTGACCTGTTTGTAACGCTTTGCCTAAAGTGTGTTAGCATCACAGAACTGACAACTGGTTGTCTGGACTTAGCACTGTCCTCAGTGCAGTCTCATTCATGCCAAGCAATCAATGACTGCGTGACACAAATGCAATCAATCAGTACATGGCAAATTCAAGTCAATCTCTAACAGACACCTGCCTTAAATAAGCTGGCCATGCTCCTTTACGCTTATTGTGTGGATGTGTGCATGTGTATGCACATATATATGCATGGGTATGTGCAAGTGAGTGAGAGAGCTTACGTGTAGGCACACACATGCCTGTGTACAGAAGAGAAAGAATGCAGTGTAATCAGATCCTGTGGCCCTTGGACAGGCTTCTTCTCCAAGGACTAGGATGAAAGGCACCATATGTTTGACATGAAAACAAACCCTACTACCAGCACAGGCCATTACTCTTGGCAGGCTCTGAAGCTACTGGGGATTATGAATCTTGATTTGCAGGCAGGGAAAATATTCAACGTTGCAAAAGCCATTTAAATTAGAAATAGATAATCTACGGACTTGGCTCTTGAGAGTAACAAGAGAGATTCTCCAGACACAATCTAACTAAAAGATATATTGGGCCAACAAACCAACAGACTCAATATATGTTTTTAGTTTAGTTGAGGATAAAAATGAGTTCTTTTGAGTTACTGAAAAAGAGTTTGAGTTCTGTCATACTCAGGTTTTGATTAAAGAGGGTTTTTTACTATTTGCTGTCATAATAGTTATGCTGAGTTTAGCAGTTCTAGTCATGGTCTATACAGTCTTGTGTTAGTCTTCATAGTCAATGAAAGGAAACAGGCGTATTTGTTGATTTTTTTTCCATGCATAAAGAGAGAGGGCAAGAAAGGAAAGGGCAAATGATAAGAGCCCCTGCTGCGATCAGGCTGCTAAAATTACTCTCCTGTGCAGGCTAACAAACCTCTTCACTGTGAACTGCAAAAAAAGAGCTGCTCCAGTCGTGTGGTAGCTCTAAGCTGCAATAGGAACCGGAGCTATGGATCCATCCTACAGCACTCCCTGTCTTCAGAAGAGCATCTTTCACCCCTTTGTAGTTTACAGTGCAGAGTTCTGCCTGTGAATTAAAGAGCTAGTCTCATGGGAAGATAAATTCTCCAGAATAATAAACCAAGTTGATCCTACCTGCTGTTGTTTCGAACCAAGTGAGATCTCTGTCTTTAAGTAAATGTGATGACACACATCACACTGTGTAAATAAGTTCTGATGACACAACTTTTAACTTTTGCAAATTTATACAGATTTAAGTTTTTTTCATAGACATGAACCTCAATGAACTTCTCTGTTGGAGAAGGCTCATCCCCATAAATTGTGGTCCATTACTAATAGTAGTTGACTATTATGGATGCAGAGGTTTTAATGATTCCTTGAAAGTGTGAAACAACAATGTTCATTACAAGTTGACTGAGATGATTAAAGGAGGCCTATGAAATTATCAAGTGGAATTCCTCATCACTGAAAGAGAAGGGCTGATCCAAAGCTTACTAAAGTCAGTGCAAACACTCCTACTGACTTTATCTAGCTTTGCATCAGGCCCATATGAATGTTCTTACAGTTGCTCTGCAAAGTCATGGTCTGTAAACCCACACTGTTTACGTAAGTCTGATGAATTGTCCAAAGGATGGAGAATATAGGACACAATGAACAGATGGATTTTGATACTGAGTGCTGAAAACAAGGTCATGGAAACAGTTCTTCAGAGATATTCATAGCCACCTTCTCAACATGTCAAACTCATGCAGGGAGAGAGCATGTGCTAGAGCTGGACCCTCAGTGCAAGTATCCTGAGCTGCAGCCCACAGAAAGGAAATATTAGGTCCTTATCTCAATTTTGCCATTTTTGTTTAATTCAGCATTTTTTGGTTTTGGGGTTTTGGGTTTTTTTTTAATAATTGTTCTAGTTCATGTTCTAATGAACCTGTTTTCAAGGCACCAAGGTCTTTTGATGTTTTCAGACTGAACCATTCACATATGCAAATCTACACTGATTAAGCCCACGTCCTGTCACAATATATTGTATTTATCTGCTTTCCTCTGAAACTGTTGTATACTCTACACCAGTTTCAGATGTAAATTGGAACTTGGCTTTCAAATATGACAGAGCTGAAATCCTGCAATAGCATCTCATTCATGATAGAGAATCTAAACTCATCTGCAAAGCTGCTAGTGGAGAAAGCATTTCGTAACAAGAGGATCTAAGTTTTCTGTTTCTGAAAACCCTCAAGAGAATGTTGAAGGGAAAGTAGGAAACCTCTGGTTGTTTACATTTTTCTATCTCTAGTCACTTGTAGTTGCTAATATTCTTTTCGTGATGTACCAGAGAACTGAGATAAGTGTGCAGACCATGGTACTTCTGAGAGGTACAGAAATCTCTCAGATTTTCGCAACATGGTAGATACATTTTGATTCAAAAGATCATCAGCTTTGGGCATAAATATCAAATTTACCCCTATATCAGATAATCTTCCTCTGCAGTTGGAGTGCAATTCATGATGTAACTCATTTCAACTGAATCTCTTCCACTTGTGATGGTGGGGAATTGTGGAGTCTCCTTCTCTGGAGATATTCAAAACCTGCCTGGATGCAACCCTGTGCAACATGCTCTAGGTGAACCTGCTTTGGCAGGGGGGTTGGACTAGATGATCTCCAGAAGTCCCTTCCAACCCCTAACCATTCTGTGATTCTGTGATTCTGTGATTCTGTGATTCTGTGACACGTTTTCCCTTTCTGATCACCTTGATGATAGTTTCAACCTGGGCCTGATATAATTACTTTATTGTATACATAAATTCTTAATGATGAATTTCATGATAGGAAAAAAAAAAAAGACAAAAGTCATAATACTATGAAAATATGTGGCATTTCCTGCCTCTTTGAAGCTGAAGTTAATCAGACACCAGATTAGTCTGAGAATTGCATTACTGACATTGTGAACCTTCTAGACCTAAGTCTTTATCTGGGCCTTTATTCAAAGGTACTATATGATGATGAGATTTTTTCCTTCAGTAAAGCCTCATTTTTCATCAAAGTTATTGTTATTCCTTCTTAAATAGTTCTTCCGCTAATTTTCTAGGGAAGTAAATGACACCCATTTTTCATTAGAGAAGTCTTAGACATTTCTCTAGTGCACAACTGGCCACAGCAGGAAAGCTGCTGCTCTATTCAGTCACACTGGCCATTTCAGCTTATACTGGAATTTTAACAACAGCTTCTTAAAACAGGACAGACCTAATAACCCAAGAGTCTTCTGTCAGAAAAGAGATAGCAAGGTGATGATATACTCCATGCAATATTGCTTCATATTCACTTGGTCATTTATTTCTCCCGTGCATTCTTGTAACTGCATCAATGGGGGCCCACAACCACCTTTGATTCAACTTCACTGAAATAATTTCTTTTTCCGGTTAGAAATATGCCCCAGTAGAAGTCCTGATCCTTTGGAATTTTAGAGGACTTCTGGCCCTGACATCAATGGCTTCTAATTTGGCAGCTGCAGATCACTGGTAATATAAGAGTTCCAGAAGCAAATGTTAATGCAAGTACATGGTCATCTTTCAGGGACTACCACAAGTTTAAGACATAGGTGTATCTTATGGATTGTATGAGTTGATCCTAAAGAAAAACTAAATCGAGAAATGACATGATACTGGGAACAAAACATAAACAAAACAACAAAAAAAACCCAACCCCCCAACAATGGCAACAACAACAAATCCCAAGCCCATTATACCGGCACTGTTTCATGGTCTGAGAAAGATGTTGTCTCTGTAAGCCAGCTCCTTGGGATTCACTACATTAAAAGACATCCCAAGCATTTTCCATCTTCAAGCTACAAGATTGGCATGTGCCTAGTAGGAATTTACCCCCATGCATTTCTATGTCTGAGCTGTAAAAATTTGTCTTAGCAATGCATTCCCTACCAGTGTTGCAGTACATGGCAAAGTTTTTAAGAAACATGCAACTGATAAGGTCATGTACACCTATAAAAAAGGTCTGTGGCAGTGTCAGAATCTGCACCTAGGAGCCAAAACTGCAGAGTATGACATAATTATGGCAAGAAACATAACTGATGATATCACATTTCAGAACTGAATATTGCTAGCTAAACTTTGGGGATAATGAGAAAATCCATTTCACAAAGGTGGAATGACTGGGGCCTGGGAGGTGACACATAATGAATGAGATGGGAAGAGGGGAAGGGGAAGCAGTAATTTTGCCCAACCTCTTAAAAACAAATGCTGCTACAGAAGTAGCAAAATTATGTGTATAAGGATTTTTAAATTATCTTATGTTGAATATGTGCAACATCAGGTAATGACATTGCAACATCTCAAGCTCAACTCTGATTAAGTGGCAAGTGAATGGCAAATTTCAGCAGCACTGTCTTGTCACATTAAAATAAGGCAAAAATCTCCTATTTATGAATGTACTGAACTTATTTTTTCCCTCATGTCACACTCTGCATGGCAGAGTTGTGTATGATTGAAAAGTCATTACATAGTTCTTTAACACGATAATGTTTAATCCAAGACACCATCCCTTTTCAAGCTCCAGTAACTTGAGTCATGCAGTTGACATAAGCCCTGAATGCATTTTTTGAGGTTATGTGAGGTGTAAAACTAGGGTTCTGACAAGTTCTTCCAGTAAGTTCTCTCAGGAGTTCCCAGGACCGACTTGAAGCACACACTTACACGCTAATGTAATTCATCAAAGCCTCAATGACATTTTGCTAGCTTTCTCTCTGGCCAGTTGTTTTGGTCCACAGAGCTTCAACACTTCTGTACCTCCTGCTTTTGACCATTAACACTGACCTCACTGCAGATGCTTCACTGCCTTATATAGGGGTTATCCCCATGTGTATTGCTCCAGCCCAGGGTCCACCAAGACATCTACACAGTGCTATGGCAATGCACTGGTGAAAAGGTGAAAATGGTGAAAAGGTAGAAAAAACAAAGATGTGTCCAAAACTGACATATGGAAATAAGTAAACAAGCAATTCCATTCTCCAAATAAGGTGGCATTAAAGGAAGAATTCCTTCATGCCTATACTCAAGCAAGTCAGGAGAGAGAAGGAATCAAAACACTTAAAAATAAGACCTGCCCTCTTCTCAAGGTCACAACTCATAGAATACGTCCTCCAAAAGATGCGTATTCATTTTCTCTTCACATTATCTTTCTTGTAGAAGCATTGTCATCCTACTTCTCAAAAAACCATCCCTGTTGTTTGGGATTTCCTTCATAACATTCCAAGAACAAACTAAAGAAACTTATCTAGAACCATCTTCTTCAGATGAATGAAATGTGGAAGAGTAAGGCTCGAGGTGCAGAAGGGTTATGACTTGATTTTGTTGCCTTGAAAAAAAGGTTAATATTGACAGCAATGCATGATCTAAATGTAAGTGACATTAAACAGATGGTACTGAATGACCAAGAAAATAGCATTGGTCTTTCTCAATCCATGAGCTCACTTTGCTATTTAAGCTGCATTAACTTTGCTCAGCTACAAGATGCAGTCTTTTTCTCGCATCTATCTCTTTATTTTCGAAAAGCAATTTGGAGAGCTTTGGGAGTGGAGACATTGTTAGGTTGATAGTGAGAAATCCTGTTTCTCATGAGGAGGATAAAAAGAAGAATGTAGCACAGAGATTCTAGATTTGCCGGCACTTCAGGACAGGATGTTTTGTTCTTCCTGTTGCCGCTTGGAACAAAAAGGTGAATGATTTTGTTTGCCCTTTTGCAAGTGGTATGGTTGTCAGGCAACAGCTGCTAGCAGAGAGCAGCAAGGACAGTGCTCCCACTGCACCTCTTTAATCAGACTTCTACTGTAATGGAGGCAGTTTGAAGATCTTATCTTAAAAGACAGAAGCACCACCACTTATACAGCCTATTTTCCTCCCTCTTACCTCACCTTCAGAGGGCTCCAAGGCAATAAATATGGAGACAATACACATCTCCATTCCCCAAATTTCATGGCCAAGTGACTAGAGTCTCACTTGCCTTTTGGTCTGTGCGCTCACTGCCTATCTTTCCCTAGAAAGAAAGAGCTTCCAGACTCACATTTGGCAACTTCTGTTGTATGGAGAGAGGAAGGAGAGAGAAAATCAACTTTATGAATATGCTGAATTATTCTGGGAAGCACTCAGGATAACACCGAAATTAAAGGCATAAAACACTGGCCAGATAAGACATCCTGTGCTAGAGACTAATAGAGATTAGATAGCAGACCTGAGGAATCATCAGTTTGCACCAGTGTGGCAGATCTTATGTTCCTTTGGGAACACGCAGAATGACTGGCATTTGCCTTTCAGCTTGGATTAACTATCAGGAAGAAAAATGCTGACTCAGATTAAAATATATCTGTTTGCATGAAAGACAATTTCAAGGAGATGGATACTTAAACACTAGCGTATGTAGCCAAGGCTGCCTAGCATGCAAATCACTCAGTACCCATTCAGCATATCATTACTATTTCACCATCCCTGAGAATCTGCCAAGAGCCATGGGGAAATACCACTTTCACCTTGCAGCAGCATTTAACTACAGAGCAAGCAAATCAGAGCTGTAAAAGGTGACAGAAACCCTTAAATTCTCATTCACATGTTAGTGGAAATAGAGCTGATAAACCCTAAAAAAGCCCACAGAAGACACACATGGTTAGCATTAAGCTCCAGCTATTTCAGCTAAGGGAGCAGGAACCGTATGATCTATGTTTTGCTTAAAGGGAACTGGTGGAAGAATAATGAGGTTTGTGCACAGCTAGAGAAAATGAGAGTTGAAAAGCTCACCTGTGAGGAAAGAAAAACACAGGGAGACTATGGACATAGCAGTGTCGCTGTCTTACACGCTAATGGATATTTCAGTGCAGCAGCCCTGCATGTTTAAATGCAATAAATTGCATTTAATCTACCTCAGAATTTTTTTCAAGACTGTTTAACTATGAAGGGAACAGAAATTATTATGGTCAATGAGGACAGAGATGTAATGGATAAAAACTCCTAGTACTAGAGTTAGAACTGCAACTTGTAATGTTTTCATGAAGAACAGTACTGAAAATAAATTGCTGTACAGACAACTAATTAAAACCAGAACCAATAAAATCCATAGATGTAAATATAATGCATTTTTTGCATCCATCTGAACACTAGCTGTTATTAACTCTGGGTGATGTTGTTTTTACATACATATGTTGGTGTTATTCATACAGATGGTGCCAGGGCTGAAGCACCAAATGGAAGTACACTTCACATGGCTGCTTCACTTACACACTAGCAATAAGTACTAGATTAATGCAAAACCTAATCCCATCAGAAAGGAGATATTTTAGTAGACACCAGGGAGACTAACACAATTAGTTTCTGCATCAGAGCAAAGGCTTGTGGCAGGAAAACACATATATGTCAGGGATTAACTCTAATATTTGTAGATAACCTTGATATGTCTTTTGGATACCTCCTCATTTGGTCCTTAGTTGGCTGTTCATAAAAGAGGGTAAGAATAACTGAGTTGACTTTCCCTTTGACCTTTCCCACCATCCTTCTAGTGTAGGTGAGTGAAGTATTCTGTCTATTGCAGGTTTGTCCCTTTTTCTACTGCCCCAGACAAGTAAATATGGAGCACTATGGATGAGACTGTTTTCAGCTGAATACAAGTGCTCCAGATCAACACAAGTAACCCTCATTTCCCTTTAGAGAGTGGAGAGATACAAGCACTTCTGGAGGACAGTTCAGCTCACCTTTAACTAATCTATTCAACAGCTAGGAAAAAAATCGCCATTTAACCTGTCTGTGTCTATGCACCTTGCGAGGAATAACCCCATGCACCGGTACAGGCTGGGGGCTGACCTGCTGGAGAGCAGCTCTGCAGAGAAGGACCTGGCAGTTCTGGTGGACAACACGTTCACCATGAGCCAACAATGTGCCCTTGGGGCCAAGAAGGCCAATGGTGTCCTGGGGAGCATGAGGAAGAGTGTGGCCAGCAGGTCGAGGGAGGTTCTTCTCCCCCTCTACACTGCCCTAGTGAGGCTACATCTGGAGTACTGTGTGTAGTTCTGGGCCCCCCAGTTCAAGAAGGACAAGGAACTACTGGGTAGAGTCCAGCGGAGGGCTACAAAGATGATCAGAGGACTGGAGCATCTCTCCTACGAGGAGAGGCTGAGGGAGCTGAGTCTGTTTAGCCTGGAGAAGAGAAGACTGAGGGGGGATCTTATCAATGCTTACAAATACCTTAGGGGTGGGTGTCAAGAGGATGGGGCCAGACTCTTCTCAGTGGTGCCCAGCGACAGGACAAGGGGCAATGGGCACAAACTGAAACATGAGAAGTTCCATCTAAATATGAGGAAAAACTTCTTTACTTTGAGGGTGTCAGAGCACTGGAACAGGCTGCCCAGGGAGGGTGTGGAGTCTCCTTCTCTGGAGATATTCAAAACCCGCCTGGATGCGACCCTGTGCAACCTGCTCTAGGTGAACCTGCTTTGGCAGGGGATTGGACTAGATGATCTCCAGAGGCCCTTTTCAACCCCAGCCACTCTGTGATTAGGCTGAAAGGGAGCATCAGGTGATTAGTTCAGGTTTAGTTGTCTAGACTTCAGTGAAATTAATCCCACCCTGCTTGTTTTATATTTTACTTCTGAAATAAATATGTTTTTATTATATTATTCTGTTCACAAGTTTTAATGGTTCGCCTTGTATATTTTCTCTATAAAGAAATTTTCAGGGACCAGATACACTAGTGTTGCAAGCACTAGTATAAGGAAAAAAGTCTGTCTATAAAAATGTGCCCTGGAAGTGATAACATCTGCTTTTTTTTTCTTGCTTTCTTTTTTTTTTAATGTACACACAAAGTGTTCCCATTTCATATGGAGACCAGATTATTCTAATTTCCTTGGGCACTATTACTGGAAATATGCATAAGTATTAGCTCTCATGCTAGATCCTACTGACAGCCATCCAACGAAAATCTCAAACATTCTTTAGTTACTACATGGATATGGCTTCCATCTTGTTTTTCCCATGATGTTCTTCATACACAGAAAAGCAACCCCCTCCTCTAATATGAATGTTCTCTTGCAATACCCACCGAAAATGAAAAAATAAAATAAAATAAAATCCACAGTTTGAAGGGAAGAATGGGAAAATATTTCAAAGAAAGATCTCTGAATTACTAAACAAACAATGGTGTCAGAAGTCTCTGAGAAGGAAATAATCACAGACTTGGACACTGCCTGAGGGAATATCCTATGTACATCATCCATTATTACTCTTTCCTGGGTGTCTGCTTATGGGTGCTGCTGGAAGCAATAAATGGGTGAAGCATTCCTTTTGTACTGACAAGAGTGGGTGTCCTTACATCCTCGAAATCAGGTCTGTCAGATTTATCAGGCTGCTGCATCTATTTGACTCCTCTCTGTTTATTATCCCTATCATGAACAGCATCACTAAACGGATTATATAGACTTCCAGAAGTGTCTTCATTTTCTTTTGAAAAGAAACAGAAGATTGTTGGGGAGGGCAGATAATAACAAGTAGTCACTGAAGAGCCGGTTATACATTATATATTCTACATTGTGCCTCTGGTTCCATTTACGTGAACGGAAATGATTAAGATTTTACTTACTCTTTAGCATGTAGTGCTATAAGGGATTAACAGACAAAAGAGGGGAGATGAAGTATTTAAGGGCTCCAGGAGACACAGAGAGAACTTTTGCGTATCAAAGAAGCCTTTTTGCAGCTAAAGTCTATTAAATGAAAGGCAGAGGAAGAAAAAAGGGATATCCATTTAGGTATTTTTAACATATCTTGGATACCACAGTGACTGAGGTCTTTGACACGCTTAACATAAAAGTGAAAAACTAGTCTAGACAAAGTACGAGAGAGTAAACTGTAGGGAATTACTATGAATCCATGGAATGGAAAGAGATTTTTGAGTTATCGTTATCTCTCTAGAGTTATTTGAAAAGCAGAATAATTGTGGTAGTTACTGCACAGTCTTCTCCATCCAGCACAATCGAGATCTCCTAGAAAAAACAATTAGCAATGAATTTTGGCACTGCCCACTGCCTTTTCCAGAGTGATGTTACTAGATGTCATATTTAGTGTGACTGAGCAGAAACCTACACATCCTCACGTGCACCAAGCAGGCAGTATTCCTCTCTCCTCAGATACTAAAATTCACCCCTGACAGCATTGAAAAAGCACACAAACAAGGAAAGAAATAACAAATCTGTAATATTTATCACCAGTTTTCTGCTCTGTTCTTGACCTGCAGTTGGCAGCAGTTGGGAGGATCAGAATAACCTAAATTACACTTTGCCAGGTGTCTCTTTAGGGGTCTTTTGCCTTCACTGCACTGGATTCCTAGTTTGGAATTCCTTGTTTGGAGGTGGTAGATTTCTGCAGCATGACACCCTAGTCTGTCACTTTAAGTGACATCTAAAAGCACACAATTCCTCTAGCTCTCCCCCCCCTCCCCTCAATAATGCTACATTGCAGCTGCATCTTGAAATAAACAACTCGTTCCTCCTCTGTAACAGATGGTGCTGTGTAACCCAGAGCACCAGCATATCTGTAGCAGCAGCAATGAAGTAGGCAAAGCTGGGCAGACCGGGGTGGGAGGGATCATGTACACCCAGGAGACCACTTTGCCTGCTATTCCCAACAGTGAAGAAGAAGGAGATGTGAATAATTATGAGAAGGATGGGAACACTAATTGACACATGTCAGGCTGTATTTTAGACCAGCTTCATCTTCTTTTTTTATTTCTTTGCTGAGCAATAGTAAATATTTAAGGAGAAACTGTGATGCTACTTAAAAAGCACCTACCTAATTAAACCTCAAATGCAGAAATCGCTGTCCACTCAGAGATGCACTCTGTGGTGCTCACCACCTAAGGCTATACCTCAGCCATATGGCACTTTAACAGATACTAGCAGAGGGAGCCCTTTTTATATTTTAACTGATGGGTGCATGCTAGATACTGGGGTTGGAGCAGAGGGGAGAATGAAAGAAAGTGTAAGGAAAGCAAATCAAGACAGAAAGACAAAGGATGAATTCTTATTGAACTCTTCGATTTCTGCTCAAAACAGCCAGAGGTCTTGTTTCTGTCCTAGAAAGAACTGTTGTTTTCAAAGCCTTGGACTCAGACTCACTGATCACAAACCTTTTCTCAGCAGAGTTACTATGTGAGGGGGTCATTCTTAAGGCAGAAATACAACCACTGATTTCAGAGTTTGCTCGCCCAACCAATATTTGCATGAGTTTAGGAGTAGGATTCAAGTTTTTACAGTGTTGCTTCTGCTGTACCTCCTCCCCCTCCCAGGGTCATGGTCACAGTGTATATTACAATCTCAACAAGATTGGGCTGTATCAAAAAATGGCTAGAAGACCTCAGAAGAGAAAGTCGGTGTCATAGCATGTTGAAGAGGAAACATGGTGAATATAAACTCCAAAGAGTCAGAAAAGAGAGGGTTATTTGAAAATAAGCCATTTATTGGGATATCTAGCTTTCAGATAGGTGCTGATCTGGTAAGACTGTAGTTTTAATTGCAGGTATTGCTTTCTCAAAATAAGACTAACAGCCAGAGGGACCATAGGGCTAAAGTAATATGATTCCATTTACATTATGGTTGCTACATGGTTTAATATTTTCCAAATTTGTTTGGATGGCTGCCGTTTCCTCTTCTGGAGAAGTGTCAAGGTTCTAAGATGATCGTGGCTTTGGTGCCTGAGCCAAAATGGTACATGATACCTGTCACCCCTTCCCCTCTTTGCCTTACAGTACTTCCATAAATAGCATTCCTTTCATCACATGCATTTGTTTCCCACTTCTCAGGGAAAGTCTAACTTGTCTCAAAAGCCCAGTGGGAACTTGGTGGCAATCTTTTGTCTTCCAGGGCTTGATAGGGACCTCTTTCTAGGGCAATGTGAAAGCACAGCACGCAGAGCCACTGGGTTTTGAAATGAATGGAGGAGATTTCAAATTAGCACCAGTGTGGCTGCACCATCCAACAAGGCAGTCTAGATAATTTGCTCTGCTAACATTACTGTACCAATTCTGTGACTGTATCACCCAGGGTTATGTACTTACAGCAGCTCATATATTTTTGCTGCAAGGATACATGACACTTAAAGTATGCTATATGTGCTCTTGATAAAATTCAGTGTGTAAAATTCAGTGTCTTGTTCTATAGAAACCGTGAATCCACATGATGTATTAAATATTTACTTAATCAGTGATTTTTTATTATTTGTTGCAACTTCTGATGTCCATCTGTGTACCATAAAAAACAATGTCCTGTGAATGCATTCTCAGAGCATTAATTCCTTTATTAAGAAACTCTCTTGTTATTTTAATCTTTCATCTGAATTCCTTAGGAAGAAAATTATAATTAACGTAGGTTTTTTCATTGTTATTCATTATTCTCTGCAACAGTTCAGTATTTTAAAAAGGCAAAGCTAAATGTTTCCAACAAAGCACAACTTTCATATTGGATTCTACTGAATTTTAACTCCAAGAAACAGTATATGAAAATGTATTAAGATGTCTCTGTTTACTTCAAATTTTATTTCCCAAACTGACTGTAGATCGATGTCAGATTTGAATGCCTGTGTGGGCAAATTAGGTCTACTCATGACTGTCACCTTGCAAGTCTTTCAATGGGCCCAGTGAGTCATGCTAGACATGTTATCAGATTATGTTCTTAGATCATTATCAGTTCTTATACTAAAATTGCCTTTTACCTAACACTTTGAAGATTTTTGACTGGAGGTACCCCGTTTATTTGTTTTCATTTTTTTTTCATTTTATTTATTTGTGTCAATGACTAATCTAGAGTTTCTCTCCCAAACTTTCATGATTTTCCATCATCAGACTTATATACAACAGCAGCTCCTGAAAGGGGTAGCGTTGATATCATAGAATCATAAAATCATAGAATGGTTTCATTGGAAGGGACCTTAAAGATCATCTAGTTCCAACCCCACTGCCATGGGCAGGGACACCTTTCCTCTAGACCAGGTTGCTCCAAGCCCCATCCAACCTGGCCTTAAACACTGCCAGGGAGGGGGCAGCCACAGCTTCTCTGGGCAACCTGTTCCAGTGTCTCACCACCCTCACAGGAAAGAATTTCTTCCTACGATCTAATCTAAATCTCCCCTCTTTTAGTTTAAAACCGTTACCCCTCGTCCTATCACTACATACCCTTGTAAAAAGTCCCTCTCCCGCTTTCCTGTAGCCCCTTCAGGTACTGGAAGGCTGCTAGAAGGTCTCCCTGGAGCCTTCTCTTCTCCAGGCTGAACAGCCCCAATTCTCTCAGCCTGTCTTCACAGAAGAGGTGCTCCAGCGCTCTGATCATCTTCGTGGCCTCCTCTGGACTCATTCCAACAGCTCCATGTCCTTCTTATGTTGGGGGCCCCAGAGCTGGACGCAGTACTCTAGTTGGGGTCTCACGAGAGCAGAGTAGAGGGGCAGAATCCCTTCCCTCGACCTGCTGGCCATGCTGCTTTTGATGCAGCCCAGGATACGGTTGGCTTTCTGGGCTGCAAGCGCACATTGCCAGCTCATGGTGAGCTTCGCATGAACCATCACCCCCAAGTCCTTCTCCTCAGGGCTGCTCTCAATCCATTCTCAGCCCAGCCTGGATTTGTGCTTGGGATTGCCCCGACCCACATGCAGGGCCTTGCACTTGGCCTTGTTGAACTTCATGCGGTTCGCACAGGCCCAGCTCTCAAGCCTGTCCAGGTCCCTCTGGATGGCATCCCTTCCCTCCAGCGTGTCGACCACACCACACAGCTTGGTGTTGTTGGCAAACTTGCTGAGGGCGCACTCAATCCCACTGTCCATGTCTCCGACAAAGATGTTAAACAGGACCGGTCCCAATACCGACCCCTGAGGAACGCCACTCGTCACTGGTGTCCACTTGGACATCGAGCCGTTGACCACAACTCTTTGAGTGCGACCATCCAGTAATATAATGTATGTAATAGCACATCTGACTACTATTTTCTGCCTTCCCTCACCTCACCATGGATCCACTACTTCCCCTTAGATCTGACATTGCTAATAGCTGGAAAAATCATCGCATTGTCCAGATAAAAGGAAATACTGAAATATAACATGCTTTTCACTGCTTCCAGAATTTCCTAAAGAACTGATGATATAAAGGCAGAGATTACGTTGTGAATTTGTTCAGTGACATAAGGTGCACTCTCAGTCATCTCCATGCACGGAATTAGTTTCTAAGCCCCCACATGGAAAGCAATGGCAGAGAGGTATGTACTTGAATGGCCTACCTGGCCAGTCCTGTTTTTCTTAGGTTGCACTAAATAATTGAGAAGAAATTATTGCGTATGAACTATACACAGGGGTAGGATGTTCCTTAATCCATCATGGGACTAATGGAGACAATAACACAGTTTTAGCAATGTATTTGCTTTTTATTGCAGAATTTATTGCAATCTACATCTACCTGAAGGGAGATTGTAGTGAAGTGGGAGTCCGCCTCTTCTCCCAGGCAACTAGTGATAGGACAAGAGGACACAGCCTCAAGCTTTGTTCGCCAGGGGAGGTTCAGGTTGGACATTAGGAAGAATTTCTTTTCAGAAAGGGTCATTAGACATTGGAATGGGCTGCCCAGGGAGGTGGTGGAGTCACCATCTCTGGAGGTGTTTAAGAAAAGACTGGACATGGCACTTAGTGCCATGGTCTAGTTGCCATGGTGGTGTCAGGGCAATGGTTGGACTCGATGATCCCAGAGGTCTCTTCCAACCTGGTTGATTCTGTGATTCTGTGTGATTCTGTAATTCTTTTCATGTACCTTTTCTAGCTTGTCCAACATCATACAACCTGAAAGGAAGAGGAATTTCCAACCTGAGAGACAGAAGGCAGCTGGGATGAACCCTCTGTTAGAAATGGGAAAGCCAGCATTATTGCACGAAGTGTTGTACCATCTTTGTGAGGTTGATTGTAATACTGCTGTAAATACAGAAGGTCTGGTTCTCACACTAGAAATGTTTTACGCTTCATGTAATTCAGTTTATGGCCCCAATTCACTGTGAGACTGGTGTAAAATGGATTTAAAGTTAATGAGAATTAGGCCTAGGGATTCTAATATTTGCTTTCTACTGTGCTTGAAATTACTTCTGTTGCTCTATAGCAATGTTTAAAAGTCACTACAGAGACAATATAAATAAAAAATCCTGGGTCATATCCATCCATCCATCCATCCATCCATCCATCTACCCATCCATCCAAGAGAAATGCAATGCAGCAGTTGTTACAGAGTCTACACCTCGACTGAATTACAAGTAGGATTAATTTAGCCTTTTAAATTTAGATGTTGATATAGTACTTTCTCTAAATCCATGTCTTTCAACCATTTCAAATCAGCAACACTTTATTCAAAGGCAAAAGTTTTCATGAGCCCCATTTTACATTTCTTCTGTGAGAAAAAATGAATCAAGGATAACAAAGATAAATCTAAATAATGTATCATGTTTCAAAATGCTGACAGAAAATATTTGCCCTTGCATGGAAGAAATACTTGGGAAAAACAGAAACAGAGAATTCCTTTACCTTCAACTGTAATAATCCTTTTAATGACTTGTGAGCTGTTTGATTGTTTGTGATGAAAACTCCCTGTTTCTGCTTATGTAAGGATTTTATTTATTATTATGGTAGTATTTCACTTTCGATCTCCAAAACTGGTTGGAGTCCCAAGGAAAGTATTGAAAAAGAAATCCCAATTTTCTATATATTTCATCATTTCTACAGTTACATTATAACAAAATCCAGATCTCTCAGGTACTCTTAGAGCTGTATTTTGCAGAAGTATTATACTTCTATAAGGCTGGAGAGAAATACAACAGAAATCCAGTAATAGAAACAGATTGAGACCATCCTGCTATTTGGAGGAGTGAAAGTCTGTATGACTACAAAAGAGTGATTGCAATGCATACGGATAGTCCTCGCCTATATCATTGCATTTTGTTTCTAAAAATGAACATTTTTACATAGACCAAAATAAAACAAAAAAATCACTTCAGGTATATTTACTGCCATACATATTTGGAAGGCAAGGTGCAGCAAATAAACTTTCAATTAATCAAGGTGTTTGGAATATTTCTTGAAAAATGTGTTCAAAGTTTATTGCTATCTGCCCTGAAAATTGTATAAAACAAGAGTAACATTTAAATGACATGGTGAAGGAGATGCACTAATCTTTATATATACCTATATATTCTTACTTCTTGTAAATTTCACAGATATTTAAGGTTGGTGACTATATGGTATAAAAATCGTGTTGAAGCAAAATTTTGTAACATGAAATATTAATTTGCCATTACTGTAAATGTCAGAATACAGGTCACATGGGAATCTCCGCACAGCTCAGTGACAAAATTATATGCTCCAGGCTTGAGGCATCTTCAGTATAGTGGAAAAAGGACACATAGCAATCCCAACAGGAAAGAAAAAACCATATTCAACCATAGGTTGACCTCCAAAGTATAGTCCAGAAAACCATACAAAGGCTATAATATTAGCCCTAACATAAAACTGGAATAGAACTTTTGGAAATTGAAGCAATTCTGATTCACTATTCATATAATTTGAAACATTCAAAATACACCTAAATATAATTATTTATCTTGGGCTATTTTTTTGGATAAGCATTACAGAGGATGTTTTAAGAAAGGACTTGAAGAAGAAAGGGGAAATAGATTTCCCTTTTTTTCCCCGTCCGGGGATCAAGACAGAAGAAATTCTTTCCTGATGCTAATGAGCACTTCATGCCTTGAAACAAAAAGGTCGACAATTAAAATTTCTATTTAGAAATTAGTGTAATTTACTCCCCTCCAATATACGCTAATCAGCTCTGGAAATGCATAACATGTTTGTGTAACTTGGTAGCTTCTCATTTTTCAAATTTCACAATCAGGACAGAAATTCCTAGTAATGCCATACTTTTACCTGATGCTTTTCTCTTTTTTTAAAGCACCGCCAGTGTAAGAACTACATTTCCTTTGTAGAACCTCTTTCTAAACCGAAAAGAGTGACTTCCAAACCCTGTAAAACCACACTTAAAAAAAAAAAAATAAAAAGACCTTTTGCTGAAGCAAATTTTCCCTTGAAGAATTCACAGCTACATGGGTTACCTTAACCAACATCACCCGAGCCTCAAACTTTGACATATTCATGAAATGATATATAAAAGAAAAGCTAAATATTCCTTCAAAAGCACATCCATCACCTTCTGCCATATGCCATTTCCCTCCTCATATTTGCATTTGAAAGCCTTCTCCTGTATTGCCTTCATGTCATATTTGAGTAAGAGACCTCAAAGAGACAGCTTGAAAGAGAAACATCTGTCATGGGCTCTGGTGTAACATGCTAGAAGTGGCTTTGTGGAGTTGACAGTTCATTTGGAGTTGACAGGCATTTTCTTCTACTTTCACTCACTTTTCTGCACTGTTTATGCTGTGCCATAAAGCCATGTATTTTTTTAGCCCATGGACACTAAATATATACTACATTGTAACATTTATACGAACATAAATGAAAACTCACTGGTCTTATTGGTTGGAGGGAAGTCTGGCTATTGCCTTATCTCTGACGAATATAACTTCCTATCTATTACTCCTGTTTTAGGGATGGACTGGGCTACCAAATGCACTGTCGAGATCCAGAAGCACCACATGGAACCTGGAGTGACAAACTTGAAACTGGACAGTCCAGGTCTCGCTTAAGTGTTTTACAATAGGGAACACCTATGGTGATAGGAAAGCTTCAGTGATGTTCTGCCGAGAGTTACTGCCCCCAAAACTGATTTAGGGAAACAGTTCATGCCATTACAGTAATTTCCAGCTAATAATTTAAGCTAAGCATGAGAAGATACTGAGCTGAGGACAGTAATGCCAAATCCATAGCGGGGCAGAAGTTTCCAGATGAAAAGTGAGGATGAAGAGCTAGAGTAATTACTTAGTAAACCTTTTGAAATAGATCCTTAAGCCCACATTCCTCAACACCTTATTCCAAGGATGTAAGTGCCTGAAAATCTCTCTTATCCTACTGGAAAACCCCCAAAATCCAGGTGGATGAGGATTTTGTATGACTCCCAGGGTCTCCTTGAGACCTTAAAATAAGGGCGAATTGTGGAGTGCTTTCCTCTTCTTTTCATAAAACATTTGGAAGAAGGAGAGAATAGAGTGTCTACTATATTTTCTCTTTTAGCACGGTCTTGTTACATATAAAGTCGTTAAGAACGATTAAGTGATAATATCATAGAAACATAGAATCGAAAAGACCTTTAAGATCATCAAGTCTAACCAGTAACCTAACACTGCCAAGGCCACCACTAAACCATGTTCCTAAGCACCACATCTACACATCTTTTAAATACCTTCAGGGATTGTGACTCAACCACTTCCCTGGGCAGCCTGTTCCAATGCTTGATAACCCTTTCAGTGAAGAAATTTTTCCTCATACCCAATCTAAACCTCCTCTGGCACAACTTGAGGCCATTTCCTCTTCTCATATTGCTTGTTACCTGGGAGAAGTGACTGACACCCACCTCACTACAACCTCCTTTCAGGTAGTTGTAGAGAGAGACAAGGTCTCCCCTGGGCCTCCTTTTCTCCAGACTAAACAACCCCAGTTCCCTCAGCCACTTCTCATCAGACTTGTGCTCCAGACCCTTCACCAGCTTCGTTGCTCTTCTTTAGACTCTCTCCAGCACCTCAACGTCTTTCTTGTAGTGAGGGGCCCAAAACTGAACACAGTATTCGAGGTGCAGCCTCACCAGTGCTGAGTGCAGGGGGATGATCACACGTTTTAATAATGTAATTAAAAACCTGAGAAACTACTGGAAATGTAAGATCTATCTAATTTGAGTCTCAATTCACCCAGTTCTGCTGCTGTTATTGCTTTCTGTAGCTTCATCACAGCAGACTGCACGGTCTGTGTGACCTCTACCTTGGCACAAAGTGGCCAAAACTTACTTTGAATTCCACTCCATTTGTGAAAATAAATGAAAGCTCATTGGATTTAATATTAAGTCACACTGATTTGGTTTGTGTTCAGTTCAGAGAAGGAAACCATGTTTTTAAAAATGACTAAGAAAAAGGAAAAAAAACCCGAAAATATTAATTACAGCTTGAAATAAAATTGTTTAGAATAACTCATTCAAAATTCCCTTTTGATTACTGAGTTAGTGAACTTGTAAAAATGTGGAAAATGTTGTGTTACAAAATTACTATCTTTGTTCCTATTCTGGTAGCTGAAGGTACGGTGATCAGCCTTAGTGGAGTACAGGACAGGGATCTGCGGTTTGGTTTAGATTTTTTAAAAGCAGCACAGAAGTTTGGCTTTTGATTTCAACTCTGAAAAAAAAAGGACTTGGATTTACTGTGTCTGCAGCATCACTCAGTCCTTCTGGTGCCAAATACCAACTAGCTGCAAAGTTCATTAAAAAACGATATCCTATCATGAGTGGTTACATCAACTCCCAAGCTGAAACTAGTCAGCAATAGGAATTTTTTATTTTTAACAGCAAAACCAAAAAAAACATAGGACTTTAGTGAGACTAATATTTCATCACCTGGTTTACTCTGTCACTTTGAACACAAAATGTTGCTTAAGCAGGACTAGAAGGCAGGCAGCCACCTACAGAACTTCCCCAGGCAGAAATTATATGTATTTTTTGAAGTTAAACAGAAATAGGACAGTGACTTTTTTTTCTGTTTTGTTCCCTTAATTGCCAGACAAAGTGCAATTTTCTGTACTGTTCTATCAACCAGATGCCCTTGTCATCCACCATCTTACTACAGTAATGGAACTTGACGTCCTCTTTGTTGTTTCTCACTGCATTTGTGTGACTCACTGTGCAAAATAAAAATGTACTAAGAATAGCAGAGGTTGCGGTAATGGCAAAGCTATGAAATTCCCTTCATCTAATTGCTTTCAGATTTTTTTCCAGCACTAAGGCTCTTGAAGTTGTCTTGATATGCTATGAGCATTCAGCCATGAAACCATGTACCAGCCAACACATCAATTTCAGTAGAAATCCTGCTAAGGTAAAGTTTTTGAAGGTACTTTGGCACCTAAAGGAGTAAGTACAGACCTATGCAAACTTCCCAGAGACATGAAGGCTGCAGAATTGCTTCTGAATACTTTACCTTACACAGCTGAAAAGCTGTCCAGAAATGACAAATGGCCACAAATTACTCTGGAGCATTACAAATCAGCTGAAGTTGTTGTCCTAACCACTTGAGGCGTTGGAGTATAACAAAAGGTTAAAAGGAAAGGAAGTAACTGTGACATTGTTGAAGCTAAACAGTAAGTAAAAGTAGAAGAAACGCCTTTCATTTGTTTAGAATTAAGAAAGCAGATCAGCCATTCCATGGCTGCTTTACAGCTCTACATCAGTAAAAACCTCAAAACAACGTTTATTTGTGAGGCCAGTCCAAGACTGAGAGAGTAATTTTACTTAGTACTTAGTTGACTAAGAAGGGTCCTACAGGGATCATCTAGCCCAACTGACACGTGTCCTCTTTTAAAGTTCAGATCACTTTTCCTCTTTACACCAACATAGGTGCACAAATGTCTAAACAAGTACAACAAATATTGAAGCAAGACTGAGGGACTGACTCATGGGGAAAGATGAAAAGTGTAATGTTTTTAATTTTTGCAAGTGATTTCGAATGTGTAAGATTTTGGAACAACAGGCAAATGTAAAAATAGAAGTGGCAGGTTGATCATTTAGAGCACAAAACAGAATGAGGTCAAGAGATGTGTGGTGATGGAATGATCGGTGAGAGAAAAACACTCTCCCAAACAAGAGAAAAAGATTGGAGGTTTATTATGCAAATTCAATGGCAAGGTAATGTAGTTAACAGCATGTAAAATAATCACATTTTTCAAAGTTAATTTACAACTCAGAATTAATTCAGAATTGTATAGAAATACAAGGTAAGAATAAATTTTATTATACTGAAAAGCTGTATTCAAAATGACTGACAAATCCCACACTGTACACCTATATCTGGACTGTGAAACCCACTGCCCTGTAATGCCATTCAGGTCATAGCAGAGCAATTGGCTAGAGTTGCAGATAATAACGTTATCCACCTTAATGCAAAAACATTCAAAAGAAATTTGAAAGGATATCACACCTTCAGTGTCAATAGTTTTAAAAAAAAAACCTCTGGGAATTAGAGATTAGTATGAAATGATAGTTTGATCAGGGTTGGGGAGGAAGTATTTTCATCTTACGTTTAGAGTCGCCTGCATTTCATTTTGAATATCTGCATCACAGCTCAGTGATGCTCTTCTTCTGTGTTTCCAGTCTAACTCAAGCCAAGGAGGTTATAGGCTGAAGAGTAAGAATAAAAGTTGACATGTAAACTGATAGTGTTCCAGAAGAGGGCAGAGGTGAAAGACCTGCAGCAAGATACGTTTATGACAAAACTACACAAATAACTTCACAATAGCACCTGAGTCAGACATGACCCTCCCTCCACAGCATCATGCGGAATGACTGTACTGTGGCAGCATGATGGCCTTAGAGATCATTTTTCACCTTCACCTCTTGTGACGTTTGTATACATTCTTATCTAAAAGGATTTTTTTCTACCATTTACCCTTACATGCTGTGCTCATAAGATTTTACGCAGGCCTGAGCAAGTCAGACAGTGCATAACCTTTTCTACTCTGAAATGGTGCTACTCAGAATGGGAGTCACAGTGTAAGGAAAAGCTACAAATTCAGTTATTTTCACAGTCAAAGGAGTTTGCAAAGAAGAGGCAAAATTCTTAAACACAGAAGTCATATCTTCTGTTTCAGAAGAGGCCAGAAGGTCTCCTCCACACTCCTACTCCCATAATCAATGTATGATTCCAGGTACAGTGAGTTGTTAATAAAAACTTTGCTGGAGTTGGGGAATGAAATACTCAGGCTTTCATCCCAGAGGAATTTTGCCGTGTTTTGGGTTTCAGGTGGTTAATGTAAGAGATGATAGTTTAAGAGTCCTTACAGGCATCTTGAAGAAAGTGAATTAAGCCATGAGAAGTTGAAATGGCTCACAAAGAGCTGCACAACAAGCAGATGATAGAACTACGTTTTTATCACAGAAGTGGATAATAAAAAGCTCAAAATTCTGTTACAACAGCTGTTGAAGACAGTGACCCATGTATTTTAGTACCATTTGTTTTGCATGCATTTATTCTATAATTAGATAGTACAGTGTTTCCACGTTTTATGCTGAAGTTGCCTACATTTATTTCAAGCTTGAGTTTCTGCTCCCCAAGGATTTATCGCCATTTTCACACAGTTTATCGTAGATGTTCGATCACTGGTTATCTCTGAATAACAGGAGAAATGAATTGGCTTTGTCAAAATCTTGGCATTTTTTGCCTTCTTTTTCTCTCTGTTTTGCTGACATTTTTTTTTTTCTTCTCTTCTTCTTCTGCCAAGTTTGTAATGTGCTAGTGTATCCATTGCTCTATATAACCTTAGCTTTAATAACCTCATTGATGATGCCATAAGGGGGCACATAACGATTTAAATGAGCTTACCCAGAATTACTAGCTGCCAGAAATGCTTGAAACATCATGTGTATCTTTACCTGCCTTTCAATGAGGGTCATTCTTTACTTGTTGATTACCATAGATCACCTTATTGAGATGCAAACTCAGTAAACTGATGAAACTTTACTTTTTCTCCCCTAATACTAAAATATTATTTACATGCTTTGCTGAGAAATTATAATGTAACCATTTTTCAAATAGGGAACTGATACTGGCAATGGCATCAAGAATATGGCTTTTGTCACTCATCTGAAAAATACATTTGGCCAAGATGCAAGGCTATATTTGCATATGCTCACTGTAACCATAAGGATGTACACTTCTAAATTGTTCAGGAATTTAAAATTCTTTACAAATGTCACCTGCATGAAGTATGACCCATCCAGTTACTCCTGTCTTCATCTCACAAACTCACCAGAAATGTAGGCAAAGGGAATGCCTCTTCCATGCTTCCCTTGCCTTCCACTCACAGGGCAAGCAACCATCAAAACCTTTGGGTTTCTTCAAAGCTTCTGGGCATGCACATCTGCTACTAAAATCTGTTCTGAACATACAATCATCTAGCTCAGCTCTGAAAAAAACAGGCCATAAGCACGCAGAATTTGGCATCCAAACTCTAGCAGTCACTTTTGACAATAACACCTCTGCACTTCAGGTCTTCATTCATAAAATCCGAGAAATGTCTTCCCACATAAAAGGGACATTCAGGAGATAGATTCAGATATGCTATGGCTAAGTGAGACATGGAAGCTCACAATGAAGTAATTAACTTTACATTCAGAACAGGATTTGACTGGTGTGCAGTAAATAAGACCTGTGAGCGCATGTTGGTGAAGGTGAGGAGGACAAATGATTGGTCACTGACCACTCACCATCCTGTGTATAATGTCACATGAATTAGATCACAAAGTTTATATCATACCAAAATATATACACAAGAGAACTGAAATAAGTTACATAAGCAATATTAATTTTGATGTTTGCTAACCGTTAGTTTAGTTTTTTAACCTTATAGTTCTTTTGAAGTTCTATATCTTTGCATATATAGATTATACTCAATTCACATGAAACACACCCCTGCATTGCTACTGAATCACATGATTATTTTTTCTTAACAGATAAAATTTAAGTTACATGTATGTGGAAAAGCGGTAACTTTCACATGTCAGGTATTGTTTCATTTTAAAGTACCACCAGACCACATTGGAAGTCAAACTGTGAATGTGAAATGCTTCATTCAGACATGACAGCTCTCTTGTTTTCTTTTTTTTTAGGTGCTTTACACCATGCCACACATTTTTGGGAACAGTCTATTTAAATCCAAATGCCAAAGAGCTCCTCTCTGGTTAGATTCCACTTTGGCAAAGGAACCTAACTACACAGCTGGCTGTTCTTCCTTTGTAAGGCTCATCTTGGTTTGCAGCCCACCGCTGAAGGCTCATTGCTTCTCCCAGTGTGTTAGATATAACTCAATAGGATGTGCCTTTAGGGGATTCTTACGCTTCATGTTGGTGGAACCAGTTGCCACTGGAGGTTAGCAATTACAATATATTAGTTTTGTCGAGGCTGCTTTAAAAATAAACCAGTCTGTCCATTTCGATGGAGAACCTGAGATACCTTTCACATTAGTGGCAACATTCTTTTGACTTATGCAGAAGGTTCCCTGTGGCTTCAATATCACCGTTCATATTTCATTTAATCTAATTGCTTAATGTAGGACTCACTGATGCTTCCCTGTCACTGCTCTGACCTCTGCCTCCCTGGTGCTGCTGAGCAGGGACAACAGGAGCATTGTAAGGAGCAGCTGCTCATAGTGTCATTGATTGAGATCCGGAGGGGATTTTTGCATCTATGCTCATACTGACAAGGCTGGTCTTAACAGACATTTTGCAGAGCATCTACAGACAGGACAAGTCGCTAGGTGCAGATAGAAAAGCTGTGGCAGAAACGGAGTCGTATAGGAGATGGTTATGGACCCTGACAAGTTTTGCAGTTTCCATAGAGCAGGAGAAAGAGGAAGGGAGAATAGAAAAAAAGTGGTGCAGCACCCACACAGAAAATAGGAGGACCTACATTACATAGGTTTGGGCAGAAGATTGGTTGGAAGTATGGCATGGCTCTCATGTTCTCTTGGGCTGAGTCTTTCTGGTCTAAGCCTTCCAATCAGTCACAATAACTCTCCTCAGGTAACACTTTGGAATCCCACTGAAATGACACAGCAGATTCTCAGCCACCCTTAAAAGGGGGTTCAGCTGCACTCACAGTACTGACTCAAGTCACTTGACGGTGCAAGGTTCAGGACTGTTACAAACAGACAGCATGGATGAGGTCACCTTGTTTTGGGGAGAGAAAATGAGTTTAGCTGCAGGGACACAAGCCATGCTATGCCACTTATCTTGAAGGTCCAAGGATATTTCCTGGACAGGTTTATTTCCTCCTATAGCAAGAGCCTAAGAAGAAATCCCAGAAAATAATTTATAAGGGATCTATAACACACATTTTCTATGCCTCTTCATTCTCAGTCTCAGAATACATTTTCTCTTCACTGTACAAGGCAATAACAGAGCCAACAGCAGTACCACAGCTGCTGGTGATGCCACCATTGTCACACAGGTCCAGCACCGGGAGGATGCCTCCACAACACAGGCTCTAATTGCAAGGCTTAGATGAGGGCCAATCCCGTGTACAATGTACCAGTTGCGTGTCTTGGCTGGCATCAGGGGGAAAAAAACTAAACCAAAACAAAAAACCAAACACAGTATTTTGTGACCTTCTGAAAAAGTATCTTTGTGATGCCAGAGATGGGGAACTGCCCAATGCCACTTAATAAAGTCACTTCCCAGGGTACACTCAACCAGTATCTAAGATATTTCACCATTCCAACAAATATCACAAAGGTTGTTTTGTTCTGTTTTGTTTTAGTACGCATACAGAGCTTGTTGAACAAAAACACAGGACAGACTGACATGCCCATATGCCTCCCTCACTTTCTAGGATATGGACCTACCAGCATCTTCAAGGGAAGGCCACTAAGTAGCAAGTCAGCAGGGACAGGACCACACATGCCCTGTTCTCAGACTACCTCATCCATTACAGCTCTAGCAAAAAAGAACAACCCATGCCAGGATGAACTGTGTGAGAAAATACAAGTGAAAGTTAATCCATTATAGCAGAGTTTGGGAGCACAGCAGCTGAGATCCTCCCACAGACAGGAGGGCCTGCTGGCTAAAAACAGCCTTCAAATGTGTCTTCATACAAAGAGAAGGTTCTTTTATCTGCTTCCTGCCAGCTAGGCAAGTGAGCAGAAATTTAGCAGCACTTCTTCTAAAGATGCTCAACAGAAGCCTTGCTGCAGAGATTTGGATGAAAGCAATACTATCTTCTCAACGCTGGAAAGTCCAATTTGGTGGCAGTCACTTTGCAGCCTCTCCGAAGCAATTCAATGGCCTCTTCACCTTTCTTGGAAGGCCTTGATGGTTAAAGCTACCAATGACACTGGCTGTGCTGCTGATACTGTCTGGAGAGATGTCAAGTGCTAAACACTTTCTGTGTCTCAAAGTTTTTAGTACCTGACTCTAAGAGGCAGCATGGAGTATTGTGTGACCTTAGGTGCTTGCAATCCCAAGCACAAATACAGGCTGGGCGGAGAATGGATTGAGAGCAGCCCTGAGGAGAAGGACTTGGGGGCGATGGTTGACGAGATGCTCTTCCCTACTCCTCCTATGTGCTGGGCATAGGATCTTACCACAGCTCCCCATTAAAATCAATACTGCATCTACACACCAAAGCATGAGGCTTTTTGTGGGCACAAACTTAAAGCTGGGTTTGACAAATTAATAAAGACGAAAATAATTTTTGATTCTTCTGGTTTTATTTTCCCTTCCGATTAAGTCCAGGGAAGTTCCCAGTGTCTCTTAGAAAGCAATGGTTGAATTTATTTAGCATGGGAAGTTACAGTCTTAACTAACCTCACAGTTATGCCTCTCATTACAGCTGTCCCTCTAATGTCCCAGCTTAGATCTCCTCATGCTTTGCCTTCTTCTGAGACACTGAAGAAGGAGGAAGAGCTGAATAATCTATTCTGGTAAATGAATGCACTTTTAAATAATATGATTTAATAAATACAATGAGAGTGAAGATGTCAAAATTATGTCAGTGTTTGCAGACAAGAGTGAGAATAAAAACACATTGTAGGATGCATCAAAGTTGTTTGGCTGGTGGACTTCACTATGTATCATCATCCATATAACCATGGCTTTGTTTTTTCTAGATAGCAATGCTTTTTCTCTGCAGTTCTTCCCTGAAGCTCTGACATTAATCAACCTGGATTTTTAGGTATTAAACATGAAATTTTATTATATTAAAATTTACAGGTTGCTTAGTTTTATTTTTTCTCATCCTTTTCCTTGTGTTACCTCGTTGGAGAAAAATAAAACATTTCAAGAGAAAATGCTTATGTCCTAGTATTTGAAGGATGTATATAAACAAGAAGGCATACCTACAGGTTATCATTGGGCTTGAAAGGTATTTTTCTTCTGAATTTGTGGATGAAAAAAGATCAAGATCTGTTAACAACAGCAAAAAAGGCACTGGGGTTTTGCCAAAAATAAAAAATTAAATTAAAAGAAGCAAGAGGATAAATATGTATGCTTTGATGTTTTCAAAAGCAAATAGAGGGAACTGGAAAGTTAACCAACTTCATTTCCATTTAAAAATTCAAAGTTAAGAAATGAAAGAAATAAAAATTAAGCTGAAGTATTTAACTTGACTACATTTATTTTGTCTACATAAATGACTACATATATTTCTTACATTTATTTTGTAGTCTTTTAACAGCTTTTTTGGCTTAATATTATTTTTTTTCTTTTTGTTTGTTTAGATCTAGTTCACACTAAGAACGCCCAGGATTTGCATAAATGTTGGAATAATTGATAAAAATAAAAGAATATTAATCATAGAATCATAGAATGGTTGGGGTTGGGAGGGACCTTAAAGACCATCTAGTTCCAACCCCCTGCCACGGGCAGGGACAACTTCCACTAGACCAGGTTACTCCAAGCCCCATCCAACCTGGCCTTGAACACTGCCAGGGAGGGGGCAGCCACAACTTCTCTGGGCAGCCTGGGCCAGTGTCTCACCACCCTCACAGGAAAGAATTTCTTTCTCATATCTCATCTCTATCTCCCCTCTTTCAGTTTAAAACCATTCCCCCTTGTCCTATCACTCCATGCCCTTGTAAAAAGCCCCTCTCCAACTTTCCTGTAGGCCCCCTTCAGGTACTGGAAGGCTGCTAGAAGGTCTCCCCGGAGCCTTCTCTTCTCCAGGCTGAACAACCCCAACTCTCTCAGCCTCTCTTCATAGGAGAGGTGCTCCAGCCCTCTGATCATCTTCATGGCTTCCTCTGGACTCATTCCAACAGCTCCATGTCCATCTTATGTGGGGGCCCCCAGAGCTGAACGCAGCACTGCAGGCAGAATCACCTCCCTCGACCTGCTGGCCATGCTGCTTTTGGTGCAGACCAGGATATGGTTGGCCTCCTGGGCTGCAAGCGCACATTACTGGCTCCTGTAGAGCTTCTCGTCAACCCATTAGAGTTAGGGTTAGGCCACGGTGCTCCATCCACACCTTTATAGTCTGAGCAACCCACAGTGCTTGTGACGTCAGCCTCAGCCCCCACATCCCATTACTATTAGGGTTAGGGTTAGGGTTCAGAAAACCACAAAGCCTACAGTTCCAGGGACACTGGGGCTGGAAAATGCATGCCCAAGAGAGCATGGCACCGCAACAAAATTGCTCCATCCACACCTTTCTTATCAGGGTCATCCATGGTGCTTGTGACGTCAACCTTAGCCCAAACATCCCATTATTTTAGGGTTAGGGTTCAGAGAACCAGCAAGCCTACAGCTCCAGGGACACTGGGCCTGGGAAAGGCATGCCAAGGGGAGCACGGCACTGCACTAACACGGCTCCCTCCACACTTTTCTGATCTGGGACACCCACGGTGCTTGTGATGTCAGTCTCAGCCCCAACATCTCATTACTCTTAGGGTTAGGGTTAGGGAAAAAAAAAACAAACAACACAAAAAAACATCACCCCCAAGTCCTTTTCCTCAGGGCTGTTCTCAATCCATTCTCCAAACATCCCATTAAACAATGGCATCAGTAGGATCCCATATCAGGAAAAACCTTTTCTACTGATCTTGAGGAAGCTAAGGTATTAAATTATGAAAAAATACTTTTCTTCTTAGCTTTCATCACCACAATGTGTCTGGGGGACAGATTCCTACAGGCGATAAAAACCCACTATAATTTCAGCCATTTAAAACCCGACCAGTTACAAACATGATTACCTGTTATGTACTGAAATTCAAAAACATGATACAATTCTAGTGATAGTAGTGGGCACTTTCTTGGGATCAGTCCTCCAAAATGACCTGTGAATGATCTGAGTTTTGAATTCACTGCACCACAACATTTTTTAGCTATAAACTCTATTACTTATTTCTGCTCTCACTGGAATTGCTGCAGATAGATGTGTTTTCTCCTGTGCATAACTGTAATTCTGTAGTTTGATGTGTCAGCTCCAGTGTTAGCGGAAATCATTTAAATAAGTATTTGCTACAGAACCCCTCTTAACACCTCCCAAGCTAGTCCAGATGTCCTACAAATTATCTTCACTACATAATTAAAAAAGCTGACACCTTTTCTCTACACCATCCTGCTTTAGACATTAGTGTACTATTTTCGTATCTCAGTCTTCCCTTCCCCAGTGAAATCATTGTGGGTTTTGCCATTTATTTCCATGGTCACAGGGCCTGGCCTGGAGGCCTGATCATACAGCTCTCATTCTGGGTGACATCTGATCCATGCTCTAACACTGCAAAAAGCTATGGTGCCCTAAAGTTAAGGCATTTCTGGGAAGTCCTCATTAATATCTTTTCCAAAGCGTCCCTCCTCTAAACCTTAGGTCCTTAAACACAGCATCTGTCACAGCTGGCTCTACTAAATAGCAGCAGCAGCTCCAGGTCAAGGGCTGGGGCTGGAGAGCAACATGATTCCTAAGTGCTTTGAAGCTTCACTTATGCCCTGGACATTTCGTGGCAGGTTATACGCTGCATGTTGTCCTCTCTGAGATAAACCCAAAATGACAGACACTTTGTTTTTAATTTCCAGACACCAGTGGGGTTTTTGTTTTGTTTTGTTTTTTTTCCCTTCTTTACATATGAGGTCATCTAGGATAGGCAATAGCAATGAAATAATCTTTTACCTGCTTCATGGGTAGCCCTCATCTTTGACATGAATGATATTGGATAGAGGTGAGATGCTCATCTTGTCCCCACACATGCTCCAAGCTCTAATTGTTTCCAAGAGGCTAGCAAAATGCCGATTAGCTGATGACAGCTATGATGGTGGCATTAGGTGTTTGAAGGAAGATTTTCAAAGGTACAAAAACACAGTCTCCTTCTTACTGAAAGCCAGTGGGATACAGCATTTTGTACCTGCTTTGGACATTCAAAGAGCTCTTCTTTCTCCATTAAAACATTTGTCTTCCTGCTGACTCACTCTGTACAGATCTCTTACCCAAATAAGCCCTACAACTCAGCAGAATTCCCCATGGGTAGACAAGTTCATGTTTATTCATCTCCCAAAATAACTGGGACTCCATGTGTTATCACCAGCAGATGTCAAACAGCATCTAGGCAAATGCATCAATGGCAGACTGAGAAGGAAAAAGACTTTATGATCCCTCCTGAACCCTCAAGCCTTTTGGGCTGCAATACCCTTCCAGATTTCCATTCCCTCTGTTCCTACGTGAGGTATTTCTGAATTTAAGCTAGCTTTGCAGGTAGCACAGCAGTAATAACCAATGACAGAGAGCTACAAAGTTACATGAAGGGAGCACTTGCAAAAACCATAATCCTGGAGAAATAAGAGTTCCCCTGTACACTTAGCATACTCCAGGAACTGATGTTTTTTGGTGGTTTGTTTTGTTTTGTTTTGTTTTTTTTTCCAATGCATAAAGAAGGTGCGCAGTGTGCCATCCTGTATTGCCCATTCATTGGCTTGCACTCTTCCCCCAATTCCTAAAGAGTGTGCTTAAAGTGAGAAAGATATTGCATGAGTGGAGTGCTGGCATTTTTCCCAGCAAGGATCTGAGTACTGGCAGTTTTCCTGAACTAAGAGGGACATTTCTATTTTGTCCCTTTCTGCTTCACTTGAAGAAGGATAAAAAATGTACAGCAATACAAGGAATCAAGAAACCAACTATTCCTGCAGTTAATTCTACTTTGGAGTCCTGCTGTTTCACTCAAACCCATGCTATATCTTTCAAGCCACTCTCATTTTCCTGGCTGTCTCTGCATAACACATATATATGTTGTAGACCAGGTGGCGACTACGGAGAGCAGCTGTGCCCAGGCCTGAATCTGAGTAAGCAGCTTCATTATCAAAAGTTTTTTTTCATGGGAATCATTCCGTATCTGTGATCAGCATCATTGCCTTTCTTTATATTTTGTTTCACGTTGCTATAACTTTCAGAGGCAGAGCACTTAGACTGGCACTCAGGTTTCTGTATGAATGCATATGGTGAATTTACGGGCTAGCTTAATGATATTTTCTGGTTTCTTCTCAAGTAGTCTCCTAATAATTCCTATAATTATATTTGCCCTTTTGGCTGCCACTGAGCACTGAGCTGGCGTTTTCAGGTGATGACTGTACAATCGCTCTCCTAAGCAGGAATAGCTAATTTGAATTCTGACAATGAGTACATGTGGTTTCCATATTTTTTCCAATGCAGCTGGATTTATTTTCGTCAACAGACAATTTTATTCTTTTTTTGCAGTCATTGAGATCCTTTGAAGACTCTTTAGTTCTAAATAACTTGAATAATTCTGTCAGCAATAATTTTACCAGATCATTACCTCACCCCCTGCAAGAGTATTATGCACAGCACAGGTAAGACTCCTGCTCATAACTTCCTTCATTGTGAAAATCACCTTGTTTCTGATCTCTTTTGTGTCTGATCTTTTTGTCATTATTGCTTATCAACATTCTCTCTTACATTGTGACAACTTCTTCAACGTGAGTGTGAAAGCATTTCTTTGGGGCAGGGCACTATGAGAATCAAAACACCCTGTGCTGACCACTTGTTCTTGCCTGTGTATTTTGGGCTCTGATTCTCTGGATCTGACCCTCTGCTCAGCTTCTTAAAAGCCCCTTTTCATGGTGCTTCACTTATCCAGCACTGCTGAGGATCCCTTTGAGACATTATCCTGCTGGATTGTCATTTAAAGTTTGTAACACTGAAATTATGCCAGCCAGGCTGAGAAAGACTCACAAAAGAACAGACAGAGACAGAATAAGAGCAATGCAGAGGATATGACAAAACCTCAGATAACAAATAGCATATGGAATTGCAAATTTGTGTTGAAATAAAAACAGATGAACAGGCAAGGACGCATTTTCAGTAAAGCTCCAAGGATATGATCTCCAGTTCTGTAGGCCATTCTGCTTACACTTGCATTGGTCACAGCTATCTGAAAAATACATTGTTTTGCTCATCCAAATCTTGCCTTAAAACATCTGACAGTTTTTATAACATCAAGCTGAGTTTATTTGTTTGCTGGGCAGGAGCCTCTTCTGAAGTCTAACAAACTGAGTTATGGGGACTGACTGGGTCAGCGAGATATTCCCATTGCCTCAGTGCTATAAATGATAAAATAACAAGAATTTCATTAGGGCAGCATGGTAATCAATGTAGGACTCATCCTTTAAAAGGAAAGTCACTGAGAAATAAGATCTACACTTCTCCATTCATATGGACATATGCTTTTACTTCCAAAACATTTTAATTTCAATTTTCATGAATACAGGGCTGCTATTTACTGCTGAATGTATAGTACTATAAATAAAGGGTGCAAAAAATACTCTCTCCCTGGTTATTCAAAATTTGGGTGTCTGTTTTGTGTGCCTAGCTAAAAAGACATGAATGTGTCTTGATGTTTCCTAGCATATAAAGTTTTGTCTGACTGAATATAAAGGTAATTATCATTTTCAGAGGCATCCATCAACTTCAGAGGAATTGGGCTCAGTCTTTCTGAAGAGGCTTTTTTCTTCTTGCCCTTGCATGAACAAGTTATTTGTGTAAGGCACGTATAAGAATAACTACAAAATTGAACAGGACTTCTGACCTCTATTTGACAACAAACACAGGATCATTACCTGCACCTTCAGCTCATTGCTTTTTTAATATTTTTACTAGATCCACGGGACTGCTGTGGGAATGGAAAAGTACATGATCAGCCTTTCAAATTTGTCATGTTTGCAGTTGTGTTCAGTTATTATTTGAAAACATGAAAATCATATGATTTTTACCTTGAGATTGACAATACTCAGACAAAGCTGGTATGAAAATAATTTATATGAAATTATTTGGAAGTCTGAAGTTCAGTAGTTATAATACCTCGAAATGAATATTTTTGGTATAGGTCTAAATCAAGAACTAGAAATCATCTTCACGTGTCAGAATCACAGAATCATAGAACAGCCCAGGTTGGAAGGAACCTCAAAAGATCATCTGTTCCAACCTTTTCTGGGAAAGGGGGCCTAGACGAGATCATCGAGCACCCTGTCCAATCACAGCTTGAAAACTTCCAGTAATGGGGACTCTACTATATCCCTGGGGAGGTTGTTCCAGTGAGTGATCATTCTCACTGTAAAAAATTTCTTTCTTATACCAAGATGAAACCTCGCCTGGCACAACTTCTACCCATTGCCCCTGGTCTTCTCCATGTGGCTTCTTGTTAAGGGAGAGCCTCCATCCTCTTTGTAGCCGCCCTTTAAGTACTAGAATACTGTGAAGAGCCTTCTCTTCTCCAGGAAGAGAAGACCTAACTCCTTCAATATTTTCTTGTTTTTTTTTTCTCATTATTATTTTTTCCACTTTTATTAGGGTACTAATAAAAGTAAGCCTATCTTTGATATTATGCTGCTCCTATTGGCACCTCTGTAAATCTCCCATCACCACTGTAAAGTGATGCACAAATGCAGTCTCTTTTGCTCTTTTTTAGCCAGAGTTCCATCCTGATCCTGAAAAGCTGCTGTTAATTCACTTCCACAATTTCACACACCATGTGTATCACTTCCTCACCTTACTGGACTAGCTTACAATGAAACTTCCCTTCCAAACATCTCCATCCCCCCATATGAAGTGAGATGTGAAATTAAGAACACTTTGGGGAGGGTTTGTTCAGCTTGTACGCTCTGCAACCCCATCTTTTTGCATGGGATGTTAAATTTATGCTAATTAAAGCTGAAAAATTGCTTCTGCTGTAACTGAGTGTTTACAGGATCCTTTTCATACTGTTTCCTTTTTTTTTTAAGTCAGAAAGTAGTAAGTTTTATTAAAGGGAGAAATGGAAGTCTTGCTGAAAGGGCCCCATCAAGGATAGTATGGGTGTTTCTCTAATCCCTTAGTGAACCAACCTAGCTGAACCAACCTAGCTGAATGCCATTACACCATCATACTCTTACCCCACAAAACTGGAACCAATATTAACTTAGGACAACATTTCATTAGAATTGTAGGCTCCTAATTATAATATATACTACAGCTATTGAACTGGCTGTTCTTTGCTTGTCGATTCAAGTGCCCTTGCCAAGGTAACCTGTAAACTGCATTATATAGGATTTATTACATCATTTCCTTTGTGAATATAAGGTGATTATCACCTTCATTACTAGTCATAGATGTATGTGCTATTGTATTTTAAGTGTATTAGTGCCTTCCACGTGGCACATGGTAATTTACAATTACAGTCACTTCCCCTTAATTGTTATACTACAGTATATTAGCAAATTGCATTTCCTAAGGCCTAGAAACATTTTTAGTTTTCTGAAATCATCCTTGAAACACGAGGGTTTTGGTTTCTTAATGGTTGATTGCTGTTTCACTTTCACACCAACCACCAAATGGTTTTTCCTAGACTATCGCCCTTGAAAACAGTATGCCAAAGGTACTAACTCAGCAATGCCCACCTTCTTATGCTGGAAAACACAAAAATATCAGGACCTAGGACCTGGGATGACACTGAAAAATACCAAAATTAAATCAAATTGCCCCTTATCTTACTCTTTCAGATTGAATTATTTGATTCTGTGCAGACAGCATCTCAACTGCAAAGCAATTTCTAAACCAGATCTAGCTGGGAGAGAAGCTGGTACTTCATGCTTTTAAGTATTTTTCTCAGTGTTTTAAAACCCAATGCTATCAATTAATCATGACTGTCATTCAAGTGACACACTCTGTACAGAATGTCACTATGCTCATTGCTAAAATGCAAACTCCTTCCCAGTGAAATAGAGAACACATTTAGAGGAATAAGGGAGAATATTTTACTACCTGTGTGATAACATACTTGTTCTCCTTTAACTTAATCTTCCATCTTCTTCCCATATAAGAAATTGTCTCAGATATTTTTTATATTTTTCTATGCATATGCACTGCTTACCCTTCAATTTATCAGGCCAGATTTGAATTGTCTGTAGATTTTCTGTTACTCAGGGGCTTGGATCATATCGCAGAAGTTAAAAGAAAATTTTAAAAAGCTCTGAATGGAAAAAAAAAAAAAAAATATAAGTAGAATATAATTATCTGTCCCCAAATTTGATCCCTGAGAAAATGCACTGGGATCTCTTAATGACTAACAGTTTGACAACTCAATCTGCAACACCCATGTTTCTTGAGAACATTCAGTTAATATTGCTTCAGAAGGAAGAAGACCATATTTTGAATCAAAACCAATACTCTTCCACCTATTCTACTCAAGGCTTTCTGGACAAAAACAGCAAGGAACAAAAAAATAAGATCTAACCTGAGGCAGCATTGAGTAACTCCAGCTGCATGGCTGAGCCTAAGAAACCATCCTCTGAAGCCTTCTACATGACAGTGAACAGATCTTCGCTCATGAGAATGGTTTGGAAAGTGATAGCAGAGCTGAACAAGCTGTGAATTTTGTGTTCAGATCTATGTTTCTCCACCAGAAAGGTTCTGAATGAGTGAAGTTGAACAAATGGGCCCTGAAGAGATATTCTGGTTCACTTATCTCCCCGCTGCAGTCTCCACTTAGCTCAACAGCAGATTTTCTAATCTCTGTTTCACCAGCATTAACATCAAGGAATGATGGGACACTCAGTCAAGATTGCAAGGCAGACTCTTCTTTTCTCTCCCTTTGACATTTAGAGATTTAATTCTTTACAATCTGTGCGTGTCTCACTGTCCACTACAAGCTGGTTTAACCCTTTGCTAGCCTCATTCCACTTTTTTAAAACAGAACTGAAAAGCAGAAAAAAAAAAAGAGTTACAGACACTGTTTGAACACAGAGACCAACTCATGGACTGTCTAACGGTCTGTAACAAGCACATGAAAGGGAAAGGAGAATAAATTATACACAAAGGAGAACTTGCATTTAGGCCAACGCATTAATTTATTCACAGTTATAGGAACTTAATCTGCAAATCCTTATTAGCTTGAACCTCCCTTGGAAAGGAATCCATCTTCTTGATGGATTTACAGAGAGTAGTTGTATCCACTCTCAGATCCCTTTTGCAAAACGAAACAACACAAGCACTTTGTGGGTCTTGTCACATTTTTTTTTCGCACAGGAACATGGAAGTGCTGAAAGAGAGGACGTGGTCATTTGGGAAACCATTGTAAGAGTGACCTACATTATCTCTAAGTCCGATCAAGTGCCTCGGCCCAGGAATGAAATATATCCCTGTTCATGGTCAAGCTGAGCTAACTCAGGTTCCTCTAGAGCTCCAGCTGCATGGTAGAAGAATCTCATTAGTCTCCTTTTGTAAGACAAGGTCTCCACTATCTTAACCCTCTTAGTAATCTGTATCTACTTCTGCTCCACCTTCTTAGCTTGAGCTTATTTGTCTTAACCATAAGTACATGCTGTATGCCAGAGGGAAATCCTGTCATCGCCTGTGCAATGTCATTATTGCTTGTGTATCTCAACTGGAAATGGGTTAGTTGATAAACCCCTCATGAGCACACCACATCAGTGCCTCACAGCCACCCTCCAATCAGCCAAGTCGCTGGATAATGGAAGGCGTGGTATCATTTCTCTGAGTGTCTTTGCATTTTACTGGCAAAAATAAGCTTCATTTCTCTTAAGTATCACTGTAAAGAAACTAAGACGGATTCTACTCTGCCTCCTATATAATGTACTATATATTTTGTCTGAGTACCTATGACAGGATGTACTATTAGTAATGATATGTGATTCAGAAAGAATAGGTGGATTGTCACATACCAGGCATGATCTGGTCTGTATGGAGTAACAAAACTGTCAGCTGACAGGCAGAAATGTCAGTTCATTTGTAGGAGTGATTTTCCTTTTTCTTTCCAAAGGAGATTTGCTGTCTTTGGATTTCGCTGCAATGTGATGTTAAACTCATTGTAGTACCGAAGAAGCAACTGCTCTTGTGAATAAGAATGGCAAGTAAAAATGCTAAATGACCATTAATCTTGATTTTCTGATCAAATTTTAATTATAAGGAATATTTTTATTTTCTCTATTCTAAATAATCCCCTTTAACATTTAAATAGTAAAGCTGGATTGAGAGAGAGTAAAAACTTGTTCTCTTTCTGTTCCAGTAGCATCCTCTGGCTTTATGTGAAGAGGGAGAGATTGATACATATTTTGTAAAGGTAGGAGAGACAAAAGGCACTATAGAATGTATGTGTTGCACAGTTGCAATTATTTTAGAATACGCAGATGACCACCATGCAAACAAATGGCTGTTTGAGATCCCAAAAGCAAGAGGGAAGATTTTAACAAAGTGCAAATATATTCTCTTACATTCCATGAAAAAGCAGTAAGATCTCTCTAAATCAGAAGCAAATCAGAAACTGGTGTAATTTTTCACAATTATACTAGAGATACTTATGAAGCTCTTAATAAAAAAGTACTACTGATTTTTCCTGGCCAAACATAAAGAAAAAAAACAAAAATCCTGGTGCAAACGTAATCACAATTGATCTTTAATGTTCCAAGACCAAAATCCATAGTTTCTTCCATAGGAGAAGGCAGTCCTGTGCTGACTGCTCTGACAGAATGGCAAGGATAAAAAAAGACCAGATAATATATGTGGACAAATGCTAAACACTTAGCCATGTAGGACCAAGGAATTATCGCTTAACAGAAACAGTGCAACCTTCTTTGCTTTGTTCCTATAAAGCTGGACTAAACAGACAGTAAAAACCACCTTATATTTTAGAATGTAATGGTACAGACGTTCTTTTTTCACCTCTGATGCCTTTTCAAAAAAGGGTTGTGTAAAGATAGCTTGTAAGTAATGGGACATCTAGTACAGTACAAATATCTTGTATGGAAATGCACTTTTAAGAAGAACATCACAGTATATAGTAGGATTATAAAGGTGTTTAAGTTTACATAGTTATCACTGTTTCTTAGTAAAAAAAAAAAAGGACATTTTGGAAATACACAAAAGACTCTGTCCGCATCCCTTACCAAACCAAAATTTTATCCCTTTAAAGTTTTATTTTCAGCACTTAAATTCCTTTTCTTTGATAACCCTGTTTAAGAGATTAATTTCTTGCAGTACTAAAAATTAATGACTGAATGTAAAAGCATTCCTGACTTCAACAGAGATATAATCGAGAAGTGTATCCTCCCAATATTTGTGCTGGTGTGACTCCCTCACTCCCAAATTAGTGATTACTCTTTCAAGCTACACGAAATATCTTGAATCCCAAAGTCCACAAAAAGAAACAAAATTTGAGATAATTAGAATTGGTGGAAGTTGTAGGGTTATCTTAGACAATGGCTGGCTTCTAAGGAGTTACCGGAGAGGAAAAGGCAATTACAGCAAATCTGAGCTCTTTGAGCCAACACATGTTGCTGGGCAAGAGCAACGAGGTAGAATCATTCTTGTGCATTCATGAATTTATTTAGTTTATGCGGGCTGAAGGGCATTGAAAATGCTGTCCCGGTTTCCTGATGGCAAGCAGAACCATCCCAACACAATTAACTCCAAAATCCATTTAATAAAACCACAAGTCATGTTTAAAAGCAGCAGTAGTTCTCCCAGATATCCATGGAGCCAAATACAAAGCACAAAAGCCAAACATAGCTAAGGGAATTTGGTAAAGGAAGTTCATGTTACTACCTACTTGCTAATGAAATTTGTGAGAAGCTGCAAACTTGATTACACTGCTGTTTGAGGTTGTTTGGCTTTTCTAGGCAACTATGTGCCCAGTTTTCTCTCTCTTATTGTTGGTATTTGGAATCACAGAATCATGGAATGCTTGAGGTTGTAAGGGACCTCTGGAGGTCAGGTTGGACAGGGCTTTGAGCAACCTGATCTAGTTGAAGATGTCCCTGACTACAGCAGGGGGGTTTGAATAGATGACCTTTAAAGGTGTCTTCGAGCCCAACCCATTCTATGATTCTATGTGGTCATCTGGTCCACTCCCCTTGCATGAGTACAGCCACCCACAGCTGGTTGCCCAGGACCATGTCCAGATGGCTTTTGAATATCTCCAAGGATGGAGACTCCACCACCTCCCTGGGCAACCTGTGCCAGTGCTTAGTCATCCTTTCAGTAAAAAAGTGTTTCCTGATGTTCAGAGGGAGTCTCTTGTATTTCAGTTTGTTCCCATTGCCTTTGGTCCTGTCACTGGGCACCACTGAAAAGAGCCTGGTTCCATCTTTGCTCCCTCCCTTCAGGTATTTATATGCATTTATAAGATCCCCCCTCAGCTTTCTCTTCTCCAGGCTAAACGGTCCCATCTCTCTCAGCCTTTCCTCATAGGAGAGATGCTCCAGACCTTTAATCACCTTTGCAGGCCTTTGCTGGAGTCTCTCCAGTATGTACATGTCTCTCTTGTACTGAGGAGCCCAGAACTGGACACAATACTCCAGGTATGGTCTTAATAGTGCTGAGTAGAGGGGAAGGATCACCTCCCTTGACCTGCTGGCAATACTTTGTCTACTGCAGCTGAGGATACCATTTGCCACCTTTGCAGCAAGGTCCCATCGCTGTCTCATGTTCAACTTAGTATCCACCAGGACAGCCAGGCCCTTTTCTGACAAGCTGCTGTCCAGATAGCTTTTTCATTTCATAAGTAGAAAGACTTGGTTCTCCTGAAAGGGCCAACATTTCCCTTAAGGGCATCCAGACCTTGGTTAAAAAGTAGAAAAGATGCAACACTCAAGTTCCAGATTGGAAAAGGGCAGTAAAACACCAAAGTGTAAAACCATGTGAGGACATCAAGCTGTGTTGAAGGCATCTGATGCGTCTTAAACCAAGGTGGAAGACAACTGTGTGACAGGATGGTTGGTTTATGGGCATGGATCATTACCAACCCATAAAGTCAACATGTATTCATGACTTGTGAATCTCCAACAATCATAGAATCATAGAATGTTAGGGGTTGGAAGGGACCTCTGGAGATCATCGAGTCCAACCCCCCTGCCAGAGCAGGACCAATCTAGGGCAGATTACACAGGAACGCATCCAGAGGAGTCTTGAAAGTCTCCAGAGAAGAAGACTCCACAACTTCTCTGGGGAGCTTGTTCCAGTGCTCTGTAACCCTTACAGTAAAGGAGTTCTTCCTCATGTTGAGGTTGAACTTCCTGTGCTCTAGCTTGCATCCATTGCCCCTTGTCCTATCGCAGGGCACAAGTGAAAAGAGGTTGCCCCTTTCCTCTTGACACCCAGCCCTCATCTATTTATACACATTAATCAGATCCCCTCTCAGTCTTCTCTTCTCCAGACTCAAAAGCCCCAGGTCTCTCAACCTTTCCTCATAAGGCAGGTGTTCCAGTCCCTTAATCATCCTTGTAGCCCTCCATTGGACTCTTTCCAGTAGATCTCTGTCCCTCTTGAACTGGGGAGCCCAGAACTGAATGCAAAACTCCAGGTGAGGTCTCACCAGGGTAGAGTAGAGGGGGAGGAGGACCTCCCTCGATCTACTGGACACACTCTTCTTAATGCACCCCAGGATACCATTGGCCTTCTTGGCCACAAGGGCACATTGCTGTCCCATGGATAACTTGTTGTCCACCAAGACTCCAAGGTCCTTCTCTGCAGAGCTGCTCTCTAGCAGATCGCCTCCTAACCTGTACTGGTGCTTTTTATTACTCCTTCCCAGGTTCAGCAATGTATGTACAGTTTTGATTTACCAGTTTAGGAAAATGCATTTGACTAAGGATACCATATCTTCTTGCACTCTTAGTGGGAAATAACATTGTATTTGAGATTATTCTTACAGGGATCCCATTAATATTACATAAACTTTGATAAATTTTAAACTATCACTTTGTGGCCACAAGTTTCAGGGGTTCATTACTGTTCATGATCTCTCCCCACAAACCACATTAAACTGATAAAAATTTGTTTTTAACTCAAGTAGTGCAGTCTATACTCAAAATTACATTGCTCCCAGTTTTAAGTACTGGCCGCATTAGCACACAGGAGACAGCAAGTCTAGCTGCTGGATAAGGTATTCAGTCATTTGATGAAGATTATTAAACTATTTAGCCATTACTGATAATATAATTTACCATGCTATTATGCTCATTATTATCAGTATTTATGTTGCTCCTAGAAGTTTGAATCATGGACAATGCATTCACTAAGCTGGACTCTACCTGAAAACACAATCTTTGCCTTTAGTATGTTCCCCAAGCTCCCTCAGACCACAGGTACTGCAGTGGAACATAGTAGGCTTTTCAATTCATAGAACTATTCCTAGCACAATTTTGGCCTGGGCTAGCTAGTACTGCCTAGAAGAACTCATAACTGTGGCTGGATGGTAGCAAGGACCAAGGAAAATGGACCATTCCCCACATGGATATAGAAACTCCATGCCAGTTGAGCCTTGATATTGTTTGCTAGAATGGAAGCCATAGGAGAGCTTTGCTCTTCCCAGTCTAGGAGACAAAACCAGGAGAATATGTGCAAAGCAAAACAGGGATCTATTTATATTGTTGACTTCACTGCCACATGACAGATTCTGCTGATGGCACGTACGGGTCTGTGATGTGCCTCAGGAAGGGCAACCCTGGCTAAGTAAAAATATTAGTCCTAATAGTAGTATTAAAGCTAAACAAAGAAATATGTATGTCTGCGTTGAGAGTAGTATACCTGCTATCCTTTATTTTACCTTTTCCTTCCTCTACCATAAAGTCCAGATGCCTTTTGCAAGCTGGGACTGCTAAGCAAGACTCAGCTGAATTCACCTGAGCTGGTGCAGGGCATTCTTTTGCAAGCTGGCTGATCACAGTGAACCTATTGTGGATGGCCCTTCAAGAGCTCCAGGGATACTTCAAAGGAAACGCATTGACATGGGGGAGGAGGATGGGAAGGAATTTGCATTTTAAATGTGACACTTCCATGAATGTATAATAAGGGATTTGTAAGGCTGGCCACCAAGAATTAGAAGAAAAAAAAAAACCCTCTTCATTGGTGCTACAGCTAATTCTTCAGGCCTGTTTTCCAGTGATATTAACACACAGTTTCTTCCTGCAGAGGTTTTGTGCAACCAAAACAATTAAAGAAGTTCATCAGTTAAATAACAAGCTACGCTAGGGAAAATGGAGCCAAGCACTTAATCTTCTGGCACTTGAAAGCTGCCAAAGTGGGTAGCTGGTCTTCCACGTGAGGTCTTCAGGCTTTCTTAGGAATGGACTGTACAGGCTAATATGAAAACTGGGCTATCTCAATGAACATGATACAGTTTTCACAATATCTCTTTAAAATTGAATTGTTGGGGATTTTAATTTTGTTTTGGTTTGTTTTTTTTCCTCTAAAGTTTCAATACTCAATACGCAGGTTAGGATACTCATCAGGGGTAACTCAGCAGCATCTGGTCTGTGCTTGGGCCCTACAATGCCGAGAGAAATGGAATAGAGTGGCACATTCACTGTGGCACTGCGTATCCTTCATTAGTACTGGCCTCATTATTGTAAGCATTTTAATGACCTACACGAGACAGGCCCCCATGCTATGTATCATTTACAACCCCTCAAATAATGGCCTTCCAGCAAGCAACTCTCCTATGACACTGCATGAGCTAAGAAACCGCGGTGTTGGGCACAGCACAGGAACCCCATCAGAAACAAAAAAGACTTTTTGTTCAGTTGAGTCTCATCTCTGAGTCTCAGGCAGCTCCTCCCCTCAGTGGCCAAACTGTATCCTAAAACTTGTGCTGAATTTGAAAGAGAAAAGATTCATTCTCTCTTGTCATCATGGTAACAATAAAAGATGGATTAATCATTAAATCACATCTAACCAAGTGCAACTGGGTGCACGAAATTCATCTAACGCAGGATGGAAGTGGTGGAGAGGTTACAGAAGAGCTGACCACCTGGGAATAAAACAGGAGGAGATGTGGTCCTGCGCTTAGCTCTAGTGTGGTGTTTCACTGTGATACTGGGAAAATTGCTTAGCTCGGTGCTACTGTTTCTTCAGTCACTAAAGCACAGTTAATATCATGTGTTTTCATGATTTGGAGATCTCTATATGATAAGTTGTGCTACAGAGGTAGACAGAATGTTACTCCTGCTGATTATTATACGAAAAAAAAGGACAGAATTAGGCATGTTTCCTCCTCTGTAGACTCCAGTATCATTTAGAAAGGAAAATGGAAAGCTATTTCTGGAATCATGCAAGGCATAAAATAAATAGCATAACTAGTATCTCGCATGAATATCAGAATTATTTTGAAATTTAGATGATTAAAAAAGAAAGAATTATCAGGACACACAATACTCTGCTTCCAGTAGCTGAAAACAAGTTATATATGATGTCGTTTGAGCTGCATTTTCAAGGTAAAGTTCAAAGAAAGAGGTCTGGAGAATAAATAAGAATTTATTTTTAGACACCTTATTCTAATATTCGCCTTATTTTTATCTTCCTAATATAACAGAGAAAATAAAAACACTTTTCTGCAGAAGTACCATTTGCTTCTCGTGAGGCTGGACTCCTGTTCATTATATTGAGCAGATTGTTTGTAGCTGTGAATCACATTAGAGTGAAAAAGTCAGCAGTCCTAGTTTCAAGTACAGACACCCTGAATATGGAGCTGGATTCTGTAAAATATTTAAGCATTTAGTTAAGATATCTTGAAGCCAGCTTAGTAGGTACTAGGATATTGTTCCTACTCTCTGGTGTTTTAGCAAAGCCAAAAAGAAATGAACACAAAGCACTCGAACAAAGCATACCACAAATCTGACCTTCACACTGGCATGTTACCAGTATTTAAGGGCTATTTTAAAGTAATTCTTAATTTTTGTTTACCTGCTACCCTGACTACAATGCTAGGGCTAAGGATAATGACCAATAGTTTGTAAATATCAATAAACTAGGTAGTCCTTTTTGTTATTCAGTCTCTAACCATTCTCCAGCCTACACCCATGACCAGTCTGTCCTGCTCTCTGTTTTGTCCTCAGTTTTAGCAGTGGGCTCTTCCCAAAAGCCTGGGAGGGGCTATGATAGCTTTATGCACTTCATCATCCTCACTGTCTAGTTAGGTCAGTTAGTGGCAGTAAACACAAAAAGCTGAGTTAAGCCCCATAGTCCAGGTGGATGTTCTTTTAGATCTTGCAATGCTCTAATTTGCTCCTCAAAGTGCTTTATGCGCTTTTTTCCTCATCCATTTTCTTCAAAATCCCTAAATAGCTTCAAAAATCAGAGTAACGGACTCGATGGGTTTCTGCCTTTACCTCTTCTCTCTTCTCATTTTTGTGAAGGAAAGTTATCTGGGCTTGTGTACAGCCAGTAGAAAGGAGCTCCCAAAGCTGTTTCATCCTCTAGGATAATATTAGAAGAGAGGCAGGACTGCTCAGCCTCTGGTGACACCTACAATTTTTGACTGCCTAGAGGGGAGTTCAGAGAGCTCACTTAGACTGAAAATCTAACGTTTAGGTGGATGAGTTAAATAAGATGAATTTGCCTTTCTTCATTTGACTTCAGTCTGCCTCTTCTTTGGGAATCCTTATAGCTGTCTCACTCAGGGATTTTTTTTCATGAAATGAGGTAGAAGAAAGAAAATCTGCTGATGTTAAACACCAGCACCTTCCTCACTCAGGGGTGAGGCACAATCAATATTTGACCCACACACAACACTGAAACTATTAGCAGAGGTTGTTGTTGGGGGCATATGTTTTCACTTGAAATTCCTTAGACAATAAAAAATGTAATGGAGTGGAAAATAATGGAATGCTACTAAAACCAAAAGAAATTATCAACATGAATACAGATGACCTACTGTAACCCAATACAATCAATTACACAGCAGCCCCAATGGATGGGATCAGTGTGCCTTAAATACACACAGCTGAGTTCCTGGTATCTACCAAGAAATTAGGAGATCAAATTAATCTCCAAAACACTTCTGCTGAAATCGTCAGATATATGCCACAGATATTTTTGCTTCATTTATCTAAACGCACGCTTTGAAGACAGTGAGGTGCAAATAAAATGTCTTTGAGCTTCAAAGGTGAGAGCTTGGGAGAAACCGACACAATTGTGCTCCTCTAATAGCCTCCAGAAAGTTACTTAACCTCTTTATATCTCAGTTTTGCTGCCTTTAAAACACGAGTATTGATACCTCTGCACCTCAGAGGGGTGCTCGGAGTGGTAAGTTAAGACCTGCTGGTTGAAAGGCATGCAGGGCTTTTATTAACATCTGTATTATAACATCTTCAGTTCAGTACACTGTTCTACAGTCCATTATGAAAGGAATGTGAGGCATATAACAGAGTTTAGCATTAAATGCTTCAATCTCTGTTCATTCTAATGAGAACGGTACCTGGGTTCATGTTGAGCTCCAGAACTGACAAGCTGGGTGCACTTAATACCACCCTCGGTAATATCCTTTTATAAATCCATTTTTAATTTTTTTTTTTACACTTGGCTACATGCAATTCTACTGTCTATAGCTTGAGAATCAAGCCCTTGGTCTAAGCCTTTATAAAGCCTGATAGTGTATTTCTCATTATGTCCATAGTAATTTAAATTATTTTCCTTTGTCTAAGACTTCCGTTACACTTTGATGCCTGTGGACATTTTGAGTAACTACTTTTTTTTTATTAGCTGACTCAACATATGACAGAAGATTATTCTGTCCAGTTCTTCTCCTAAGGTCCTTTTATTAGTTGAAGTCCTTATATGACCTCTCTTGATGTTAACCATAGTATCTACAGGGGTGGAAGCACTTAGTGAATTTGCCCTCAAAACACACCTTTGGGTCAGAGAAGATTTCCATCCATTTTTAGCAGAAGAATTGACCCAAATAATGTATAATTAAAACAGAAAACTAGCCCAAACACCATTGTCCATATCTGGGGGAGGGGAACTAACACAAAAATGGACTGAAGGTTTTCCCATGGAAAAAGATGTGTCAAAATCAAGAACAGAGCTGGGATCATCACTTCTCCATCCAGTTCCGTATCAGCCATCAACTCAGTTCTTCAGTACAAAGACTGAAAATAAAAATAGGTTTTGTGCATTGTGGAACATAACAGCTTAATCGTTTCTTGGACTTTTCCTTCTACAGAAAGGGAAAGATTGAAGTACCTCAGCTGGGGCCATTCTTCTTTAAGAAGTATTCTCACTTTTGTCAGTCTGTGTCTCACACTGGAATAGCCAGCAATGCTGGCTGTCCTCCATAACATCAGAGTAGTCAGATATATCAAATCTGTGCTACCTGAGGGTTTCCCTGGGATAGAACTGACATTCTCAAGCAGAACCTGCCACTTTCCTTCCATCCAACAGTCTTCCTAGAGAGGTGGTCGATGCCCCAAGCCTGTCAGTGTTTAAAAGGAGTTTGGACAATGCCCTTAATAATATGCTTTAACTTTTGGTCAGCCCTGAATTGATCAGACAGTTGGACTAGATGATATCCTATCCTATCCTATCCTATCCTATCCTATCCTATCCTATCCTATCCTATCCTATCCTATCCCTTTGCTAAACACCACGACCACCAGTATGTCTTTGAGAAACCTTACTACAAATCCACATCTACTTGCTGTCTCTCTGTGGATGACTCAAACACAGGAGGTTTAGCCACAGTCCACCACAGCTATGCTGAAAAGCTTAGCAACTGAAGCTAAAGATCAAAGTTCTACATCTTTTCAAGCAAGTTCTGTGACACATCTTAGTCAAGCTCCAGTCTTCCTTAGCAGAGTGTAATAGTGTAGGTATTTCCAGGACCAAAAACACAGCAAAAATATATATAATGTCTTAGGACCACAAGGGAACAACACAGGACCCAGAGAAGACACAGAGTCAAGTGATACGAGAAGCTACTCTGCACTACAGGATGGTAGGTTATGCTTAAGCAACATGGACTTGTAACTTATCCTTGAGGCTAGAGAAAACCTCTTGGTACTTTTAAAATAAGCAATACACCTGAGGCACCTGAAGGTCTTGCTTGAGCTAGAGCCAGGGCTGTGGACGGAAAGCACACGAGTACTTTACTCTGCTTTTCACTTGCATGGTAGGCAATTTTCCTTTCTGTATCACTATCACATTGTGTTTTCATCTCTTTTTTTTTTTTCCCCCAAGAAAAGCTACAGCAAACAAAGTTTGTGTCTGAAGGAAAATCCTCATTAACATTCTGAAAGAAGTAGGGTATAATGTGACATTTCCAGGAGATCTTTCTCCCTCTGGGATTCATTTCTCCAGGAAATCAAGTCAAAAAGAAATATAGACTCCAATGAGTGGCTCTTCCTTCAAAAGAAAAAAAGATAAAAAGAAACCCCACATAAAAAAAATGCCCAAACCCTCGAACAATCTCCTTCGAAATCAAACCCTTCAATTCCTTCTGAAATAACATCCTCACCTGAAAAATGGGCTCAATGATAGGACTGTTTCTGCTGTCTCTGGTTCTGGGTACCGCGAGTTAAAAAAAAATATGCTGAAACTAATATTAAGTTCAGAACAAGGTTTGGTAATCTCACTAAATGCTAATAGAGTTTTAATGCTGTTTTCATTAACTTTGTGGCCTTTCATATAAAGCTGGAGGGCTACTCAGTGATAAGAAAACCCCACTGATATAGTCATATGAATGGATGGTAAATGTAAATTCTAGAAGCACTGGGCAACGCTCACAGCAGGGCTTTGACAGGATAAAGATTTTATAGAGTGTCATATCAGGACTTGTTGAGTAGGCTGAATGTCAAGAGTAAAAGCAACAGCACGAAAAAATGAAAGCAAGATCTCTGAAGTGATGGGTTTTTTTCCATTGGAAACTGCAATTAGAAAAATTAACTTTCCTCTACAAGTAGCTAAAAACCCAATAGGAAGCTCATCAAAAGGAGATTAAAAAATATTTAAAATCTGACAGAGAGCAAAACCCTGCCTTTCACTGGAGAGCCAGAGATAGGCTGACAAAATATTTCTGGCAGGTCTAAATTTTTCCAACACACTTCAGCAGGGGATTTGGTTATCTGAGTTACAGCATCACGCCTAATACTTTGGCTGTTTTTTTTTTGCGGGGGGAGCCGGTTGTGAGGTACTTGTCAGTCGGCTGAGGGGAGGAAGACCTCTCATGAACACGATATCCTGACAAAAACAAAGTATGTCCCTAGATGGAAGTGCAGATATAAGAGATCAAGAATATGAGTTTTATTCTAGTTCACTCATGGTCTCACTCTTGTGTTTCTGATTCACCACAGTCCCTGCAGCGAAACGTGCACCCGAAATTCATGAGCAGCTTCACCAGCTCCTAGAAGACAGGAAGGTTACACCTGCTCATCACTAAGCATGTGCTCAAGGCTCTACTTGAGCTCTTCTCTCCCTAGATGTTTTTTTACCTGTCTGGGAATATAAACAGGTCATTATACCCATTTCTGTGTTTATCACCCACCAACATAAAAAAAGCTCTCTCACCATGAATGTTAAAGCCAGCATTACCCTGACTGATCTCAGCTATCATCTCTATACGAAAGAAATATCTCAAGAACACAAGTTCTCCAACATTAACATGAGTGTTAAAGACATAAAGGGGTGAGTTAACTTATGCCTGTAGTTAATTTTCACCACTGGTGAGAGTGAGGATTGTCATTACCTGCTTGACCAAAATGCCTAGTTTTCAGAATGGCTGAAGTGATGTAAGATCATACTTTGCCGTGTTTTGTAGTAACTGTACACTAAATTTGGGTTCATTGCTCAGACTCGTTGAAGTGAGAAACCATGAGAAACCACAATGGCCTCTTTGTTCTTTTGGGAAGGCTATCACTAGCCTTTTCCTTCAATGCCCGGTATGCCTTGGATAGGAGCCAGACCATCCACGAACCAGCATAACGTACCATAAAGGTCTGAGAAAGTTAATCCAATGGGATAACTCAACAGCAAGGAAACGGTGAACACAAGTTCAGCCACGTGGATTGTTGAAACTCAGCAGGTAAATTAAACTCACCAAAAGGATTTAACATTTACTCCTATCCTACCTAGTCAAATAAAATGACCAGCATTATTACAGGAATTCCTTATGCCTACTCAGTCTGGAGGTGCTCCTCAAACACTTCAGGCAGGTTGTATGAGCTCATTTGGCTATGCAAATGTTTCTTATCTACTGAAAAGTAGCATAGATACTTTTCTATCCTTCCTAAGAAAATGAGGAGCATTATTGACAGAAAACAGAGTGGCAAATTCAGTTGCCCAGAAACTCAGGAGGATTGCCCTTAGACTCAGGGATTCTGCAAAAGACTGAATGTCCCAGAGTAGAAAGTATCCAGAGGCTTTCCTGGGATGGACATGAGAAGAAGCTGCAGGAACCAGAGCAAGGGTAGATATGTGGAATAATCTGTCGGGACCACCTTTCTCCACTCCTTGTGGCTGTTGCTGGCCTCATAATCTTCACATCGTCTCTTCCATGACCGCTCCTTTGTAGGAAGCAAAGACAAATGAAATCCTGACTATACAGAAGAAAGATGCAAGAAAGGGGGAATCCAACTATAGATCTGGAGATACATATGATGCACAAGCAATTCTCATACAGAACTCTGCTAGCACGTGGGCTTTTGCATAACCTTAATTTTCAGCGCTGGGAGGAAGCAAACCAAATAGTCAGTCCTGGGATAAATGACCAGCCCAGCCCAAGTCCCAGGTACACCTGGGAAAGCAATGCCAGCTACTGCCTGCAAGCCATGTGGTATGCATCGTGTGCTTTTTGACCATGCTGAAACATTATGTTGCTTACAGAACAAAAAAAGATTGCTCAGCTCCTGCTGAAACAACAGACCAACATACTCTGGATCTCTGCTAGAAGGGAAAAATGTGTATCGGGGCTGCCAGATGACTTAATGTCATATTAGATGCAGCACCAGCCTCCAAGTCCTTTTATCTTCCACTTTGGCTAAGATCAGCCAATATGTTTCCACCCTTATCAGTCCAGCCCATGCACAGTCACAGCAAACACCCATACAGAAATTTCAATGGACTTCTACCTCCAGATCATGTTTCAGATCACTTTCATTTTGCTAAATCTAAATGGCTCTTCCACTTGTGACTGACAATTCAGCTCAGAATTAAGGCACACGTTTCAGGCATCAGCATGGCTCTGTCTCTGTGGTCAGCGGGTGTGCAAGCTCCACTTATATAGTCACTGGACAGCCAGACAGAATCACACAGAATCACAGAATCAATCAGGTTGGAAGAGACCTCTGAGATCATCGAGTCCAACCATTGCCCTGACACCACCACGTGAACTAGACCATGGCACTAAGTGCCATGTCCAGTCTTTTCTTAAACACATCCAGAGATGGTGACTCCACCACCTCCCTGGGCAGCCCCTTCCAATGTCTAAAGACCCTTGCTGAGAAGAAGTTCTTCCTAATGTCCAACCTGAACCTCCACTGGTGAAGCCTGAAGCTATGTCCTCTTGTCCTATCACTAGTTGCCTAGGACAATACAGTCTGTGAAGTCCACACAGCTAATTTCTCCATAGTAGACCTCTAACGCTCAATTCAGTTGCCTGCAGACAACCATCTTGTGCCAGCTGAGACTTGCTGGGGTATACAAGACATCTGTGTGGGACTAAGAGCTATGACAAGTGACACTCATGCCCTTCTGGACTGACAACTGGAATCCAGGTGACATAGCCTTGGGAAACTCAAATGACAATAGACACGTATGTGTGGACAATTTCACTGATCTTTTCGAAGCAGGCAGGTGAATTGTTGACCAGGATTCATTGTCAAGTTCTTCAGTGTCTCTAAGGGGAGTTCAGAATACCTAGCTCTCATGTAGGTGCATTGACATCCAAAATACCTGTCTTAATCTTGAATTTCAGTCTCACAGAGGATGAGAGAAGAAAAGTGGTGAAGTAACCTGGAAGATGGAAATCTGCTTTCCTGGCTACTGAGGAGCTTTTTTCTACTGTGTGGGCACCATGATCTTACCAGAAAAAAAAAAAGGATTATATGGACTGACAGTGAGATTTTCTGTTCCCATGGAAGTAAGCTCATTAACTTCCTGGGTGTTTAGACAAAAGCAGCCCTCATGACCACTCATTACAAATAATACAAACAAAAAGAACTGCCATCTCTTTGATTTATAAAAATGTTTCCAGTGAAAAGGGAAAGCATTCAGGGCTTAATCACAACAATAGAAAGTAATCTTAAAGACGTTTGGTTTGTATTAAGCAATTGAAACCAACAGTATCCAATTTGCAAGATATTTCATAGTGGAACTAGACTGTTTTCAACAGAGGGACTGATGCACATATGAACAGAAAAACACATACACGAAATATACACACAAATGCACGCACATCATGTTAAAGACTGTCAGTACTTTGTCCTTCAGCTCCAAGAAAGTGGAAGAGAAGGCTGGCTGCTGATTAACCACATGCTTTTTCATTCCTCTTCATAACTGAAGCAATCACTACTTTTATCCCTGACTGCTATCATTCTTGTGAGCTTGTTCTACCCACCCAAGTTCAAAGGGTTTTTTTTTCTGTTGGTAAGTAACCCAGATTTTGGGTGCATATGTGTGCACATATGTATCTATGTATACCTTAGAAAAGGATGAATGTGTTGACTTTACCAAAATGAAATTCTCACAACAGAAAATTGTATTGAAATTATCACTTGAACACAGCATGAAAAAACAAAGGTGTCAGCAGATTATAAAATTCAGTATTCCACAAATTTAGAAAAAAAAAAGTGTCCTAAGATGACTACCTTTCCTCACCTGCATTTGTCAACACTTGAATGTGTCCTGGTTTGGCCTAAAACAGACCAGTCTGTTTTAGGCCAAACCAGGACAGAACAAGACTCAAATTTTGCTGTATCCATGTGCAAGTGAATGACAGAAATGACTGTGCCTTAGACTACTCCTGAATACTGTCACATCAGCTCCTCTAATCCCACAAGAAAGGAGCAAAATGGTTTAGTACTCCTCATACTACTCCTTCTGGCTTTAGTCTTATATGATTAGATGGGAATTCAAACTCAGATCTTGCCATAAACCCCGAATGAGAATTCGAACCATGGTTTTCTACTATAAGTCAGGACGGTATCATAGAATCATAGAATGGTTTGGGTTAGAAGGGACCTTAAAGATCATCTAGTTCCAACCCCTCTGCCACAGGCAGGGACACCTTCCACCAGACCAGGTTGCTCCAAGCCCCATCCAACCTGGCCCTGAACACTGCCAGGGAGGGGGCAGCCACAGCTTCTCTGGGCAACCTGGGCCAGTGTCTCACCACCCTCACAGTAAAGAATTTCTTCCTAATATCTGATATGAGACCCTCCTGCAGAAGGGACCACCATTTAATCTGTTTTGTAGTTGCTTCACTGTTTCAAATGTGTAAATGACTGCTGAGACAGACATTAAACAAGCACAGCTCCATCGCTTGATAGCAAAGACACAGGAATGAGGGGCAGTATGATCCAGGTCCGGTCTTTTCATCAATAAATACTTAAGATTCATTGAAAGTGGAAAAGGCATAAGAAAAAGAAATAGTCAGATTCCTCCCTCTCCCCCCCATGTCTGAGCTGATATGGGTGTTCTCTTTACCAAGTTGTGTATCAGTTTCTGTCAGATAATTTGATTAGATTTAAGGCAAAGTTGGTCTTTAGTTTCTTTTCACATCAAAAACAAGAATGCGCTAGAGATGCAGAATATTCCCTTGTGATCTGTTGAAAAGCCATGGAAAGTCTGACTATCTGTGGCAATGCACTACCCATCGAGCCCATATCTGCCATGCGTAAGACAGGCACACTCTGGCTCAGTGAGATACTGAGCAAAGGGCAGGAGAAAACTCAGTATTATAGCAGCTTGTTACAAACAGGAGGAAAAGAATATATAGCTCAAATCCAGCCTGGAAAATTGGCTCCCCAGATTGGTGTGTTTAACCATATGTTAAAGTACTGTGATACACTTTGATTATATTAAAAAATATACTATACATTCACAGTTGTAGAACTTATTTTAAAAAATTTTACTAATATGATTATGCTGTCTATAAAAATAAAGTTGAAAACCTAAACCAAAAATAAAACTACCCACATTCCTTTTTACTCCCATGGTACAACTTTTTATGTGTAAATCAAACCTATTGTGGGCTTCAAGGTACTCACTGAACCAAGTTACTGAAATTTTTGATCACATGTATACACTAAGAGAAATTTCTGTTCATAAAGCAAGGTGAACTTCCAGTGTGCTGGATCAAGAGATCCGAGATCATAACTAACCAGCCCTTTTGACCCAGGAAAAACATATGCAACTCAATATGTGTCTGACTGAAGATTAACATCTGCTACTACCCAGTAAAACTGTTGTTTAAAAGCCATCACTACGTAGTTCACAGTAAACACAGTGGCAAATGATCTAGGACCAAAGAAGAAAATCAGAAACTATTGCTAGCAGTAGATGGCAGAGAAACATAAAAAACAAAGGCAAAAATGGCTATTAAAATATAATTTTATACTTATAAAATTAGCTTTAATGAACTATAAAATAAATAAGCCTTAATGAACTATCGCAGCCACTTGCAATTATTTCTGTACTAATAAGCTTGGAGAATATATTTGCCATATACTGGTCAGTAACAAGATATTCTTTGGAATATATAATTTAATAAAGGAGAAGTTGCTACAAATTAAACGAATTCCAGGAAGTTTGTGTGTCTGTCACCCCACAGCAATATTTGATGTCAAATGAGAAAATTTCCTAAGCCAATAAATACCCAAATTTGTTCATACAAGCTGAAATGCAGTTTTATAGCTTCTCTCTTGCATTAAATTTCTCCTCTATAGTCTTTTTAATGCTGTGTTCTGGAAAAAATGTAAATAAATATTGGTCATTGGGATCTGCCTCGTACAGAACATTTAATAGGAATCCTTAATTGCATGTTGTAAACATAATACAAATGGTAGTTGTAAAACTAAGAACAATTTTGTTCAAAATAATCAACAATAATGTCTCTTCATACAGCAAACTCTTACAAGGCACAGTGCTAGACATCAAAAAACCAATCCTCGCAGAAACTGAAATAGAGAAAATTCCACTTTGCATAAGAAAGAAACTCTTTTTCACTGTGAGGGTGGTCAAACACTGGAATAGGTTGCTCAGAGAGTTTGTGGAGTCTCCATCCTCAGAGGTGCTTAAGACCTGACCAGGCACAGCCCTGAGCATCTGCTCTAGGCGACTCTGCTTTGAGCAGGGGCTTGGACCAGATGAGTTCTGGAGGTCCCTGACAACCTCAACCATTCTGTGATTCTGCAAGGCATTTGCATTTTAGAAGTCTAGCTTTTATTTAGGTAGGGAGATGTGCAACCAATAATCAAAGTGCAATGCCAGACAGTTATCATCAGAGCCTAAAACTGGGTAGGCTTTCTTCTACCCCCATTTCAAAAACCCTTCCAATCCAAAGCTGTGCAAAAGAGTGCTCAAGATATTACTGTTGCATGGCTCTTCTTCTGTAAGCACTCTAGAACTCTCAAACCATAAGAAGAAAAAGCAGATGCCTTGCAAATATTCCACAGACGATATGGCTTTTTTTTTTTTTTATCTAAAGACTAGGCAGACAATCAAAAGGGATCAAATTACTGCAGTTTAATGAGTTACTGCTTGTCAGCTGAGAGGCAACAATGGATGTGATGTTATTCTTAGCATGTTTTGATGATATGACATCAAAACTAATGCATTTTACTCTGCACCCTCAGCAGGTTGTACGTGGACAGCTAGAGTAGCTCAGCTAAGAAGAGGTAATTCAATCAATCACAGTAATGTGAAAATTGAAGTTCTCTACCTCCACTCCACCTTGTTCATCGTTTCAGTGACAAGAAACTTTTCCCATCTTCTGAGCAGGGATGATAAGATTCATTTGAGATGCACAGTTGTAAATATAATGTCTCTTTGTACAAGCCCTCAACATAGTAATTCCTGATGACCTACTTGTGAGAGAAATTAAATAAATGGTTTATGCACTATATAGCAAAGTCATTCAACACTGTAATATAAAAAGACCATTTCAGTGTTAAAATATGGCTATTAATTGGGGAATTAATAATGTGTTAAAGCTTAAGCAACTTCCTTACCAAACTCAGAAGTAAAAAATCCATCTCTCCAGCAGTTTTTTTAGGAAATACAGACAGTTATTTCTTTAATGACTACTAAAGTCAAAAGGCTCCTTTTCCAGATACATCTAAAAAGCCTATTTTGAGAGCTGAAACATATTCTGTAAACGAAAGGTTGTTGTGAAGCAGATTCCAACTCCTATTAAAGCCTAATGAAACTACACGGGATATTTCAGAAAATTCACTGAGTACGGTGGAATTCTAATTCTCTTTTTAAAGATGGTTTGAGAATCTTACATCAGAGAGATAAAGGCGATTAAGAGTTAATTATTTATATATTGAACAGACTGTATATTATCAAAATGTGGATATTTCTAAGATCTAGCCAAGAAGGTGGATAGCTAATAAAGACATGGTAACCACTACATTATAACTCAGTCAGGTCTGAAGCTATGTGGGATTTTTATAATGTTTTATTTTTTTATTTCCATGTTAATGAAGGCCTAGGAAGAAAAGGTGGCCATATAAACAGCCTTGAGTAAGCCCTCTACGCTTTGTCTGATTTCACTCTCATGTTTAAAGAACACCTCCCAGATCATTACAGTTTCTTAGAGAGAGTTACTTGGTTGCAAAGAACATAACAAGCTACAGCACATCGTGGGATGAGGCCATTTTTCAACTAGGTTGACCACCACCAGGGCTTCAGTGGAGACTGTCGGGATAAAGCACAGCACTTCAGTGAGTATATTTTATTACTTGTACTGATTTTCCTATGACATTGAAATGTTACCCAACCCGCTGGACATCAACTTGTTTAGGCTGCAGTTCCCCAAGATAGAACTTGAGTTTTTTGGCACTGAAGAGACAGAACAATCTTCCCATCTACATCACTGCACGTGATGACTCTGAGAGGCACAACTAACACCAAACACACTGTCCCCTCTAAACACACCTTTCTTCAGGAGGAGATAATCACAGATGTACTGCTCTTCTAAGAGTCTTTCCTGCTGAGACAATAGTTTTTCTAGCAAAACTGACACAATATTTCTTCTTTAACACACTGTTATCAAAGAAAACCTCTTGTGCTGTTTTTTTGGTTTTCTTCTAGAGAACACTGATCCAAAATTACTTTGCTTTGACACCACCAACAAGGATAATAGTCATGTGACACTTTCAAGCAGCTTGTACACCAATGAGAATCATATCCTGTCATTTAGTGAACAGCACTGATGAACTATGTGCTGCCCTTTTCCCGAGAGAACCTATGAGACTCTGTGGTGGGTTGACCTTGGCTGGATGCCAGGTGCCCATCAAGCCGCTCTATGACTCCCCTCCTCAGCAGGATGGGGTGGGGGAGAAAATAAGATGGAAAAAAACTTGTGGGACAAGATAAGGGCAGTTTAATAAAGCAAAAGCAAAGGCCATGTGTGGAAGCAAAGGAAGACAAAAGATTTATTCTCTACTTCCCACCAGCAGGTGACGTCCAGACACTTCCTAGGAAGCAGGACTTCAATAGACGTGGCGGTTGCTCAGAAGACAAACGTCGTAGTAATGAATATCATCTGCCCCCACCCCCCCACACACCCCCTCGCCCTCCATTCTCTTAGCTTTTATTGCTGAACAGAGATCATATGGTATGGAATATCCCTTTGGTCAGTTTGGGTCAGCTGTCCTGGCTGTGTCCCCTCCCAAGATCTTGCCCACCCCCAACCTACTGGCCTTTGGGGGTGAGCTGGGGTGAATGTTGGAGAGACAGCCTTGATGCTGTGCCAGCACTGCTGAGCAGTAGCCGAACCACTGGTGTATTATCAACACCTTTTCTAGCTACCAATAGCACTGCTATGGGGAAAATTAACTCACATCTCAGCCAGACCCAATACGGACTCCCTGTTGTAGGAGACAATTTTTTTCACATTTATATCTCAAGAACACAGATAGGTAGAGTACCTAAATGTATCAAAACCTGATGTCCTCAGAGCTTCTCTATAATACTACTGTGTGCATGTCCACAGAAGGCGAAAAGCAATATATAGATTCTGTCTTTGCTACTGATTTTGGAGATAGAACATTGACACAATTTCAGTGGCTGTGTTGTTCCAATAGGAAAACACATTTGTTAAGATTGGATTTCTAAGTTACTTAGGGAGAAAAGACAAAGAACAATAACAGTACTTGAATATTATGAGCAGAGAAAGTGAAGATTTGTCTATTATTTGCCAGCATCAGAGACCTCTTTTTGAAAATTTCACATACAAAATCTTTAAAATATCACAGAACCCGTTGGGACTGAAATGGTGATGAAACATTGAGAATTTGTGGCTTTTTTTGATCAATACATGCTAGTATAGAACTGGCCACTCAGGGCCTCCTGGTCCTTGTCCTCCCCCCACCCCCAAGCTCTGCACTCAGCAGCAGGAACCTTACCCATCTTCCCATCATCCCCAGGTCAAGAGGAATTGCTCTCCAGAGAAGAATAAGCTCTTTTAACCTTATCAAAAAGAATCACACACCTTCCCAAACTGACTTCATTGAAAGTCCACTCACCCCAGAGCCAAGGGGCACCAGGATGAGCGATGGACTCCCTTGGGCTGCTCTTCTCTGCTCTTGTCCCTTTTAACACCAAAATCTCACTGTATTTTGGGGGCTCAATGAGACAGATGATAATTCAAGCACTGCCAACTGAAAATGTCAGCTAACAGTGCTGGAGTGACATGAGAGCAGTTTATAAATGTGTCACTCTTATAAAGAGCCTAATCCTCCCCTCTCCTGGGGGCTACTGATTTATGCCTCAGAGAACCCTACTGAGCATTAATCATACTGCAAACACCAACTGCTCCCTCCACCAGACATCACTGCTCCTGAGGAAATGAGACTATCCATAGGGAAGAGGACTCTCGCCACTGACCCATTCAAAGATTTTAGACATACACTTATGCAAATCTTTTTCCAAGTTGGAACCTAAATTTTAGGTACCTGTAGTCATATTCAGGCAGTTAAAGGAATGACTGGTGCTGTCCACAATTCTAGCTGATATTTCTTCTTTTCACATGGTCTTCCCTTAAGTACCTGCGAGTGACACAGTATATGAGGCCAGAGAGACCATTGGTCTGAATCAGCATGGCCATTTTTGTGTTGTTTCTAGCTGTTCAAACCGAATGCACTGAAGCTCAGCCTCTTCTGTCAGGTACTTAGAGGTGTGTCATCATGGCTAAAGTTTAAAGGCATTACAAAGCATAAATGATGAGTGTTTGCAGGTTGCTTTGGGAAGCTCAGATCAAAGACTTGCCATCCATCTGAAGGGTCAGCACTGTGCACAGCTGCTCAGTGGGAGTACTCCATTTTCCTACCGATTGCAAAGAAACAGTGAAGAAACCTGAGACGGGATGAAGAAAGCTGCTGACTGCTTGAAAGCCCTACTAACTTTGGATTCAAATCAATTAATTCAAGTTACTACTTGTTAACTGAGCTGCAGGAACTGTCTACATGTGGACTCTCAAGCTAAAGCAAAGGCAACATGATACATCCTCCCTTAGCTCTCTGCTTGCACAGTAGAATTAATGACCTGGCATTATGTGATACTTGTAAAGACTGAATAGCATGCAGATAAACAACAATCAAGGTCAACCTGAAATGCATTCAACCACAGCAACCTGATCAAGTGACGATCCACCAAAACATTCATCTGTTTGAAGGTTTGAAAGAGGTGTGTATAAATGGTGAAAACTCAAAGAACTTCTTAGAAAATAATCTACCCATTTCCTGGCACTTTCTTGCCCTGTTATTTTGAGCAATTTTTGCATAAAGCAGACTCTTGCCTCTTAAGATGTCTTTTTCTACTGGTAATAATTTCTCCTTTCTACACATCTGTATCACAGATCTTAATTTGCTGTCAGGGAAATAATTTAGCTAAGAGAAGTGCAGACATGGCCATAGGAATCATGAAAGTCTTCAAGAATATAAATGCTAGCTTAATTTAAGAAATTGGGCCAAATCTTAAAACCAGACCCATTAGATATTAATCAGTGAAAATTCAGATCTCATTTCTGACTCATTTAAAATTGAAGCACAAAAGTTACGGCAGAATCAGGATGTACATCAGTCTTCCTGCCAGAGCAAAAGTTGAGCAAGGATGCCAGGATCCAAGCAATTAATTATAGACTAAAAGACAAGAATCGAATTGACAAGAATTGACACCTGGCTATAAATGTAGGAACTTTTTCAGAATAATAGAGAAAAAGAAAAAAAAAATATATTGCAGAGTTATTGATTCCTGATTGCACTGCAGAGCAAAGCTGGCAGCAATGCCATAACCAGGGCAGAGGGGTGAATTATTTTAGAGTTTGAATGACAGCTGTCAAAAATATTATGACCCTTTCAGGGCTTGAGAGACTGAAACAAGCTTGAAAACTGAGCCACTCACATAGTTATTAAGCCATATACAGACATGTGGTAAAAACAGAGACACTAGAGTAAAGCCAGCCCTGTGATATCAATTTAAAAGGCAAAAGCAATACCACGAAACAAACCCGTCTATGTTTTGCCCTTATTTACAATGTTCATTAGGTTGGATTACTGCTCTATTCAACACTGAGTAGGAACTGCTTTGCTCTTACAACCTGACATTGCCAGGCAAGAGATGCACCAGGCAAATGTCAGAATTTCTGTTGTGTGTGTCAGAAGAGTGTGCCCAGACGTGTCTCCTGCTGGGAAGGAATGACAGAACTGTAAATGCCAAGTACCACAAAGCCACTTGCCAATCTTTCTCTCTCTGCCACCTACATCCCTCATAAACCCGACATATATGGGCTCTGATTGCACTTTTTGGTGGGTTATTGACGTGCCCTGCCTTGAAAGAACTTCTTCCTGGCTCCACATAGTACTTCATGCCCTACCTGGATGTCTTCTGCTATGAGGGAAAGGTGCAGCATTAATGTCATCAGAAGGGGCTGAGGCTGACCTGGCAAAATCCCATTTTGCAGAAAGCTATTCTGCTGTCCTGGTTTCAAACTCCTGTATTTAAAACTCTGAGAGGAAGATGGTCTTTACTTCCCTAGGGCAGATTGCATTAAGGGGCATTCCTCTGCTCCTCCAAATACACACAGTGACTACAAGTGCAGGTTTTGTGAATCCTACTGCATTGCAAGGCACGGCACACACAGGCACTGCAGTGCATGAGGTACTAAAAATCAAAAAAAAAACCCAACTCAAAAAACTTATGGTCTGAAAGTAAGGAAAAAACAAACACCAAAGACAGATTGTATAAAATTATCTCTCTTAACTTCATCCTCATTGGTCAGGTTACAAAAAACATTTAACCATGTAATAAGCCCATAAATGAATTAGGCAAGGAAAATTGTGATTGCAAAGGAGGAAAAAAAATAATCCAAATTAAACGAATATTTTCTAGTTTTCTATAATAATTAATTCAATTTAAATTCAAAACAAGACAGTTGCGTACTTAGGAAACAGATACCTGGAGCCTGATTATTGCTTTTCCATACAGACTACAGCCCTGCTCTAGAGATGCTGGCCAAGATGGATTTTTAACTGTACATTAAGTATTACACGTTGATTGCAATTAGAGCGGAACTCCTTGCTCAGGATATTTCACATTTTAAAAGTTTATAATGGTTCAAAATGCAACTGGTCAAATTCACAAGAAAGGAATGCATCAATGGCTTTTAAAGATTAAATAACTGCTTCCTAGATCAGGAAGCCTTTGAGCTTCAAGTTGCTGAAGGCTGGGAGAATATTCTGCTGAAGGATCACTTGTACACTTCCCTGTTGTTCTGCTCGTCCATAGCTGAGCATCACTGTCAACCATTGCATCAGCTACCAAGAAGGAAAACACTTTTAATCCTCTGGGCTCTTGCCCTTTTATTCACCGACAGATTCTAAAGCTGGAAAGAACAGTAAGTCCACAGAGTTTAAGGACCTATATAACAAAGTCCATGTGCTCAGTCCAGTAACCTTTGTCTGACTGAACTGCCTCTTGTAACTGGGGAAGGCACCTTCTGCCGCAGTGACTTCTTCCAAGAAAAAGGCGCAGAGTAGTCAAGTCATCTTTCATTCTCTCTTTCTTTGGTTAAATAGTTCGAGATGATTAAGTTGTCATTGGAAAACATAATTTCCAACTGTCAAATACATGCAGCATTTTTCTCAAAGTTTATTACTTCTTTTTCCTATAAGTAATGCTTAAGACTTAGGATTCCAACAGTCTTGATTGTCACTTTGTGTAATTGTGCACTCATCCAAATGAGTCAAAAGGAGGACACAGAAGGTCTATCTAGGCTAACACCAGACAAAGACATTGTTAAAGGAGGGACTCCTTTCAGACTGCTACTGTGAAACTGTCCTTTTAAGATGTTCACTGATGTTGTACCATAAAAGCAAAAAGAGCAGCTGCAATGTTGCTACAATACAAGCAATGTGACCCAAAAGTTCCTGGGCTGTTTTCCTGAGGTGTCAGCAAACAAACGTATAGACATAAGTCCCCAGGAGTTTCTCTGTGTCCTCTGTAGATGCTCTTCTCTCTCTCTGCCGTCACAACCGCCCCAAGGGAGCAGTGACATACTTACAGAAGGGGCCTTGACAGGCAGAAGTCAGGACTCAGAGCTCTCCTGAACAGCTGGGTTCTCTGCATGCACTGAGCCAGCAGCCGATGATGCCACTGCTGCTGAGAAACTCAGGAGAAAAAGTGCTTTTTGCTTTTCAAGATTCATAAAGTGATCTTTCCTGTAGAAAGAATGGGCTTATCTGCCAAAGTCATGTCTAATTTGTGGTGGGCAAAAAAAAGGTGCTTTTTTTGTCTTTTTGAGAAGAACCATTGATTCAGTATCATTATTGCAAAAGTAGAAACACGAACAAGACTTTATATGTTAATGATCATAATGCTCGTTAGTGATGAGAGATACTAATGGCATAATTTCTTTAACCCACTGAATAGCGATCTTCAGATTTCTCATTGTGGCTGCCCTCGTGAAAGATAAAGAAGCCTACCTTGAATATCATGCAAATGGAACTTAAACCACTTGAATGGGGTGGCTGGTGATGTTTCTTTTGCCTCCAGCATAGAGCAAACTCTTTGATGACAAGTTAAATAGAAGTTCTGGCCAGTCATTACTAAACTTCAGATTTTATTCAGTTATGTGTCCTGTGACAATCAGTATTTTGTAACTAGTTTCCTAGTTTGCTTTCTTCCCTTTATTTTCTCTGAATGGTCATGTAGAGCTATCATACGTTAAAACCCAGCTGTTCTCTATCTCCCTAAAGTATGTGAGACAGTTTTATATGAAACAGTTTGTTGAAGTAGTTGAAACTTTAAATCCACTGATACTTTAAAATCCATCCGCGTTGCAATTCAGAATACAAAAAATGTTCACTACGGACATGGAAATTCTGAAAATGTTCTGGTTTTGGAAATCTTCAAAATATAAATGTGAAACCTCCTGCACGTAATTTGGGGTCAATCTACATTAAGAACAGTTTATAATGATCAGAAAGCATACTTGTTCCAATATAACTCAATGCAGGTTTTGGCTACATTTGCACTGCCTGAGAGTAACTCATATTTTAGAAGCTTAATAATTAGTTTCACAACTGATCATGAGAAGTAGAGCATTATATTTTTCCTAGGGCTTTCATTAGTATCTCTAGGTTCTCTTCCCTCTAGACATGCATCTCTTAACAGAAGATTAACTCTGGTTTTCCAATAGAGTCTTATTGTAACAATATTTTGGTTCTCTAACTTTCTCTACATAAAGGATACTTCAGCCACAACAACCCCATGCAGCGCTACAGGCTGGGGGAAGAGTGGTTAGAAAGCGGCCCGGCGGAAAGAGACCTGGGGGTGCTGATCGACAGGCGGCTAAACATGAGCCAGCAGTGTGCCCAGGTGGCCAAGAAGGCCAATGGCATCCTGGCCTCTCTTAGGAATAGTGTAGCCAGCCGGTCTAGGGAAGTGATCGTCCCTCTGTACTCAGCACTGGTGAGGCCGCATCTTGAGTGCTGTGTTCAGTTCTGGGCCCCGCACTTAAAGAAAGATGTTGAGGTGTTGGAGCGAGTCCAGAGGAGGGCGACCAAGCTGGTGAAGGGTCTGGAGGGTCTGACCTATGAGGAACGGCTGAGGGAACTGGGGTTGTTTAGCCTGGAGAAGAGGACACCTTCAGAGGTGACCTTATTGCAGTCTACAACTACCTGAAAGGAGGTTGTAGTGGAGTGGGAGTCGGCCTCTTCTCCCAGGCAACGAGCGATAGGACAAGAGGACATAGCCTCAAGCTTCGCCAGGGGAGGTTCAGGTTGGACATTAGGAAGCATTTCTTCTCAGCAAGGGTCATTAGCCATTGGAAGGGGCTGCCCAGGGAGGTGGTGAGTCACCATCTCTGGATGTGTTTAAGAAAAGACTGGACATGGCACTTAGTGCCCTGGTCTAGTTGACATGGTGGTGTCAGGGCAATGGTTGGACTCGATGAGCCCAGAGGTCTCTTCCAACCTGACTGATTCTGTGATTCAGATTAAAAACTGTCTAGATTTAGTCAACTGTTGATAAAATTTGTGATTTCTAGCCGATAGGAATATTTAACTATATGTAAAAGAAATGTTATTACATTATAGATTACAATGACGGATCACATTTTCAGACCAGACAAATGCAGAGTAAAATCAAAGTAATGCAACTAAAATTATTCTAGTTGCTCTAGATTTAAATCAGCAGGACAGATCACTATCTGCACTCATAAGCAGTGTCTCTTATGTAAAAAAGGGATAAAAACATATGTAGAATTTATATATATAGATAGATATGTGCCAGAAGAAAATCCATATTTAATCAATCTAAAGGTCCATCTCACTGATATCATCCTCGCTTCAGTGCTGGCCCAAACACCTAAGTAAGTACACAAGTGTAGAAAAATATTTACAGATTTTTCTCCTAGCAATAATGTAGAGCTCATGATAATCCTCATCCAAACCAAGTGAGATGGTACTCGACATCCTTCAACGGATTTTTTTCTTTCATGGATTTGTACAATTCCTTCTTGTACCTAAATTTTGGCATCCACAATGTCATGCCAGCTTTTCCAAAGCTTCAGTACACCTCGTGTGAAGAATCATCTTTCTGTGATTGTTTTGAACCAACCCCTGCTAGTATCAGTGGAGAGCATGATGTAGAAAGAAGGCACATTAGTGGGCAATGACTTCATCCTCAGGTGGAAGGATAGCATTGCAAAACAAAACAATAAACAAAATCTATCAATCCTTTTGTGCTTTCTCTAGGGTAGCTCCAGAGGATAGTTCAGGCTAAGAAATCTACGCTTAAATTATTGTAAAAGGTCCCAGTGGGCCTCAGTATAACGCAGTATCTACTAAGTACAGCAGTGATATCACACGTGCTTTATGCAAGTCTGTGTGGGAAATGAGAGATCTCTAAACCAAAGTTGTCCCCACCCTTCATTGTTTTCTGCTTCAGTGCTCCTACTTGCTGTCTGCAGGAAAAGTCCCACTGATACTCTTGGGTTCTGGCTTTACCAGTTGGAAACCCTGCCATGGCAGCAGGCACACAGACCTGGATGCTAGAGTCCTTTGGGTGATAGAAATTCTGTAAATCTGATAATCGCTCCTTGAATAATGGCCTAGCAACCTTCTAAAGAAGCAGACACCCAGAAATGCTTTGTATCAGACAGAGTTTATAAGAAATAATTTATGAGTCATTCTCCTAGAGAAATGAGGCATTAAAAAAAAGGGAAAAGAAAAACTTTTTTTGTGTCTTATGCTTTACATTTAAAGCACATTCTTTACGGGGAAAATACACTATAGCTTAAACTTCACTAGTGGGATGAAGTTGCTTTGATGTCTCACCTATTTTGGTAAAATTACAGCCTAGTCTCTCTACTACAAACCAATACTCCTTTTAGGGGTGGATAAAGAGCAAAGATCACCAGAAACCCATTTTTATTTTTCTCCATTAAAAATCTCCAGTTGTTTGTCTCCTGGTCCTCAGGAGGGCTTGGCTCCAGGGCCTCTTTGGAACATCTCAGTATATCTGTGGGATGTTGGATTGCACCTGACCCTGCTTCAGTCTGGGGTCTTAATTACCACTTCTGCATCTCTAATACATATGGATTTACTATTGATTAATTAGCATTGCTATGATATCCATATAAAATCAAACACAACACAAACAGCAGAGAAAAGGATAATAAGATGTTTTGCTTGAATACCACCTTGGCTTACATTTAAGGATCCATTAAGGAAGCTATTTCCAAGCTCAAATACCCTTTAAAGGAAAATATTTTTGAAGACCAGACCTGAATATGCAAGCTAAGATAAATTTTTCTTGCCATTATCAGCTTCCTAAACTGTCTCCCAACCATCTTACAGAGTTAAAGGCTTTTACCTGTGGAAACTGTAGCCAAATCAGCGCTTGACAGAGACCGCGATGATTATGACAATGAACAGCAGAACGGCCAACGCAACAGCGAGAAGGCAGCATTTCATCTTCCTGGCTCGTAACTAAAAGAGAAGAGAAACAAAGAAATAAATGCATGAACATTTAATGGGAAGATGGAGGATAAATCCATGAAGAAATTTTACTATTTTTCCATTGGTAGGACTATTCGAAACAAGTAAATAGAACATGGGAAAATTGTCTCTTTTTTTCGGACTGAACCATCCTTCTGGACAATCCAGATTCTTCCTTTTCAGTGAAAATCCGCCTTAAATACAATCACCTTCTCTGCACTACTTTCTTCCCGCTCAAATCATTGTTTGTGTCACACTAAATTTCCAGACTCTGCTTGGAGGGCTGGACTTGGGTAAGGCTATTCCGTTTGATTTTGGTCTGGGGGTGTCAAATCTGCTTTCCGGCTGTCAGGAGAAGACTGTCTCCTGCAAGATAAAGAGGTCTCTCTTCACCCTGCCGTGCAATGAAATCCAGCCAAGCAGTAAGGCAAGCTGTTTACAGGGTAGGCAAACATAACTCCAGCATAACCACCTTGATTTTGTTTAAGTTAAGATATGGTAAAAGAGATTCTACAGGGTTTTAATTCTGATGTCTGCTTCTACTTAAACCCATCAGACTTCCCAGTGAGCTCCATGGCCATAATGCTGTTTGTCCCCATATAAAATCTTTTCCAGATAGTTCAATTCCTGTTGCTTCCTTTTGGATGGATTAGAAGAAAGGTGTTTCCATGATCCCACAGTCTCGGTAATCCTCTTATCAACACATTAAAAAAGTAACTTCAGTGAGACACAGAGTCAACTCAGACATTTTCCTTGAGACCAGATCAACCAGTCCCCCAGCCACCAGACTTAATAACATCATCTTGACCTGATAAACCAATTGCATCTGTCCAGAGTTCTTAATTTCTCTCACAACTGAAGCAGCACTCTCACAGGAAAGATTGTGTCAATATTACTACCGTTAGCCACTTTTCCTTCCTTTCTTCCTCTAACTGCTGTAACCAGCCCTCCCAGTCTGCCTCAGATCCTTTGCTAACTGGTTTACACCACTCTGCACCACATTGCATTTCCAATAGAGCCATAGTTCCCCAGCTATTTTGTTCTACATATGTTTTAGTCTCTTACACTGCAAGTGACATTAGACTCATCTCTTCCATGGGTGCTCCAAAGCCCAGTGGTTCATTCCTTTGCAACCCTCCAAGGGCCTGTCCGTTTTGCTGTGCAGAGCTGGAGAAGTGCTTCCAGCAGAGAACTGTGATGCATGACCTGTCTTCTCCTCTAGAATCAATCACCAACCAAACTGAGGGTTTTATTAAAGCATGGATTTCCAGATTACTATTTTTTAGCAAATTAAAATACTATGTTGTCCTACCTCCATAGCAGATAATCACTGATTCATCTTGCCTCTCTATTTGCTTTTCAATTACTCACACAGAAATATTTTCTTCGGGTTTGGAAAAAAAATGGTGCTTTAAATATATCATTCCATGTGCATGTATTAAGAAGGATGTTTTTGTCAGATATTCTAGGAAGGAGTGTGTGTGGGGACACTACTCTCCCCCCCCCTCCCAAAACCCTACTTGGGGGCACACATTTGCTCACACAGTTTACTGTGACCCTTCGGGGAGAACACAGGTGCACCAGGGCTATGTCTCTAACAAATTTTTTTCACCCACAAAATTATGATTCTTCGTAGTGGCTCTGCACTCGCAGCCTTCATTTCTAGAGGGGTAATTAAAATGCATTCTGAAAGCTGAGTGCATGAGACAACAGGCCTTCTACGGCATCCTCTTTTCTTTTAACCTTGATTAACTCCAAGTCAAACTAGGAAACCTCTGCTTAAAACTGCAGACTGTCTTAAAACACCTAGATGTCCTTGTCCACTTCCAAAATGCCAGATCCTATGTTTGGTCAGCAGAGGATGCTAATGGGTCATTTAGCTTCAAGCAGCATTCTCAAATATTCCTAATAAGAGCTTCAGAGGCTGTACAGTTATCACTTCAGATGGCTTTTCCATCAGTCTCTTTGCTAAGAGATTCTCTTGTTTTGCTCTTTCTAGCACTGCAAAATCCTATTCACTCTTATTTTGCACTTTATGTAGTCTCTCCCACCCTTGTTTTTTTTCTTGTTTTTAACCAACATAAAGCAAGCATAAAACTCAACCATAAACAGACTAATCAGAGGGTAGGAGAGATGCAGCCAAGCCTGTATTCTGGTATTTTGTTCATATTTTATGATCTTGTCCTGGTTGGTAAGTCAGGATAATGATTCCTGCTCTGTTTACAACATCTCTTAGTGGATTTAGTATTACTGTCCTTCACAGTCATATAATGTGTTGCAGGATTCTCCTGTTAGTTCCTAGTTCTTTCTTTACTTTATATTTCTATAAGGAAAATGTTCAGTTCTTTGAGTCCCTTTGGCCTCCAGTCATAAATTTGTATGTGCTGGAAGAGCAATAGAAGCACAGCTTCTGAGCCCTGCCTGATCACACAACCTTTTCTACACACACTGAGGAAGAGTGGCCATATATCCCAGCTTCTTTTTGTCACTTAGGTGGAAAAATACTGATACATGAGCAAAAGGCAGCAGGTCCCTTCAAGGTACGGATGCACACGCTGCCTCAGGAAGGGCTATGCAAGCATCACTTCACATATGACTTGACACCCCATGGAGTTCACCAACCCACTGTGAAGACGACAAGTCTGCATTTTGGTGAGCTCTTATGACCTGCCCTTACCAGAGGAGAAAGATGTTAGCACAGAGCAGGCTGGACAGATTGTTCTGTTCACCAGATAAGATCTGCAGACCATGCTATGGACACCCTCACCTGAATGTTACATAAATATACACTAATAAACATAATAATATCACGTATAATGAACTCTGGTTATTATCCCTAGTTTAGGTTAACAATCAGATTGTCGAAATGAGATTATAAATGGTGTCTTAATGCCATCACTGTCATTCTTGAGGGAAGTTGGGAGAAAACCAAACACATCCCTGTATCTTTAATAACCCCAAGGCACCAATGCACGCTGGAAGCACAACATCAGAAATGTAAGCACTCAAGAGCTAGGAAATGCTAGAGTTTATGTTTCCCATGTACGCATATACAGGTAGTATTTTTTCCTCCTCCCTCTCAAGCAGGATCACTGTCTTATTCAGTAAATGGGTAATTATTATGCTATGTATACTATGCATGTTTACAAATATTACTTATCTACTCAAGTTTGCTTGGGACATCCATCTAAAGCCATATTCACCTGAGATCACACAAACCTTTCATTTAACATCAAGATCCTGACTTTTCCATGGGAGTTCTATGACAGCAGAATCATATAATTAATACTTTCCATCCCAAACATCAATGCAGTGATGGGTTTATGTCCATTTTAAGCCAAGGAGGTGGACACACATGCGATGGGTGGAAGTATAGCTGATCTCAAGAGAATTTGAATTCTCCAAAGGAAAAAAAAAGAAGAAAAAAATGTGATTCATGATGTCATCCCTTGAATCGAGGTTAATCTATACTTACATGGAAATGGTAAACCATTTCCAAACCTGTAACACGATCATTTCTCACCAGGGTAAGTTTCTTACTGCCCTGAGACAGATGTTACTAGGTTTCTGCCTCAAAACAGCAGAGCCACAGCCACAGAAAGTTTAAGAAGGTTAAAAAAACCCAAAAAAAACCCCACTTGTAAAATGAATCATTTATTTTACAACATAATTCTTCAGGGAGCTTTGCATTTTTATAACATTTCCCATGCAACCGACTAATCCGCAGTTCATTTCACTCGTCTTTTTCCAGCTCTTTCTCCCCTCAGCTGCTGAAGATCTTTCTTTCATGCTGTGCATTAATACTGTTCTCTATTCTCCTTGACTTTCTTGGGGTCCAGCACAGGAAGCTCTGAGGCAATGTGACCTCCTCTCAGTTCCTGCAACCTACACCCATGATTGCTTGCAGGAGCAGTTGTAAGATAATTTTGCCCAGCATCTTCCACTTGCACTTGAAGCATACTTAGCTGCTCACCAAAGAAAAGACATACCTAGGACTACAGGCACAGCAGAGGCATCAAAAGCTGAAGCATGCTCTTGGTACAAATTGGATCTTGAGGATGTTCCCCCTCACTCATTTTTGGAAAACATTGTCTCCCTTGAACTATCACTGAAAATGAGTAACTAAATAGACATAGAAATCAACAAAAAAGCAAAATTTTGGGCTGAATTTGGGAAAAGTTTAAAGCTACCAGAAAGCCTTATTTTCTGCTAGAAAATGTATGAGAGATAATTATAAGCAGTATTATCTGATTTCATTTTAATTATATTAGCTTACTCTGAACCTTGAATGGTATGCTGTTGCACTGCTCTGGTTTTATAGCTCTGTCCCAACCTGTTGTAAGCCCATTTCCCTTAACACCTAGAATTTGTTGATTAAATTGGAGCTAATCTATTTTCATTGTACACATTTTCCCAAGATGAAAAGAATGCAGCATGGGATAAAAGAAACCTAATCCTGTAGTAAGACATAATGGCTTTTTACAGTTATTTTTGCTAGGCTCTCAGGGTGTTTTTAGTAAAATGGCACTGGTAAAGATATATTTTAATCCTGACAAAGGCTCCTTAAACACACATGTGAAATAGGAGTGAAAAGCATGGAAGGAATGAGCAAGGCCATTTAGGGACACAGCTGAGAAGCACTTTATATTGACAAGCGAACGGGATGTGACTAAGCCTGGGAGAAGCCTTTCCCTCATTGTTTAATAAAAATAAGCTGCAAGTCATATTTTACAGCCTAGAAGATATTTATTTCTTGGGGGTGAAATGTGAAATGTTGAGAGACATTTTAATTATGTCACAACAGATAGTTAAGTAATTAAAAACTATTAAAGCCCATTACGGCCCCAGGCTCAGAAAAGCAAGTTTCATCTTGGAAATTCCTAAGCAAATGCAGTTACAAGGAGGAAAGAGATGTTTTCTTGCTAAGGATTCAAAAGCTAGCTGGGACAAAGCATAAATAACAGGACAGATCAGAGCAAACTGTTTTTCCTGTATTTATATAGAATAGAAAAATATGAGTCAAACTAGTAAGCGATTGATTCACGTATGGAAAAGAAGCATCACGCTTCTCTACCCTCTATGGATTGGTTACACCATACACTGAAAGGCTGCAAGGTCAAGATTTCACAACTGGCTCTACTAAGGGGGCAAAAAGCCCTAGAAACAGGCATTTTAGTTCAGGCAGGGATCTGTTCTAGAACAGCTGCTCTATTCTGGGAACCTCAGAGCATACAACACTGCTTCAGAGTAGAGACATACCATATAACTCCTTGGTTGTGGCATTTTCTAGGTCTCCTGCAGGACAAAAGCATTGGGCAAGCTACTATCATTAGCTAAACTAACCTCACCAATAGCCCACCCTCTTATTCCATCTCTCCTTGTTCTTAGCCCTTGGGCTAGGATAAGGATGATGATAGCAGAGAAAGAGCGTTGCCCAAGATGGTTAACCCAAGAACATGGGTCTCTGTCCCTCCCTCCTGCAACACCAAATAATATAAGCATTTGACATACCATAGGCTTTTCAATTAGGTTGTAGGGGCAAGAACCTGTCTCCTAGGAGAGGAGGTCCATTTCTCAGTCATCATTTCTTAGACAGGTTATGGTAAGCAAGCAAAAAGTTACCCTGTACTCAATACCAAAAGACTCAGCAAGACTACCCTTTTTTAACCTACAGAAATGCTTATGCATATTTTAAACACAATTTTAAAATAATGAACAAATAATGAAGCATTTTCCAACAGAGCCAGGATTACAAGAACTTCTGAAAGTACAATTCCACTACTTGAGCAAAGAAACCATTGAAGATTTATCTGCTATGGAAATCTATTTCCTGCAAACCCATCCAGCAAATAAAACTCAAAAATGATTGAATTTAGAAAACACACAATAACAGCCTCCAGTTATCAGGTCAGCTCCTTTTAACGGCCTCTGCTGGGCAATGAAAACCCACCTTGATTAATTTTCAAGTACTGTTCCCTTCATTGTAAGATTAACAAATCTGTTTGACATAAAATGGTACACTTTATATGCAAATCTCTGTAGAGAGAGTTCTGTGACATTAAAGAGGTTCATACAATTTTGTTCACCCTGTCCTCAGAGGTCATTTGGAATTGCACAAAAGCATTTGTCTATGCCCTTAATATGCATTTTGAAAGCTAATTTGAGGTCTGCTGGATTGAGAGCCCAGGTCCTTAATTACGTTTGGACATGTTTATACAGAGATGATACTATGAATCTGAAACTACTGTCATTCCAATGTACACCAGCAGAAACTGCTAAAGGCTGTGGCGTTCTCATGGGGGAAAAAAGGAAATATCAGAGTAACACAGCAGGAAATCAGACCTTGTAGATGTGTGTTTACCTCCAAGCATTACGTAAACATACAGAGGGAAAAAAAATCCTTACACTTTCACCAGTGTTTTCATTATTATTATTTTTGTTCTATATTCCATTTACATTGATAAGATCCCTTAGCTAAGTCATACTCAATCATCTCTGATAAGCGAGTAAACACACTGTGTTATTGCAATGGAAGTGAGGAATATGACCTTTAACGTGTGTACAAATTAAAATGCACTGACCAAATTTGGTGACCTTTATGGTAAAGCTTCCTTATAGAGTAACAATGAATTTGCTATTAAATATCACTGCTTCTGCAGACAGGCTAGAAAAGGCCAGTAATATTATTAAGCACTTTTGGTGTTTTTAAATGAGAACAAAGCAGACAAGTTGCGTATGAGTAAAACCTGCAAGATGTGAGAGCAACAGGAAAAAGTCAGCCTACACCAGCAAGCGCTTATCACTTTGCTTTGACATATTAGGAAGAAATTCTTTCCTGTGAGGGTGGTGAGATCCTGGCCCAGGTTGCCCAGAGAAGCTGTGGCTGCCCCCTCCCTGGCAGTGTTCAAGGCCAGGTTGGATGGGGCTTGGAGCAACCTGGTCTAGAGGAAAGGTGTCCCTGCCTGTGACAGGGGGGTTAGAACTAGATGATCTTTAAGGTCCCTTCCAACCCAAACCATTCTATGATTCTATGATTGTTTTTGTACCTTTACTCCACATCATTTGGACTGATTTCAATCTTTCCCTTATGACACTGTGTCTATGTATTTGCCACTTTCCACTGATTCTGCACAGTCTTCCCATTCCCCATAAGTCTCTTCATGATTCCCTTTTTATTCCTTTATCTTCTTTGCATATGCCCCAGGTAAAGCCAACTGCCATCTATAGGTATGGTTCCTCAGCATATCCTATTGTAAGACTGTATTTTCTGCTGCATAGATATTTAGCCAGTGACAGCCATTCAGGATTACATTTGCCATGCCTGCAATCGACCTCAAGCTATTTCATTTAAATGAAAACATTGCAGCCAAATCAAAGAAGAAAACTATTGAAAAATGTCCAAGTGTCCCACCCTGAAAAAGATAATGCGAACATTTTCTCTCGTGCCTGCACACTTTGGAGAAAAATGGGGAATGTGAGGAGGAATAGGGAGGAAGGAATTTGTCCCATTGGTGAGGGTGCATTTTTTAGTGTTTCTAGGAAATTTGGCTCAGGTTGGGAAAGGTATGACTTCTCTCAAATCCTGTCTTACGTACACTTATGACTAGTTCAAAATATAAGATAATTTTCACCTTCTGCAACAGTCTTCTATCAGGATGAGCATAGGAGCACAATGTTTTCTGTGTTGGTTTGCCTAAAAGCAGACAGGGGCTGATGCTAAGCCTGTACATACAGATTTAATTGCTGCATTTTCTAACTTCTGAATGCTTGAATTAGCAATTTTAATATTCCCTTAATATAGTTGTTTTTTTTTAATGGCTGAAACATCATTTGTAATAACACATGATAATGGCTCACATTTCTATCATGTCTTTCAAGGCAGCAGGCCTCCAATGTGATTTACAAATTCACTATAAAGAGGATTATTTTTTTCCCAGCACTGGAATGAAGCCACCTACCTCTGGCAGCTGTTTAAATTCTACGTAGCAAATCTAGCCAGCAGTTTAAAGCAGGTAATGACTATTGTGTGTACCCAAAACAACAGAGAGCCTGCATTTTCCCAAAATAGAATTTGCCCAAGGTAGCAAAGCAAATGCCCCTATACTTTTGCAGAAACCACCCTGAGATGCTTCACAGCCCCACACAGGCAGACTCACAGAGACCTTAACTCCTCCAACAATTCAAATCCAGAAACGCAGTTGCAAGGGAGGAGAGCAGAGAGAGGACAATTTGATCCCATTAGAGCAGTGCTGTGCTCAGAGAAAGCCTTCTTGCTGAGCAGCATTTATTAGTTACATTATATTATCATATGAATGAGATTACTTGGCTGGATTGGAAATGACAATCTTTGGGTGACTGTGCTGCTGATCTCAACCCTTTGAGCCCAGCAGTTCAGCCAGCTTTCAACCCACCTCACTTATCTAGTCTGTATGTCATCAGCTTTTCTATGAGGGAGTTACGGGAGCCAGTGCAGAATGCCTTAATTACAGACCCAGCTGAGGAAAGATTTGGCTCATTCTCTGTCCCGAAAAGTGCTTGGGCTCCCCAAGTTGGCTACTTATGCCAATAACAACTAGATCAAACTTTGCACAAGCTTATAAGGACCAGAGCCAGAGAAAGTATATAGTCTGGCTCAACTCCGTTGGTGTTAATGGAACTGCTCCAGTATATCCTTATGAGATTCTGGTCCAAATAAGTCAATAATTTCTCCTTAGTACCATGTGTATAGCTATATGCAACATCTTTATTTCAAAATTCTAATAAAAATAAAATGCTTGGTAAAGGGTGGAGCATCAACCATGAAGGATCTTCACACCATCCTCAGACAAATGTAAATGTCAGATAAAGAAAACAAAGGCACTTCTGGGGGTAGAGGGAAAAATTCATCTAACAATATTTTTCAGATTTGGGACTGAAAGAAAGGATTTTCTGGCTTCAAAGCAGTGTTCTTGAACTAAGACTTGCATTCAAATCTCAGCAGTAATTAAGACAAATTACCCTCAGTGTAAGTCTTCAGGCACCAAAGAACAAACGGAAGATTTAAGCTGGCCTGATCCTATCACCAGAAGGCAGCTATACTTATAAACATCAGTCAGTACATTACAGTAAATGATCCATGAAAAAGCTCCTCCCAGCCCTATGCATCATAAGTAAAACCAATTTTTGGAAGGGGTTCCAGGAAGTACTGTGCCATCAACACCTCTGAAAGTCTGTGTAAGGAGTTGATGAACCTCTGGAGTGGAAATGTCACAGAACCAATAATAGGCAGCATTCTGTGTTTGTATTTTCATTAGACCAATTGATATGATTGAAAAACAAACAACCCAAAAAGCAGGAAAGACTTATGCTACTTGTTTCATAGTCTGTGTTTTTTCTTTACTGTGTCCATTGATTTAATATAGGACATTATTTCTTACAAACTTTGCTCACCACCATCTCTAGACCATCATAAACATCACTCCTATTCTAGCAGTATCTCTACTACTGCTAAAACACTACCATCATTAGCATGTCAAGCAGTGGTTGACAGGCACAAACTATAATGCATTACTTCATAGTGGTGTAGAACAGAGGTGACTTGTGCTGCACAGAACTTTAAATAGACCTCCAAACATGGTGTGGAGGAACTACTGGGGGGGCAACTTATTGAAACTAATTATTGGAGGCACGCTTATTGAGAGTAAAGTTAGATATATATATATCCTATAGAACTAAGAAAGCGTCTAGGGTGGGACGTGGTCGGCATGTAAGGAATCTGCTCTGTGATGGTTCCCCAGCCAACCTGGCTTGCATTCTTAGATGTTCGTGCACCAATGGAGCTTGGTGTGCTAACTCTGAGAGAATGGAGGGTGGAAAGGTGTGAAGATAACCGTGGCCAGTTTCTGTGTAAACAAGGCAGGTATGGGAACTAGATGGTACCTAGTATCTGATAAATCACATAGTTATTGTCAAATAAGAGATAATATCCTTGTCCACTCAGAGTGGTGGTCACTGTGGAAATCATGTCCTATGGACGAACTTTGCTCATTATAATCTTATTATAACACCAAAACATACTTCCATCCCAAAAGTTACCCACCTCCCTCCGCCCCTTAGCGTGATCTCTGAATTTTTCTTAGCCTATACCTTTAAAATTGAAGCAAGAAAATTTTTCACCAATCAATAATAGAGGCATGTATGACTAGAGTCACTCAAGCTCCACCTAAACATAGGAAAATAGTATAAAATGCCTTGAAGAAAGAGGAAAGGTAGGGAAGATACTATTGCTAAGAAGTCAGGGAGACCACTACAGACTTCTGGGATCAGTCAATGCGCTGAACCTCATCCCCACCCATAGGGACACCTTTGGGTAAGACTCATACGTTTAGTTATATCAGGTGCTTCTCCAGGAAACTTAGAAATCAAGCTTGTATTTGGAATCGTATTAGTAGCACTATATAATCATCTTGCAACATATATTTGTTCATTGGTACCTAAGCGTGTTTTGCAGACAGTGTATTTATCACTGGCAATCTAAAAGAATCTGTATCTGTTGCTTACATAAATTACCTTATCTGTGGATCTGGTCACAAGGATTTTATTTCAGTGAACGCACCCAGACTTATAGTATCCATACTATTTGTGAATCTGGAACTGTGTTAGTTCATCAACCATGACTGGGCCCTGCGCTATTTGTGAACCTGGACCTGTGTTAGTTCAACGTATCAGCTGTTGAATGTAGATGGACTTACAGCGCCAACTTTGGCCTATCTCAGAAAAAATTTAAGGTGTCAAATTGGGCATCACTCAGAAGCTAAGCTCAGCCGCCCCCAGCCCCGCTGGTATCTGAGGACAGGCTGGAATGCAGCTGGGTTTAGCTTCTGCCAAATTAACCCTCTTAAGCACAACACATGGTAAATAGAGTTTTTCTCGTACTGAATTCCAAAGAGTGTAGAGAAAAAAAATGTTTCAATAACAAGATTAAGAGAAAGTTCCTTAAAAAAGAAACTCCAAGAGAACCACCAGGTTTTGCAACCAAGAGTATTATTAAATCTCGAGACTGATTCTTCCTCCCAGGCATGCTATTTTTCACCAGTTTACAAGCATTCACCACATCTCTGCTGCTCCTTTGCAGTACGCAGACTACTTGAGAGCAAAGTGCTAAGTAACAGTGAGTAAATTAAACTGAGACCAGGCATGACAATCTTACTTGGCAAAAGCAACAAACTGTGTACTAGGAACTCAAGGAATGCACACCTCCACACTTTGCCTAAGACAGCATAGATCTACAGGGAAACTAAATACTATTTTACAGCTTCTTAACCCTACAAATACCTGTGTGTGGGTCTTCGCTTATTCAAAGTAGATCCCACAGAGACAAGCTAAGAGTCTTAAATAATTGCCAAATGAGCATCATTAAAGGACAAAAGGATATTTCCCTTCTACTACCTACTAATATCTGTTTGAAGCAGAAGTGAATAAAGTCACGTCTAGTGTAAGACCAGTGAAACTAAGAAGAAATAGCATTGCCTCCGTATCATTTTATTGGGTGGGACAGAATTAAATTTGAGGCAGCGTGATATTCTGTAGAAGCCATGGAGAATTGGTTAGACTATAAAAATTCCTGATCTAAGATTTTGTTTAAACCCAAACAAGCTCTTCAAGGTTTAAGTAGTATTTTTACTCTCTTATTTTTTCATTCTCACATCGACCTATGAGCTTTCAGTTTTCTGGTGGATTAAAAGCACAAATGCCAGGAGGTAGCCTGAGTTAATACTGCACTTCTGCCTCTATGAGAAAGCACAAAGTATTGGAAAATTTTGTGTGAGATAGTATTCTCCTGAGGTTTTCTGCTCAGTTTTGCAGATGGAGATCCAGGGAAAGTCAAACAAAGAGCAGAGTTGAGGACTTGTAAGAACAGCATCAAAATATAAAGACCAAAAGGAAAATCTCAAAATATCAGGCAGTGCAGAGAACTGTACAGACAGATATAGCACCTATGCCTCCTTTTCTCATTGAACTGTTATGTGATCCTTCATAAGTCATTTACCTTCTTCGTTCCTAAATTTCACCTTTTATAAGATTAGGAATGTTACTTCATTAAATAAATAGAGGAAAAGTAGGGACACCTGCGATAATGGATCTCATCATTTTCTAAGATCAACACACAAGCACTGGTAGTTTTTAATACCCAGTTTGTATGTGGATGGGTTTTTCTTTGTTTTTGTTTTAGGTAAACCAGTTCAGCCACTTCTAAGATTAGAAGCTTTAATATCGTCTTGGATGACAGCAATTTTCTTTAATTATGTAGTCACACAATAGAGTTATGGGTATGGCACTGGAGCTCATATTGCAGAGGAATAAACCGTAGTCCCTTCCTTCACCTCTCAAGAAATCACTTGGAGCTCTCTGCAACTTTATCCTTAAATATATGTACTAAACTATATTTTACTCTGAATTAAGTTAAGGCAAACAATCTCTGATATGAAAGTTGAAAACAATCACAGATCTAAACGTTTCACTGTTCATCAGTTCCTGGCAATGACAGTATTCAGAAGCGTCCTGCTTTATTCACTGCCATCAAAGCTGTGTGTTTCCTGCATCTATGTCAAAATCCTTGTGTATTTACAAATTGTAATGGATTCTCAATAAAAGAGATCAGTTTGTTACAAACAATGGAATATCAGCATTGCTTCACAAATGGCCTTGGAGCCTGACCCTCTTGGCTGAAATGATAACCCCAGGTCTAGGTGAAGTCTAGTCAGCACTGCCAACACAGATGACTTTTCATGTGAAGTGTGTAGTAATAATTCGACTGTGATAGACAACATAATAGAGCTCTGTGAATGTCACAAAGCATAGTGCCAACAGTGTCTCCTACAGAGCATATACATTACTAGCAGCAATGAGAGGACGATCTGCAAAAGAAGGAATTAAATGAAATCACGACTCTTTAAAGGCAAAAGCGAAAATAGCTTTCATGTTAGAGTTTTATCTCATTGGAAGGATGGAAGGGGCAGAAAGCAACGAAATGTATTAAGTCCACCATATCTTTGTATATATGTGTATGGTTTATGTCATGGTGCCAATTTGTAGCCAGCTTGTAAGATTCACATTAGAAAGCACATCTACTCCATCGATTTATGCTGTGTAAGGAAAAAACTATCTGCAAACATTTCCTCCAATGAACAAGACAGCAGAGAGATGTGATTTGCCAGCATGGTAGAAACAGGGACATTTAGCCAAAAGACAACATGTCACTCAACTATAACCAACTTTTAGTCAAGAAAGAATTTTCCGTTACATACCATCTAAAGAAATCTTCATAGACATGCACAGCCAATAAATTAATAAAGTGTCGACTAGGTTAAGTTTAAAAAGTTTTTATGTAGTTCAGCTTGTTGTGACATGGTTTTCTTAATAATATGCTGGGTGGTTCTCCTAGGCTGCTGAGAAAATGAGGATATTAATCAGTTTCCAGGATAAGGCTTATCTGCAAATCCTCCCAAACTCCTGAAATCTGAACTGAATGACTGGTTTGAAGCTCTGAGAAAGTTTTGAAAGTAGTTCTGAGCACTTCCATCTAAACTGAAACCTCCACGGGCGATTATGCACTGGTGCTATTTGGAGAACAATTCAAATGCAGACATCTCCAGAGAGGTCCTGCTTGTGGAATTTTTTGAGGTTGGCATTCAAGAAACCAGATATTTTTGAAGACTCTGGAGAAGTGAAGGGAACCTGTGAACTTGTTAAGTGTGCCAGCTTTTTTTATATGCAGCTGATCAAAGCTTTTAACTCTCCTTTCCTTTTCTCCTGGCATCTATGACAAGAGCTTAAATAATTGAGCTCCCCATGGAAGAAAAAACATATAGATATCTCTATGGGTGTGTGTATATTTTCCCCTTTCTGCTTGTCAAAGCCTCTGTACTTAACATATTAATGTACTGAGTTTAACTTTTTAATGCTAGCTCCTTTAAGTCGTTAGAGCTCATTTTCTCATTATAATCCTCTTATTTGGTAATCAGTCTGAGTCTGTCTGTATTTTTAAATAATATTTTAAAGTTTGTGGTGGAGATCAAGGAAAGTTTTCTCTTGATATACTTCACAAACTCCAACTTATTATTCGTCAGTGGTTCGGTGTGACAGTTAGGCCTACAGTCATTTTTGTTGCACTTCTCTGCTTCTTGTATTGCCCTTTATGAGTGGAGGTGTTACTTTTCTTTCAAATGCATTGTGGCTGTTGAAAGTTGACCAGCAGAGAGCTAGAGGAATTAAAATGGATATGGCAAAGATCATAATAGCTACTGTAATGTGCTTCAACTGGAAGAACCACCAACAGACCCTTTTCTTCGGTGAGTCATTCCTAAAATTGGTCATAATGCATTTCTTAATACTCTAATTATTTGACATGCAAGACTGTCTTTGCACAAGAGATCCGAGAACATGAACTAATCTCAAGACACCAGGCAGATATTACATCACGTGGAACAAAGTTCCAGTCACCTCTGACTGAAGTTTCTGTTTCTAAAGATAAATAAATCCACCCCTCACCATTACCAGCCTTCCTGCTGTTCACTATATGTACTTTAAAAGGCAGAGAAATGATTAATGCATAGCAACATCATATCTCAGTTTGAACACATCAAAGAGAAGTCTTCATAATCCCTTTGCATCTCAGCTATGGGGCACAGTAAAACTCACCGAAGCAACAGGCAACAACAGACTCTTAACAGAAGTTTAACAGCTCTACTATTCCCTCTGTGATCTTTCAAACCCTATTTAAAGATAGACTTCATTTACTCACTTAAGTAAAAAGCTGTAGATGGCAAGCTGCTTACCATTCTTTCTCAAGTCTAATGTTCAGTGGGAGAGGAAAAAAAAAAGAAGAAAAGAAGTAGGCACAAGGGCAGTCCCACACCGACTAATCTCTGCAGCAAATTAATTAAACAATTATATTAGCCAAGCCTTCACTTCTGACATGGCACAGCTGACATTAATTGGGACACAATCAAGATAATAATTCAGGTTAATTGGATTTCCACTGTCAGCAACTATCAGCTTGTTTCAATATGCTGCTGTCATTTAAGAATAATTAATCATGGATAACTTTATTGGATGGTACAGGTTGACAGCTGATGGTGTGGTGACGCTTGAAAAAGTTGATGATTGCTGTAGGCCTACTGAATAGGAAAGCTGGTTTCCTTTGTGGAGATTATTCTACCACCACTGCATGTTGAGATCCAAAATTTGCCACATAAAGCACTGAGACAGTGATATTTATTGACTTTTGCACACATGCAGAGAGAAAAAGAGAGGACTGGAGAAAGAAACAACCATACCCATTGAAATAGCACTGCAAAAGGTCAGAGGGATGTGCATGTTCCACTACAGCCTTCAGGCACACGGTTATTGTTTGGCTATTGCTACAGTGACAAAGGATTCAATAATACAACAGTTCACATGCTGTAAGAGCTGAAATGCCAAGCTTGATCTAGTGTTATTTGCTTTTCTCCGTTCATAACAGGCCATTACTTTGGTTAACATCTGATAATATAATTTATTCAATCTGTTGCCAGATTATCTGCAAAAATGTCAAGGAATTTATGAAGCCAAGTCTTTATTTATTAATGTGGAAAAAAAGCAATGAAACTGTTGTGGGGAAGTGGGGGAAAAAGCTAAAAATTAAAGTATAAGATGAAAATAATTTAGAGTGTTCCATAAGGAGTAGTAGGAATAAATTATGTTTCTGAAAAAAAAATGCAATTTAAACTTCAGGAAGGAAAAAGCCTTAACACCAAGTTCTATTAGACTATGTAATTATTCCCCAAGGGGGAAAATATACATATATATTTAAAATCAAAGTACAGTTTTAGATTATTCATGACACTGCTAAAAAATTATATCAGAACTGGCAACACTACTTTGATAGCTGGACAGAGAATATTTTCTATCAGGAATATCACGAATTTATTGTGTAACTACCAGAAACCAGTTCTTGATGGATGGAGTATACAGAATCAAATGTCTAAAGGAAAATCAGACACCATTGCTGACGAATTTGGCTCCCTCTTTTTGAGCAAAATGCTGGACAGAAGATGGGCATGTGCACTGCTCAGACAACACAGCACAAATTTCCACTTTGAAGATATTTTCTTGCTATCAGTCAAAGAAACCTGACTAGGCAGAAGCATCCATTAGCCAAAGGGGGAGAGAGGAAGCCATTTGCTATGACCTCTCTTCAGAGTAGGTCTGACAGTGCAGTAGATACAGGTGAGCAACACACATGAAGTTCGTACCCTGTAGAGGTTTCAATTCATTGAACTTCTCCAGCTTTTTACCTTTAATTATAGCCAAGACCTGGTTGCCTCCTTTGTTTTATTTTCTTGGGAAATTCTTGTTTTCAGAACATGCTTCTCTGTTAGGATGCAAATATAGCATTCCATTTGAAACTAGAAGAATCCTGCTGAAACGCAACCTAATCTGAGCAATAGGCAAAAACATCTCAGTGCATGGTTTTATTGTGTATAATGTCTCTGATTCAAACTAAGTCCAACCATGCAGTAGGTGGTTGCTCTTTAAAAGAGGACTGACAGAGAATGTGGGTGAACTATTTTGTTTTTTCTTCACTGTTTTTTTTTTTAACCCATAATCCCGCTAAAGCTTATATGCTTTATTAAATTGTGGGTGTAAATTAGTTCTATAACCAGGGAGTCCCCAAATAAATAGCCAAAATGCTGCTCTACAAATGTATATTACAGTTTATGCTTATCAGATTATCTCTGTGATCATTGCTGACAGATAAAAATTGAATCTGAAACTACATGTCTTTAAAATCTTTTTTTCCTTCTAAACATATCCTCTTAAAGTAGGATTGATGTGCCCTGTCATTAGCCCTGTAATTTGCAAGAAAGCAGGTATTCTGTTTGTCAGTCCCTTTCCCTGCTCCCAAGAGCTCCAAACTTCTTTGCCAAATTCAATCACATCTGAGAGAGGAACAGAAGCCTCTAAAATACTTATGTTTTCACAATACTTGGTGCTTTGTAGAGAAGACACCGTCTTCTTTGGTTTGGCAGCAGTTAACTGGTCAAAAAGCAATTAGTGCAGTTTCTGGAAACACCATGTTTTTTCAATTTATGTATAGCGGGGTTTAAGCAGAGGGGAGAGACGTGAGAAAAACAGAAGTTTACGGTGACAATGGCCACCGTTGACAGCAAATTAGACATTACTAATTCTGCTGCTTGCAGAAAAACTTGGTTTTCAGTCCAAGAATTTCAGAAAGTACTTCTGTGATGCAGTTAAATGTAATTGCCTATTACCCATTGAAAGTACTGCCTGTCCAAAAGGCTCAGTAGGTTGCAATGGCAATATGTGAGGAAGAGCCTGTAGCAGGCAGAGATATGATAGAATAATAATCCATTTTGCACTCTCCTATTCTCTTTAAAATGCAAAGGTCCCTTTTGGATCTGGTCTCAGGTAACTTCTCTAAGTAGGAAATATGTGACAAAGCAGAAAACAGAAGCCATGCCTCTCAACCAAGCAGATAAAACGCTATATGAGGTGTTGGTTTGACAACAAACACTGCTACCAGCCTTTTAGCAGTAAGGATGCCAAAGACTGAACCAATTATGAGTATTAGACTATCCTCTCATCTCCAGACATAATAAAAAAACGAAAGACAGTGGAAGCAAAGGTTGGCTTCACAGGCCACTATTTCTGTACTGAAGGTTTTGCTCTTGAACAGAGGATTTTCTTCTCCATAGTCCAAGTCCACCATCCTTCAGAAGCTCTTAAGTTAGTAAATGCATTTGAAAAACAGGAGGAAAAGACTAAGCAAATAGGTGAGTTTAATTGCAATTATCATGTGAACGATGGGAGTCTGTTCCAGCAATGCCAGAACAAAGCTAATGGTGAGTGGACATAAAGCTTTCTCAATGGAGTTGTAAGGTTTTGGACTGATGTTGCCTTTCAAGTGTCCACTAACGTCTGATCTCTTATGCTTCAAGGAACTTGTAGACCATGCCAATATTACAAAGGGCTGCCATCTTTAAAAACTGTCACTGGCACTGGTGCCAAGAGGTGGGAAAAAGGAATATCCAGTGAAGCTGGAGGTGTAACTCCAATGCTGTTCTGGGCATTAATCCATAAACCTTGCTCCTTGCCAAATTTTGTTTTATTTTTTCTCATTGTTTTCATGCAAAGATCTTGGAACTGTTTTCATTTTCTGTTTAAATAAGGCTCAGAAGACGATCCAGATGGCAGGCACGTGAATGTAGTGTTGTTATTTTTTCATCTTGGAAAGACACACAGATGATATTTCCAAGAAGGAAAAAATACCCACACCTATCGCTCCACCTGTTCAATGGAACAGAAATTATATTAACAGATTGGGGGGAAAATTTTTCATTATTTGTTTGTTTCACACAGGTAAACACCACTAGGATGGAATATTTAATTTCTTTTATAATTGTCTGCACTCGTAGCTTAATCCCTCAGAGCACATTACCATTAATAATAGATCACAAAGACCTCAGAGCTTTGAGGTAGACAATAGCAGAAAAAAAACAAGGTGCTTCTCCTTGGATGCTTACATAGAAATACTATCTGATGTAGATTATTCTTTTAAAAAAATGTGAATTTGTCTCTCAAATTTACAGGTACCTAGTACCTGGGTGTTACTGTATACTGAAAAGACAGAATCAGGCTCATCCTTTTAACGTTCTGTTGGAATAGCAGCTTACAAGAAGGAGAGGTGGGTAGGGATCTAGTACAAAGCGTCTTCTGAGGTGAGAAGGAACGCCTGGAGCTTCACTCAAATTCACAACCTGCACACTTAGCCTGTAAAATCCCTGCAACTGGGGCCTTTTCGGATACATCAGGCTATGATGTTCAAACTAATGGAACTGAAATAATTACTGTCTTTCTGTAATTAGTTCTGTTGATCTTATTAGCTGGGCTCAGGTGTTGATCTGTTGATCGTCGTCTCGCCATGAATCAATAAATAAGTGTGTGGGTGGGGTGGTAAAAGAGAAGTGAGGAATTATATGTTTTTTAAAGAAAGTTTCTCTTTTTCTTAGACCTCTTCATTTTTTTTCTTTTCTTCTTGCAGTGGATGATTCAAGTATTCAGACATTTTTTTCAAGAGTATAGAACTTCTGGGTAAGCAGGCTGCAAAAATCCAATTCTTCATAGAATCATAGAATGGTTTGGGTTGGAAGGGACCTTAAAGATCATCTAGTTCCAATCCCCCTGCCATGGGCAGGGATACCTTCCACTAGACCAGGTTGCTCAAAGCCCCATCCAACCTGGCCTTGAACACTGCCAGGGAGGGGGCAGCCACAGCTTCTCTGGGCAACCTGTTCCAGTGTCTCACTACCCTCACAGGAAAGAATTTCTTCCTAATATCTAATCTAAATCTACCTTCTTTCAGTTTAAAACCATTCCCTCTCACTCTGTCACTACTTGCCCTTGTAAAAAGCCCCTCTCCAGCTTTCCTGTAGGCCCTCTTCAGATACTGAAAGGCTGCTAGAAGGTCTCCCCAGAGCCTTCTCTTCTCCAGGCTGAACAGCCCCAGCTCTCTCAGCCTGTCTTCATAGGAGAGGTGCTCCAGCCCTCTGATCATCTTCGTGGCCCTCCTCTGGTCTCGCTTCAACAGCTCCATGTCCTTCTTATGTTGGGGGCCCCAGAGCAGGATGCAGTATTCCAGGTGGGGTCTCATGAGAGTGGAGTAAAGGGGCAGTTTTTCCAGAGGAAAAAAAATAATAGTAATATAGGAAACAGCATTCCTGCTTATCCATCATCTCCTACCTCAGCTCAGGGTGGCATTGCAAGAGAATCACACATCAAAGGAGAGGTGCTCTGAGCCTGTGGCCTATTCAATGCTTAATCTTCACCAGGACAGTCAATGAAGATGCTGATACTGTTCTTAACCAGATTTTTCTGGTCAAGGAACTGGCTTGACCCCTTGTTTGTGTCTCGCTTTTCCCCAGCAGCTCAGTTAAGATGATTCAAGACATAATAGCTATAAAGCAGTACTGAATTTTGAAGTATATCTCGGCAGGTGACAGAGACTCATGTCAATAAAAGGCCAGAGACGTGTCAGAGGTCTAATACCAGAGCAAACACATACTGTTGTGTGTTTATTATGCATGTACAGACATTTCTGCTACCCAGATTTACAGTACTGCAGCTTGGCAGATGCTGAGCACTTTCTTTGAAAGGTGAGGGGGTAACCTATGAGGAGAGGAGGGCAATGGATTTAATCTCTATCTGGCAGTTGGTGAGCTGGAACTGCATTTTGGGATTTTTACCCCTCAGCTTTCCCAGAAAGTCAGTATTTGGCCTTGAAGACATCCCTTGGTGTCACTGCAGCTTTGTGTTTTCACTTGTAAAAGTGCAGCTGATGCATGCAGAGGAAAACTAATCTTTTCTAGTTGAGTGCTGTCTGGCCAGCCATGCTCGAAATGGAAGGAACGTGTAAAAGGCAGATGTACTGCAAAGTTTAACTCCACAGTGCTGAACTGATCGACCTGACATGACAAAGAATGCTTTCAACTTGCTTCTATGCTTCTCCTGGAAGTCTGGAAATTCTTACAGATGAAAACATGTACCTAAGTGAAATTATGAAATTCTTCTCGAAAGAGCAGAAAAAAAACCCGTTCTGATGTTAAGTACTTTCTTATTTAACATGGCTCAAGAAGGTGAGAGGGGTAGAGAGGGTGACAAGAAGAACTCTTTGTCAAAGACACTGTTACTTATTAAAGAATTATTAATAATTCAGAATTGCAGAATTATTTCTGAGCCATTATTACAGAATAATTCATGATTTTGAATATGCAGTGCTAACAAGTAGAGCCCGGGAGCAGATACAGTGGTAGGAATTTATTATAACTATCAAAAGAAAACAGAGAAAATGAAGTTACTCCTTAAGCACCTTCCTGTTGATGAGAGAAGATTAAAAAATTAGAAACAGAATCTGTTGTGAAGGGAAATTTCAGTTTGTTAGGAATATAATTAAGGTTGCAAGGAGCCACTAATAATGCATAAAAATCGTAGCTGCTACTTTTTATGTCAGACTAGTGTAGCCAAGATAAAATTACTTGGTTGCAGCTGATGATGATGGCTATAGATGAATTACTTACTGGACTGGAGATCTGTTGTTTCCAAGGGATGAGTGATCATGATTTGATTACATTCAATATGAAAACCAGAATCAATTCTCAATCAGTAACATCTTATGCATATAACTGGTGCCTCAAAAGGGCACATCTCCCCAAACTGAGAAAGTTCTGAGAAAAATTCACAGCACAAAGCATGTAAATAGGAAAATGAAAAAGAAAACTGAGAACTTAAAAGAACAGCCTATTAACTGGCCAGCATGCCTTGATCTCGCAATCAAAAAAAAAATAGAGAGTTTTAGTTAAAACTTCATCCTGATTCAGTGATAAAGTGTAGGCAGCAATTAGAAATTGAAGGAGTTGGACTGTGAATGGGGGATGAATGCCCTCTACAATCCTCTAGCTTTACATCCAGCAGACTGTACATGTCCCTGCATTGGTAACCACAGCTCTTATAATGATATCACCAACGCCATATCCATAGGCCTGAATCCCCATGAGAGACACCCAAAATCCACCTTAATCTGCAGTATCCCCAAGCCTCAGTGATGATAGATGCTGACAGACAGATTGATTAAATATGTCTCATTTACTTAAGAGATGAAGCTTAAAAATGTAAATGCAATATAAATAGACAGAATGTAATGTCAGCTACACGTTACAAAGAGAAGCTAAAGGCACCAATAGAAACAAGTCCTGGCCAGGCTAAAGAAACAAGTTTTGTGGATTTTGGATAGAAAGAAAGAAAAGAAATCCCAGCAATGTCACAGACCAATTAGAGAGGAGAGAGAACACTGCTATTAAGGACACAAAAATACAAAAACATTCAATAAACACTTCTGTTGCATATTTGGATAATGAAGGATGTTGTGCTTGGATCCCTTGATGGATTACATTAGGAACACAGAAGGATTTTAAACAACTTCTGTCATCTTTCATCAGGAAGTCTGCACAGCCTGTTCCCAAGGGCTCCTAAAGAGACAGCCAAGTAGACCTATCCCACTGGTGTGTCAAATGTTAATAAATCCTAGGACAGAAGCAAAATTTCAAAATGTTGAATGAATGTTTATTTTACACCTGTACTCAAAGAAACACAAGAGTGGCAAGACAGATAACTACAACATGCTGTTTGACCTCAAAAGAATACAACAACACAGGACTCAACTGAGAATGAATTAAAGTGTGGGGCTGGATCCAGTATCAGCCCTTTTATTTATTTACTTATTTTTAGCATTAAATATTTGAATTAATTGGATTGCATTCTGAAATGTTAGATTATTGATTGCTGAAGTTGACTCTGAAGATCCAATTGTCACTTATAAGGTGTTTGACTCCCACAGCCCCTAACACTCTGATGGAAAATATAGCACTGAGAAATTTCCATGAAACACAATTTCCATCTCAAATGAAGAAGCTTACATATTTCCAGTATAGACATCACTAAGGAATCTAGTTCAGGAAAGGCAAGGAAAATCTGAGTCCATCAATAATATGTCATGATCCATTTCCTGGGACTTGGTCATATTCACAAAGCTTTCCAATTCTCCATGCTGTTGTTCAGAAACACATTGAATAGAACAAGTTCTAAACTGGTTCTCAGGAACAGCCACTAGATCTTACATTTTTGTTCTTTGCACCGGTGATCTGAAGTGTGCCAGTGAACACAAGGCAATAGACATGACCAAAGAGATCCATCCAAACAAATGAATGCATCTCAATGTAGACAAATGTAAACCCAAACATCCGAGAATGGCATAGCTACACACTGGAAATGGGAAACTGTATTTTAATAACTAGAGCGAGCAGAGAACATAAGAGTCAAAGTAGATAAACAGCTCAAGATGATCTCTTGGTGCAATCGTGTCCACAGGTCTGAGGCAAACCTTGGCCATTCACTGTGGCAACTAGGAGATTTCATGACTGTGTATGACATTGAGGAGATTGGTCCTAAAATGTTGAATACGTTTCCAGTACTCATGGTTTAAAATGGATGCTAAGCAACACAATATGGATCAGAAAAGTGATTAAAGGGTTGGAAAACTGTCTTTCAGTGAAAGACAGAAAATTATAACATGTAAATATTTGCAAGGACAGAAAAAAACCTCATCTATTAAAAGGCTCTTTAACCTGATGGAAAAGACTTCAAAAGAGTGTGTGTTTGGCAGCAGACATCAGTTACATTCTAATTAGAAACAAGGTACAGCACTTGTGAGGTTGGTTAACCACTGGAACAAATGGTATAATTTCTGAGTCTGGTCTGCTAGTTAAGCCTGGACACTTCAGTGTAATAGATGCTTTTGAAAAACACAGTTATGAGATTCAATGGACAAGTAATTGAGCTGATATATAAGCAATCAGACAGATCATCTAATTACTTATGAAAATTGATGTGTTATCAATGTCATTTACAAAATTCTGTGAAGCTTCAGAAGCGTAGATTTCATCACTTTAACTCAAAGAAAGGCAAAAGAGAGCATTTGAGGCAGCGGGGTTGTGTGCTTGTGCAAAGTAGAAGGAATCTGTACTGCCCAGATGTTGCACTTGCCCTGAACATAAGCTGCATCATTTCCAAATAGAATTATCAAAACTGTGTAAATGCATTCTATGTAAATATATTCATAAGATATGTCATTTGAGATAAAGCTATTTATTTATATTTAGACTACATTTCATATAAAGTACCCCAGAAATATGAAATTTAGATAGATCCATGTGAAGTGTATTTTTTCTTAAGTGGTGCTGTCTACAACGCTACATTTAAAAAAAAAAGGGTGCATTTCATCAGGGAGAGATGACAAAAACATGTAGATGTGCAAATAACAGAACTCATTTATTGAGGAATTAGAATTACAGAAAGAATTTATCATTTCTCCAGTAAAGGTAGTTAATGCCACATTACTTTCTTTGCAGGTAAAGCACTGATCTCATGAACAACTGTGCATAGGCAGGATGTTTCATCCACACAAAGCCCCACTGACTTCTGTAAGGACCCAGATTTGCACTCCCTTGTACCATATCTAGGAGGTAAGGCTTTGTGTTAGCTTCAGTGGTGCTTTGAGTGTGCAGCAAAGTCTATTCATGAGGCTTAAATGTACTTTATGGTATATGTTGTTATGAAGAGCTCTGTGGCCATGTCTAAATTATGTCTATTAAATCCCAGAGCACTTCTGTGTTCCTGGGAAAGGGGAGTACTCCGGTACACCCCAACACCACAACAGGGCAGAACTGTCTGTGTATTCACTGCTCCATATATTTTCAACAAGGACATGTGGGTCCACATGGAAGCTATAGGCTGTTTCAGAAAATGCTTGGGCTGGTGGTTAAGGGACGAGGACCTCATGGTATAGTGAGGCATGCTCTGTACAGAGGCAGTTCCTAGAAAGCAAAGACCTCAGTTTCAGCCTGGATTCACTGAACTTCAGCTATCCAGAAGTACCAAGTGTGATTTGGACATCTCAGTCCCTCCATAGCAAATAAAGACAGTGAATTGGCAATAGATGCTGTAAGTGTTGGAGGACATGTCATCCTACAGTGTACCTGGTGTCCTTGCCCAGGTGTTGGCAGCAGGGGCTGTTTTGCCCGTGACAATAATTGTTAAGTGATGTCCCTGTCTTTATCTCAACCCACAAGATTTTTCATCTTATTTTGTCCCCCTGTCCTGTTGAGGAGGGGGAGTGAGAGAGCAATTGGATGTGCATCTGGCAGCTGGCCAAGGTCAACTCACTACAGTCCTCCACCAGTTAAAAAAGCATCTGAAGATGGTGGAAATGCCAAGCACACTGTGCTTACAAGTATTTGAGACTGCTCTGACAGTGAAGTGTAGATATAACATTTGGGCTGTAAGACCTTCCATGCTCATGAAGATGATGGAAAGTGATGTTCATAAAAGATGGAGACGAGAATGCATATACAGCATCAGTAAGGAAAGATTTACCTAAATGAGAATTAGCTACAAAAAAAACCCCCCAGACATGCTCTCTGAAATAGAAAGCCTTCTGATAAGGTTTGCCGCTCTAAGACTGACAATGAGTAGACAAAAAAGCAAGCAGAACTCATTTCATTTCAATGAGGGTACATAGCTGCATAACACAAGCCACAAAAATCCCACAAAGACTCTGCTACCACTGTTACTACAGCTAATGTCTGGGCTGCTCCAGCCCAGAAAATGTCAACAGATACTCTTCTGCTTTTATCACATTGTGAGAGAAGAAAAAAAGATGGATGGGGAAATCAGCAATAGCAACTTGCAAACAACTTGACAAACAAACTAGCAATCTGAATTTCTCTTCCTGTGAAGGCATGTCAGGAGATGAATGGTCATTGCTTGCCCTCCAAAAAGCTGTTGTAATGTCAGCCCGTGGGCACGATTTTCAGTTGTTATTCCATTCCCTGCTTTGAGAAAGAATAGCATGATTTCTTTTTCACTCATTTTAGTGTCACCTACAGCAACTCAAGTGGGATGTAAGGAGAAAATCAGGCCTCTTTTTTCCTTCCCCACCCCCCCACCCCATTGTTCTGTAATCACTTGGAGCCAAGAAGTCATCTGTTTTCTCCAGAGCTGGCTGCAAACTCTCAACAGTGATCTGCACTCCAGATTGCTCCCAATACTGCCACCGGGAATCCTTATTGCCCTAAAAGGCAGCTGGAATTTTCCTGCATCTGTATCACCAGCATATCCCATCTGCTCACGTAGACAGCTTTGTATGACGGCAAGACTACTTGTTGTGAAAGCACGGCTTTTTGCAAGCACCGTCTCCTATCATAAAGAATTGAGAAGGGGGCCCATGCAAACCTCATGAAGTTCAACAAGGCCAAGGGGCAAGGTTCTGCACCTGGGTCCAGCCCATCCCCAGTATCAATACAGGCTGCGGGATGGATGATTGAGAGCAGCCCTGTGGAGAAGGACTTGGGGGTACTGCTAAATGAAAAGCTGGACATGAGCCAGCAATGTGTGCTTGCAGCCCAGACAGCCAATCGTATCCTGGGCTGCATCCAAAGAAGCATGGCCAGAAGGTCAAGGGAGGTGATTTTACCTCTCTACTCTGCTCTCATGAGACCACCCATCTGGAGTACCACATCCAGCTCTGGGGTCTCCAGTACAAGAAAGACATGGATCTGTTGGAGTGGGTCCAGAGGAGGGCCACAAAAATGATCACAGGGTTGGAACACCTCTCCTATGAAGAAAGACTGAGAGAGTTGGGGTTGTTCAGCCTGAAGAAGAGAAGGCTCCAGAGAGACCTTATTGAGGCCTTTCAATTATTAAAGGGGGCTTATAAGAAAGAAGGAGAAAGACTTTTTACCAGGGCCTGTAGTGACATGACAAGGGGCAATGAATCACAGAATCAATCAGTTTGGAAGAGACCTCTGGGATCATCGAGTCCAACCATTGCCCTCACACCACCATGTCGACTACACCATGGCACTAAGTGCCATGTCCAGGCTTTTCTTAAACATATCCAGAGATGGTGACTCCACCACCTCCCTGGGCAGCCCATTCCAATGTCTAATAACCCTTTCTGAAAAGAAATTCTTCCTAATGTCCAACCTGAACCTCCCCTGGCCAAGCTTGAGGTTGTGTCCTCTTGTCCTATCACTAGCTGCCTGGGAGAAGAGGCCAATTCCCACTTCACTACAACCTCCCTTCAGGTCGTTGTAGACTGCAATAAGGTCACCTCTGAGCCTCCTCTTCTCCAGGCTAAACAACCCCAGCTCCCTCTGCTGTTCCTCACAGGTCAGACCCTCCAGACCCTTCACCAGCTTGGTCGCCCTCCTCTGGACTCGCTCCAACACCTCAACATCTTTCTTGAAGTGCGGGGCCCAGAACTGGACACAGGATTCAAGGTGCGGCCTCACCAGTGCCAAGTACAGAGGGACGATCACTTCCCTAGACCGGCTGGCTACACTATTCCTAATAGAGGCCAGGATGCCATTGGCCTTCTTGGCCACCTGGGCACACTGCTGGCTCATGTTTAGCCATCTGTCGATCAGCACCCCCAGGTCTCTTTCCGCCGAGCTACTTTCTAACCACTCTTCCCCCAGCCTGTAGAGCTGCATGGGGTTGTTGTGGCCAAAGTGTAAGACCAGGCACTTGTTCTTGTTGAACCTCATGCCGTTGGTCTCGGCCCATCTATCTAACCTGTCCAGATCCCTCTGTAGGGCCTTCCTACCCTCCAGCAGGTTGACACTCTCACCCAGCTTGGTGTCATCTGCAAATTTGCTGAGGGTGCACTCAACCCCTACGTCTAGATCATCTATAAAGATACTGAACAGCACCGGCCCCAGAACTGAGCCCTGGGGAACACCGCTAGTGACCGGCCGCCAGTTGGACTTTGCCCCATTCACCACCACTCTCTGGGCTCGGCCATTCAGCCAGTTTTTAACCCATTGAAGCGTCCACCCATCCAAGCCCCGGAAAGCCAGTTTGTTTTAATGGTTTTAAACTGAAAGAGATTTAGATTGGACATAAAGAAGAAATTTTTTTGCAATGACGGGTGGTAAGACACTGGAACAGGTTGCCTGGAGAAGTTGTGGATGCCCCATCATTGGAAGCGTTCAAGGTCAGGATGGACAGGGCTCTGAGTAACCTGATCTAGTGAAGGATGTCCCTGCCCACGGCAAGGGGGTTGGACTAGATGATCTTCAAAGGTCTCTTCTAACCCACACCATTCTGTGATTCTATGATACTCATAGAATCTCTTTAATAATGCGATGGCCATTTCAGGTAGTTTTCCGTTACATCTGGTTCCTCTCTGGTGCCATTTATTATTCAGTACTAAGCCAGTGCCAAGAAGTCTGACTGAGGTGTACCTGGCAATATTGTGCCCATGATTCAACAGCCAGTTTCAACTGGCTCTGGAGAGGAGGGCTGAACACTTCTGATGAGAGGGAGTATGTAGTTCTGCTCCATTAGCCATTTCCAGTTCTTGCCTTCTCAAGAAAAAATCCAAGGCAATAATACTCTTCATGTGGAGGTAATGGACACATTTCATCACTGAGTTCACAACTGAGAGCCTTCAGTATTCCATGTCGCAACACAGAAAAAACTGTTAAGAGGAAGAAAGAAACTAAAGTCTCTACTACTTTGGGCAGGGAAGAAGTGCTGGCAAGTTCCATATTTTGCTTGAAAACAAACAAAGTCCGTACTGGTGCAAGCAAAAGGAAGGAATCATTTGGTGTCTGAAAAATCTCAGTCTACTCACCTGCCCTCATGCCTCTAGAATCGTTAAGCAGGAGAAGAAAGAGGTAGTGACTGGGCCATTTTTAAGTGGCATGCTCCTTTCCAAAAATAGTAGCGTCCCTCTGTTTAAACGGAGCCTGTGCTACTGACAGTGTTACTACATCATTTTCCACTTCGCTATTTTGAAACAGCAAAAGCAATCAATCATTCACTTATCACAGGAGCAAAACAGACTTTTCTTGGAGGAAGTGTAAAAAGTGCTACAATAAAGTAATTTTTGCCAATTTGAGTGTTCCACTTGACAACTATTTGCATAATAAGGTTTTGCCAAGATAAGAAGATTGGTAATTTTCAGCAGCATGGAGGGGATTGAAGTTTTTAAGCTTTTTTGCCCACTATCTACACACTCACAGACCTCCGCTCTTGACGTATGGTTCTTTTAAAAGTCCTCCATCTGTCTCCGTTGTGTAACAAATTCTGTCACTCTCAATTGTGCTCCTCAGCAGTGAGCAGTGGAAGGGAGTTTGCATTTTGATTATAAAAAAGTACCGTCAGCTCTTATTACAATGGAAAACCCATCTCCGCATGAAATTTTAAGGAACTTATAAGCTTAGTCTCCCTCTCAGAAGCTGCCTGTAGATCACACTGTCACCATTTGACAGGGTGTGCAGGAGAGCAGAGGGCTGGGCTTCACTGCCAGAAGAGAAGTTCAGAGAAATTGAAGTAAATCCAGTTTCCTCCATAAGAAGCTCATGGGAGGGATACACCAGTGCAAACGCCGTCATGTAAAAGTTGTTCCACGTGCAGCTTGTACTGGAGTTCTGAAGGGCTGTCTGGAGGAAAAGGATGGCAGGAGGAGATCAAGGCTGTCAGCTTAAGTCTCTTTCCTTCTTCTCACCCTCATGAGCCAGTTTATCTCATCCTGAGACTTGTCAGCAGCTTTCTATTTGGGACGGTGGGAGGGCAAGAGGAAGATAAGTAGAGCTTTTACAAGTTAAGTATTAACATACTTTTAGGGGCTTTGATAGCAAAGCGCTCTAGAAGGATTAGAATGTTAGAGAAAATGTAGAACACGTCTACACTGTGCCGTGGAAAGCACTGCAGAGATCCTGGGCTGGCGAGAATAAACCTGCTCAATGCAACGCTGTGTCAGCTCACTTCAGGAGTTATACTGTCACTCCTGCACAGTGCGATTCAGATTCAAAGTGTCCAAAGTCCAGACAGTTTGATGGTCAACTTTTAGCACAATCTTAGCTCTAGGTGTGGTGCAGGTGGACTTAGCTGCGTGAAGCAGACAGATGATAATCAATAGAGTCTTGGCTGTAGTGAGCATTAACTAGTGTAGTTCAAGATCCTGATGGGATAAAGAGGAAGAGGAACCCGGTGCAGACCCTGGACTTTAAGAGAACAGGGTTTGACTTGCTAAGGGAACCAGTCAGTAGGATCCCATGCAAGGCAGCTCTGAAGGTCAAAGGAGTTCAGAAAAGCTATCAGTGTTTTGAGGACAGCATCCTCCAAGCACAAGAATGGTGGGAACGGTGCATCCCAATACTCAGCAAAACAACTAGACGTATCAGGAGACAAGCTTGGCTATGCAGAAAACTCATGACAGAGCTCCAATGTAAAAAGGCAGCACTCAGGAGGTGGAAGCAGCAGGGTTTCAGCAGGAGGTTGAACTAGAGACCAGCTAAGGTCCCTTCCAGCCTGAATTACCATATGATCTTATCTCATTCCCCTGGTAACCAATCATCTCTGTGCATTTTACCTACCAAACCCAAATTAAGAGCTAAGCAATCTTGAAAATGAAGGCATCCTTTTATTTGGAGTTCAGGATTTATGTGTCCCTGGTCTATAGTCCTGCATCTGGGAATGAATAACCCCAGCTGGGGGCTGACTGAATGCAAAGCAGCTTTGCAGAGAAGGACTTTGGAGTCCTGGGTGGACACCTAATTGCACATGAGCCAGCAATGCTCATTTGCAGCAAAAAAGACCAACAACCTCCTGGGCTACATTAAGCTCATAAGCACTGACAGCAGATCAAGGGAGGTGATCCTTCCTTCCCCTATACTCAGCCCTGGTGAGACACGTCTGGAGTGCTGTGTCCAGTGCTGGGCTCCCCAGGACACAAGGGGCATAGACTTATTGGAACAGGTCCAGCATAGGACTACTAAGATCATCATGGGAGTGAACTGTCTCATACAAGGAGAGGTTGAGAGAGCTGGGATTCTTCAGCCTGGACAGGGGAAGGCTCAGGGATACCTTATCCATGTGTATAAAAACCACAGTGGAGGAACTAAAGAAGATGGACCCAGGCTTTTCTCAGTGGTGCCCAGTGACAGAACAAAAGACAATGGGCACAAATTGAAATACAGGAAATTCCATTTAAACACAAGAAATAACATTGTTCTTGTTGCTCTTGTTGTGATGGTGGTCATGGTAGTTGTTTTGTGAGGGTGCTCAAACAGGGGAACAGGTTGTCCAGAGAGGTCGTGGAGTCTCCATCCTTGGAGATACACAAACCCCAACTAGACATAACTCTGAGCAATCTGCTCTAGCTGACCTTGCTTTGAACAGAGGGTTGGACTATGCAATCTCCAGAGATGCCACAACCAAAATTACTCTGTGATTCCATCAGTAAAACCTCCTGATGTGCATCCCTATCCAGCTCCCAGACATGGACTTCATAGTCTAGACCCAGCAACATGCTTATCTTTGTCATCCCTCTGTCCTCTCATTACAGTGGCCCAGAGGCATCCCCTAACTGATTGCGGAGGAGCAGTATGTAGAGCACTGCATAGCTAAAGAGCAGTCATATCCAACACACAGGCAGTGCAAGGTCACAGAAGAGAAGTGGCAAAACACAGATTGGAGGCTACAAAAGCTGCTGTTCACTGTTCTCCAGTCTGAACGATCAGCTACCATATTAAGGTGGGAACTGGCATGCTTACAGAGCTAAAACTCTCTGTTAAAACTATGTGCCTCCTAACCATTCCTCCACCCCCTCCCTTTTAAATCCCTTTGTAAAACCCACTTTATGGATGACAGCCTCTTATACACTTAGCAATAAAGAGGTTTAAAAGAAATAATCACAATAACTAACTAATAAACATTCTTCATTGTTTCCAAGATGATAATAATCCCTAGCACTTGCATTGCATTTTACATATTCAAGCATTTTATAATCATTAACTAATTAGTCCTTGCAAAGCTCATCTAAATATTATTATCCTGTTAATACAGACAGAGAAGCTGTAAGAGAGAAGGCAGAGAATTTACCTAAGGGCATACATCAAGCTATTTGCAGAGACAAGACTGGAACTCAGCTTTTCAGCATCCTAATCCTTGGTTCATATCCCTCTTGCTGTCTCTGATAATAGAGGCTAAATTATACGATAGTAGGATCATTTTCTTTAATATTCATCCCCAAATGCATGACATTTAATATTACATTTCATCTCTTTGTTGTCCTCTGGATCACTTATTTCTTTCTCCCTCCCCTTCTGCACTGATATTACCTCCTGCCTTTATAACATGAGCAAACATTAGTAGCATCTAGGGTCTAGCTCCCATTTATGCAACAGCCCTGGGATAATCAGCTGGGTCATATTATCCAATGAGTATACAGTGCAAAATTCAGACACACACCTTTGAGCAGGAGTAGGAAACTCTATGCTTTAAAGAAACATCCTTATCAATGGTTCACAGACAGAAACTCCATCGCATGCAGAACTTTGTTCTTCTGGTGCCTCATCTTCACAAGGAGGTGTGCAGGCTGATTTACCCCAATACTGTTTATACCTCCAAATTAGTGTGTGGATCAGCTCCCTTCCATGTTCTTTTTAGATAAATTGGGGGGGGGCGGAGGGGGTGTCGTGGTTTTGTTGTGTTTTTTGTTGTTGTTTTTGTGTTTTTGTGTTTTTTTCCCCACCCAGATCATTGATACAAGGACTACAGACCATCACATGAAAGCATCACATCCTAAATCTGAAACACAAGGAAGGATTTTTTTCTTCTGTCACATGAATCTGGTCTGTGGAAATCATTACCATGGAAGAGAGTGGATGCTAAATGTCTACATGCATGCAAAATGTGAGTAAAAAAATCATGGAAGAAAAAAATATATATGTATATTTTCATGAAAGAGTATTAAACACATGGATAACATCTTTGGTTAAGAAAGTGTCTGAGCTAGTGAGCACTGAACAGTGGGAAAGCGGCGTTAGGGATGTCTCATTACATGCCCTTCTCTGTTGCTGTGCTCCAGCAAAATTAAAATTATATGAAGAAAGTCAAGTCTTCAAACCCATACATAGCAAAAACCTAAGCAGAACCCTACAAAAATCAACCAAATTTGAGATAGTGCCTGATCTACTATTGTACTCTTTTGGTACATTCTCACCTTCAATTTATTTCCTGCAGCTGTCATCCTAATTCCCTAATGCCATTTTGGTTGATTGAAAAGGAATGATTGCCTTTGAAGGCACTTTTCCTAGTGAGGTAAATAATGTTTTTCCCTTTACCTTAATGTGCCATTGGATTTTGTCAAAAGCATTTAGTTCATTTTAATTATTTACTTTTTAAATTGAAAAAAAAATCATAGAATCATAGAATGGTTTGGGTTGGAAGGGACCTTAAAGATCATCTAGTTCCAACCCCACTGCCACAAGCAGGGACACCTTTCACTAGACCAGGTTGCTCCAAGCCCCATCCAACCTGGCCTTGAACACTGCCAGGGAGGGGGCAGCCACAGCTTCTCTGGCCAACCTGGGCCAGTGTCTCACCACCCTCATGGTAAAGAATTTCCTCCCAATATCTAATCTAAATCTCCCCTCTCTCAGTTTAAACCCGTTCCCCCTCGTCCTATCACTACATGCCCTAGTAAAAAGTCCCTCTCCTGCTTTCCTGTAGCCCCTTCAGGTACTGGAAGGTGCTAGAAGGTCTTCCCGGAGCCTTCTCTTCTCCAGGCTGAACAAGCTCAACTCTCTCAGCCTCTCTTCATAGCAGAGGTGCTCCAGCCCTCTGATCATCTTCATGGCCCTCCAACAGCTCCATGTCCTTCTTATGTTGGGGGCTCCAGAGCTGGACGCAGTATTCCAGGTGGGGTCTCACAAGAGCAGAGTTGGGGGCGGGGGGCAGGGGTAGAGAGGGGGCATTGTGTGGTATCTGCTTCAACAGAAACTTAAAATAACAGGGCTGGACAACTCCTGGCTGACATACAGTTTGTGATGGTAAAGTTATTCCAGCGAATTTTTGAAAAAAATTTAACGAAGTGAACATCTTTAGACAGTCAGTACACTGCATTGCATTGACGCAGCTTTTTAAATTTGGTATTAATAGTTCAAAACACAAATTTCAGAACCACAGCCTGAAATTTTCTGTAAGTTACCATGTACCTCTTTTTGAAGCTCATGTATATATTCATTTTACTACCAATGACTCACTGCAAATAATGACAGTAGTGGCTAATTCCCAGGTAAGCTTTCCCCAGTTTAGTTACAGCATTTAGACGGTGTGTATTTACATCCAGAGTACACCCAACAGAGCTAGTCTGTTATTCTCCATCAACTCTCTGTGAACCAGTGCCTTCAGATGTCTCAGCTACCCTGTGAGCATCCATTAAGGAACAGCTATATTTGTGGTTAGACATCTTCTTTTCATAGAATTTGAGGAGTTTATTGTTCCTTGGGTCCTACTTGGTGCCTCCTCAGCTAAGATGCTGTCCCTGTTACTCTTCATGCTGGAATGAACTGGGAGCACTAATGTGTGCATTTATAGCGTCTTGTCTGAAAAGTGTTAATTGGATGCTGAAGTGTGGTAGCTTTCTCATCTGCTCTAACCTGACTGCAAGGCTATATTAAACTAGTATTCCCTCTAGCAATGGAGAACCTCTGAATTACGCATTGGATAGGACTCAAAACTCCTGTGATGGCTCCTAAAACTCAAGGTCAAGCAGATTACTGAAAATTAATCTGTGGTGAGGAACAGTAAGAAAATTTGCAAAATAACATTATTTTGATTTTGGTGCTTCCAATAATAATGAGCTTGTAATGTTTAAGTACATTATCTCAAAGAAAATCCAAACCACTTTGGAGAAACTTTCCATCCTAGTTCTGTAACATACACCCTTCTTTCACAGATTGTGCTCCACGGTGATGTTCATACGACCGTGGAAGTTGTACAAAACCAACATGGTACATCTTTGAATAGCTTGGGTTTTTTTCAGTGGAAAAAGCCTATGATGAGAGGAGGGAAAGCTGAGGGAAGGATCAGCCCAAAGAAAGCTGTACTAGCCACTGCAGAAATCAATAACATATGCAAGCCAGAGGGGCTTCTGATTGCAGATGGAACAAATTGCTATAAGGAGCTTCTAAAGCATTCATTCAGTTAATCTTTTCAGTTATGTGGACCCTTCTTTCTTTGCCTTATCAAATGTCACAGGGGAGCCTAGCTGCCATGTGTGGTGTATCACAGAGTTTGCACCAATAACCAGTCTCAAACACTTATTACAGGATGGGATGAACCCCTAACTGGAGAAATTCTTCTCTTCCCACTAGTAGCCTTTATGATTTAGTTTAAACTAGAGATACCATATTCAGAATGTTAAGGTTAGCTACAGCAAATTCTACTGTTTTTTACAGACAAACTGTTTCTGAAACTGAAGTGATTCTCCACATACTTCTAGCTTTCATGAAGCCTCTGTGAGTGTGCCTTTGCATACTCTGTGATGTGACCGAACGTGCCTTCCTTAAAGATGTTCAGCCTTCAGGTGGCAACAATGACCACAAAACATTTCCCATCCAGATTTCTGACGGATAGAATTTATGCCACATTTCTTTTGGTCTGTTTTCTAACAGCAGGCTGCTAGGATTTAAAGACGAGTATTTTTCCAAGTGGGCTTGTTACAGATCAGCTCTTTAATTACACTTACTAAAGAAGTGACGCATAGTGATATCCTGAAATTGTCCCTAATTAAAAATACTGTACTTAAAGCTTACATGATTCCCTTCTGCTGAAATCTTTAATCAGGAGACGAATAAGGCTCTGGAGCCTTGATTAATAATAGGACCAAGTGCTCTGTGGCTGAAAATGCCAGGGTATTAAATTTCCTTAAGTCACCTGGTGTCCCCATCTAATAGAGATCCTGGCAATGTTACTTGTGCAATAGCACAGAATAATTGAGGCATAAAGTTACAGGTCCCAAATGAGACAAATGATACTACTTCTCCTGAAGATAACTCTGACATGGATGTGGGCACTAATGTAATAAACAAGATACCTTTGTAATTGCATCATTAAATAAAATAAATGTCCTTCCTCTAAGTATTGCCCATGAAATTTAATGCACAGGTAAGATGTACTGAAATCCCAGTGAATCGAAGTACATGGGAACCTGGGAAAACACACAGAGATAACTATCCTAAACAAATACCACTCAGATATGACAGTCTTGGAAGTAAGATGAATTTTAAAAGTAACAAATTATGCAAAGAAAGAAAAAGGTGTCAGATTCTTTTACTAGAAGTATTGAGTTTGTATCACACAAAGAAAGAAACCAAACATAATCCAAAACTCATGTATATGAGCCATGTTTTCTCCAGGCTGGTTTGAGAACAGCTAGTGGCAGAACAGATTCACAATTCTCAGTAGCTGTGAACAGTTCGAACCACAATATTAGGAAGAAGGTACCTTCCTGAATTTTTGGGTAAAATCACCTCATCTTGAAGAGAACTGTGTCACATAATTATTGGTTATTTTACTGTACTTAACATAATGAGACATTGTTACTTCGAATGCATAAAGGAATAAAGTGATAAGAAATAACTCCAGAACAGGTCCCGGGTACCACTAAAACTATATGGGGAGCACTGCCACAGGAGCAGCATAGAGTCCAGCACAGTTAAGAACTGGAGAGGGGAGGCTGAGATACTCTGCTTGAATTGTGTTTGTTACTATGATTTATTTAGGAGTGCATACTGAAAGGGACATCTTCATTGCTGCCCTGTCCCCTGCTGCTGCCAGCTTGCCAGCTGATCAGGCTCACCTAAACCCTAGTCAGATGGTCCCCCCTGGACAGTCCTAATCCAAGTTTAGCATGAATTTATTCATGATCATATAACTGTTTGTTCTTCCAATATCTTAGGTATTATTGATCTTAGGTATAAACAGTTCCTCCCAGCCTTTATTTTGCTGTGTTACCATGCCATATAGAGACAACGTTAGCTATTAGTGACTCTGCTGAAGTGCCAGGCACAGGAGCTCTGATCATTTACTCTGGAAAGCAAACAGGTGAATTTCCAAGCTGGAACTTTAACTATGCACTTCCAGTATTTCCATTATCTGAGCTAGCCCATAAGAAGCCAGACAGCACACTTCAGTGCTAAGCTGCAGATTGCAGCAGGTATAAATGCCTGCCTCCAAGTAACATCTCCCCTCTCCTCATCATGTCAGCAGCTCTCTTAAGCTCTGCTCTTACCTGAATTCACTTTTACAGAATCACAGAATCACAGAATGTTAGGGATTGGAAGGGACCTCGAAAGATCATCTAGTCCAATCCCCCTGCCGGAGCAGGATTACCTAGACCATATCACACAGGAACGCGTCCAGGTGGGTTTTGAATGTCTCCAGAGAAAGAGACTCCACAACCTCTCTGGGCAGCCTGTTCCAGTGTTCAGTCACCCTCACCATAAAGAAGTTTTTCCTCATATTTTGCTGTGCACTCTGACATACAATACTCTGACATCCCCACAGTACCTGATACAAGGGCAGTGGTCCCTCCTTAGCACCAGAAATATCTTGCCTACCACATCCTATGGCCACACGCATCTTTTCATGACCCTGCACATTAAAAATTTATACTCACCCTGGTACGCACAAGCTTTTTTCTTTCTCGCTTTCCGCTGTCGAGATATCGTTTTACAGAAGAAATTATTAGTCCCTAAGTGAATAACCTGGTACTTTCTGTTAGGTAATGTATTTGAGGCTTCACTAACATGAGTAAAACTATTCTTCCTCAGTGATATCCTTTTCTTCCTCTGAACTCCCAATACCTCCTGACTGTGCATGAAAGTAAAATAACATTTTACGAAAACGCTAAATAAGATTAGTCCCAGTTTGTACTGCCAATTCAAATCCAGCAGCTACTGATCACATCTCAACATCTCCCCTTAAATCAGTGCCTTACCCCTTTTAAGTGTCTTCTGTAATCTCTAGCTTTTTCACTTTCCATGTGATAATATATCAAAGAGCTTACTGATTTGTACATGCATCCCATCAGCTTAATTTCCTTATCTAAAAACTCTTGAATGTTATCATAAAAATAAATATATTTGTAGCTGACTTAGCAATAGATGTTGGTCTCTAAAAATACATTACATAGAAAAAGACAGATAACATACCGCCATATGATTTTGACCTATGGTTTCAAGTGGGTAATTCCAATATGGAATGGTATTTGAATTAAAAGCTGGTTTCCACGCCAGAAGTGGCTGCATACCACTGCCAAGGTGTGCAGTCTTTGCACATAAACTCTGAATATGATCCCTGAGAAGAGAGATGAGTGGAAAATTATAGTGAAAGCAGTTGTAGCCAAATAAAAAGATCCCTTGTGACTCCATCTGCAGAAAATAAAGTGTTATTGAAAAATAAAATCCTTTTTCTTTTTTTTCTTGGTGTTGCAGTGTAATAATTCTCATGTTGTTTTGGCTTAGGTGGAATTTTAGTTGAAATGCATGTTTTAAAGACCATGGATTTGTAGAAGCCTCATAAAATGCATAATATAATGTGCACTTATAATAAATATTGTTAATCATGCTTATGGTAGTACTTACAGGCCAGGAGAAAGAGGTCTGGAATAGCAGGCACTGTACAAATACTGTCAGTCCTTTACTAAATGAAAGTCACTGAAGTGCTTACGATGAAATATAATACATAAGTGGAATCAGCAGAGTGGGAAAGGGCAGCTTGGTGTATGGGACAACTGGGTGGACCGTCGCTTCCTTCCCCAGTACTGGTGGAAGTCATAAAGCCATGTCGGAGAATGAACCAGGCACTGGGAATCCCTTTGCCGCACTCTGCATGGTGTCAGGCAGGTCTCAGATCTGAGGTGGGACATGTGCACCTACCTCTCATAAACATGCCCACCCATTTTCTGCCATCTCTCACTCCTAGGCTGCTAAGGCTCTGGAAGTCACAAGCTGTCCTGCCTACCCAGGCAAGAAATAAACAAAAAAGAGGAATTGCATGAATGTTTCTCCTGGACCTTGCTTATCACCTTTAATAAGAAGTGAGCTTTATGTAAGGAAATTTATTTGTGTTTCCTCACTTATATTTTCATCGTGAGGCTTAAATCAAAGTCAGGTTAAAGGTGGAAAATATTCCACTCAATAGTTATTACATTTATTCTTTCTCTTTTTTAATGCAGTCATCTTAAATACATAGCTCAGTGAGGAGTTTGGCCAGTTTTTTGACATTAGGGTGCATGGGAAGTGGAATAATTCTGCAAATGGGTGGGATTGAAAATTAACATCAGAAGCCCTCTTGTAAAAAAAAAACAGCTAAAAACCAAAATAGACTAGGTCAATCTGCAAGGAAAAGAAATTCTAGCAAAACAACCTCTGATCTTTATCTCAGAAAAGGACAATCATCCTTGGGAAATATTACATTGTAAAATCTTCTTCTCCTTAACTACAACAGCCTGGGTTAAATTCTTCACTTTAAGCAAGGGAAAAAGGGTTGGCGACTTCAGGGAGAGCATTCACAGAATCACAGAATCAACTAGGTTGGAAGAGACTTCTGGGATCATCGAATCCAGCCTTTGACCTAACACCACTGTGTCAACTAGACCATGGCACTAAGTGCCACATCTAGTCTTCTCTTAAACACCTCCAGGGATGGTGACTCCACCACCTCTCTGGGTAGCCCATTCCAATGCCTAATAACCCTTTCTGTGAAGAAATTTTTCCTAATGTCCAACCTGAACTCCCCTGGTGCAGCTTGAGGCCATGTCCTCTAGTCGTGTTGCTAGTTGCCTGTAAGAAGAGGCCAACGTCCTTTCAGGTAGTTATAGAGAGCGATAAGGTCTCCCCTCAGCCTCCTCTTCTCCAGGCTAAACAACCCGTTTCCCCAGCCACTCCTCACAGGACATACCCTCCAGACCCTTCACCAGCCTTGCTGCCCTCCTCTGGACTCGCTCCAGCACCTCAACGTCTTTCTTGAAGTGCGGGGCCCAGAACTGGACACAGTATTTGAGGTGCGGCTTCACCAGCGCTGAGTACAGGGGGACAATTACTTCCCTAGTCCTGCTGGCCACACTATTCCTGATGATACACGCCAGGATGCTGTTGGCCTTCTTGGCCACCTGGGCACACTGCTGGCTCATGTTCAGCTGGCTACTTGAGCATTGCCCAAGTAGGAACTAAATCAGGCTATGAAGATGTGAATCTACACCAGTGCAAGCCATGGACAAGCAAGAAATGAGCAGAACCAGAGGAAGGTTTTCCTCACTGCCTCAGGTATTTAGGTTAAGATTGGTTGTGGTATCTTATGGATGCTTCTCTTTGTCTAATATTTTCTCCTTTGACTCACTCAAACCTTACTGACGGAACCCTGTTGACCCTGAATGATGTTCACCTTCCTAAATCACTGCAGTATGTCTTCAAAGAGTGGTGAGATGCAGGGATACAAAGGTGGGTGAGCTCTCCTGCACCAGAGAAAATGGTGTGCTGCATATCAGCACATTGTAGGATGCAGATATTTCCTTAGAAGGATTACTAAAGTTACTTAAGCCTTCCTATGTTAAAAACTGTAACTCCCGAATCCCAAGCAAAACTCAGGAAAACTTATGCCCCTTAAAACCAAAGCTTTGGCATCACCCAGGCAGTATTTCACGTCTGTCTTACTTTCCGTTTATAATACTGCCTTCACCTTTTGCCTCCCCAGTATATGCCAGATGTGAAGATATCAAGTGAGCAGGCATTTCCTGACAAAGGGAAATCCTGACATTTAGATGACACTAGGACAACTTGGGGAGTTGAAACTCCTGGAGTTTTCTTGGAAAGCTTAGCCACAGATTTCAGTCAGGAGGCAATCAGTCAGTGGATCATTATTCCTCAGAGGAGCCAGGATAAAGTTTGCTTGGCTAAAAATTCTGCCAGTATAAGTGCAGGGCTGCATTTTGTCTGACTTAGATCAGATCATAGTTTACCAGGAGATTCTTGAGGCCTGATAAGACTAAACCAAAAATAAATTAAATTCCATTACTAATGGTATTCTGCTTCCAAAAAAAAAGGAGGAAAACCACTCAGATTTTGTTTGGTTTTAGCTTTGTATGTTAACTAAGTCTAACCTGAATTCACAATTTTTTTTCTAAACATTATATCGTCTTGTCACCCCTCCCCCAAAGAGATTACAGCATAACTAGAGAACAAACATGAAGAAACAGAGAAGTTGTGTATTCAATTTGCACAGAAAATATTCAGACAGAAGTAAAGAACTTTTTCCTAGATCCACTGGACATATGTGGTGTCTTTCAGCAACTGAAAATGAATTTCCAGTGCCCAAATTATAGTCCAAATATCCAAGTCTACCTCCAAAAAAATATTATGTTTGTCTAGAAGAATAGAAAGCTTCCCCTTTCCTCCAGGAAGAACAGAATTTAAACATTCCAAGATTTGACACTGTAGTTGGCAGAGATGAGGTAAAACAAGATATTTGTGGCAAGAAATCTGTCTGTTCTAATATAATCTTATATTAATTGCTTAACAAATTAATAATCTCACCATAATTGAATTCTCCGTAATGAATATGCAAGTGTTGGAGAAACTAACCGATTTAATTCTAGTTTTAAATTCCCCAATGCATTCATTCCCTCTGAATTACTTTTCCTCTCCATATTGTGATATTGAACTTAGCCCTGTCAGGAATGTTTTATCTCTCTGCTTTCTTGCTTCTCTGAATTTTGGATGTGAATTTCACAAGCCTCTGAACTTGCTGTCTTCCCTGAAGATACAGTGCAGATAATGTCAACAAAAGGCTCTCCATGTGTTCAGTGAACTAGAAAGAAACAGTTCGTACCTTAAAAATACTCTTGTTGGACCATAAACTCCTGGATGACTAGAGAAGGCTAAGTAAATTAAGAGAGACTGTCAGTTCTACAGAGGCTTTGCTTTCACTACCTGTGAGTTTTCCTGAAAGCACAGGGTTGAGATTAGCAGACCACAACACCACATTTAAGGTCAGATGATTTCATTTGAATTTTAGCATCTCTGAAAGAGCAGAAAGACGACGGAAGCCACACAAACAAGTATCTGCTGTGCTTTGCATTTTGGCACAAAATCCTATGTCTGGGATAAAAAATGACAACACCTAAAGATACACTGCATGATGTCTTTCTTTTTTCTTTCTCTTTCTTTCTTTCTTTCTTTCTTTCTTTCTTTCTTTCTTTCTTTCTTTCTTTCTTTCTTTCTTTCTTCTAAGAGTCTCGAGCATACTTTATACTCAATGGCGAGCAGTGAACAGTGGAATTTAGGTTATGAACTTTCTCACCCTACCACAGATGCTTATATTTGATTAGATGACCTCCATCTTAAATGTCACCAACTTTAATAAGAACTTAAACACCTATGGGTACCAAGTAGAGACAATGACGCTGTAAACACCTGAAGTTAGGTGAGATATGTCCTATTCACTGTGATTTTTCTGAAGACTGATGTAGCACATGGTAGGTGGGAGCTGTTCTGACTAGCCATTTTGCTGACCCTTCTAGCCTGTGGGCATCTTCATGTAGAAATCTCTTCCCTGTGGACTGGAAAAGCATTTGTCTTACCCTGCCCTGCAATCATTCAACTCCTACCCAGACTAACTCCTAAAATGTGGTGTGGAAGAGACCCAAGTAACTGCACTGTGTACTCTGGAGACCATGAAGGCAGCATCCTTCCACGCAAGGCAGAACAAGATTCTGCTGGCTGCCTGATATCAAATGATTATTGAGCACTGGAAAAAAGTTATGAATATGTGACAAAGCGTGCCTGCTCTCCTCACAGAGTAATCTGAAATGTGCAACTTTGCTTGTAGAATGTTGTATTTCCATCCCCTCTTGCCAATTACTGAGTTAAGTGGTGCATGGAGCCTTTTAAAGACTAGAATTATTTTCTAAAGAGTAAGGGAATGTGAATCAAAACTGCTCATTACATATTCTCCTAACTTGGATGGTGTCCTCCACAGTAGGCTGCAGCTACTGGTTATTACACTTTTTTCTGTTAGCAACAAGAATAAAAGGCTCTGAGCCAAAACCCAGAAATATCCAACAAGCAATTATAAAACCCCATCAGGAAATGGCTGCTGGTTGATTCTGCTTATTATAGTAACTTCTAATAACAACAATGTACTTCTAAAGTCAATTTGGGCACCTTTCACTGTGTGATGATATTTAAAAACACATTTTGGAATTTTCCAGGATGCCTTTCGTTCTTGGATGTGGCTACAGAAACCCCTCCTGAATTAACAACCTTTTGTTCACTTTTATATCTATTATAGATGTATGGAGAGACTTAATTCTACCAAAATAGAATCTATCTATCTATCTGGTCCAAATATATATCAAGGAAAAAAGAAAAAAAAATTTCCTGTGTTAGACAGAGAGTCTTTTGGGAGAAATGTACTTTCACTTTACACTGAGCAGTGGAGTTGGTGATCTATTATTGATCATGACACAGAGAGCAGAAGTATAACACAGTAGTTCTGCTACAGACTGCTCATTGACTTACCTGCTTAAAGCTGCACTATTAAAAAAGCGTGTTAACATACAATCCTAAAAAGAATTAAATAATCTGACACAAATTCTGAGCTGGAGGAAACAGGCATACCTCCCACAGACTTCAAAGGCTGCTTCGCCTTCTTCCACTAGACATACCTTCTTTATCTCTCTGATATGTATTTAATCCTGTCTCATCTCCTCTGTAGCTTCAGCCAAGATCCAACAACAGAAAATGAGCATATTAAATACATGTCAGTTATCTTGAGATACATTTGGGTTAGACCAGCAGACATGTCCTCCTTGCAGATGAGAAATTGAGAAGGCTAACAAAGTGTTTCTCTGTCCATCAGCCCCTTCTTCTCCCTTGTTCTTACTAATAGCCACCCGTAGATGAAGTTACTCTATTGAGCTATTTCTAGTCTTTAAGGGATAAGAATCTGTGGCAAAAGATACACGTGTGCATGCATGCAGCTATAAATATCAGATAGGATTTTGAGATTTTGCTATGGGGAGTAGAAAGAAGAAATGGCATTGCAAAGATCAGCTTGCAGAAACGGGCCTGATGAACAGAAGTGGAGCTACTAAAATAGACACGGCTGCCATTTTCTGTTTTGTTGGGGTTTTTTGTTGGATTTTTTTTTCTGCTGTTGTTTTTTCCCAACAACTCTAACCAGGAGGGCTCTAAGCAGACATGGGACTTGCAGTCTCCAGATGTACTTTTATCTAAAGCACCTGATGCATGTGCAACTAAAAACACCTGGGTAGCCCACAGCTAAAAATATCATCTCTCCCCAGAAGCAGAACCTTAACATTGTGTTGCCCTGTGATTTCCCTTGAAGAGGGTATTCCATGAAGACTTTACTTCCCTGTGGGTCAAAAATAGCAGCCCCTTTAAAGGAACAAACAAGACTAAGTTGAGTAATGTCTGGGGTAAAAATATGAAAGCTTGAGTCATGATCCGATATGATTCGATGATCAGAGGGCTGGAGCACCTCTCCTATGAAGAGAGGCTGACAGAGTTGGGGCTGTTCAGCCTGGAGAAGGCTCCGGGGAGACCTTCTAGCAGCCTTCCAGTACTTGAAGGGGCTACAGGAAAGCTGGAGAGGGACTTTTTACAAGGGCGTGGAGTGATAGGATGAGGGGGAATGGTTTTAAAACGAGAGAGGGTAGATTTAGATTAGATATTAGGAAGAAATTCTTTACTGTGAGGGTGGTGAGACACTGGAACAGGTTGCCCAGAGAAGTTGTGGCTGCCCCCTCCCTGGCAGTGTTTAAGGCCAGATTGGATGAGGCTTTGAGCAACCTGGTCTAGTGGAAAGGTGTCCCTGCCCATGGCAGGGGGGTTGGAACTAGATGATCTTTAAGGTCCCTTCCAACCCAAACCATTCTATGATTCTATGATCCTAGTTCATGCAAAGCTCCCAGCAAAATTCTGAGGAGCTTTGCCTCAAATATCTAGAGTTCCCTGTTCTATTGACTTCACATTCAGTTGTTAAAGCTGTGGACCTAAGCAAGCCTCTCTGTCCCCAAATATATAGGCTGGTGTATTTAAATTTGATCACACATCTCATTAGCTTCAAGCTAATGAGCATAATTGAAGGTCTTGGAAAACTTATTTACACTGCATTATTTGTAATTGCTGATAAAACCCTTTAAAAGGGACATCTGTTCCATATGCTCAGTGGGAATCAAAAAGTAACACACTTTACATGTAGGTAAATTACAGGATATTAATAGATCTTGAGAAAGAACTGGCTGTTAAGGGATGGGGTGGACGGAAAGAGTGGGCTGGTGAGATACAATGAGAGCTTAACCAAGAAAACTTAGAAATCATCACTAATCGCTGCTTCATGGGTTCAGTACTGCACAGAGATCTCCTGCTCCTGAACCCCTTAAGGACATGGCATGTGTAGCTGGGCAGCCCTGAAATGAGAAGACACTGACTCCAGACCCTGGCAATTACCTTATAATTGAGGCAGTGCAAGCAAAGCGCTGGTCTTGCAGGACATCTGAGTTGAGGTTGGGGTTTTGTCTGGGAAGGAGGGCAAGGTAGGAAGATGGCTACTTGCATTTTCTTTCTCCCTCTGGCATAAACTGGTATATGGAGATCAGTCTGATCTTACCTACAGGTTGTCCAGATACTCCACACAGTGAAAGTGTATACTTTTTGACGGGAACAGAAAAGAGGGTATAAATCCATACCAGCATGACCAAACTAGACAGCCTTCCCCGACAGGGAATTTTCCTTATTGCAGTCTACAACTACCTGAAGGGAGGTTGTAGTGAAGTGGGAGTTGGCCTCTTCTCCCGGGCAACTAGCGATAGGACAAGAGGACACAGCCTCAAGCTTCACCAGGGGAGGTTCAGGTTGGACATTAGGAAGAATTTCTTTTCAGAAAGGGTTATTAGACATTGGAATGGGCTGCCCAGGGAGGTGGTGGAGTCACCATCTCTGGATGTGTTTAAGAAAAGACTGGACATGGCACTTAGTGCCATGGTCTAGTTGACAGGGTGGTGTCAGGGCAACGGTTGGACTCGATGATCCCTGAGGTCTCTTCCAACCTGGTTGATTCTGTGATTCTGTGACAGGCCCAGATCTTTCCCCTCTCCAATGTGAAAAGTCTTCTGGCACCATCTGATACCTGGGGACTAGAAATGTCCCACAGCCCATGCTGCTGTGAAGACCAGAGACTGTTCCACAGTTCATGCTCCACCTTCAAGCTGTAGAAAGTATTCTGGCCACCTATTCTAACATTTTAAAATCCCCACTGGTCCAGGAGCCCTTGAATTTGGCCACGTGAGCCCACTAACACCACTTCATGACACGCTCCCATGTCCTCCCTCATCAGAAATATCCCCTTTTCCACCCAGGAATGGAGGAGGTTTCCTCTGTTAAATTTGACACACAGCTTGTTGAAACACCCCTATTCAAGATTTAGTGCTTAGTGTCACAATTGCAATTCTGGTTCCTGTTTCTATTATGTTGTTTTGATTGGATTTTTAATTTTCTTTAATATGCACTTCCAGGCCCTTCAATCTCTAAATTGTCTATAAGGGCATCCGCCACCCAGAATGATATGAGTAGACGATCACTACGTCAATGTCTTTCTGGAGCCATCTACCATCAGGAAGGAAAGATGCTTCAGTATGAAAAAAAATCAACAACCAGCTTTTAGTGTCTTGCTCTGTGGCAATCAATCCTTTTACACTCTAAAATATATATATATATCAAGGTTTAATATTCTCCATCTGTTAAAACTCCAGAGCTGCAGCAGGAAGCTCTTATACTTCATTCTGAAACAGTAACAAACCGTCTTGTTGTAAGCTGTAGAAAAAGAAAAAAAACCACCACAACAAAAACCCCCCAGAAAAACCCAAAAATGAAAAAAAAACCAACCCAGCACCTAAAAAAACCCATCTCACCCAAAGGGGATCCTGTGACTAAGTGTGTGTTTTACTCATGAAAGCCAAAGGCAAAGGGCTATTAGTGTACACTTGAGATCACTTAGAGAAGCCCATAGGGAAATGCTCTCGTATTGCTGCCAAAGTAACACACAAAGAAACTATGTCTCTGAATACCCTGAAGGGATGAAAAAATGTTTAATAAATGAGTTCTTTGCAGAGGTCAAATATTAACGATTTGTGTGTGTGTTTTCTGTTGAAATTTCATTTTCTCTGTTCTAGCCTGGACAGGGAAAAATATCAGGAGGTGAAACTTTGATTAAAATAAACGAATCAACACAGAGCTGCGTGCCCAGGTAAAGCTAACGCATGAGATTATAGAGTGTGACAGCTGCAATATTAATAAGGTGAAGAAAGGAAAAAAAGTGATAGAAACCTCACAGACTGATCTTAGAATCATAGAATCATAGATGGTTCAGGTTGGAAGGGACTTTTAAAGGTCATCTAGTCCAGCCCCCCTGCAGTGACCAGGGACATCTTCAACTAGGTCAGGTTGCTCAGAGCCCCGTCCAACCTGACCTTGAATGTTTCCAGGTATGGGGCATCTACCACCTCTCTGGGCAATCTGTTCCAGTGTTTCACCACCCTCATAAAAAAAAAAATTTCTTCCTTATATCTAGTCTAAATCTACCCTCTTTTAGTTAAAAACCATTACCCCTCGTCCTATCGCAACAGGCCCTGCCAAAAAGTTTGTCCCCAAAATCTTATTTGGCTTCATCATTTCTGCATTATCTCTAGCAAAGAAGCCAGGAAAACTGGACCAGGGATGATCTGGATATTCTTATTTTCTTTTTTTTTTTTTTTTTTTTTTTTTGGTATGATTCAGCAGAGATGAGGGGGGAGATAAAAAGAAAAAAAATCAAAGAAGAGCTAATCCTGGAGAGAGAAGAATGTGAGAACAGACGGTAAAACTAAGGTCAGGGAGAAAGAGAGGAAGGCTGGAGGCTGGAGATATTCAGGATGACAGGCAGATAGAAGAGGAGAGAGGGATGCTGCATCTGAGCAGCCTGACTTCACAGAGCTCATCTCAAGGAATCTTCCTCTTTGTGGTGCAAGCTATTTCCATGCTACGTTATGGCTGCAAGATTTGTGGCCGCAGAGGGCTGACTGGCAAGGTCTCCCCATACACTTGGCGCTGCTTGGCAATTTGTAATAATTAGATTCATTAGCGCTATATGCTCTGCTGGAAACCCTTCCAAAGGTTTAATCGGAGCCGCACAAATGACTATTTACTTAGGTAGCACTTCATTAGCTGCTCCTGCCCTGCTGTGTAATATGGTATAAATTACTAGCTGGTGTTGCCAGCATCACACCCAAACTGGCTGTCTTGTTCATTGTACCATGCTGCTGGCAATCAGCTACAGGAGACTCTGTTTCAAAATTCAAAAGAAACCACACCTGGCGAAAATTAAAAATCCTAGAACTGCACAACATTTTAATTTCCAGACACAAAATTGCTGGCCTATATAAAAGAGAGTGGTATGTACTGGAAAGCAAACTAAACTTGCTATGTGTGGCATGAAAACTTTCACAATGCCTTATGAATCAGCAGAGCTCACTCAACAGAACTGCCCTTCGCTTTCCCCCTCACTTCATCCCTTTTGTTTTTATCCATTTTCTTTGTGGAGATTCCTCTTGACAGCACCAAGATCTCAGGTGCTGAGAGCAGGGAGAAACAACAGGTCAGGCAAGATGCTCTTTGGCTTGCAAGAGTCTGAGACCCAGAGCTCAGATCTGTGCCACTGCAGGGACCCAGATCTGTTCGATGGTGAGGGGCAGAGGCAGGTGACAACACCCCATTGTTTCTCTATGCTCCTCTAGTCTCAGCAGCTCAGCTTCAAAAGCTGCCAGTCTCAGCCGTTGCAGCTGCAATTGCGCTGCAATGACGCTACAATACACAACGAGCTGTTTTATAACAACAACTTAAAACTGAATGTCACGTCATATATGTTTTACTTCTCTGTCGCTGGGAGGGGGGTTTATGAAGCTAACGTTGCATGGCCCCAGTTTGAGAAGCACAGCACATTTTTTGTCATTTAAATTGCAAGGCAAAGGGTGGGAAGGAAGGGTCTCTACATGAAGATTTGGGCCAAGACAAGTAGAAACTCCAAATCTTGCAAATTGCTTTCTGTGGGATTTCTAATGCCTAGTAACACATAGTCTTCTGAAACTACTGAAATATGAAGACACAATCACAGCCTTTATTATGAATTAAATCTATGAAATACTGGTGAAAATTTGCAGCTAATGATGATGCAGACAGCAGTCTTCCCTCCCTTGGATCCACAGGGATACCCATCCCGTAGTGGAAGGGGTCTAGTGGACAAAGACAGGCACTAGAACTGCAGTCCTTATGGGCTGCCTTGTCAGCAGGGTCCATGGGCAAGGTCTATTTGCTCCAGCAATTCATGGATCCATTAACCTTTACATGAGGGCAGGATCAGAGAGGGCTGTGAAATCCTCATGCGTATTGAGTGATTTTTCCCCATAGCACCAGCTAATCACTCTAGCTTTAGACATAGCTACTCAAGCATAGGACCCAAACATATCCTGAGGCTCTTCCATCCCAACAGCAATTTTGGTTTCCATTCATTAGCTGGATGAGAGGAGACCACAGGACAGTCACAACCTGTCACAAAACTCTTTAGGCTGCTTCGCTTAGCTCTCAAGACTTGTATTTCTGTACTATTTACACAGCACCTTTTACACTGCCTCTGAGTGCAGCAGTCTCTGACAATCCTCATTTTACAGGAGAGAGAACTGAGTCACAGAAACCCAAACCCTGTCTGAAGGCTCAGGGAACTGGGAAGATCTGGGGTGGTATACTCAAAGTCCCAAAGCAGGAAAGTGGCCAAGCACTTTTAAAAGCTGTAGGAAGCTGTTTCTTGTTAGTATCTTTTAAGTTCATGCTCCTCTGGCTTCAAATTTGCTTCAAGTCGAGCACCATGGAGGATGATACTTGCAAACAGAAGTAATCAAAACATAAAGCAAAATTATTTTCTAAAAAAAAGGTAGATATGGCAGTAAAAAGTGATGCAACTATGGCTAAGATGAACAGCATCAGTGTAGGCTGGCAGGGTTATTTTTCGATATTCTTGATGTAAAATTCCAGAAAATCCTAAATGGGCACCACATCATCCCATAAAGGTATGCCACCAACCTAGACTACCCCCTTGCACAATAAATCAGCATACTTCCAACGAAGGCTACTGACTTCAGCAGTACTGAATCACAGCAGAGAGAAATCTGGGATGCAGACACAGATGACAAATGATGCGTGCTAAATATCCATAAATTTCTCTCAAGCTTTGCCCAGGCCAGCACAGTCCTGGACTTGACTGGGGAAGTCACTAATTACCACTTTCAGCCCAGAGAATCCCTGAAGCTGCCACATATCACCTAGCACCTATCAAGGGATTCCCAGGGTTCTTTATAGCTCATCTGCCTCAAAACTGCAAAATATCAAAGGATTTCACAATATAAAGCAGCAGAGCATCCCACTCCTTGAAAGCCTTCCTACGTTTGGTAAGCCATCTTCTTCTCCCCCTCTCTCTTTCTCATCTTACAAATATATTTCCCAAGATTCCTCATTCAGTCAAAGCACTGCTACGTGCACAGTCTTTTATGCAAATTATTTTGTTTATTTTTATGATGTATGCAAATGAAGTCTTTACTCTGAACATTCTTTATGATGCTATAAATGCAAGAATAGATCTTGAATTAGCCCTTTTCATTGTCAGAGTTGCACCAAAACCAGCTGAAGGATTCAGAGGCTTAAAAGTGTAAGCAGTTGGGTATAAAGCAACTTTTCTGTCTTGTAAAAATTAAGGGTCTGGGCTGAGGTATTTGAGTATTAAAACAAGATATCTAAGAAGTTGTTAGAAAAAAAAAGGATGTTTTTCAGAGCTAAATGAAGATTAAGACAAGAAATCAGTGAGTAAAGTAACCTGTGGTTTAACAACCTCTTTCTAGTATTCCATTTCCTGTATTAACCACAAACTTTGAATGGCAGCTAAAGATGGCAATTACCTATTTCGTCAGGAAATGGATAAATTGGATGATGTTGTATCATTTTTGTTCTGCTTTATACACTCCATTTGCTGTATTTTCACATCCTTAGCTTGTACCCGATAGCCGACACTACTCTAAAAATAGGGTTACTTGGCAAATACATCATGAGATAATTTCCACTTTTACATAACGGGGACAACAGGAGGTGCAAAGGTAGGGAGAAATCAGAAACAGGGAAGAACTTCTGAGGCCAGCCCTAGAGAAGGTCCCCTCAGTGGTGTCCTGTCCATATTCACACTGCTGGTCCCCAAGCTATGTGCTCACATGCTCACGTCACATCTACACTACATCCCACAACATCCTACCACACAGGACGGAAATCCCACGGCATTGAACAGTGAAGTGAAGGGGCCAAAGATTTGCTGGGAAGATTCTCGTGGGATAAGACCCTAGAAGGAACCGGGACTCAAGAAAGCTGTTTAATATTCAAGGAGCACTTCCTCTAAGCTCAAGAGGTTAGGAAATGTTGTTTTGTTGATGGAGAATAAAAGCAGAGTGAGGCAAAGCATCTTGTTCATTATCTTTCTGTGCCAGGAACTGACCTGAACTCAGATGTAGATTATTTCTGTAGCGATGAGGAAACATTCTTCCCTAGACCTCCAACTCCCCTACAATGAAAAAAAAACCAAAACAAAACAAGACAAAACTATTCACCCTAAGATTTCTATACAGCTAGACAGTCATTCTACCAAAGTTACCGCGGAAAATAAGGGTGAAGACTTTGCCTGCTGAACTACATCTCTGAGCTTGTAGTACAGCTTGTAGTACAGCTTGTCGTACAGTAACCTCTGATACTCTCAAATTCTTCTGTACAGAGCCCAAATGTGGACATTTCCATGAATATATCTGCCACATCCACAATGGCAGTTGCAAAAGAAAAGAAAATCATATTGTACAGAAAGCATGGAACTGAGAATAATGCTGAAAGTAGCACAATGTCATTATATCATTTAACGAGATGCCTTCACCTTGAATATTGTGTTCAAGTTTGGCTGTATTGCCTCAAAAATGAAATGAAATGAAATGAAATGAAGTGTGATGAAATAAAATATAGTAGGTAGAAGGGGAGGAGGAGGCAGGAATAGGCAAAGAAAATGATCAGAAACCTGGGAGAACTTGCGAACAAAGCAAGCGAGAAGAGAAAGAGAGGAGAGGAGAGGAAAGGAGAGGAGAAGAGAAGAGAGGAGAGGAGAGGGAAGAGAAGAGAAGAGAAGAGAAGAGAAGAGAAGAGAAGAGAAGAGAAGAGAAGAGAAGAGAAGAGAAGAGAAGAGAAGAGAAGAGAAGAGAAGAGAAGAGAAGAACAAGCTATTTTAGTTCAAGCAAGAGCACGACACAATTGTTATTGGGACAGCGAAAATCAGGCAAGTAAGAGAGAGAGGGGAAGGACAGGGGGAAGGGAAGCTGGGAGAGCTAAGACAGCACAGCACTGTGAAAGGAGGACAAGGGACAGAAAAGGAGAGATGAGCATTTTGTGTCACAGACTACTGAGTAGATTTCCTACATTACAGCTTATGCTTTTGTTTTGCAAAGGTTTGAAAACCTCTTGTGTCTCTGCATCTTAAATAAGCAGGTGAGACAGATGGAAGATGTTTCACAAGTGTGAATTCTTCTTGTAAGAAAAGCCAAATTAAATTAATGAAATTAAATTAATGGTAAGGAAGAGAAGCATCTGATGTACATGGCTACATTGTTCACATACATCAATGGCTGAAATAAAGTTTTATTACAAATAATAATCTAGCATCATGAGGCACACAATTAACCTGAAGACTTCTGGCCACAAGATCTCCCACATTTTCTACTAGTTTTTTGTCAGTATCAGAAAAAAGCCATCTTCCTAGGCCATCAAACTAAGTTTTATCTTTTGCTGGTGCAGCCTGTTACAGTATTTCAAGAGTTTAAGGAAAGACCTCACACAGTACAGATCACCACGTCACAGAACACCCCCTAAGGCCTTTAATGTCTTCAGCCAAGATCTACAGCAAGCTGCTGGCTATAAAGGGATAGGACAAGCCAATGCATCACAGAAGAGTTTGGGGGAATTTAAGTGATTCCTAGGCTTTGCAGAAAACCATCTGATCAGAAGTGAACGCTTCACCCTTAATGCACACAGAATAATAAAGCCTTGGGACTGGGGGCGTATATGTGATGTGGAAAAGCATAACCAAATCTTTGTGACACACTCCTTTTTAATCTGGTGTTTTCGTGTTCCCACTGCTCCTGTCACCTCTGCTAATCAACATGCTCTGATTGTATGGGCTATGCTGAGGACATGGCTGATACGTCAGCCAAAGCATTCAGGCTTGTTACTGTTGTACGACCTCTGGGGTTCACCTGCACAACAGTCATCCACTGACTTATGAACCTGAACCTATGCTAATGTCATAATCAAAATACAATTTTTCAGCTCTGAAAGTAATCAGTTATGCACAAGTTAGAGTACTTCAAATGTCTGAAGATGTACTTTGGCACATTTGACTTTTGCTGTACGTTATATCACAGAATCAATCAGGTTGGAAGAAACCTCTGGGATCACTGAGTCCAACCATTGCCCTGACACCACCATGGCAACTAGACATGGCACTAAGTGCCAAGTCCAGTCTTTTCTTGAACACATCCAGAGATGGTGACTCCACCACCTCCCTGGGCAGCCCCTTCCAATGTCTAAAGACCCTTTCTGAGAAGAAATGCTTCCTAATGTCTAGCCTGAACCTCCCCTGGCGAAGCTTGAGGCTACGTCCTCTTGTCCTATCGCCAAGTTGTCTGGGATGTCATCAGTGTGGCTGGCTTTCTCCTACAGTGCTAATCCTGCTCATTGGTGGCAGTTCAGTCTTTTCATGTTGTGATCATCTCTTGGGAAGATATTAGACTTACATCTTCCCTTCATCCCACTTTCCCCAAGCTGGGCTCAGTGGCAAGAAAGCTGGAGCTGCGAGAAGGACACTGAGAGTTCAACAAACTTTTCTGCCACAGAAGTATATTATGGTTATATTTACACTGCTAAAAAATGTCTAGTCTGGGATTTTGACCATATGGTACAGAGCAGCTATATCTACCCTGTCCTGAACTGGCTCCTTTGAAATGGATCAGCAGGGTCATAGTGTGTGGCTCTGGACTTACCAACGTGCCTCTGTAGATCTAAGATATAATTATCAAGTTTTTTGGGCTTTGTTTTTTTTTTTTTTCACATCAAAGCAGTCTGAAACACATGAAAATTTTGCTGCTGCTAACCAGAGTGGGGTTTTATGGCAAGATTGTATGAGGATGGATTATATGACTTGACATTGGAGGCTGACAGTGCAAGTCTAGTGGAGTGTTGGAGGGCTCTGGATGGTGCAAGGAGCTAAACCTGGTGTGTTTCCATTCAGACAGAGGTGATTCATCCCACAGACAGCCAGGTTTCATTTTGGAGTGGACTAATTGTTTCACTCCAAAAAGAGTGAACTAGTTGGTTCACTCAAAAAAAAAAAAAAAAAGGAAGAGAATTAATATTTATGCAATGGGGATGATCAGGGGACCAATGTTGGAGTTATTTGACAATGAAGATGTATCTTCTGTGGTTGCCTTTGTTTATTCCTCCATCCTTTATCTCATACAGCTATTTACAATGCAAGCTTTCTGAAGCAGGAACAAATTCTCCCTATAGATTTGGGTAATGCCTAGTATGAGCGGTCTGTGATCTCAGCTAAAAGTTACTGTCATATCAATAGCAACACTCCATCTTATATATGGAAGAATCTCACAGAACATTATAATTTTAAGTGATTTACATAGACTGGAATTGTTCTGTCTACTCCTGAAACGCCGCAGTCTCTGGAGGAGAAGGTACTGGCCTATAAAGAGTATACAGACACTGCATGAGGGAATTAGGATTGAGTAGTGATATCTCTCTCTCTCTCAGAAACTTGTTCCTCAACTGCCTGCACTTAAAGGAATTTAAAATGCAGACCATAAAATAGATGCTAAGTAAGAAAACCAGCAGTCTGCAGAATAGGTTGCACACACTCTACAAAAAGCTATTGAGGGAGAAATATTGTCATAAATTGTGTTAAGTACAGTGTGTTGAGTCAGAAGCACAGTTCTGATGAAAATTACAGTAGCAGTTTGAAGGCAAGCCATTTTGTGTCTTGTACAACGCCAAGCAGTTCATATAAGGCCTGCTTGATGGACTTGGCAACAGCAATTACTGGTGTTTTACTCTCCCACAGCCATTCCCTGGGAGATGCATCCCCACTGGAAGAAATTTGGCCCAGTTTGAACAAAGTGGATGTTAAACTGAAAGAGGGTAGATTTAGATTAGATATTAGGAAGAAATTCTTTACTGTGAGGGTGGTGAGACACTGGCACAGGTTGCCCAGAGAAGTTGTGTATGCCCCGTCCCTGAAGTGTTTAAGGCCAGGTTGGATGGGGCTTTGAGCAAGCTGGTCTAGTGGAAGGTGTCCCTGCCCATGGCAGAGGGGTTGGAAGCAGATGATCTTTAAGGTCCCTTCCAACCCAAACCATTCTATGATTCTATGAAAATCATACCCACTGATTACAAAGAATCTTTGCATCACTCCACCCTCATTCCTCTCGATTTGCTCAGGTTTGGACCCAAACCTCTTGCTCCTGACCCTGCCTCTCTGTGTTCACTTTATGGCAGCCTACTTCATGGCTGTCTGTTTTTACCAGCAACAGAGCATCTGGCAGGATTGCCAGCATCCATCCCTCCCCATGAATATAGCAGATGACAAATGCTCACCAGTTGGTTCGTTTTGGGCCTTTCTGGGCTGGACTGTTCTCCACAGCCTCAAAGCAGGACTTCCATGGCTTTCAAGAGAGGCAAGGTTTTGCACATACAGGTAAAAGTAAATGAATAAAACAGCTGGCTTAAACTGGCCTGAAAATATACCAGCTCAGCCTCAGGATTTGCTTCCCTGTGCTGTATTGATGATAAGGGAAAAATATTTAGAGCAAATTACCGTTAAAAGGTAGGGAGCTTAGCGAGCTCAGAGCTTCTCGAATACAGCGAGAATTGATTTTTCCCAAAAGTAGCTGATGGGGAGTTTCTCTGCCATTTATACAGCTCTTCTGCCAGATGACTGCCTCTAGCTTGACGTAGGAAATCTGCTAAGGAAAGGACGAATAGAGGTGTGACAAAAGATGGCTCTGTTGTGTTGTTTCAGCAGTGTCAGCATCTCACTGTAAGTGCAGCAACCATCACTTTAGGGTTCATCCCCATGTTTCAGTCCTCCCATTGTCCATACTGCTGGGTTCACTCCCAGACCAGAAACAACTAGTCCCTTCACGCAGAGACACTGGTGAGCTTCAAGGTGATCATTTGAACTTGTCCGCTCTGTACAGAGAGTAGGGATGTGGATCACACTGGGGGATGCTTCCTAAAGCAAGTCAGAAAAAGGGACATACAAAAGTTTTTTTGGAGGTTCTGATATCAAAGAAAGGTCATGTTTACTCAGAAGCTCCTAGCAGATGCCTGGCTGTCACCTTCCTTCATTACTGAGAATATTATGGATTCAGCATACTATTTTCAGAGGTCAAAAGCAAAAAATGAACTTAAATCAAATGCAACTGGATTTTTTTCTTTTGATTCTGATTCAAGAATAAGCTATGTCTAAATAAAATCTAATTTTGGACTACAGACTACTTTTAGTCACCAATATTCCTGCCATCAAATCAGTGACTGATTTTTCTTCAAGAGGACAAAACTGGGACTGCTAGAAAGTTTTCTGGGCCTTCGGTAGGAGGAAGTTTTTACGCTGAAGTACTGCCCAAACACATTTTGCATTGGACCATAATCCTCATTCATGTCGTTTTGTTTTTCCTCAAACTGACAGATCAACACAGAGAATTCAGAAGCTGGTAGAAAAATGTGCAAGCAGGTTTCTGGATCATAATGCATAAGACATGTGTTTGCCCCCTGAGCAGCAGAGAGTGAGGATATAATTGGCAAATCTTTTTCTTCTTCATGCACTCTAACTTTGCCAAAAGCAAGCTGACAGGGAAGCTGAGAGAACAGAGAAAATTTCTCAGGTTTCAGAGCAAAGAATGGCTTGCAGCTTAGCCCTAGATTACAGATAGCATGTAAGTGTAACGTTAGTCATATTAGGAAGGCCAGACTGTTCCAGAATACCACCTTCCTTTGGGCTGCTGGAATGAATGAAATGTGAATACCACCTTGTCTTTGAACCATGGGTGCACAAATCTGAGACCCACAGGAGAATGAGCAACAACCTTCCCGTGGAAGGGATGACTTCACCTGCTGCTGAGCAGTCCTTAGCAAAGGAGAATGCATGAAATGAGGACGTCAAGCAGGGCCAACATGACCTAGCCCTAGCCCAGACAGTTTAGGAATCAGCCCTGTGGCTTTCCTAATGCAATTCCCCAACACAGGAGTCAATGCTGTGACAATGGGGGACAGGACAACAGGGGAGGATGACAATGGATAAACTTCTGCACCATCACATTCTTTTATTACCTGTGCCAAGTTCTAAATTCTCCTAACATACCCCATAAGTAAGGAGGAAGGAGCCAGATCCTTCATGACAATGTGCGCTAGGGTTGAACCTTGTGAAACTAATCCTGTAGCTTGCTCATTTTTCTGCAGATTAATGATATTTTCCATAGAGGAACTGGACCAGTTTTCAGTGGTGTCAGAAGAAAATATTCCAATTAATTCTTTAAAAATCGCTACTGCTCCCAAAGGCCTGAAAGGAGCAATATCACTGTCACAAAGCAGAACTGTGAAGTCTTAAAGCTTGGGTCTATGGCTTGGGAGATGTTGACTATGGTGTTTGTTCCATCAAAAATTCTGCACCTCGAATCCTGTGTTCAGTTTTTGGCCCCACTACAAGAAAGACATTGAGGTGCTGGAGCAAGTCCAAAGAAGAGCAATGAAGCTGGTGAAGGGTCTAGAGCACAAATCTTATGAGGAGCGGCTGAGGGAACTAGGGTTGTTTAGTCTGGAGAAAAGGAGGCTCAGGGGAGACCTTATCGCTCTCTACAACTACCTGAAAGGAGGCTGTAGTGAGGTGGATGTCGGTTTCTTCTCCTGAGTAACAAGATAGGACAAGAGGAAACATCACTGTCCCTGGACTTGTAGGTGTGGTGCTTAGGGACATGGTTTAGTGGTGGACTTGGTAGTGTTAGGTTAACAGTTGGACTCGATGATCTTAAAGGTCTTTTCCAACCTAAATGATTCTATGATTCTATGTAAAACAAGTTCAAATCCCATGAGAGTTGTTTTGAAGATGACATGTTTCGTTTTGTATGTGTGTATACTACCTGTGGCTGTTTTAGACTACCAGAATGAAGGCTGAGAAAGCGTATGACCAGCGTCTATAAATAAAGCAGGGGAGTAAACAGCAGAGAGGGAGACAAGCTAGTTAAACTAACTGAAAAAGTTGTCACAAGGACAAATGCTTGTAAACTGGCCATAAAGACGTACAGACTGGAAATGAGAAGGCGGCTGTCAACATAAAGAGTTGTGAAGCTCTGGAACAGCCAGAGTGGGAAGTGGTGTGGGAAGGAAAAAACTTGATGAGTGTGAAGATAGAAACTGATGCATTTATGTTCCTAAATAATGAATATATAAACCTGGCTGTATGGACTAAGTCTCAACCAGCTCTCCTCTCCCTGCTAGCACACAAACTTCGAGGACACAAGCATGGCTTCATTTTTTAAATGGGCTTATTTTCAACACTTTTTCTTCTCCAAAGAATCAATAAATAAATATATCCATAAATAATAAATCTGAGGTGGAGAAAACAAAACAAAAATGAAAGCTTCTAGAAAAATTAGAGAATGAACCATCTTCTAACCCCAGAAAAACTAGGAACTCAATTGCAAAGAAAGCCCACCATGCACAAGGACTGCATGTCCCTGAAGCCCTGACTGTGAATGTTTCATCTGTCCTTACAACTAGAAACTAAGTACATTTAACAAACTACATAGTGTACACAGATCAAATCCATCAACATGTGACAGATACATGAGAAATATTTGGTTCAGTTAGGAAAGCAGTAAGAAATCAAGATTTCTTTTCCTGTTTTTTTCCACAGAGGGAAGTCCTTAAAAACAATACAGGCAAGTTCCACAAAAAGGAATATTCTTAGAAGAAGATCGACCCACTTATGTTTATTTTTAATACATCTGGAAGACCTGGGAAATTTCAGAGACTAGAAAAGTAAAAGCAAATAACACAACCTTGTTTTACTCTGTAAATGGTATAGTGAGATGGATACTGGAATACTGCTGTCCTTTAGGAAAAAAAAAAAAAAGAAAAGAAAAACTAGATAGTGGGTGAGAAAGATAAACAAATATTATTTTAAAGCTGAAGGAAAAGCTTTAAGGAGATAAACTCAAAGAGCTAAACTGTTTTCTTAGGATAGCTTTCCGTTTCAGAAAAAAGCAGAACATGTTAATGTATGTGCCTGGGAGTATGGCAGAATACTGTGCCACACTAGGGATTAGTGCCTCTGGATCTGTATTCAGGCCCCACTTTCTCATCTCTGTTTACTTATAACACGCAGTTTGATGAGTACTGTGATGTACTGCTTTGCTCTAAATAGCAACGACCTCATCCTGCTTGAACAGCATCTTCATGCTGGCTGTATCTAAAACAGTTTCTATGTCCTTTGTAAAGACGTTGATGCCAACAATTTACTATCATATTTACACTTCAGAGCATAAACAAAGCAAGAGTACTCAGTTGTCTCAAATATGAAGAACTGCCCATAATTATGGTGGCCCAAACTGGCTTTTCTCTTCCTCTGGTAACAGGAGTGGAGAGCACCCTCTTGCTAATTCTTCCAGTGGAGGCTACTACAGTTTCTTCCTAAGTTTTCTTCCTCTAGTAGCAAGCACAGAGCAAAGTCTCTCTGTCAAGGAAAACTTGCCAGTGTTTCTTTCTGCAGCAAGTGCAGCAGTATAGCCGCTGATGTCCAGAAATAGTGGACACGTGGAAAGAAAAGGGCCATAAAGTGCCTACTCAAAGATGGGGGAGTAGAAGTCAAGGCTTCCAGATCCCATTGCTGGCTCCCTACTGATTCCTCCTGTGACTGAGACAATGCCTGGGGCAAAACTGGTGTCTAAATGCAAAGAAATCTTTCTTCAAAGTCAGTACTAGGGGGGAAGGTGAACATTATTCAGTCTTCACCTTTTACATCTTTGTTTCAATACTAAAATTGCTGCTGATTTTGTAGAGGATGCTCCTTTGTTCCCCTGTGGTTACACATTGTACACAAGACAACAGCGAAAAGAAAAAGAAAACGCAAGCAGGGGCTGCAAGTGAAATTCTACCACATTTATTGTCATTTCATGGGATGCTAACCAAAGAAGAGACTTCACAAAGCTATTAATTTCCTCAATTATGGCTGATAGATGTTAACTTTTTCATTCTTGAGAATCCATCTCTTGCCTTAAAGCTTGTCAACGAGTCCCTGAGTGACACTACAACCTTCACCAGCGACAGATCTCAGGGCTTCATTATGGAAGGTTTTTATATTGTTCAATGATTTGTGTGTGTTGGCAGGTGCGATACGCTCACAAATCTACATGCACAGATAAGAGAAAGAAAGACAACAAGACAATTTGGTTTCTTAGCATTTTCTCCAGTGAAGTTAACAAATGTGTTGTTCGATCTTCATAAAAAGAGAGGTTTGGTAACGCAGTCTGTTTTCAGCAACTCAGAACAAACAGATCTGAAATGCCTGTTAGCTGTTATATTACATGACAAATTGTCTCCCTACGACAATACTTTATGCAGAACCTTTCATACCAATTGCACCCATGAAATGGTCTAGAGTTCAATAATATGGTTATAGATAAATAATAATAGAGCAAAGGAGAAATTAACAGGCAGAAGCGAGGGAGAGATGAGCTGTTTTCAGCTGATATTTAAAATTATTCAGAACAAATGGGGCACAGGGATAAAGTCAGAGCTGTAGGGAAGACTCACTGACAGCAGAAATACTACAGGAAATGCCTGCTAATAATGAAAGAGAGAGAGAAAAATCGTGACAGAGGCTGGTCTCCCTTTATGGTGGGTTGTATCACACAGAAGGGTAATTTTTAACTAGATGGTGTAATGACTGAGAGGTTTAAGAGGAAAAGTCTAATGCTGAGGAGAGGGTGGGCTTTGTCTTTTAAGTATGTAAAAAGTAGCAACAGCATCTGTGCTTATGCCTGATGAACTGGAAAAGCAAAAGATGGCAACAGCAGTAATGAAGACCAGAGGAGAACTAATTAAATTAAATTTATTATTATTACTCTCTATTTTGCCGTGTTCCACACTGATTCTTACATATCTGTTTCATAACTATGCTCTTCCTGCTGTGCTGCTCCCCACTTGGCTAAGCTGCATTGATACCAGTTTTTGCCTGCATTTGGAGCTTCCAGGATGCGTTAGGTAAAGTCACTTTGTTTGGGGTAAATATTCAGATTATAAGGTGACTGCTAATTTCTGCAAACAGAAGTTTGAGAGTGAGCCCACCAGGACCTGACCAATTCCTAAATTATCGTAGAAATCAGAAGTAACCAAGGTTTAAAATCTCTAGGTGAGGCACACAACTGAGGATAAAGCTGAGTTTGTATTGCAAAGAGGTGGAGGAAATTTGACACGTGATCTCATATTGCTAGAGATTGCACTCTGCCTGCAGCCCTATAGAGATCCCACCAGTTCTCCACCAGTCCTTACAAGCAGAAATCAGTGAGGTGCTGCAGCATTACACAGCACACAGCAAGGATCAGGAGCAGGAACTGCCTACTGCTGGTGAAAGTCTCCCAATCTAGACAGTAATAGTGAAGTTGGAAGGAAAATATGATGAACCATAACTTCATATGGAAAGATAACGGCTAGAATACACCTTATAGTTCACAGGCATACTTACCTTTTGTTTCTTTGTTCTTTTTTGTTTTTAATTCTATTAAGCAAAATTCTTACATGAAGGAGAGAGACTCCACTGGATTCAATAAAATGCTCTAATTTATCCAACCTAAGGTTTGGTCTGACTTTCTGCTATGACCTACCATTATCTTTCCACTTCACTACCCTTTATTACTCAATTCATTCCCTGTAGGCACCAAGACAGAAACAGTTCTTAAAGAAGGAGGTGAGTGTGATATATGCAGTGAGTTGATGTATTAGTTCACAGGAGGGGTGGGATTAATTTCATCTCACTTTAAGGACCTGATACAGGCGTCCCACCTGAGTTTCTTGTCTTAGTGCCCCATTGAAGACACTGGAGGTATAGTAAATATAGTCAATGGAGTTCAGAGTGTGAGTCATCTGACCAAATGTGGATGCCTATTTTAGGATGTGAAATCATGTCCTAAGCTCCATTGACTCTGCTGACTCACTCTGCATTGACTATGAACAGAGTCTAGGGCAACTTGCCCAGACGAAGACACCCACACTGCAGATATCTGCAGTTAATCAGATGACTCCCACCAAATGTGCTCCAGGTGAAGAGCATGACCTGTAAGACATCAGGTGAAGGGGAGAGGTGGATGGTGGGACAGAGGGACAAAGGTGGTCCTTCTACAGGGAGCAGGATGTGGGATAGGGAGAAGCTTTCTGTTGGCTTGAGGATGGAAAGGAGGCGACAGGAAAGATTTAGCTGTTAAACATTTTCTCAACATGCTGATCATTATGAGTCTGATTTTCAGAAATGCTGAGCAGCCACGACGCCCACTGAAGACAATGGGAGCTCAGCACTTCCGAAAATCAGACACTTGCTTCTTAGCACTGAATGTAATCTTTAATATTTGAAGGAATAATAGGGGCTGGGGGACAGGCATGCAGACAAGTGAATGAGTTTCCTCCTCAGACAGTTTGCATAGCCCTTTCTATCATTATTATTACTGCTTCCAGACATTATGTACAAGGGAAAACTACAGCTGGAGCATTAGGTGGAAGTTAAGACTGCAGAAGGTTAGGCAAACTGTGACTGCTGTATTCCCCAGGGCTGATTCAAAGACTAGTAAAGTCCAAAAGAGGACACCCACTAGAGTGACAGTCAGAAGATAAGTTTCATCTGGCTGCAAAGCCACTGCAAGTGGTTCCCAGTGGTTCACCTCTGCCAACTCATTGTGAACTGTAGTTCACTGTCCCCTCAGGGTGAAGCTGCATAACTTGGCTGAGCTGATGTAAAAACACATCACTCAAGAGAGAGATGTCTTGCTCCTTAGCCCTGGTCTGCCCCTCTTTAACCAACCAACGTGCTCTGGTGTGTGCCAGTTCTAGTGCTGGATTGACTCTTCCTGGAGCTATCTGAATTCACTAGTGCTGAAGAACTGCAGATCCTTTCTTGCTTTTTGAGTTATTTCTCTCCTAGGATAGTAAGCTGAACTGGCTCGCCACAGTGCTTGGCAAACACCAGAGCCAGTGCAAAGCAAGGTGAAGTATGAGATCTGGGAAAAAGGGTGGTGTGTCCTTTCCCTTTTGGAGGTGGTAACACGGTCAGGTCACCTTGAGGCATCTCATCACATGTAGCTTCACGCTGCTGTGCCTATACACGTGCTCTGAAAGAATCTATGAAATTATCCGAGGGCAGCGGGGGAAACAATTTTGTTTTCTGGGTTTTTTTATTTGTTTGTTTAAAACAACCTGGATTATTTCACTGGTATGGTTTTATGTGTGACTGAAGAGCAATTGCAGCAGCACAACAATAGGGACGATGCCACTTTGCCACTGCATTGCTTATTGCAATCAGCTACGGAGCAAGCACTACACAGGAGACCCAGTGAAGCCCACTGTATTCCAAAGAGAGAGTGGAAAGGCAGTGACTCCTGTGCTCCACCTTTATCATCAGAAAGAAAATAATAATTTTATAAATTGGAAGTAAACTACTGAGAAAAGACAATTATTAAAGATGCAAAAAGGACTGAAGTATCCCAGGGATGTTTTGCTTGTCTTGGCAAAGAAGGTAACCTGTGACTAGATGCTGACAGAGTTAATCTTAACACAGGAGACTAGATTGGGGTTGTGTCACAGGAAGAATGGTTTTAAAGTATTTTGTGATGGCAGAGATGTTTGAGACAGTCGGGTCTTGAAGATTTTGCAGGAAACTAACTGAAGCAAACTGAGTCATTAGTGATTATCTTCAAGAGTTTGTGGAGGATTCAGAAGTACCAGAGGACTGAAGAGGGACAAATATAGAACCCGCCTATGAAAAACAGAGTTGACGGCTGAGAAATTACAGACTGGTAGGCCTAACTTCAACTTGTGGGCAGATGCTAGAAGAAATTATTAAGCAACCGTTTGCAAATACCCAGAAGATAATCACCTTATTAAAGAGAAATAAATAAAATGTAAATGTAATATAGGAAATAATTCCAAATAACTTAATTTACTTTCTAGTTAGAAAAAGTCAAGTGAGAAAGAAGGTAAAAGAAGATACTGTATGATGCTAGAAAAAACTTTTTACCAGTAAGGCTAGGAAGATCTAATTGTAGTAAGGTAGGACTGATTGGTAAATCTCTTTTGAAGGGTAATTGTCAAGGGCTTCCTAGTGTCAGACTAGAAGGGGATCTTAAATGAGATATCTCGGTGATGTTTCTCAGGCCTGGTTCTATTCAAAATACAAGCAGTGACTTGTTTTAATAAAAAGTACACCTAAATGCTTGTGAATGACAGCAGACTTCAGTAAATGTACAAGCACTTCAGAGAACAAAAGGTGGAATCTAAAATTATCTTGAAAAAAAAGAAGGAGAGAAATGCAATTAGGAGGAAGAAATTTAATGTACCATCATGCAGTATGCTATGCCAGGGATGAAGAAATTAAACGCACAAATACAGAAATGTTTGGCTGGTCAGCGGGATATTAGACAAAATTCTGGTGCTGGAAGGGTCCTCAAACTCCATACAACCCATGATATAATGTTGTATGAGAAAAACAAATCTCATTTTGGAATGTCTTGATGTATTATCAGTAAGGCAGAGCAGACTTTTCAAGCGAACTCGGTGCCAGCAAGGTAAGGTACTATAGCCAATTTTGGACACTGCACTTTACAAATTGTAGATATAAACATGTAATAGTCCTGGTAGAGCAATAAGAATGACAAAAGGGTTTGAACACTTGATCTATCAGGAGAGGTTAGATAAATAATCCTCTTCCTCTGTCTTGACTACTGCAACCACTTCTCCACCTCTCAGACAGTTCTCTGATTCCCAGAGGCAAAGCAATGCTCAGATCCCATTCTTGATGTTTTGACAATCCTGACTTCTTCCTTAAAGACCTTCCTCAGAATACCTGGGAAAAATTAATTCTTGTTGTTTTCCAAGTAGGTCTGCATTCACTGCCTCTCTGCACTCACCTGTCAGTGACTCATTTAATTTTGGATCCCCTCTGCTTTGCTCCATAACGCTTTATAGGATGAGAGTGAATCGCACTTCTTAACTTCAGGAATCAAGCTCAAACACCTTAGTTAGACCTACATTTATCAAGACTCCCTCTCAGTCAAAGGAAGAGAATAATTACTCCAGTAGATGATTTATCATAGAATCATAGAATTGTTTTGGTTGGAAAGGACCTTTAAGATCATCGAGACCAATCATTAACGTAACACTACCAAGTCAACCACTAAACCATGTCCCTAAGCACCACATCTACATGTTTTTTAAATAAATCCAGGGATGGTGACTCCATCACTTCCCTGGGCAGCATGCTCCAATGCTTGATCACCCTTTCAGGGAAGAAATTTTTCCTAATACACAATCTAAACCTCCCCTGGTGCAACTTGAGGCCATTTCCTCTCGTCCTATCACTTGTTACCTGGGAGAAGAGACTAACACTCTCCTCACTACAACCTCCTTTCAGGTAGTTGTAGAGATTGATAAGGTCTCCCCTCAGCCTCCTTTTCTCCAGACTAAACAACCCCAGTTCCTTCAGCCGCTCCTTATCACACTTGTTCTCCAGAACCTTCACCAGCTTCATTGCCCTTCTTTGGACACTCTCTAATATCTTTTGATACTACAAAGGTCTGAGTCCTAATTTGGGTACCTCATCTAAACGCGTAAAGTCAAGTGCTGTAACTTCACCCCAAAATGTCCTTCCTTAGATCATCCACAATGGTCTTCCTCCTTCAGCAAAACTTTCAGAAAGGTTCATTTTTGCAAGGATACTTGCAAATCCAGAACATGACATGACACGACACAAATCAGCACATTTCCCAACTCCTTTAGCAAAAGTGATTAAAATATAATACTTTCCTGTCCTAGCACCCATGCAACAGCCTTGTCATTTAAATAACAGGAACTTCTCAAGATAGGGAGCTTTCGAAAACTGGCACCTCAGAAGTATTATAGAAACATCTAATAAGCAATACATTTCAGAAATTCCAGTTTCTCCCTCATCTTCAGCATTTTTGTCCAGATTATATAAACTGTCTTCTATTTCCATTATTCCTCCCTAAAAAAGCTTATTTTCCTTCACAAACCCAGAATACAGGTGATTCAACACACATTTCTAACAATTTCAGAATAACCACTCTGAATTACTGTAAACTCGAAGTATTTACACAACCCTTTAAGATAATCTCTTGCTCACTGATCATGAGCTTCTCTAATTCAGCAACGACTCTCCCAAAGCATTACACACTTATATTTAAAAAAATATATCTCCTACCCCAAATTTTTGCTACATGCAATAGAAAGACATTAACTGTGTGTAAACACCTCTTTACCTGCAATCTTTTCATCCTCAGCAAGAAATGTAGTCTTCTGGACATGTGTCCTGGTTTGGCCTAAACCAGGCCAATTTTCCTTTCAGTGATTTTTACTTTCATCTAAGTCTCTTCTAAGTAACTGCATTTTCTGAAACTAACTGCATGTTTTGCAGACAGTGTCTGCTTCCAGGACTGATAACACTCGAAGTTTGTAGTTATCGCTGAGGCACCGGTAGGGATGTTATGCAGAAAGGCTCTTGTTGTACTTGTTCTTAGAGAAACCAAGGTCACTGCTGAATTCCTCACTGCTTTCGAGTGAAGAGCCGAAGGGGGGTCGCACCTGCAGGGAGGAGCGGACAGGGCAGGTGACCCAAAATTGACCAAAGAGGTATTCCATCCCATACACATCATTCTCGGTATAAAGCGGGGAGATCACAAGGGTCTCGCTCTCTTTCTGCTACGGCCGGTGTCTGAAGAGGACTCTTGTTTTCCTGCTGCCCCCGATCCCGATCTGTGCATCCCTGAATCCAGCTCTCGACCATCGCTAGGCCCAGGCTGGGCCTTCCCGGAGCCTGCCCTACAGTGCCAGTGGTGACGTGGCTGACATCAGGGGAGCTTGATCTTGGTTTTGTATATATATTTGTATATATTTGATTATTTCTATTATTATTATTATACTCTTTTTCATTATTATAGTTTATTAAAACTGTTTTAACTTTCCAACCCAGAAGTCTCTCTCCCTTTTCCCTTTCCCTTCGGGGTGGGGGCAGGGTTAACAGAGAGCGTCTGCCACAGGTTTAATAGCCGGCCCAGCTTTAAACAGTGACAACATGGACAAGTCAGGTTTCCACCCCAACTCTGCAAATGATTTACTGTCCAGTCACTTGGGTAATTCAGTTATAGTCTCCGCTTATTTCCTGCTGTGTAAATCAGAAGGGATATGAACTTAAAAATCTCAGTGGGGGTGGAAAGCTCTCCATGGTAAAGGAATTATTATTTCCACACTGGCACTAGCCCCATCCAGTTTTGTATTTAAACCATTGTTGTCTGGATCTGATGCCCGTCCAAAAACCACTAGATTTAATGATAATTCTTCCCTGAGCTTTAAATCAGTAAATTCAGCACCAGAATGTAAAAATCTGATTCTGAAATCAAATTGTTGCAATACAAGAAACAGAAAAGTTCTGAAAAGAAAACAGACACCAGTACCTAAGCATGTAACGTAGATTTTTCTAAACTTTTTTTTCCTGAATGTAGGAACATAAATTGTAACTAAATTGTATTTTTATACCAAATTGTTATTTGGAACCCTTGCTTTAAAAGGACCTGTTTTCCATGCCTGTCTTTTCTGTAGGGTTTGATCAGTAAAAATCCTCAGGTGTTTTGAAAACAGGAAAAAAAAGAAGAATGTGATATAAATCAGAGGATAGGTACTGAAGAAAATTCATCAGGTGAGCTACAGGGTACATAGCAAAAACCTGTGAATGGCAGTAGTAGGGGCAATAAAGAAGAATTTTCCAGGTATAATAAAAGAAAAATGCATCCTAAACTAGAATCCATTATTGCAGGTAAAATGAAAGACTATCGATAATAAAGCTGTGGGGAAAAAAAAAGGTGAATGTATTCAGTGAAATTTTTGTCCACTATTTGGGAAGAAGCCAGATGATGTAGTCAGATCACAAAATGGATGACCCAGTTAATTACAGGCCTGTCAATCCAGCATTGATCTTAGTCAAAATAATGGAGCAACTGATATAAGACTCTACTAATAAAGAATTAAAGAAAATGAATATAAATCAGTGTCAATCATTACTGACTTGTGGAGAACAGATTTCATGAACTGACTGTTACGTCCCTTTTGGTAGGGATACAGTACTAGTTTGTGTGATGAAGCTATGTAAAATTAGTTTCTGGACTGGTGCAACGCATCCCCATGACACATATGATATGAATCAAAAGATGGCCAAGCACTCTGGTCTCTGACTGTTCCCATAACTAGGAAGATACCCCACAAGAGCATATTTATGTGGTCTTCCTACAAACAAACTGCCCCAATGAGTATTTCTTTTACTAATATGACAAATCTATCACACTGAAGTTGAATCCTTGTAGGATCCTTGTTACAGAAGGATCAAGAGTCCTGCATAAGACGAAAGCAGTCAATGAGGCCAAATGTAAATCCAGACATAGATGAACAAAGGATTCAGGCCATACTGATAGGATGGATTGTGATGGGGATTCTTGCCTGGGTGACTCTAAAAAAGCTTGGGGAGTAGCACGGATAATTAGGTCAACAGGAGCTGCCAGAAGGAATGTGGGACTCCCAAGTGGGAATGAGAAGAGTTAGTTTTCAGCACTGATTACTGAATTGCTGAGATCTGTGGCTGGGATCCACATGCCATGAAAGATTTTGACAAATAGGAAAAAGTCCAGAAAAAATCAGTAACTGAAAAACTGAAGCAAAAAACCCCAATCAAACAAACAAAAAAAAAACCCAAAGCCACACATCCAGTCTCTTTGGGGAAGAGACTGGGGCTCTGGAAGTTGTATCATCCATTCTTATCAAAGAGAAATTGAAGTCTCTCGTAGTCCCAGGACATAGTTGGTTGGGGAACATGACTTTGTTAATGGAGCCTTTGATCTAGCATATAAGGGAAAAGTATAATCCCATGGTTGGACCCATGAGATGAACAAACACATTTGGAAATCCAGTGTGGATTTTGAGCACTGAAGGGAATTACCATTGCAGAAGCAGGATGCAAGTTGTAGTTGGCCCTCTCATTATTCAAAATTTAAAACTGTAATTCTTCCCTCTACCTCTTCTTTTGTCTCTGAGGTAAACTAGTTCAAGCAAAACCTGATTTGGGGGAAATACACTGGCTAATGGTCACTTTATGTGATCACAGCAGTTCCTTCTGCTTTCATCATTTATGATACTATAATTGAATCTAGTCAGTGATAAAAGCTTCACAGGTACTTCAATGTGTTTGCTCTCTTTGCAATGTGCTTGCATAGTATGACATCTCTTGGCTGGGTGCACAACACAGTATTCTTGCTATTAAAAAGTAAAATTAAGGGAGGAAGCAAAGCAGACCTTCCCAGGCCATATTTGCCTCACACTGATGTGCGTTTTTAATCCCATAAATTTGTTATGGCTCCAGCTCCCAAGCTTGAGTGAACATTCATCTTTCTTCCTTTACATATATACCCAAACAAAGCTGAGCTGTGGGCTGGCAGTAAAGAAATGAGACTCACATTATTGGCTTTGCATTAGGTTTGTTTATAAAAGACAAGGCATATTAATCATAGATATCTACACTGGGAGAAGCATGCAGCAATGCAGGAAATGTATTCATTACAAAAAGCAGGATGTCAAGCAGACTAGGAGGTGCTATGGATTGATGCACTGGCTTCTCTCTCATAAAGCAAGCTAAACAAGATTCTGCTCTAGCCCAGACAGAAACCACAAATTAACCCTGTCCATTTCTGGGTCCCCAGGGAGCATTATAAAGCATGCTTTTTTCCTTTGAGTTGCCAATTAGTTGAGACTTTGCACTGGTGTGACAGCTCATATGTGATATTTAAACAAGGGGTTGCTCCAAAACATGGTCCCTATTATGATCCCAGAGAACATGCCTTCCCCATGTGGATGAGGTAATTGACAACCGAAGGGACAGGCTGGCGAGCCCTTCTGCTTCAAGTTTGGTTGCTTCAAATTAGAGGGCTGATTGTACCTTGACTTTTTACTTCCATGCAAAGAGTCAGCAATACTCCACTGAGAAATAACTGCAGAGCAGAAGGGGAATCTGTCCTTAAGGCAGAATTTTTTCTTAAAACCACAAGTAAGGAAATGTTATCCTATTCTGCACACAAATACTCAGACAAAATTACTGGGGCAAAAAATTTTCATACAGGTCCACAATTACAAATTCACCACTATTAAAAGACAGCACAATTTGTGCAAGTACAAATTGGAGGAAAGAAAGGGACTCTGTCCCAAGGTACTTTTGTTTTTTAAAAACATCAGCCACTGAGAACAAGTTCAGTTTGTAAAAAGAGCTTCAGAAGAGCTATGTAGGAAATCTGGATATATAGCCTCAAAGAAAAGAAATTTGATCAACAGCAATTTATGGCAACTTGCTCCTGAATTGCTTCTTCTCAAGTTTCTGCCTAGAAATGTGACTGAAAGATTTTGGAGGCTATCACCTAGTTGCACAGACACCTTTTAGTGAATGCGTATGCTATTAAAGGTTAGTTAAAAGACATGGCATACAGTCACAGTTGCAATGCTAAAATAGGACATCGTTTCAAAAGGCCATTGTGCTACCATGTGGTAGTGTGGCATGGTGATACACCATGAACCCTGGTTATTGGGTTTTTGTGCTTGGGCATGTTCAGTGGCAGAATCACAGAATCAGCCAGGTTGGAAGAGACCTCTGGGATAATCGAGTCCAACCTTTGACCTAACACCACTGTGTCAACTAGACCATGGCACTAAGTGCCACATCCAGTCTTCTCTTAAACACCTCCAGAGATGGTGACTCCACCACCTCCCTGGGCAGCCCATTCCAATGCCTAATAACCCCTTCTGTGAAGAAATTTTTCCTAATGTCTAACCTGAACCTCCCCTGGTGAAGCTTGAGGCTATGTCCTCTAGTCCTGTTGTTATTGCCTGGGAGAAGAGGCTGACCCCCACCCCACTACAACCTCCTTTCAGGCAGTTGTGGAGAGCGATAAGGTCTCCCCCCAGACTCATTTTCTCCAGGCTAAACAATACGAGTTCCCCCAGCCGCTCTCCTTCACCAGCTTTGTTGCCCTCCTCTGGACTCGCTCCAGCACCTCAATGTCTTTCTTGAAGTGAGACGCCCAGAACTGGACACAGTACTCAAGGTGTGGCCTCACCAGTGCCGAGTAGAGAGGGACGATCACTTCCCTACACCACCTGGCTACACTATTCCTAATAGAGGCCAGGATGCCATTGGCCTTCTTGGCCACCTGGGCACACTGCTGGCTGATGTTCAGCTGGCTGTCGATCAGCACCCCCAGGTCCTTTTCAACTGGGCCGCTCTCTAACCACTCTTCCCCCAGCCTGTAGCCTGCATGGGGTTGTTGTGGCCAAAGAGTAGGACCTGGCACTTGGCCTTGTTGAACTTCATACCATTGGTCTCGGCACATCTATCTAACCTGTCCAGATCCCTCTGCAGAGCCTTCCTACCCTGAGGCAGATCAACACTCCCACCCAACTTAGTGATTAGTGGGAGTGATACTTTCCCTCAAGCACACCCTGGTCTCATCCTCTAGCAGTCTAGGATTTTCTCAACCCAGAGACCCAACTGAAAAGACATCACAGCATGCATGGCCTAACAGCCACCCCAGCCAAGGAAGAGGGTGGTGGAACAACCAGAAGAATGAGTCACATCCCTCTCCTTCACACACCATACAGTCAGCAGCAGCTGCAGCCCAATTCAGCTCAACAGTTTACAGGTGTCTTCAGGAATAACTGTCAGAAAAAGCTCTCAAAATATGCACTTTTTTTTCTTGTTTTCTTTTTTTTTTCACCACTCTTTAAATTTTGTACAGTAACAGTTACCCAATGAAAGCAGGAATTAACAGAAACGAAAGGAAATGAGAGACACTGAAGGAAAAACAAACATAATCAGCTCCAGCTGCAGTTCAATTAAACAACCGTTCAGAGAAAACTACTCACTCACAATTTACTCACAGAAATTCACTTTCTTACATTCTCTTCAGGATTTCAGACCCACAGAAGCACATTGCACTTTAAGGCTCCTTACAAAGTAATTTAAGGCCCTCTAAATTGCAAAGGCAAATGGCAGCTGCTTCACCGGCCACTCTCAAAGAAACTGGTGAGACGTGATGGCAAGAGGTGATGTCCCACTTGTACCTGAAGGGAGAGGTTCATACCCTGTTCTCACATGGGCAGAAAGAATTAAACCTGAGTTCCTTCTATTCAGGGTCCCCAGGTCCGCTGCGTATTCCTCTTAGTATTTTTTTTTTTGCTGGAGTATGCACTACCATTTTTCTTTACCCACTTGTCCTTATCTCATGTCCTCCTTGTCTGAGAGGGTCCTGATGTTTTCAACTTGCACCAGAAATGTCCCATGAGCCCTGTACAGCCACAGTAAATCTCATTATGCTCAGCTGGTGTCAAAAGCCCCAGGAACACAATTTTAAATACTTTTCCTTCGGACGCTGACATTCAAGTGTTCATCCCTCCAAAACTCTTCCCAAGAGATATGGACCTGCTGTTCATGTATTTGTCTCATCCCAGGACAAATCAGCTTTTATTCCAGCATTACCGCAAATGAGCTATGCAAGCAGCAGCCATGAGATCTGCCAAACTGGAGAAGGGTTCAAGCACAACACTGCTCCTTCTCATTTTAAACCCAGCTGCAACTGTGACTTTACAGTGTCCTGCAAATGCTCCTCATATTGCCCTCTGTGGGAGAGTAACTGATCCAGTCGAATTCTTTCCTTGCAGTTTTCAGGGTTTTTTTGTCATGTACACTCGTTTGCAAAAGCACTAATTCAGAACAACATGGATGTAAACAAAGTTCCTCCAAATATTTCTCAAACATAAATAGGGTTAGAATCACAGAATCACAGAATGGTTGGGGTTGGAAGGGGCCTCTGGAGATCATCTAGTCCAACCCCCTGCCAAAGCAGGTTCACCTAGTCCACGTTGCACAGGGTTGTGTCCAGGTGGGTTTTGAATATCTCCAGAGAAGGAGACTCCACACCCTCCCTGGGCAGCCTGTTCCAGTGCTCTGGCACCCTCAAAGTAAAGAAGTTTTTCCTCATTTTCAGATGGAACTTCCCATGTTTCAGTTTGTGCCCATTGCCCCTTGTCCTGTCGCTGGACACCACTGAGAAGAGTCTGGCCCCCTCCTCACGACGCCCACCCCTAAGGTATTTGTAAGTGTTGATAAGTTCCCCCCTCAGTCTTCTCTTCTCCAAGCTGAACAGACCCAGCTCCCTCAGCCTCTCCTCGTAAGAGAGATGCTCCAGCCCTCTGATCACCTTTGTAGCCCTTCACTGGACTCTCTCCAGTAATTCCTTATCTTTCTTGAACTGGGGTGCCCAGAACTGGACACGTTATATACAACAAGTTATAAAGGATAGATAGATAATAGAGAGAAGGAAAGAGAGAAATTATCTTGTGTAAAATCTCACTGTGACTGAAATATCTGTCAAGGCTCACAATACAATTTGTGTGTTTAAGGAACGGGGGATGTCACTAGACGACTGACAAGCTCATAAAATGCATCCTGGGAAGACCAAGACTGACTGGCATTTCCAAGCTGGTACCTGTCTATCACACTTTCATTTCCAATATCTGGACACTAGATACTACTGTACATTCTTTCAGCATATGACTGTGATTTCCCCAGTCAAGCACAACTGCACTGACATTGCTTTCCTCTGGCTGCTCATAGATAGTAACTAATGAGATTCTGTTCCTATATTTTTATCAGAGAAAAGCAAAACCTCTAGTCCACTTACAATGGTAAGGGAATAAAGGATTAATAAAAGATGAAAATAAGACATCCACTGCATAATCAGTGTAATTACCAGTATTTGGAACCTCAGTTATAAAAATATATTTGTGCTATTTTCAATGTCTGAAAACCACTGAAGCCTGAACAATGCTTTTTCTCCAAACTCACTCCCATATTGGAATTGCCTACATACTTCTTTCATGACTGAGTATGATTATCTCAATTACGGAGCTGGATGTGGGAGCAAATATTGTGTGCAGTTTCCTTATTTAATAAAATAAGTTCAAGTTCACTAGGGAATGGTGTTGAGAAGCACAGCCACACATTGACTCTACTTATGGGCCAATGAAGAGGATCTTTCTCAGGATGACCTACCAATATATAGCACAATGCTATAGACATTTTCCTTCACAAATACAGCTTCTATCTCTCCTCCTTATCCTTCATCATAGTCAGATTTAATATCCTCTTGAAGTATCTGTAACTATTCAACCTCTGGTGAATTGCTCCACAGCTCAAGCATGTGGCTGATGTCCTGCATCACATGCTAACACAGAGGAATATGCTGCAACCGAACAGGCCACGAGAATATCCCAGGCCTCAGTCCAGCCCCAAGCCTTAAACTGATGGCTCCCCATGAATGTCTCGCCAGTAGACTTGCAGCTATTCTGGGAGAGTTGTTTTGTCTTCCTTTTTGGTGATTTGCAGCAGTTTAGCACTTAGGCTATGTGAGATCTGTCCATCACCAATGAATATTTAATTCTTTACCAAAACCTCTCCCTGGTGCAGCCACCAGCTCTGTTAATTAGGCTCTTCCCTTGGGATACACAGGAAGGAGAAGTAATGACTAAACCCTGGATCACCTGCACACATCTAAGTGCCCTGGGCATGAGCCTCTTGAGCATTTTGGGGTTGAGAAATACGTTTTTGCAAAATCGGTATATTCATTATAGGAAATAAAGAAAAAAAACACATAAATATTTTAGATTTGCTCCAGAGCAAGTTGGGAATAATAAATTAAATCCTGGAAAGTATCTGAGGGAAAAACAAAATGAAACAGAAAAAAATATTGCCCAGCTCTAATTCAGAGCTCTGTGTCCTGCACATACCTCTACACCACTTTATTTTTTATTTCTAAATTAATCTTCTTTAGCTCAGGATCTGAGATCTAGTATTGTCTTCCTCTAAATTCAGGCATACTCCTTCCCTTTCCATTTTAAAAGCCCCCAAAGGCTAATCAGGACATCCTGGGCAGAAAGTTCCATGGGATTGTTTGAAGACACTTCTCTGACTACAATGTCTTTTTGTCCTGTACCTATTCACAACTGTGGTCCTTGGGAAAGCAGCTGTGCTGTCTGGCGTGCTGACCAATAGGAAAGTGCTGTGCACACCTTCTGGAGCTCTGCAAATGACAGATAAATATTAATAATAACACGACTTAACAGATGTTTTTTATCTTTAACTACCTTGCTTCCGTGCAGTAAATTGCAAGACCATAAAAATGATTGGAGTGAAGAGAAATTTTTAAGAGGCATTATCGATTAATATTTTGGCACAAAGAGCTGAGTAATTCTTGGCAAAATGTCTTACTGAATTTACACACTTTAAATTACATTCAGTGCTAGTAAAAGGTAACCAGCTGACAGCACTGGAGACAAAACTGAGAGGCCCATCTTTGTTAGAAAAATGGTGTGTGCCTAATGTGGCTTAGCAACCCAAAGCGAAAGGGAAGGCATGGAAGTTTACAGGTTTTAGACTATCTAGGAGGCCATAATGAACTCAAGATTCCTCTGTAATCACTAGCCCGAACACACAACTGACCATTGTGATAAGGCTTCTTTTGTAGTTGAGTAAAGAATTTGCTTCTTTTAATAAGAAAGCAATTAATGAAAGCAGGCACAGAACCAGCAGAGTGGGCAGGGGCAGTACAAGCTCCCGCAAACACACTTTTCCATAACATACCTACAGTGTCACACAGAGGGATGATGTCCAAGGATAAAATGACAGTTTGATCTTTGTTATTGCCAAGGGAAACCATTAGAGTGATGTTTTTTTTATCAACATCCCCCTCTGCTTTCAGACACATGGTTTTCTCCCCTAGTTTCCAAAAGACATTGGAACTGGTGAGAAATCAAGCTCTACTAGCTCAGCATGGCTCAGTAAGGCACATAAAGCACCCCAATCAATAGTCTACATTGACAGGGGATGGCCTCTTCACCATCTCCAGATTAAACACAGGCATGCTTCAGTTTTTTTCAGCAAGTTGCACCATGTAATGTGACTTCAGCCCATGCCCTTCTAACTCTCCATGGACCATGGCTTGCTTTCCAAACATCCTGACTCATGGAGGCATCACATTGCGCACCTCCCTGGGAGAGGGATTCAATCCCAGAATATGCCTGAGGGACATCCTTAGATTTGAAAACCTCATGCCAGTAACAGCAGCTATGCATTTTGCCCCATTTGTTGCTAAAAGAGGTGCTAGATGCATCGAGCAACCTTGGGTTGTCTTTGGGTGAGAAGACAACCACAGGCACTAGCATCCTGGAGCTTGCACAGAAGCTGAAGCAGCAGTTGATGTAAAAGCTGCTCTTCCCTTTATGGTGCAGGTATTGTAGTTTCCACAAGAAGTGCTTGACAGTTTCCAGAGACTCATCAATGAGGTGGCCCTTCTCTAAGGTGCGTACAGTTCAGGGCACAATGTTTCTGTGATGTGCAATGCAAAACTCCATACCTTTTCCTTCATCATGCGTCACAGAGCACAACACACTGCACGTCATGGGATAAATGGAAGGGAGCATCCGCTCCCTTAGCCCTTTCCTTACTAAACTGGCATTTGCCAATTTGCGAGAAACAAAATTTGGCATAATGTTAGTCTATTCTATACATTTTGAGACAAACTATCACTGCAAAATAGGTCACATGCTGTTTCTAATCAGATTAAATGTGGAAAAAGCAGTGACCTTCGGATGAGTGCATGAAGGTTGTTTCTGTGCAAGTATGCTCTTGCATTTCTGTATAATTCTGTATTGTACCATGGGTGCATTTTCCTTATGATGTACTGGTAAATTGGGAAGACCAGTCGATCATGGAGCTTATAAAGAACTCCTTCAAATGCAGTCAGGGTTTCTTAAAGTGCTCCAAAACACACCTTTTTTAAATATTACATCTGGAGGTATGAGATGAAAAAAGGCAGAGATCACTGCCTGCCCCACTCCATCCAAGCAACAGTTCAGCTGAGCAGCCTCTGTGCAAACATTGGCAAATGTTGCACTTGGAAAAGAAAAACACAAATTTGGAACATGAATGAATGGAAATTACAGGGCTGCCTTGCAAAATAAGTGGAAATACAATGGAGTGAAAAAAATAAGGGGGGAGAGAGAGAGGGAGTGCAAGCACAGAGCTAATGATAAGATGAACTTTTCCAGATGTGAAAATCAATTTTATTCTAAAACTTCCCAGCCTTTTCATTTAGAAAGCAATAAAATTCTATTTGTCCCCTGTTCATTTTCTACATAAAATGCCACTAAGCTACTAGCTCTCGGCAACCACACAAAATGTAATAGGTTAGGACTGCAGCCTTAATATATGTTAGGGTTTTTTAATGAAACCAATTTATATCAGTTTGTGCCAGTGAAAGGGCCGAAGCAACTTAATTTAGTTTCATTTTCCACACATTTGTGGCCAAAGCTAGGATTCACTTATTTCTAATTCAGTCCTGCTTCCACATGCCTGACTAAGCTGTTTCTAACTGATTTAGCTGGTGACCTCTATTAAATAGCCAGGTGTTTGGGTCTATTAAATGGATAATCTCTTGGTACCTACTCATCATTGCTATAGCCACCTCCTCATTCGTATAGTTTTTATTTGCATGTGTGCTCAATCAGAGAGCTGAGGACTTTTTGCAAGCGAGGGGAAAAAATTATAGCCATAAACCTGACTATTCTTGTAGCTAAAACCTGGCTATCTCTCTGTCAATACAGCATGCAACACCACCATAATCTGAGATTTAAATATTAAAAAAAAAAAAAGAGGAAGATTTTCAGGGCCTGATTCTGAAATATCTAAATAGCACTTATTTTTCTTCTTTTTTTTTTTTTTCTTTTTCTCTATCTGGACACTCTTTCTTCACTTCGTCTTTCTCGTAATTTAGATCAGTGTGACGTCAGTCAAACAAGCTTTGTAGGAAGAGCACATATCTGTTATTAGAGTAATGGAAATAGCTGAGGGAAGAGGCAGAAAGTTTTCAGGCACATGAACTGTTCTTCAGGTCACTCCAAGGGTCTGTGCTCCTAAAAGAGTCTCTTTTTTTCCAGATATATGGGTCAGCCTAATAAAAGACATGACCTTCACTACAGACCCTGGCTGGCTTGTATCTCAAAGCACCACCACCACAACAACACAGCTAGTGCAGAATCAGGTGTGCACAGTCGGTCCATCTGTTTCATGCTCTCTGCTGTAGTAATGGCAGCTCATTCTGAAGCTTACTTCAAAATTTAGTAACCCAGAGAGCACCAACACTATCAAAGCTGTTTTTTGCAAGCCTTCTGTTGTGCGGGTTATTTCACATCTAACAGGAAATGAACTTGCCCTGTAGCCATGCCCTTGGTGGAGGTATTAACAGTATTTCTCTTCTACCTGGGTACAGGTTTTTGCAAAACTTTGTAGGAACGTCAAAGTAAAGATTTCCATTTTGGCCATTTTGATAGAAACCAGCCAAATGGTTGTAAATTTATACAGTGCAGACAGGATGCACAGATGGGCAGACCTGCAAATACATGAGCATAAAAGCAACATATCTGTAGACAAGGTGGAAAGGAGAAGAAGGGAGCTTTAAAAGAAGAAACACCATCATTTCTAGAAATTCAAATCCAAAAGGCAAAATGGTTGGAAAAGGTAATTGGAGAGAGGTCTTTCCATCTGTCCTCACCCATCTGAAACTGTTTTGGCCACAGGGATTAAAGGATCTCTATCAAAACGCTTCTGTGGATTGGTGGAGGGTGTTTCATGTCATACACAGTGGATAACAGGCAAAGTGCTGTGGTCTTTTCTCAAGGAACTGAAGAATGGCTGAAGTTCCTTTCATCTCTCTGAGGATGTTTACTTTGCCCATATTGCCTGGAGAATTAGCTTGGGACAACATGATTAACATCTTACAGGTATAACATCTTGCCTGCAGTGTCCCATAAATGAAAAGTTTTGGAAAAAACTTGATTTTCCCAACACCTGGGAACATTAGATATGTGAATGAACTATTCTTTCCTTGCAGATTTATTCTCTTTTTTTTTTTTTTGTCAGTTCAAAGTTAATATTCTCTAGTTTGGGACTATGTATTCGAGACAGAACTTGATGTTAGAATAGAGGATTCTTTCATATTGTATTTTTTTACATTGAGACAAAAAGCACGATGATTATTCTCTTTTCCCTTCTACAAAATGGGAATGCTCTAGTGGACAACTTAAGGTTACTGCTACACAGACTGAACTGTGGTCATGTCAAAGTGTTAAGAGATTCATTCCATACCTGATGGACTCAAGTGCCTGTTCAGTGTGTTTGGAAAGACACTACATAACGTATTTGGCTCTGGTTTGACTGACTTCCTATGCAGGAAGTTATTTTTAGTAGTTCTCTCTCTCTCATTGTTGTTTCAATCAGAAAAGTGAACATGAATAAAATAATCCTACTTCCCACATTTCTTTCTTCATCTAGGCCAAATTCTATCGCTGTATATAGCAAAAGCTTTTTCCTAAGAGCCAATGTTATAAACTTCACCACGGATTTGATTATCCAGACGTCCCTCCTTTCTCCTTTGCGCATCCTCACCAGTCACAGAGATTAGAAAAAAATATTAAATGACCATGTTGTTGTTGATGCCCAAGGCAGAATGCTACCACATCCACCTTGCTGTAGCATGGCTCCATCACAGTCTCCCGAGCTAAAAGGAGTGAGAAGAAAACTAATGCATTTCAGTAAAATCAATCTGAATCAACGCCACAAAGGACAAGACTGTCAAGTGGTGGAAGTTGATGGAGTGCCATAGGCTGAGTCCTTGCCAGTTTTTTCAGCTGAAAACCCAGTCCAAGGGGAAGAAGCTACAGATACAGGATTAAATATTGCTTTATCTTATAGACTCCAGTGACACTTCATTAAATCTGAAGGGACAGTGGCAGGGATGTCAAATCTGACATGCTTCTTCATTTTCTTAAATCTATTTGAAAAGTTGAAAACCTTAGACTTACTTTTATTTGAAATTTAAAACTCTCTTTTAAAACTCTTCCAGAGCCTCTAGCTCTGCTGGTAAAATACAGACCTCAGCTTCAGGAACTCTGGCTTGGTTTCCCTTCCTGCTCACTTGATCTTGCTTGTTAGCCTTTCTCCTCACAGTACATCAACTCACTTCAATTAAAGCTTCATTAAAACAACATTGCCATAATCACCATATGTTCCTTATGTATTTTTAAAACATAACTGTTACCAACTGATCAAAATACAAGTGGGCATTTTATATGTCTATATTATATAGTGTACATATACTATTTATGGTATACTTAAATTTTCATTTCTCTCAGCATGCACCATAAGGAATTGCTGAAGTAATTTCTACATCCTCTTCAGTTATATCCATTTGTAGATTCTCAGCTTTGCAGTATCTGTATTGCAACTGCTGTAGCTTCAAGTTTCAGAAGGGCTCAGGTAAACAGCAGTTGGGAGGGGGAAGGGTGACAAGGACAAACCCCTTCAGCTTTCTAAATGAAAGAAAAGAATTCCTTCGATCTCAATAATATCAGGAGGCAGAAGACTGCTGGCAAACAGCACTAGCTCCTGTCGACCTAGGTCTCTTTCAGAAAGCCATCTGTATAGGTTTATTATACCCAGGGCTCAGTATTAGGACCAGTTCTGCAATATCTTTATCAATGATTGGACCAATGGATTGAGTGCACTCTCAGTAAGTTTGCAGATGACACTAAGCTGGGCAGGAGTGTTGATCTACTTGAAGGTAGGAAGGCTCTGCAGAGGGATGTGGACAGGCTGGATCAATGGGCCGAGGCCACTGTATGAGGTTCAACAAGGCCAAGTGCAAGGTCCTGCACTTGGGGCACAACAACCCCATGCAACGCTACAAGCTTGGGGAAGAGTGGTTAGAAAGCTGCCTGGTGGAAAAGGACCTCGGTAGTTTGTTGACAGCTGGCTGAATATGAGCCAGCAGTGTGCCCAAGTGGCCAAGAGGGCCATCAGCATCCTGGCTTGTATCAGCAATAGTGTGGCCAGCAGGACAAGGGAAGTGATTGTCCCCCTGTACTCGGCACTGGTGAGGCTGCACCTTGAATGCTGTGTTCAGTTTTGGGCCCCTCACTACAAGAAAAACATTGAGAACAAGTCTTATGAGGAACATCTGAGGGAACTGGGATTGTTTAGTCTGGAGAAAAGGAGGCTCAGGGGAGACCTTATTGCTGTCTACAAGTACCTGAAAAGAGGTTGTAGAGAGGAGGGTGTTAGTCTCTTCTCCCAGGTAACAAATGATAGGACAAGAGCAAGTGGCCTCAAGTTGCACCAGGGGAGGTTTAGATTGGATATTAGGAAAAATTTCTTCCCTGAAAGAGTTATCAAGCATTGGAACAGGCTGCCCAGGGAGGTGGTGGAGTCACCATCCCTGGAGGTATTTAAAAGATGTCTAGCTGTGGTGCTTAGGGACATGGTTTAGTGGTGGACTTGGTAGTGTTAGGTTTATGGTTGGACTCAATGATCTTAAGGATCTTTTCCAAGCTAAATGGTTCTATGATTCTATGATCATTAGTTTTCAAAAGCACCATGTGCTAGTGATAATGGTATGCAGTATCCATGACTCTGACTGCTCTGGTACTTTTCAGGTCTTCAGTTGTCTCTCCTATTTTTCTGCCAGCAATAGTATGCGATCCAGAGAACAAGACAGGCAGAGAAACTTGTAATGGTGTAGGGTCAGTGGGACGGGCAGGGCTTTCAGCGGGAAGCTCCAGCAGTTGCAACAACCACATCACAGCTCCGCAGTCCATCCTCACTGGCAAACGCAAGGTGGATAGTGTAGCACCAGTCCAACAGCTGTTTTGATGGCCATACAAAATCATTCTCACAGCAGTGGAGTCCAAATTAAGAGGAGTTAGTGGAAATGACTGGGATTTTCTTGGCATACCTCTCTAAACAGCCTGTGGTTATGTGCAGGTGGACCAGCTGATTGGATCATACATTTCATATGATGTAAAAGACAATAATGACATACAGTAGAGATTTTTTCAACCCACTGTTTATAGCTGCCTTTATTTCTCATTTCCCTGTAGCCTGACTGAGTTTGAATCAAGAATATGACTCTGGTGCATTACAGAACAGGGAACTCTTTCAGATCCAAAGCTCTCCAAAGTGTGATGCTCCCATGGATCCAAGACCCTGGCTCAGACCTTTGTATGATGATGTATCACTCTGAAAGCTCAAAGGCATTCAGGGCTGGATTGGGTACTCAATTAGGACACAAAAGAATACTTAACTCCATTTTCCTTCCACATTTACCATTTAGAAGCCATCTGTTCAAGTTCAAATGCAGTGACAATCTGGGTTCAGAAACAGTTAATTCCAAAGAAATACACTTTTTTTCTTTACTGATGAAGGTCATATAATACAGTCCTAACTGCATCCTGCTGGTCTTCCAAAGATTCAGTAAATGAAACATAGGAATTATTCTACTGCTAAGAAGAGTACATAAGGATTATTTTTTTTATAACCTGATAACTTGGTCTTCCTCCTGCTGAAAACTGGTATTATGTGTTGTATCTGGATTCCTTGCTGGTACGTGGAAAGATTCATTTTATTCAAAGTTTATTTCCAAAGATTTCTGGGGTATCCAAAGAGAACATACATATGTGAGGAGACAGACAAAAAAAAAACAAAAGCAAAAAAGCCAGGAGAAAATAAGCATATAAAATCTGGGAAAACTAGTCCTTGATTTATTAGCTGTAATTGCATTTAGGCACACATTATTAGTGCTTACTGTTTGTGTTCCAAAGAAAACACTAATAGATAAATTAGCACTTTGTGTATCTTCCAAAAATATATTAAACAGATGCACAAGGTACTTACTAAGGCAACAAAGCTAATCGAAACTGTTCTGCAGATTAACTTTACAAAGCCTAATTGTATCATTTTTCTTTTGTGTGGTGTTTCATACTTGTATCTCTGCAGAGCACCCTGCAAAGCTTCACTCATGCACGAGCCACCCATAGGATCACAGAATAATTCAGGCTGGAAGAGACTTCAGGAGGTTTCTAGATTGTAGTCCAACCTCCTGCTGAAAGTAGGGTCACCTATGGGGTCAGATGAGGTTGCTCAGGGCTTTCTCCATTTGGGTCTTGAAACCCTTCAAGAATGGACACTGCAAAACCTCTCTGGGCAGTCCTTCCAACATTTGACTGCCCTTAGTGGGAAAAGGTTTTCCTTAGATGCAGTCTGAACATGTCTTGTTTCAGTTAATATCTGTTGTCTCTCATACTTCCACTATGCACCACTGCAAAGAACCTGGATCAGTCTTCTTGATGATCTTCCCCATAGATATAGGGAGCTGCTATTAGGTCCCTCCAAAGCCATCACTCCTCCAGGCTGAACAAGCCCCATCCCACACCAGGCACCAGACAAGTGCTCCAGCCCTGACCATGTCGATGGCCTCTCCTGAACTTGATCCATTTGATCTATGTCTTGTACTGAGGGTGTCAAACCTGGATGGACTATCTAAATATAGTCTAACAAGTGTTGAGTAGAGGGAGATAATCACTCCCCTTGATCTCCTGGCTGTGCTCCTGCTCACACAGCCCAGGATACCTTCTTTGCTGCCAGGGCATACTGCTCGTTCATGCTCAACTCACTTTCCACCAGCACCCCAGGGTCTTTTGCCTAGAGCTGCTCCTCAGCCAGTTAGTGACAGCGTGTTCTGTTGCAAAGGATTAACCCCTCCCAGGTGCAGGACTTAGCATTTATCCTTGTTGAATTTTGACAGATTCTGGCCAGCCCATTCCTTCATCTTGTCCAAGTCCTTCTGGATGGCAGCCCTGTCCTTCAGTGTACCAACTGGTCCTCCCTCCATTTAGATTAATTGGGAGCGCACTCCATCACCTCTTCGATGTTATTGGCAAAGATGTTAAACAGAACAGGTCTCAGGACACCCCCTGCGGCACTCTGCTTGTTACAGGTCTCCAGGAATAGTTTGACTCATTAGCCACTACCCTCTAAGTTCAATCAACGAGCCACTTTTTACCCTTCAAGTTGTCTACCTATCCAGACTGTAACATCCTAACTTGGATACAGAAACACTGTATCCAATAAAACCTTGTTAGAGTTGAGGCAAATGACATCCACTGCTCTCCTCTCACCCTGAAATCCAGTTATTTTATCATAGAAGGCAATCAAGTTGGTTGGGCATGATTTACCCTTGGTAAATCCATGCTTACTGTTACCAATCACCTGTAAAGTGTCCATTGCTGAAGTGGAATTTAAACGTCTTTACCACCCATTCTCCCCTTGAAATGAAACACGACAGTTTTACAACACATACAGCAGCAAATGCTTCTTTATGGCAGCACTAATATATCCAGAATATGAGATCTGCAGATCTTTGCCTTTGCCTACACGACTACCCAAACTGTGTCAAATAAGGCATCCACATTTTTTGTTCATGTCTGTCATCCCACAGCCTTTAAATGCAAACAGTTTGATGTCAGTTGTTAATATGTTCCTTGTTTAGAAACATACTGTAATTTAATATAGGGTGGGAAGTTTTTTTCTTTGTTTGCACAGAAGCAAGATCAGATGCCTGTCACATTCAACTGCTTAATCCATAGTTATACTCAGCACGATGGGAATAAAAGCCCTTCACAACCAAGCCACAACTCTGAGTTCGTAGTTCAAAAGGGGTCATAGAAAGACAACAAATGGAATAATCAATGTAAATCCGACCCTGCACTTGAAGACTGGCTTTCATCAGAAGGTTATGAGAAGTCAGACAGAAAACAGAGTTAAAAGGACAGTTCCACAAAAATCAATGCAGAGCGACTGAGGAACAGCTCTTAAAACTGGATTAACCTCTTCTCTTTCTCCCATTAAGAAACTATGATATCAATTTAAACCAAGACTTCAAGAGGCACTTGAGTGACAAGTGAAGAAAATTGAGCATTGAGAAATGTATGATGGGTACAGGGAACACAATCCAAAACCTCAGGAATGTAGTACACGAAAAAGTGACTATCTATGCCTTTGAAAACTGTGACACCACAGCTTCAGGACAAGGTATCCATAGTGTTTTCTAGCAAGGTATTGCTTAAGAAGTAGTGGGGAATAGCATGCATCTGGGTAGTCAGCCCCTCAGGCAGGAGCAAGAGGAAAAAGAGTCTTGAATTTTGGGGCTCAGTTCAGATGTCTAGGAGTCTAGTGCCATTTGAAAGACTTTAGGGCATCCTACCTGGTCTCCAACTGCTGATCCAGAAGGGCACGAGTTCGACCTAGGTCCTGTATCTCATCTGACACAGATGCATATAATTTTATGTATCTTGGAACCACTGAAATGTCTCAAGTAGCACTAAAAGTTTTGTTTAGGAAATGAATTGATCTTCAGAGATCTATGATGTCTTGGACTGCTCTTGGACACTGATGAGACATAGCATTTAGCATTAGATGCCACTGCTCTCTTGATATCCCCAGTTTTCCATATAAACTAGGAAAACTGAAAAAAAAATACCCAAAACAAACAAAAAGCCCAATAGAAGTACAGGAAAGAAAGGTAAAGGCTGAGTATTCAGTGGAAGCCAGTACAAGGATCCAGTGGCCACATCAGTACCAGTAAACTATGCCGTGCCCCAGCACTGCTCTGCAGTTGTTCCAAGAATTAAATTGTTAGGGTAGTCCTGGCACAGTTTTGGATTGGGCAAACTAACACTTTCCCAGATGGCTCCTGAGCTAAGTCAAAATGTTAATAGAATCATAGAATCATTTAGACTGGAAAAGACCTTTAAGATTGAGTCCAACCATAAACTTAACACTCCCAAGTCCACCACTAAACCATGTCCCTAAGCACCACATCTACACGTCTTTTAAGTACCTCCGGGGATGGTGCCTCAACCACTTCCCTGGGCAGTCTGTTCCAGTGCTTGACAACCCTTTTGGTACAGGTCAATGACCGCTGCAAACGAGCATATGTGTTGCAGCCACTCTGCTTGCAGCCATCCTAAAAGGACACATGCTTAACTACTAAGCATAGCTTTGGGGCTAAAGAACAGTCCCTGCCCTATGCTATTTTCCAACAGAAGTGTAACCAAGAAGTCCAGTGTCTATCTTCTGGTGTGTTACAGATTCCTTACACAACCTTTGATGTCCCATTAGCTGTCTGTAAACCAGGGCTGCATGTACTCCTTCCTTCTCCTTTGAGTGTCTAGTCTATTTACACTGTGAATTCCCTCAGGAGATATTCCCTTGCAATATATCTACCATGATGGAGGTCTAGCTTTGGTTCAGAGGCACTAACATATAATGTTATGTAGGAAATGGAGAGAAAACAAGCATTTCTTGTATTCTGTATGATGTGGACAGCATACAAACCTTATTGTTTTGCCAGCTCCTCTAAGAGACATAGCTCATATGAATCACAAAAACATCATTCTGCATCAAAATCATTGGAAGCTTTCTACAGATTGGCATCCCAGCAAGCCTCAGAGCTCCAGTATCTAAGCAAATTCGTCTTGCCGTCCCCCAAAATCTGAGAAACCACCCATACAAGACAATCTTATTTTTGCTGTAGTGCTCCTCCATTCTGCTCTAACAAAATTAAACATTTTATCTTTGCTTCTTGTCCTTCAGATAGTGAAAGTCTCTTGGAAATGCTATGAAGACTTCAAGGACGTTGCTGGATCACTTACATATAACATCTCTTCAGAGAGGGTTAAACTGAGGCATTTAAATGACACATGAGGAAATGCAAGCTGCTGACAGACCATGCACACTCTAGACTCACTGTCCTATCTATTAGTCCTCTTTTGGGTTTTGGTTTTGTTTTTTTTTTTTTCAGGGGGAACACTCCACTTGTCTTTGTAGAAAGAGCTGGTGATTTCAGCTGATCTCTCAACTGACATGTACCAGCCCAAACCCTACAACAAAATGTTTCCAACAGCAGCCAGAGCTCTCGTCTTGGCTTGAACCCAACTGGCTAAAACCCAGCCCTGAAGCTTTTGGCTACGGCAGGAGGCATTTATTTTGTTTTTAAGGAATAAAGCTAATTAATTCTTAGACCTTACTGAATATGAGAATCTTCCCTTTATTGCTGGCAGTATTTACAATGGAACTTTTAATGCTTTTTTCCACTGACAAAAAAAACCCAAACCCACAACTCACAGTTTTAGCTGAATAAGGCATTTCCTAATGGTGGTACAGGACCTGGAAGCATTATAGCTAATTGAGCTTACTGTTCGTCGAGTAGACACACAAAGGTCAGGTTGTCTTAACAGCTTGTATGCTGTCAAGCTGTATTTGTTCTTGAATACGCACATCAGTCCTTTCCACCCCAAGCAGTAATGGCTGAAGTGTACCAAGCTCCAAGAACCCTACTTAACAGCCAGTTCTTTCTTTCTTATGCTCTAGTAAAATAGATAAAGGCAGGCAGCAAATACCAAGTGCACCTCAACCACCATGTAAGATCTGTGTTTGCACAAAGAGAATTAGACACACTATTTTGTCTTATTTTTCTAAAAAAAAAAAAAAGGTTTAGGGTATTTTTTTTGCCATGAAATCCCACATAGGGATGAGAAGGGACAATTAGGTCATCTTAATTAATCTAGGCTGTCTGCCTTGACATCACGTTTCCTATGCATCAGGTATAAATCACTTCCTTGGAGAAAGCTATCATTGAGTAAGGTAACCACCCTTGATTGGAATACATCAGAAAATGAAAAACTTTTAGAAATAATGAAGTAAATGTCTTCCCTCCACCCAGAAAGTGTTTGGCTCCAGCTTCTAGGCATTGATTCTTGTTATTTTTTTTTTCTCTGCTACATCTGAGAACCCTGAATGCTCAGTATTTTCCTCCAAGGACAGTACAAGTATAGTGTAAAAAAGTTTCCTCTAACTCTTCATTCCAATAATCTATATACACTTCTAGTTTCTTCATAGATGGTATTGTTTCCAACTTGAAATTTTTCCATATCCATTTTAAAATGTAGCAGAAAGAGATGTCTATTCTTGACCGTTCTAATGCAGAATTAAAACCTCCTCCTGCATCCTAAGGAGGACTCACCAGTCCTAGATTTCTACTGGCTGGAAGTTTTCTTCAGAACCAGTCAATTTAGGCTCATTTTTTGGTCAGTAGGAAGAGTCAGGCACTAGCAAGATAAGATTGTTGTGGCCTCTGTCAGTCAAGGACAAATGCTGAAAATAGATGGGACAAACTGTGTCCTAAAAGTACCTGATTTTGTGCATTAACTATTAACAAAAGCATTGACGATGAGTGTGAATGTAGGCATTTACAAAGAAGGCATCTAAAGTCAGTAAGATAAATCGCACCCACTTGAGAGTAGTCAAGGGAGTATATCCAAAGATATAGGTCTTGAGTTACAGTACCATAGTAACAGGTAAACAATGGCAAGAAAACAACACTGTCATGACATTCAATAATAAAGTTAGGCACTCTTGGGAAAACTGCTTCTTCCCTTCTACTATAGCACAGAAGTGGAGAGACTCATCCCCTGAACTAGCTCACTAAATGAGATGCTTTAGCTGAGAGGTAATTAATCCTCATAGATGTAACATTCAGCATCAGGATGTATCACTGGCAACCAACAGCATTTATTCCACTCATGTTTAAGCCATGGTTTCTTTGGTGATCCTTTCTGAACCCTTAAGCCAGACTGATCTGATAACTCAATCTCTGCATTTGCGATTGCTAAGTTGATTATTTTCCCTCACAGGGCTGGAAAGACATTATTTAGCTTTTTCCAAACTTGAATTTCCTCAAATTGTATGAGAAGCTACCCCTTTCTTGAGCTATTTCTGTTCCAGCCTGACAGGAACAGTAACTAAAGTGCAGGTCTATTGATTAAATATCCTTATTTTTTCCCCTGTAACAGCCTAAGGCATTTAATCAATATGGCAATGCCTCATATCATAGACCAAAGGCACAATATCCAGTGATCATAAACTGCCTCGAAGAAGTGGTGTAAGGTGATTTTATGACCCGACACCTGCTGAAACATCCATTTGTAGTGGAATAGATACATACATTTCCTTCTGCAAGCCAGTTACATAAAAAGAACGAAACATCGCAGGCAGCAGCTGTATAGTTTCAGTTTGACAGAGACCCCTGTGATATTATGATCTCACATACATCAAAAGGCCACAGGTTTTGCAAAAGCACATCTATACAACGTGCCGTATATTTCCTGAAGGTGATGCATAAACACATCCCAAGAGGAGAACATGCCAGTCTATCTAGCATACTTATATGGATACTGCTCCTATAACACCTGAACTGCTCACAAGCTTATTATTTTTTAAATGTAATTCTTCCTCACAACCTTTTTTGGGACTAGCTAGTGCATTTATCATTAGGAAGGTAGACCTGATCTGTGTTGAAATAGTTTTTCAGTAAAATAATGCCACATCATCATTATTCTTGGGGCTATGTAGATACTGGTGAATGCCTTACTGCAGATACACCTGTATTAAAACAAACAAACAAACAAGCAAAATAAATAATAGCACTAATTACTTCACTTGGGAAACTACTAGGTACACAAAGTACATGTTCTGTGGCTATTAGTTATATTTTATCAAAGAAACATTATGAGTATATTTCTCCACACACTCATTTGCCTATCTTCAAACAAGTATAAACATACACCAGCAACTTTATTGGCAAATATTTATCAATGAAGGTCTGCCTCATGTTACTAAGGTCAAAGAGTCTGTAGCACAACAGTTATTTGAATGAAATTCCCAAAACTTACTATGGAATTATTTATCTGTTTTGCTTTACTTGCCCATTTCGAAGAAAACCTCTTTGGCTTCTGTAGATGATATGGTAAAGCAAATCAAATAATGGAAATAGAATAGTGGCAACTGTTACAAGTGAAGGCACCTGTGAACAAAATAATATTTTGGCTTTTTTCCACTCAGGACATGGTAAAAAAAAAGACAATTGTAGTGCCAGTGTTTAAGACCATGGTCCATATGGCAATAATTTTAAGTTGTCAGAGGACATAGTTTGTCAATGTCCTAATTGCTTGGTGGGAGTTCAGCAACTGAGACTGCTAATTAGAAGAACTCAGTGGTCATCAGCAAAACTCCATATTCAACAGTTCAAAGCTGTTGAAAATTAAAGGTCCAATCAATTTCTATGTAAATCTTAGGACAGAAGCCAGGGCTATTCGTCTGATATCAGACTCATGAAAGACTGGGACCCAAATGGTACTTTGCTGATCACTACTAAAGTCTGCATTTTCCTGAAGTTTGTCATTCATTTTATCAGCAAAGTGATGAAAAATAAATTCATCAACTCTCAGCCTTGACCATAATCATGACCCTGTTCTGAAAGAGGAAAATTTTAATAACTTCTGCACGTAGTCCTATTTGGCTATAAGGAAAGGTGAATGTTTACAACACTCCTTCACTTCCACCTCCTATTTCAGACCTTCAGAAGAAAAATCTCCAAGATTAAGCCTGGTTTGTTTGGTCATACCATGTACTTTCTATTCAGGTAAAATCTGGCCAATACAGGAGAAGAAAAATTTTCATTGCTAAGATTTTTGCTTGGAAGAGCAAGATGCAATTGCCAGCTTGACAGTCTCTTGTGAAATCTTTGGAATGTCATCTTGGGAAATCCAAGGTAGCAGCCATCAGAGCTAGCATATCTCAATAGTTCAGCACTATGCAGAAATACCAGTTAGATTCAGGAGGCAGAACAGCTATGTCAGAGACATAACAAGGTAAGAAGTCAAGCATTTCAAAAAGCCTAGCAGCTTGGGCACAACGGGTTGCACTAATCTTGCCACCCTGCCTCTGGTACAACAACGAGCCCCGTGGGCACCTGCACATTGACTTGTGTTACGGAGTGCAGTTTGGGGTATGGCAAGCCAAAAGGTTCATTGTGTAAGATTCAACTCCCTTGACTTTAGAAGTCTAAAAACCAGGTGATTAACTAAATTAATTGCCCTCAAGAGAGCAAGTAATTGCATCCTGAAGTAGATCTTTAAAATGGGGGAGGATGACTCACTGATCTTTCTCAAGTGATTACGAAGCCAAGCTTGACAGTTGGTTTAGCATAGGTTTGGAGTGAGATATATGTAGCCTACCTGGGCATCCTTAGCTCTCTTTACAGTCAAGAAGAGGGAACAGATTTTCTAAGACAGCCATTCACCTGATAAATTTTAGGTGTCTGCTGTAGGATGAGATGAATTTGTAGAGCTTTGTAACAGAAATATTAAGAGTGAAAGATGTATGTATGGAAATTTCTGTGTGGGAAAGTACCAGAGCAAACATTACAGAAATGGCTCATATCATTGATAACCAAGGACACAATAGAAAATAGTCACAGTGATAATGACCACTGAATGTGTTCTTACACCAAAAAAGACTTTCTGAACATTGTTTTGTAGAGGAACATGAGACATAGCAAGGACTTCAGGTAGTGCTGTTCCTCCTGTCCCACACAAGTCATCCTGGCCAGACTGCTTGACACGCACATCTCAGTGATTAAGGTATTATGGTTATATGGATTATGATATGTGGGTGTGCAAGTGTGATCAAATGCTATGAGACAGTGAGTATGAGTGAGAGTGCGTCACCGAGATCAATTTTGTTTAAAATAAATATCACTTCCATGTTTTGTTGCACTGATTTCCTACAAATTGTTCTCTTAAAGTGCATATTTCTGTCTCCTGATTAAAAAACAAGAATAGGTAAACATTTCAGATGGAGAAACCAACCTGAGCATGTCTGCTTTTGGCCAGGTTAATCCCATTCTTCCTCTACAACAAAATAAGCCTAGGTGAACCCCACCTTTGTATGCCAGTTTTCTGACTCTGTGATGGGAGAAATAGTATTTTCTTTTCTCCTGTTCTCAGGATGAAAGCCACCAATATATTGATGTGCTCTGATACTTTGTTATGTGGCCCACCACAGTGCGTGGAATAAAAGAGTAAACTTCTTTCCTTACAGCTGTTCATGGCCTTAGAAAACATCACCCATTCTGGATAAAGAGGGGCTATTGATACCCAAGTACAGGATGAACGAGAAACAAAATTTACAAAGAGACAGTGACTTCCTTCAGATTATTTCATACTTATGCAGTTATAAGGAGTGTTTAAGGAAATATATCTATACCTATATATGTAATTTTCAGGCTGGTGTGATATAAAGTTGAAAAATGACCTACAATACATTTACATTTTACTTGGAATGATCTCTTTTTCCTTTAAACATCTTGCAATAGCTCAAACACTCCCTTTCCACCCTATACTTATAACTATTCTGAAAGAACATACTGGTTTAAACTTTTGTCCAAGGTCATTTTCCTATTTTGCATTAATGTTACCACATAATAAAAGCATCCAACTACTGTATGTGAGACCAGGGTGGGGGACAAAGGCACGTAGATTTAAAGAGACTTGACAGAAAACCAGCACTTTGCTTTTAAAGGGGATAAAATCAGTGATCAAATTTACAGTTCTCAGAAGCACAGCAGGGATGGTACATAATGCCACAAAAGTACAAATTTATAAAAATCTGATCAACTGAATGACATTTGCAAGAACGCTGCCTTCAGGGGAGTTCTGAGTTGTTAAGGCCTGTTGTGGCCTTTAATGAAATACAGATCCTTGTAATTTAATCAGATGCACCTGAAAATTAAAAGCACTTTTGGGGGCTGGTTGTTGCTAGTCACAATAGGTGAAGTTCTGCTTTCACTGCTGTGAAGATACAGTTGGAGTCAGTACTGATTTCAGCACTTAGACCAGGTTTACAGTGGAGGAAATTGGAGCCAAATTCATTACAGTGAAACAGCAACTTAAACCTCCTCTTTCTTCAGTCACCCTTTCCTCCAAAAATCCACTATCAAGAAAAAAAAAAAAGGAGTAAAACAAAGCAAATGAAGGAAGTATAATTGTTACTTGGATTTATTCCAGATTGAAACTGGGAAACCTGAGACCAAGATTTAGCTTTATTCGGTTCTAAATGTAACTATAGAAACCGTGTGTAGTTCGGCTTGGTCACTGCAGCTGGACACACAACAGCAAACACCTCTTTAAATAAAGAGAAGGAAATCCTTTTGAAGCTTGCCTTCTCTGGACCATTCTTTCTTGGGAGGTGGACTCAGCTGGAAATAGACTTTGGTTTTTAGATACGATTGCAAATGCAAATAAGCACAAGCAGATATAAATACAGAATTTGTGTGAGGAAAAAAAGGAGCTACAGGACAGAAGAGAAAGGAGTAATTGTTTTAATCCTATTAAGAGCTTCATTAATGCAATTAAATAAACTTATATTTCAATTAGGGTACATGTTTCAAGCTGCTTTACTCAAAGGCACTTCTCCCTGTGTACCACCCTTTAGCATACTAGATATGACATTGAGTTTTGCACTGGTAGTACAATCTTTCTGTCCCACTTAATCCAGCAGGAATTAGGTTTTTTCGTAATTTTCATGGCACATTATCATGTGCAGTCTACAACTGCCTGAAGGGAGGTTGTAGTGGAGTGGGAGTCGGCCTCTTCTCCCAGGCAACTAGCAATAGGACAAGAGAACATAGCCTCAAGCTTCGCCAGGGGAGGTTCAGGTTGGACATTAGGAAGCATTTCTTCTCAGAAAGGGTCACTAGACATTGGAACAGGCTGCCCAGGGAGGTGGTGGAGTTACCATCTCTGGATGTGTTTAAGAAAAGAGTGGACATGGCACTTAGTGCCATGGTCTAGTTGCCATGGTGGTGTCAGGGCAATGGTTGGACTTGATGATCCCAGAGGTCTCTTCCAACCTGATTGATTCTGTGATTCTGTGATTCATAATTTGGGCCTAAAGGATTTAGAAATGCAAAATATGGGTATAGGTAGGATATATCACAACGTCAGATGTCTTAATTTAGGGGAAAAAAAACCAAAACATCAGTGTTCTTCTGTTTGGAGGCTGCAAAGCAAGCTGAGGAATAATTTTCAGGAAATGCCAAAACGGGCTTGTATTTGGTCTGCCAAAAAGCCGTGTGAAGTTTTTGTTTTCCTGTTTGTGAAGGGTAGGGTTGTGTGTCCCTCTCCCCAGCGAGAGGAAGGAAGATTTGCTGAAGCTCAGAAAACAGCCTTGATAAGCCAAAATCATGCCCGTGAATCATGACTGTGACAAGGATTGGTGTCGGTGGGCTGAAGGGGCAGTGGGATCTGGCTTCAAGAAGAGGAGGCAGCTGCCTGTTTTGATCAGTGAAACACTCAGGAAAGTGTCAGGGGAAAGTGCAGATTTTTTTTTTTTGCATTATTTGCTAAGCTCACTGCCAAATTTTGGACTATGAAAAAATGAGGCAACTGTGCAAAGAGAGGGCATGATTAATCCTTTGTTCACTAAGACCCAGGAAACACCCCACATCCACAGAAAACACTCTAATTCAATATGGCACTCTGGACATTATTTGGTAAAGGATGTCCTTAATTTTTCATGACATGGAGGACCAGAAGCTCCTGAATTGCACTTTCCTGTCAAATTAAAAATGGGATTTCAAAGGCGAAACGTATTGACTTCCACATTACCGCCCCTGAACACTCCCTGAATATGGGGTAAACATCTGGACAACTTCACTAAAGAAAGAACAGGAAACATTGATTGTGAATGTGAGAAAAAAAAAGCTTAAGTGATGAAATGGTATCAAGGAACTTCCTTCTTCCTAAGTGCTTCAGGAAGACACATTTTGCCATTGATTCATCATGTTCATTGCTTGGTTTGAGGTAGATTTGAAAGTAAAAGCACAAGAGGAAGGCAGCTTTTCACCCTGAAAAGCAATTTTCTGTTTGGCTGGGAAAAAGAAAAAAAAAAGAAAGAAACAGAGTGAGAAATAAAGCTACGTACAAGTTCAGCCCAACAGACCTCACAGACCTGAGAATGAAAAAATTTAAATGAACCACTGATGTGCTCTGATGGAGAATGCTATGGAGGAGAAAAAAATAAAAGAAAACAAAGAAACAGGATGGAGTTTCAGTGGAAGAGTGGCTTGCTGTCAACACCAGCACCTGCTGCTGTGCAAGAAGAACAAGAATTACAAGGGCCATCTCATACTCAGTGCTTCTGGGTAATGGATGCTCACCAGCTGAGGTCATGAAGACATTTTCCCCACACGTCATGCTCTAGTCATGGGTGTGTACATGTGAGTCTCACTGGATTTTCATGCATTTGTCCAGAAAAGAGCATTCCATAAAGGAATTGAATATATTTGCTCATTTTAGGCAACGTAAAAGTGTTGACAGCTGAGCAGAGGCAAGAGTCTGCTCAAATAAAGGAAGAGCTACTAGTGTGAGTCATCCCCTCCTCCCCTGACCTGGAGATGACAGGGATGGATAAACCTTTTAGGAAACAGCTCTTGACTTACAACAATAATGGCAATGCAAGAAATAATACAACATAATTCAACATTTGGGTGCTGCAGTGATTTCGGATTTGGCCAAGATTATCTACCACGCTGCTTTAATCTGTCCATGTCTGTGCATCAACAACCAATCCTGTTTCACACAGTGTATGTATGTGGTGGGACAGTGTCCCATGCCACAATGTGGTTCTTTCTGCATCTACTGCCTTTATACAAAACTGGCATGATGGACTTTCTTCTTTCTTCTGCTTTCTTTCTGTGCATCAAAGGGTCACAGGATGACTTGCTTTGTTAGTAGACAAATGAGTTTGGAGAGAACCACCCACACTTATAAAAAGGTTTGGTAAACAAGATCTACTACAGATGGAAAGCTTAGGAAAAGACTGGAAGAAAATATGGCCTAGGGAGACAGGTAAATTGCCTATAAATACAAAAAAAAAACACAAAAAAAGAGAAACATTTGTTTTACCAGTGAGTGAAGTCAAACCAAGTAGTATTAGACTAACATCATGGCAGGGAATATTTAATGCTTCACAAAATCACTCTCAAAAAGCCATTCAAGCAATTGATCAGGCTGTCAGAGAGGAATGAAGAATAATTTTCACAGGGAGTATATAAAATTCTCATCTTTTTCGCTGAAACAGGGAGAGAATCAAATCAAACTAGCTGAAATGGAAAGAGAACGACACCAACTAATATACTTAGGTACTGTTGAACCATTCCCAGATCGAGGTGACCTCGGGCTTTCCCAGATGTTGATGGGATGGGTGATGGGATTTGCAACACAGTGCTCCTCAGCTGGCTGCAGAACAAAGGAAGCATACATGCATATTTATGAGATGTGACTAATGCCTTTACCTTTCTGGAATTCCAAGTGCGTAAGGTGGCCCAGCGCTTCTTCTGAGCTTTTGTCCTAAGTGACAGATGTGTTAAGAAAACTATATATTGTCTGAACACCTTTTGAATGTATCTAGACAACAAAACCAATCCAAAAACGGATTGTCTATGGCTTAATTTTTTTTTTCTTCTTTACTTTTCCCCACAAACTGTCTCAGAAAGTTTGAAATTAAATGTTTTCAATGATTAAAAGGAAACTGAGAAAAATGCAACTGAAGTAAGTTTTGGTTTTGGTTAAAAGTGCTGTGTCTTCACCACCAGTCATCTCCAGCGTGGACAATCCATGGCAACACAGGAGCAGTATGAACTTCCCACCACCCGCTGCCTTTGGGGCGTAGGGATCCATTAATCCATTTCCTCCTGCAGACTCTGCTCTACCAGTGGTCACTGCCAGCAGGGGCATCTATACTGTAAACACTAATATATTACACTGCCACAGCTGGAGCTTATTAATCTGCAGCTTTTACCAGGTTGATATCTGATGGTGCTTTCAAGTACTAGTACACTGGTACATTTTGTGTCAAGCCAGAGCCAGCTCAGCTGTGGCAGGGTGCAACTTAACTGCAAGCAAATTTACTTGTGTTGGAAACTTAATGAACCTGCAGGGAGCACTGTGCCACAGAGGTTAGTGTGCTTTAGATATTCATGAGGAAGCACTTCTACATTGTGGTGTTGTCTAGTTACAGTCAAAGTTACCCATATTTTGAAGGCTGTACAGATACTCAGGTTGTTTCCTGATTCTGCTCTGCCCCTGACATTTCCCTCCCCATCTTTCAGCTTGCTCCTGGTAGGTTCAGCCATGTAAGAGGTTTGTAAGAGGCAAAGAATCTGTGGCTATCTTGGCTTCCAGTGGGACAAATCCAGGCTCAGTGAGAACTTATGATTCAAGGCTTTTATTGCTCTTCCTCTCCTTCTATGTAGACATAAGGGAGGAGGTGACATGACTACAGCATATATTAGAAAATCCCTATCTACAATGTTCAGATGACAATCAGTCCATTACAGGGAAATGAGCAACCCAAAGGGAAAGGAGACTGGCTTCACCATTAAAACAGTCATTAGCCATTGGAAGGGGCTGCCCAGGGAGGTGGTGGAGTCACCATCTCTGGAGGTGTTTAAGAAAAGACTGGACATGGCACTTAGTGCCATGGTCTAGTTGCCATGGTGGTGTCAGGGCAATGGTTGGACTTGATGATCCCAGAGGTCTCTTCCAACCTGATTGATTGTGTGCTTCTGTGGGAAGACAAAGGATCAGAGCACAGTCAAAAATATGTCTTCCTTTCCACCTTCTGGACATGAGTCCTTTTACTGCTCTCCAGAGGTAGATGTGAAATGATCCTTTTTTTTTTGCCTTCTGGAAGTATTATGAGGAAAGGCTCCTGACTCCTTACCAGCTCTTTAGGCATTGGAACTGTATGAAGAAGATGGACCAGAAAAACCCCAGTCATGAGGTAAGGTTTTGCCCTACATGTTTATGCTTGTTTCTCACTGAAGAGCCATCTCTGGATGGCTACATGGTAGTCAACATTTTATCCACTGCTTCAAACAAAGCATGTACACCAGAATTTTATGATCTGTTTGAGAACAGTCTTTCAACAACCTCTTTCTGTTGTTCAATCCTAATTAGCTTTGGATGCTAAAATGCAAGGGAGGCCGGCGTAAAGCAATAAAACAATGCCCACACTGCCTGTCACCGAAAGCAATGCTGCTGAAGAAGACTGGGGATACATGTTGCAAAGTAATCTAATTCCTGGTAGCCACTGGATGTATACGGGAATGGTTATTAATGCAGCAGCCTGCAGTGCAACACAGCGTGCCGTAGCCAGCAGACACTGAAAGCATTTCACTACAGCTTTGTTCAGCAAGGCAACAGCTTGAGGGATAAGAAGGCAGTAAGCATCCCTCACCTGGTCCAGAAGCAGCATTGTCAGAGGGTGGGACAGACTCTGCTCTCCTTATACCAGATTATTTCTGGCCTAATTCCATGATGATCCTCCAGATCCATGACAATGACACCAAGAGCAGAATATGACTTTGCGGCTCTTTCGCTGCATGCTGGAAAGCACTCCAAGTAATTAAACAGAAATGTGAATTAAAAAATATAGGCCTTCATTCACCAGACTTTGCCTCTCACCTCCTTCTGCTGCTTTGTATTGCTCTGTAGTCTCATTCCTACTGCACAAATCCATCTGCTGCCTGGTCTTGGGCACGCTGCTCTCATTTCCAAATCCTTGCACTTTCAGGTCTTACTTTATTGCATGCTGCTGATCCTCTGCTATGTTTAAACCCTCTCTAAGAGCAATACCCAGAATTTAACATCCTCCCTGCCAACGCAATTTGGCTTTATGCAAGCAGTACCTATATTCAGCATTCTTTTTCTCTCTAAAATAAATTTCCAGGTAGATATAGAAATATGTCATCCCTCCCCTCTTCTGTCCTCCAGCATATCTATTCCTAAAACCTGTAAATTCTAGTTGCCATTTCTAGGGCCTTACAGCCAATTAATGACCATCACCTTTGTGATCAGGGTGGAAAAGATTTGTTTCCATGTGTTATTTGGGATTAGTCTCTGTCAGAGCCTTAGGGTCCAAGTAGTGCCTCAGTCACCTCTTCATGCTGACTCTATTATCTCTTTTAGCACCGAAAAAAAACCCTGTCTTATCAAATCAGGAATTTCTTTAAGGCCATGAAAAAGTAACATCAGTAGTAAAACAACCATACAATATCCTTACTGACTACACTGAAACTATTTCAAAATCTATGGGTCAAAAACCTGTTCCTTCTGTTCCTAAATACATCCCACAAAGCAAATCAGAAAAAAAACGCACTGAAGCAAACAAGACTCCAAGGAACACACAAAGCTCATCTCTGACTGGATCATCAAGAATAACATTAAGGTATCTTGTGACTCACAGCACAACTGCCAGAGCTGGGGAACTGCACTGATGTATTTGCATCCTTGTGAACACTGGGTCCAGCTTGCTTTAAAATCCTTCCAAGTGCTAACGAAGTTTATGCATCCCTAGGAGAATATTAATTTTATTAGAGATCCTTATATTGTCAGGGAGCTGCAAGAGCAAGCTGCTCTACTGGGGAAGGCAAGCCAGGAGAGAGGGTGACAGGAAAGTGAGCTGGGACGGTGCCCTCACCACGAAGGGCTCAGTCCCACAGCACCTGAGCAAGAGCAGAACAGGTCTGGAGACAGTAATCAGGGTCAGCCAAAGGGTCAGTGACCTCTAGACACATCCATAGAAACGAGGTAGGTTCAAGGCCAAGCCAGAAAGTCAAGCCAGTGAGTTGGGTCATATTTGGCATGGTACATGGCCAGGCAAGGCAGACCTACAGCATAGCTCAGGCAGGGACCAAGAGCCTCATTGCATCTCCCAAGCAAAGGGGTGCTGCTCCCATGGAGGCATCTCATAGGTCTTTCTCACAGCAGTGTGATCCAAGGATATGGAGAAGTGCATATCAGAGCTGGCCTTGAACACGGTCAGCCAAACCCCTGGGGCAAGGGGAAGATGATAGGCAGATAGTGTCAGTGTACTCAGACCCCTGCACAAACTTTGGCACAAAGCAGCTACCTCTACACTCATAAGTCAAAGAGCGATGAGGCATAGGCACAAAAGCTGGCTCTCCATCACCCACACATGCTTTTTGATGCAGCTTTGTCCTATTCTCCCAAAGAATGACCCAGGTCCAGCATAGCACATGCCAGTGACTGTTCCTAATGGACAGTTGGGATGCTGTCACCTTCTTTCTGTGTGGGAGGTAATTTCACCATGGGGACATGACCAAACCTTGTATCCACAGGATAGATGCATTCATTCCTGAATTCTACCAGCACATTAATCTTCCCTCTTCCTACAAATCCTCATTATTTCCAGCCCTGATGTTAATCAAACATCTCAGAAATCCAACACCTTGCTAAAGTGAAATGTGATGATTACCTGTGACTCTTGAAGGAGAGTGCAACGCCAGCCTAGCTCCCACATACCTCACCTCCAATGCCTGTGTGGCTCAATTGCCTCATCCAAAGCACTATTGAGTCACACTATAATTTTATTGACTCGTCTTTTGTGGAAATTTGGAGAACAAATGGTGATTGCAAACCAAGGCCAGGACACCTGAAAGCCAGGTAGAAAATATTTGGATAAAGCAAAGCGATTTATGGGATTTGTACCCAACAGCCGCTCTAACAAAGTTGACAGAAAATGCTGAATCTTGTCACCTCTGTCAAATTAAATCAGTGATTTTGATCCCTAAAGCAGGTGCCTAACAGGAATACGCTTTTCTGAGGGAAGAAGGCAGGGGAGGAGGAGAGCATGAGAATGAAAATCAAAGAATGATTCATGGCTGCAACATTTTCTGATTAAATAATGATGGTTTGTGATAAAATATGAACATGTCCTGTTTACATTGCACCTTGCAGCATGATCTGACAGGCAACAGTAAAAGCAATTATACAAACACCATTCCTGAAATATGTTTCACTAGATACTGTTACAGATATCCAGTGCTGGAGGCTCTAAAGTCTCCCCAGAAAGTGTTTCAAGCTCCTTATCATTAGACAGCTTTTCTTAATATCTGCCCTGATTCTTTCTTGCTGCAATTTAAGTCCATTACTTCTCATTCTTCCCATCTGTAATAAACAAAAAAGCAATGATTATTCTTTTCCTCTTTGCAGCAGACTTTTATGTACCAAGAGACTGCTATCTTCACCTCCATCTTCTATTTTTCAGCTTAACCAACCCTCTTTTCATAATCTTTCCTCTGCAGTTAGGCTTGCAAGCTCTCAGATCACTCCTGCTGCTTTCCCATAAACTCTCCGTAACTGGCCCGTGTCTCAAAATGAGTGCCCAACACCAGACAGCAGATTAAATTATCCTAGTCTAATGTGATGAAGACTCACAGTAAAACCACATTAAAGAATGATTTTTAAGGAATCTAAAGCACATGGTCTCAACCCAGGCACCACCTATCACTGAAGTAAGAACTCAGACTCAAACAAAAATGTGGCATAATAAAATGCCCTGCAATGGGATCTGTCCAGCTCAGTGTGGCTCACAATCCAGCTATCTAAACCAAGCATCTGGATATGAGATGCCCTGTGGTATCTGACACATTCACATGGACCTGAGCAATATGGCACAGGCCACGTTTGAGGCAGTAGCAGACCCCACAGTCAGTTGCAGTCAATGGCATCATTGAATCCACCTTTGAGGAGACAAATACATGAATCATAATACTTCTTAGATGTCTAGTGAATATGTAGGGTGCCTAGAGTACACACTCAGTGATGCATTCCTGCTTTGGATACACCCAAAATTAGCTGAGATGACTCCCATCCCATGCATGAACTGACCTATAATGAATTCTATCTTCATGTTCTTTGCTTGTGGCAAAGTTACACAGTACTTGGATTTTCTTTTGCTTAAGATGTAAGGAAATATGGTTAAGATGTGTGATCCTGCTGAAAGCTTAGTACACGCTTGGTGATTCTGCTCAGAGCCGACATGCAGTCATTTGCCAAGCATAATAGACCAGTTTTGATTTCCAGTCTTGACCCTTCATTTTACATAAATATAACATGGGTAACTGAGCCATGCTAACAGTCATGAAAAATTAAGTTCAATTGTTTCTTCACTAGTTTCAGATGTATTTAAATCTTGCATGGACAGGGAGAAACATTGCTCAGTATCAGCAGGCTCTCAATCCCTCAGATTAGATTGTGCAGATAACGCAATAAAATAAAATAGAGAAAAAAGTTTTAACACAAAATAAAAGGGTATGCAGAAGCAGAAAGTTGATGTATTAAGAGAAAAAATAAAAAATACTTGTTTACACATCATATTATTGGACAGGATATTGCTGAGCTGATTTGGAACAAGAAGTGAGCATAGTTTTTGTTTTATGTCTGTGGCTGCATGGTTACATGTCCATCAATATTACTGAAGAAGAGCTGGAAGAAAAGAGAAACCTGAGTTTTTGAACCTGAAATGAAAGTAACTAGAAGGAACTTCATGGTACTACACTTCTGTCCACTTGAAAGTTTCTTACATCCTTCTCTGAAGCATTTGTGTTCAGGCTTATCCTACTGAACTTCAGATGCCTAATTCAGGAGCTCAGAATAGGAAGCCATCTGTCCTACACTCCCTCCAAAAGCAAGAGAGAAACAGGCACCTCCAGACAATGGTTCAGCCCATATAACATCAAGATGACAGAATGTCTTGGAAAAATGGACTTAAAAATAAAGGCAGGAGGGTAGCATTTGGTCTGTGGTTTCTGAGTCTTGGGGATATATGCAATGTGTGCTTTCCCAGTAATACGGAAGAAGGAAGACAGCAAGGTATATTCAGTTATATGAATATATGGCATTCATATTCCTTTTAGGTCAAAGAAACTGGAACTTAAAGAAAAATGTGATCATGGCATTCTTTATTATATTGGTGACAGCTGAAATCAGTTGTTATTACGTCCTTATACTCCTAAATATTCAATAATACATCCTTTATCTTTTAAAGACACAACTGGGGAGACGGTCAGGGAAAGCTTGGAGACTATAAGCAGAATTTAAGACTTCTCTGCTTAGAAAAAATAAACTTACTTGCATGTTCATGAATTCTCCCCAGTACTATTAAATCACCAAATATGACCTGTATAGTGGATAGAGCTCTATTCTACTTCCAGTAATGGCAACAAGAAGTGTGCCTTTGACATCAGTGAAAGCCTAAAGTTACAGATGATTTCCTTTTCTTTAAACTCTTAAAAAAAATGTTTCAGAAGAAGAGTAATATCCACAGGGACAGACTCTAAAGAGTAAAGATAAATGTGAACAGAGTTTATTTTTTTGTAGTTTCAGATCTATGTAAGAAAAATGTCTTCTACAGTAAATAGAACCGATGAAAGAATTGTTTCTCATAAATGGACAGCAGTGTTGTCTATAAAACAAGAATGATACATTGTCACTCACTAGGCAAAAAAAAGTAAGCTATGGAGAATATACACAAGATGGACCCACTAAAAATGGAGCTACTGAAGTATTTATCGTGGCATAAAAAGCATAATAATTTTTTGAACCACCATATAAATCTTTTTTTCTGAAGAGTCATTTTAAAAAAATGTAATAATGAAGTTGTGGTTTATGAAGAGGGCATGGTTCCTTTAGATGTTTCCTAGTCTTCTAAGATAATTCACAGAGGACCTTGATCCCAGTCTGCTCCACAGTCTCCCCATTACCTGTCCAGGAAGGCATCTGGATAGCAGTAGTGCAGCCTTGCACTGAAACTGTCTCCCTCCACGAGGGCCAGGAACCTACCAGCCTCCCCAATGTCTACTCAAGGGACTCTGCTGGCATTTTCTATTCCAGAGTCCTCCAGGATGAGCTTCTGTGGGACCAAAGAGAGCTCTAATGTTGGTACCAGAAGAATATGAGAGTGCTCAACTGGAGGTGGGCATCTAGCACTTGCTTTTCAAACTTGGAGACATCATGTTTGGGGTGCTGGGTAGTTTGGCATGACCACCTCTCAAAGATTGAGTCTGTGAGGAGGAAGAGAGGAGGAAGACAAAACTAGTCTGTGGCACCCCTAGCTCCTAACACTTCCATCTCAGCTGGCACAGACATCACAGTTGTCTTCAAAGGCATTTGTGTGCAATAAGGCACTTTCTTCTCCTTGCCTGTTACCGGGATCACAGTATCAGAATATGAATTCTCTATGTTTTAGCAACATAACAAGAAGCCCCTGGCAGCAGAGCACTCAAGGAGCAGTGCTTTCTTTGCCACTGTACTTGTGAACTTTGGAAAAGCATTTGGGAGCTATGTTTCTCCTGGGGCTTTTTGTGGACAGAAATGTCTCTTCATGTTTTATACTATGCACTAAAGGGCTTGCTTTGCATTTGGAGCACCTACTTCAAGAGAGTTTGGTGATGGATTTTCACTAGAACCTAGAAATAATGTAATGAAATACATGTGGTTTCCTGATGTTGACAAAAGATTACTCAGATGCAGTACACAGGAATATAGAAAAAGCTAAGCTGATGCTGATGTTAATTACTGATGGCCTCCATAGACCATGAATAAGAAGACAAGTCATGACAACTGGTACTACTAGGTTGTAACTGTAGCAGAAAAAGTTGTTAAAAGTGTAAAAATCTGAATTCCAGACAACTTTGCATATTTACACTATCTGAGTAGAGGTTAAAACCACCCCAGGGTTAGATTTTCTACTTACACTGAAACAATTCAAATAGAAACCAAAAGAATCATGTTGCTGGAAGTCTGAGCAGAACCAGGCAAAGTGTACTTCCCAAATTCAGCTTTTCATATGCTCCTAAGGAAACCAAAACCTACTGGCAAAGGATTTTCATTTGGTCAATGTCTGAAAGAAGCTTCTCCCCATTTACCAAGAATGGTAATGGGACTTCTCAAGTGTAACCTCAATCTCCTAATTTTTGGATTAGTATAATTGCACTGGGATCACTGGTGTAATTTTTCATTACATCAGTGTTAATTGTAATGTAGAAACTAAGCCTGCAGAACTTGTTGGCTAGGGATTTGTGTATCAAGAAATACAAACAACTGTAATGATAAAGTACTGGAGGGTTTACTAAAACAGAACTGGTATCTGGCTTACTTGGCAGGACTACATGGATTTATGGCTGCCTATCAGTATTTGAGTGATATACTGGACAAGACTGCTTCCAAAAAAACCCATATTTTGTCCATGAAATAATTTTATCCTCTGGCAAATAGGTGCAACTCTCACAAAAGCACTAGGACCTAATGAATACGTAGGACCTATGTCTCATCTGGCCGTGTACGTTTCTAGTTCTTTATAGGTTTCATAGCCTGAATCATTGGACTGAGTGTACATTCCTCTCTTAGCCTGAACATAGTGCATAAAAGGAAGCAACTGCACCAAAACAAATTAAATATTAATTTCCTACAAAACGACAAGTGCAAGGCCCAGTTGAATGTTTTCCAACTGTTTTAACAGCCTACAAAGATTTGGATCTTTCTCTGTAGTTGCCAGTCTCTTTTGTTGACCAGAGGGTCCATAGGCACTCTACAACCCAAACTTTGCTCTTCTGTTAGATGACAAAAATCTAAAGTAAGCTCTCTGTCAGACAATCTGTGTCCAAAATACTTGTTTTATGTTAGAGAAGATCACAAATACATCTAAGTCACTGATTTTTAGCTTATGTTATGCCACAGTTTTTACATTTTAAAAAAAGCCAATTATAAGATCTTCACTTTATCTCACTAGTAAATCATGTTTGTTGGATTATAATCAATAGCCAAGAGGTAAAATCGGTTCTCCTGATGCTTTCTAACTATCAAGTATAATGAAAAAAATTGGCTTGCTTGATATTAGAGTCTAATAAAATACGATGAATAATATTTAGCACTAATATTTTTTCTTTTTTTTTCCAAACTTCTGTACAACTATTAGCATAAAACTATGCATTGAGTGCCTGTGTCCAGGTGTTGGCAGGAGTGGCCTCTGTGGAAAGAGGCCATGGGTTGGCCTGTGCCAGACACAGCCAGTTCCATCCCTTTAAGACTGACAGTTCAGCCAATTTTCCACTCAAGTTTCTTCCCAGTTATCAAGCCCATATCTCACCAGTTCAGCTATATGTATCCACACCTGATGTGCTACACATCCACACACATACTTTGTTGTTTAATCTCTTATTATAATCATGGTAGAATCACTCAACTCCCCCCGTAAAGACTAGGGAATGAATCAGATGATAGATAGCTCCAAAGTACGCATTTACTGGGAGGTCAGCTGAATCTTTTTCCAGTCTCTACAGACTACATTGAGTTGGCAATTAAGTTGCCCACACACAAGCATCCAGTATCATTTGAAGTGACATCCAGCTGCCAGCCCAGGAGGCTGTGGTTTTCCTGTAATTCCTGTATCATATCTCACAGCCTTACATGGCTGTTTGGGATTCCCAAGTGCATCTCAAATGGCACTAGATGACTGTGTTGGGCAGCTGAATTGTACCATCCATTTCCATCAAATATAAAGGGAATTTAGACACTCAAATCAGATGTAGGCCCCTACAGATCAGACAGATAAAGTCAAGTGTCTTCAATTCAAACTGAACCCCAACCAACCTTACTCCTTCAGGTGTTTAGGGAAGCTCTGATACACATCATGTTATTGTGGACCAGGTGTAGACACTGAAAACACATTTTCTGCGGCCTACATCCATTCACATTGTGCCATCTGATCTGAAAAGCCAGTGAGAACTGTGCTTAGTCACTTTAGTCCATGTGAGCAAATGAGGAGGAAGCCTATTATCCCCAAACTGTTGCAGATATGCACACATGCATCAGCCCAGTAGGGAATATAGAAATGATTAAATACTGCCAAGACAGGGTTGAGCTGCCCAGCCTGAACTCAGCAGTGTGTGACGTAGAAGAAACTGAAGAGATGTCAGAGTTGACCATACAAGAACAAGCTATGGCCTAGCAGCAGCACCTCTTTTCCTACGAATCTTCTAAATAAGGACAATCCTTATGTAGCAAACGTTTCTCTGAAGACCAGGAAGTCTTTCTCACCACCTTTGTCTAAGAAAATCCTTTATCCTCACAAAGAAAGAGATGCAATTGCTTTCTCAAAGTAAAATGAAATCCCATTTTGTCCCACTCTCCACTGAACTCCATGCTTTTAATTCTTCATTTCAAAATGCCTTCAAGAGCTTTGTGTGCTGCTGAAGTCAGATTTAGTGAGGCTATAATTCACTCTCTTTTCTCCTCTTGAACATAAGTTGTACTTACCTATTCCTGTTCTCTAGTTCTGATAGTGCCAGGCCATGACCTGACAGCTGTACTACAAATACGTCCTACCAGTCCTGTGATTTCTTTCAAGAATATGGAAAAGACCTTTGATCAAAATGCTTCCAGGATTTGTCAAAATGGAAATAAAAGTAATTTCATTTTCTGTAACTTCTTTCTCCTTACATATAATTTTCCCTTCATGATCAATATAGTTATTAAAACACAATAGGGGCATAAGCATTTACTTTCTCAGCTACTTCTGACCATTTCAGATGCCTGTAACATTTAAACTCAGCAGGCAGAGATGACTTGTGATTTTGGGGGCAACAACAGATTTCCATAGTGGAAGCCAGAAACCCAGCTGGATTCTCTACTCAGCACAAAAGGATACTTAATATTTAGTTTTAGGCAAAGAAATCAAACCCTAGCTGCCTAGTAGTTAAGTGCTTTTTTGAAGGTACTTGTCTATCAGCATGAAGGAAAGATGTTCACCTCTAGGGCACTATTCATCACAGACTAAGGTAAAATATCCAAGAGAAGCAGGATGAACTGCTTTCCAGAGGTATAAGCAAAGGAAGCTTAGCTTGTCTTGTACCAGCTGCCTAAATTTTAAGTACCAAGTCAGATGAGATGATGCTGTACTGACTATAGGTCCCTACAGTGTCCCCATGATAAAGAGGAGTTGATAAACTGATGTTTATGAGAACCAAGCAAAGCATAAAGGCACAGAAATCAGAATATAAATCCCCATACTGGAATTCAATTATTAATTTCACTGTAGCTTTGAAAACCAGTGTGGCATGTTTACTGACACTAATTATCAAAACTTGATGAAACACCTCTGCAATGGCAGCACTGTTTGGCTGGTGTCCCTGTGCCAGAAAGGAATCACTCAGAAAGTGAACAGAAAAACACTGCTGCCTGCATGTGAAGGTTTCCAGTGTGAACACTGACCAAGCTCAACCATTTTGCTACTTGATGAGATTTGACAAGCTCACAGACCAGTGTAATACCACTCCAGGCTATACAGCTGGGACTCCAACTGCCATACTTATTTTCTGCTCCTGATTTTCTTCAGATCCAGGTTAGGTATACATGTCCAGGACACAGTGCTAATATTCCCAACTTCCTGATATTCCTAGCCCATTAAGAGGCAAGTTTAAGACCATTTCTCAAAGATTTGACCTTTGGGCAATGAAATTGATTGTATGTGCCGCTACTAGGCACAAGGATGACTCTTAAGTGTGGTTTTCTACTCAGTAACCAAGGATTTCCATTCATTCCTCTGTTAAATGAGGCCATTAAGAGAAATGTAATTCACGAGTTTATGCCACTGTCACTGAGGGAAAATTGCTTTTTAATCTCTGACCCCTCAGAATGAAATTGTACCCTGGAAAGAGATTTTGTTAAACAAATGGAATAGAAAAACAAAAGACAGTATGTGATTTCCTTCTGCCATCTCCGAATTGTCACAGATCAGACTTGTTCAGCTTTCCCATGCAAAATCCTTGCCTTTGAAATACTGAATCCAGACCAGTGTGCATAATGTGATGGATATTCCTAAATCTTGACTTTATTATACAGTCCCAGTGCTGGATACCACCAAGGTGAACGATCAGTAAACACTACAGCTACCCACTCATCTTCCCACCAGCCAAAGCAGCTTCATCACCAATGCCTCACCACTAAATCTGCTTCCAACCCTTCCGTCATATCCTCCCCTTCTCCTCCACTCTTGCCCTTTCCATTTCCTCCTTGAGAAAGGAGTGATTTGTGCTTAAATAAAAAGTAAGCTCAAAATAGACAATTAAATTTTTTTTTTCCTTCCAAAAATCCTACTGGTCATGGTTTATAATAAAAGAAAGAAATATTAAGGTATCACCTGTCTGAGTAAACCCTCTCTTTTTGATGGTACCAATGAAGAGATGTTCAGCTGTGATTACAAATAGCCTGAAAGATTTTACCTTCACGTACAACAGCACCCCACTGCATGACATCCAAAAGCTCTAAACAAACCTTTTACCAATAAATATTTGATCACACAGATCCATTATTTGTTGAAAAAAAGGTAAGTTTAAATAAGCGTTATGGCTCAGACCTCACTGAGGTTAAGTTGCTGCATTCACGCAGCTCATTTATCACTCGGGCTGCCGCTGACTTGAACACCGTTTCCTATGGTAAGCAGCTGTTTTGTAAATGGGCTGCATTAAAATACAGTAAAAAACCACACACAAACAGAAGTTACTTCAAAATAAAACACTCTTAAATCTGAAAAATCAGCCTGTCTTTCACAGGGAGCCAATGGAGCAAGGGGAAAAGGAAGCACAAGTTTTATCCCAACCACTTGCTGCTGCTGCTGCCTATTTGTCGAGGGAAGGTAAAGGGTGAAACAACTTTATTGTTCAAAGCACTGCCCCAGACAGCCTTGCTTGCTGGCCACAGCACACTGCCAAGACAAAAGGAGTCTGAAAGTAGGGGCAGGCATGCAGCAAAGAGCTGCTTCAGGGCTCTGTAGCGGTACAGACCATGTGGGGGCACATCTGACAGGTGATACAGATATCCCTGTGTGGTAGGCTTTAAGTAATCTGGGGCAAGCAAATTAGTGGGATCATACAAGGGAATGGACTGCTTGAAGCAGCAGTGTTGCTGGCAGCCATGCATCAACAGAGGAGGACTGAGAGACTGGAATTGAGAGTGAACATGAAAAGATATGACTTAATGGGAGAGGGAAGGGGTGGGAGGAAAACAAGCGCTATGGAGGAGAAATCGCTTTGAAGTTGAAGAAATCAGTTCTGAGTGGGAAGCCCAGGCAGAGGTTTCTGAACTGAGCTGGTGTGAGTGTGTTGCTGTGGACTGAGAAACCAAAAGCAGAAAGGGACTGAAAATTAGTTGTTTTTTGAGACATTCAGCCAATTTGGGGAGGACTTCTTTTACTAACTGAAGATCACAGCATGGAATCATGAGGGCTCTGGATGGGGGCAAAGTTTCCTTCTGCTGCTGAAGAGGGGGATTAAGGCTCAGTCATGTAATTACAGAGTCACTTCAGTAATGGCTTTTGCTTGGAGTCCTCACAGAGCTCTGAGTTCCTGTTACAGCTTTAACTCAGCTCCCATCACTGTCACAGGCAGAAACCGCCAGAAGAAAGAATAGCTTCATAATCCCCCGAATAAAACTTCCAAGTGCTAATTACCCAAAGAATTACCCAAACTCAGCCATGCTCATACTGACAACAGACACAGCTAAGCAACAGCAACATGAGGTTGATTGCATACGCTGCATCTTATAGTTAGCAGTAGATTGTTGTTACATCTTGGTCCCAAATCTGCCTTACAAGCATCTAACTTCTTCCTGTCCTAAGACATTAAGTAGCTACTAAGCTGCATTTGCATCGAGATATTCCAGCTGCACCAGTCCAACGTGGCTCTGCAGTGCAATTGCATCGTATTGTGGTGCTAACTGGCTGTACACCATAGTTTTAAAACTATTAGCTTTAAAACGATTTAAGGGCAGTGTAAGTCAGGATCTTAGGGCATACCCATAGGGAAGAGGAGAAGACAATCTTCATTATCACAGTATTTCTAAGTAGCAAGTGCTTTAAGAGGCTAGCATGCCAGGAAATTTCAATCACTCTGAGAAGGTGATTTTGGAAACTCAGATTTTCTTTCGTTTTTAAAATACCAATGAGTTATTTGTACAAAAGTTGAAGCCAGCCCTTTATCGTGGTCCCCAGGCAATAAGAACTCTCTGCAAATGTCACAGATTTATGAGGCTTTTCTCCTTAAAGCTCCAGCTTTCAAAGTGCCCCTCTGTGTAACCCTGAAAGCCAGACCCAGCGATTGCCTCTTTACGGGAAAAAAACTCATTGTTCTTAGACTACACAAGTGGGTCACTGAACTGTTGCTTGTCTTTGCGATGCCAGTGAATCCAAATTAGCTTGACTTCCACAGAGGATATAGAGAAGGAAAGCAACCAGCATTAATCAGAGCAACACAAGCAGCTCTTCCAAAACAAATTAGCTTCAACAGTCAGCACACAGAGTCCTTCAGTCAGTGTGGCCAAGCTGAACTTAGGCCAAACTTCGCATCAAAAAGAGTAACTGGTTTAATATGTATCCGTGGAGTCTGCGTTTGTTTCTTTTTCTTCCTCTTAATCCATCTGCAGGAAGCTATGAACGAACTGAGTGAAGTAAAACTGCTCATCTCGTCGCAGCCAGCTCCTCTGTGTGATGTTGATCCCACCTAAGCTTGTCTCAAAGGCAGGTACTGAGACCATTGGGTGTCTAGATCCCCTCTTTTTTCCAATAAAAGGATAAGTAATGCACATAGGATTTGTTTTCCCTTGAAATCTTTGCAGGTAACTACTATCATCTGGACTTTATAGACAAAGGAGGAAACAGGCATCTCCAGAGAGGCAGTCATAAGACCTATGTTAGACATCTCCTGTAAGGTGAGATAAAACATGCAGGGGAAGCAATTCCTCCTCCTGGTTGGTGTAAAGGGAGTCCAGACACCTAACTCAGACATACATGCCTCTACCACCTGTGCTTGGTTCAATAAACCCTTGTCTTCCAGAGAGCAGTTTGACCCCTGTTAAAATTGGTATTTTAAGATAGGTGCGATGAATAATTTTCTCTAGGGGCATGAACAATGACATTTCTGGAGACAAGTCCGGGCCATTGGTATTAAATGGCAAGGGTTGTCATCTCTGCTTAAGGTCCAAGAGATGAGAACCTCACAGGAAGGAAAGGCACTGAAGCAAGTCCACTGCAGGAGATTACTTCTGGCTTCTCTCTGTCAGACTTGTTTGCCTCTCAGTCATTTTTTAAACTCGACTTGTGTAGTGAAAAGTAGGACAACAAAGTAAAATTGTCAAGTTTCCGTGACCAAGAGGGGTTTTGTATGGCAACAGGCCTCTGTTCTTCTACTCCTGGATTCAACATCCAACATTAATGTTTTCATCTGAATTTTGACCCTGCATGTTTCTACACATAATGCAGTGGCCCAGCTTAACTGTTGCCTGTAGTAAAAATAAGTTTAAGCACAAACAATTATTCTGTAATGATAATAATTTAAAATGAGGGGAAAAAAAAAGCTGCTAATAATTAAAAAAAAGAAAAAAGTGTTTCTTCCAAAGCTCTGACAGCTCCCACTAAACCTTTTATGCCTCTGGGATGTAATACCTTTTTTGCTCATGATTAATTACAAGTTCATCTATCACATCCACTATTGCAGCACAGATATAGCAAGTACTTATCAACTAATATAAATTAAACAGTGCTGAAATCAGAACATATATGATGATTTACAATGGCAGGGAAAAATTTATGGGAAATAAGATAAACTTTTTCTACATCATGGATAGGCATAATTGTATAGCTGGTTTTCTATATGGTCCATAGAGTCTCTGTAATATCTGACCACCAAGAATCCTTAGTGAATTTACTTGGCGAAGCAAGAAAGTGTTACTATCAGGGGGTGAAGTCTACAGCTGAAAAGAGGGACTACAGACAACAGTGTGGCTGCCAATTATGGTACCCAGCATGGACTCAGGAACTTCCTGTGGCATCTAACATCAAGAGCTTAATGATAAATTGAGAACATGTACTTTCCTGAGCTGTATGATCCTTCCTCTTATAACAACAGTGCCCAACCCTTTTACTGAGACAAGCTGCCTCATGTCTGATGGAGACACACAAGGGCTGCAGATGGGTGTCTCACCTCCGTATGGTGACCAGCGAAGAGTAACACCTACCTGATTTTGCAGCCTGCATGTACACATCCATTGAAAAGGGGGAAGAAGTGCAGGCCCATGGCCTAGGAGATGGCAGGGAACAGAGAGGAGGGAAGCAGAACCATTTTCACAGCTGCCTACTGCTCCCTTCCCTGGGCTGAGAGCAGGGGCTGGCTGTGGCCTGCACTGAGCCAACCAGCAGCCTTGTCCAGCCTGAAAGTTGGCCACCACTACCTTTCTTACCATATCACAGAATCACAGAACCAATCAGGTTGGAAGAGACCTCTGAGATCATCAAGTCCAACCATTGCCCTGACACCACCATGGCAACTAGACCAGGGCACTAAGTGCCATGTCCAGGCTTTTCTTAAACACCTCCAGAGATGGTGGACTCCACCACCTCCCTGGGCAGCCCCTTCCAATGTCTAATGGCCCTTTCTGAGAACAAATGCTTCCTAATGTCCAACCTGAACCTCCCCTGGTGAAGCTTGAGGCTATGTTGTCTTGTCCTATTGCTAGTTGCCTGGGAGAAGAGGCCGACTCCCACTCCACTGCAACCTCCCTTCAGGTAGTTGTAGACTGCAATAAGGTCACCTCTGAGCCTCCTCTTCTCCAGGCTAAACAACCCCAGCTCCCTCAGCTGTTCCTCATAGGTCATACCCTCCAGACCCTTCACCAGCTTGGTCGCCCTCCCTCATATATATTTCCCTCATATGTTCTCTATTATTGTTTTACAGTTTTGTGGTTTGGCTTGGTTGGGTTTTTTTTGTGGGTGGATGAAGAATTTAGATGTGGGACATGAGAATTCATGTAAAGTAATAGAACACTACTGTTATCACACACGTCTCAAGATGAAGGAGCACCTTTCAAAACTTAAAATGCATACAAAGGAGCTCAGCAGGAAGGTATTTACATTTGTTTAAACATTTCTATCATTGCAGGGAACCTCAATGCCTTATTTTGTACTAGTTAAAGAAAAGCTACTTACTGATGCTTTGTTATGTTAATGTACAGGTTGGGACTGGTGCTCCAAGTTGTATTTTTGAAGGGAGTGTGCACTGCATTATATGCAAACATTATGCTAAATAAACAGTCACTTGCATGACAGAAATCCATTCATTAAGGTCTATAGTTAAGCTTGAACGTTTCAGCAATGTTGACATCTCTGGTTTCTCAATTTATGTATACATTTGTCCATATAAAAATACTACATATACACATATTCATATACATCTATACATATAAACAGGGATAAGTAACAAATGTATGTAAGCCAATCTGCATTTACAGGACAATCACACTATACTAGAGGTTGTAGGTAACAGTCAAATACATTAATGAATTGGCAGTTTAACAAAAGAAGGAAAAGTACTCAGTAAGATTTGAAAAACAGTCTGTGCTTTTCATCTCTGCGCAGCACAGAAGAGTGCAGAGAGAATTTAAAGTGTGTAAAACTATGGCAGCTCCCTTGAAAGCGGTTCACCCACAAATCCGCCTGGCTGATCATCCTCCCAAACCCATCCTAGATATTTCTGAAGTGGCCCAGATCACACACACAGTCTGGAAGGATGACCTATATCCCACTGCATGATCCATACGTACGCAACTGGCACCAACATCACTTCCTACAAAAGCCCTTGAGGGCTGTGTGCCCAGGACCCTTCTTGTTACATTATGGGGACAGTGTCCTTTTGGATGTAAGATGAGCAGGTATCACGGCACACAACAAAGGAGGCCTCATATGCCATTTGACAGATCCCAGGCAGCATGCCAACAACTGAAATCACAAAAATTTCACCTTTTTTTCTGCCCATATCTCACGGAACCTCATGAAAGAGGTGGCAGAGAGCAAGCTGGGGTTGCACGCATTTGCCTAGTGATCCTCATCCAGCAGTGCACCGGATAGTGCACTACCTGTCCTCTACAGGAGATCTGGATTGCACATTTTCTTTGGCAGCAGAATTTCTCTAAGTGATGTTTGTCTATACAGGCTTGTTTCAAGGGCAAGGGAGACTGTGAAGCGTTTTCCCATAAATACCAGTCAGTACACATTTATACCCTTAGCAGTGGTTGACTCACTGGCTATATCTTCATCTTGATCAACATATTTGAGGAATAAAGGACCTCTTAACTGGGCAGGCTATTTCAGCAGCTCCTGCTGAAGAAAGCAGACCCTTTACACTGTGCTGCGTTCATTTTCTGCCTGACTACTCTTTGACCTTCTTAGCCAAAATTGTCATTAACTCATTTGCAGCTTTGCAATCGGCTCTACTGTCAAGTACTAAATCTATTCTTGTCTCATTTTAGACTTCATGCAGTAAAAAAGCAACAGGCTATTTTCAATGCAGGATTAATCGCAGGGTGACACACATTATCTTGACTATATATGCCTTTAAAACGGAAACGTAGTGAAGACCACACAGTTTCTGCAAAATCAAAGTTCTACAAAAGTTGTTCTTATTACCTACCATTGGTAAAGTATGTTTCACCAGAAAATGAGCTTTATATAGTTTTAAAATCACATTACTTCTTTTTAGTGGAGTAAAATGCCTGTAGTTGTTACTCCTTTGGTCTGGAGGTTTGCCACAGACCTTCAGAACTCATTCAGTCCAAGGACCAACAAGGAGGCACTATGTACTCACATGGACCTCAGCTACATTTTGTCATAACGAGACTCCAGATACATGAAATTCACTCTGGACTTCAACAAATTGATTTATGATTGAGGAAAAAGGAAACCAACAGCTTTTGTTCTGTCAACCCAATGCAAGCAATAATAATTTTTTCTTTGTTCACTTCCCCCCCCCCACCCCCTTCATCCCAAGACAGTATCAACTATAGCCATCGAACAGTTCTTTCTCGTCAAGCTATTTTCAAAAAGATTAATGTTTGTGTGTGTGTGTGTGTTTTATTCTTGCTCCAATGAAGCAAACGAAAAATCCAAACAAAAACCTACTCCCAAATTGCCTTTAAAAAGTGGTGTACACCATTCCCATAGCAATTATTCACCAACCACATCATGTCTTTTGACAATTCAGTTGTTTTTGAAAAGCACTGTTGCCTGATTATAGGAAAACACTCCCATAAGAAGCACATATAAACTTAAATGATGCACTTTTTGTGATGTCTTTCCAAGAACAGTAGCTAATTGTTGAGTTACCTACTGGGAAATGTCTCTTTAATATGCAGATCTCTTAATGACTACTCTAATGCAAATTGTGGATGCTACAGCAATTTAATCATATATATAAGAAAAAAGTTTAGCTCTTACTTAGTGTATGCTTTATCACCTTTCCAGGTAGCACAAATCCAATGCAGCCCATGTGCCATGTGGTTCACAGCCGTCAAGTGTTCTCTGTATTTAAATACAATTACTGAATGTATCCGTAGGGTTTTTTAGTCCCACTTACTTGGTGCTGACTGGCTTTTGCCAACTGCTCATTGGCTGATTCTACATTAGAAGATGCAGTCTCAATGTTGGCTTCAATACTATCTGCAAATTAAGATAATAGAAGATAATTACAGGGTACAAACCTAAAACAAAGACTTTATATGAACAGCAATTCAGCAATTTACTCACGGGCATAAAGAGATGAGCAGCCTCTTGTTTGCAAGCTGTAGCACTACAGGGAAATAGGAACCCCACCCATTTTGATGAGCACTTAACCCATCAGTCAGAGGCAGTATGACTGACAGCTCCCCATGTGTTCCTAGACATGATGGAGCTTAGCAGCTCATCCCATTCCCACTGAAACCACTGGGAAGACTGATAAGGAATTCAAAAGAAATCAGCTCGAGGCTTGTAAATTTACTAGATTGGAGTTAAAACACAGAAGGGACATGGCAGATTGTATCTGAAATTATCTCATTATTACAGCTGAGGGATAAGATTCATCTGAGTACATGTGGCCATCCCCAGGTGTCTTTACTTGAGCAAGTCACCTTGGACACTATCACAGTCAACAGAAAGCAAGTCCATAGCGTGCAATTCATCCCACTCTACAGTAGCTGCTGATGCTGATCAAATCAGGCAAATCACCATCTAAACTCCTAGATCACATTTCCAAGCTGCAAGGGAGGTCTGCACAGATGGCTCAGATTGAGACACATTGTCAGCACCTAAAATTAAGGGAGAAGAATCTCACCCTAGATTGCTAGGTCTAATGTTGGGGGAAGCTGGAGGAACCATGAGGAATAAAATGAGTCTGGAAGCTGGTGAAGGGTCTAGAGCACAAGTCTTATGAGGAGCAGCTGAGGGAACTGGGGGTGTTTAGCCTGGAGAAAAGGAGGCTCTTTACAACTACCTGAAAGGAGGTTGTAGCAAGGCAGGTGTTGGTCTCTTCTCCCAAGCAAGAAATGATAGGACAAGAGGAAATGGCCTCAAGTTGTGCCAGGGAAGGTTTAGATTGGATATCAGGAAAAAGTTCTTCACCAAAAGGGTTATCAAACATTGGAACAGGCTGTCGAGGGAAGTGGTGGAATCACCATCCCTGGATGTATTTAAAAGCCGTGTAGACGTGGTGCTTAGGGACATGGTTTAGTGGTGGACTTGATAGCATTAGGTTAACAGTTTGACTTGATGATCTTAAAGGTCCTTTCCAACCAAAGTAATTCTATCATTTTATGATTCTATGAAAGAAAGATTATCAGCTACACATTGCAGCTGGCAGCTCCCCACTTCCATCAAAGACAAGTATTAACTTTGACTCCAGAGCTGCACTTAGAAAGCAAGACAACTATGGTATAAAACCTGCAAATAAGGCTTAGTATTTCAAGCAGAAATCTTGACCAGCTTGTCCCCTAAGAGATGTGCAGCCAACAATTTTTGGCCACAATGGGAGAACGTGTGCACTTGGGCTGCTTCTCTGGGTTTTAGAGCAGACATTACACCACGGAGTATATGAAAATGGTCAGGAGGAATTCAACCACAGGTAGAAAACTGAGAATCCGGTTCCAGGGATTTATCTAGCCCTTAATAAGATTAAGGAAAATTCTTCAAATGATGGTATTAGGAATTGGATTAAGATGTGCCACAGAAGATTTAAGTAATTTATTCTTTTATTTTTGAAAGAAAGAACATTACTCAAACCGGCCACTTTTGTGAGGGGTAAAGAAATGAGGGTTTGCAAATAAACTGTGGAAAGTGGTTGTGTTCAGGTTTTGGCATTGTGACATGAAATGGTGTTCTAAGTCTATTAATGCAATTATGCATTTCTGACAATTCAAGAACAAAAAAAAAAAGAGCAAAGAAACCACAAACCAACAGAACCACGGAATAAACAAACTTCAGCTTAACACTTGGAAACCTGTTAAAAATCTTGTATTACACCTGAGCGAGATGGTTTTCCATTCCTTTTATTTTAGATTATGCATGCTATAATACAGAATAAAAAAGCTACATGTCAGGCACTTTTATAGATTGGTATGCCTTAATTTTATTGGCCATATCCAATGCTTCTCAAACCATTTTTATTATGACTTTAACACTCTGGACCTTGGTTGGCATCACTGACCTCTTCCCAATGCTTTCCTTGCATTCAGGAAGTGTCATATTTTTCTTTTCAATACCAGTAGAAGAAAATGGTGCTGAATTACCACAAATGACAAACAGAAATTTGAATGTCACACAGTAGTGAGCAGTGGTTTTGGCATGTAAGTGGATTTACCCAGGGTCTACTTCAAAGAAGTGTGTCTGAGAAACAAGATGTTTCTTGCAAGTAAAGCATGGCTGACAGATTTCAACCTGTCACTGGATAATAATGAGGTCCTAGGCAAGTTGAAGTTCATGAAGTTCAACATGCCAAGTGAAAAGTCCTGCACATGGGTCAAGGCAATCCCAAGCAAAATACAGGCTGGGCAGAGAATGTTTGAGAGCAGCCCTGAGGAGAAGGACTTGGAGGTTATGGTTGACAAGAAGCTCAACAGGAGCCGGCAATGTGCGCTTGCAACCCAGAAAGCCAACTGTATCCTGGGCTGCATCAAAAGCAGTGTGGCCAGCAGGTCAGGGGAGGTGATTCTTCCCCTCTTCTCCACTCTCCTGAGACGCCACCTAGAGTAGTGCGTCCAGTTCTGGGGCCCCCGACATAAGAAGGACATGGACCTGTTGGAGTGAGTCCGAGGAGGACCACAAAGATGATCAGAGGGCTGCAGCACCTCTCCTGTGAAGACAGGCTGAGAGAGGTGGGGCTGTTCAGCCTGGAGAAGAGAAGGCTCCGGGGAGACCTTCTAGCAGCCTTCCAGTACCTGAAGGGGCTACAGGAAAGCTGGAGAGTGACATTTACAAGGGCATGTAGTGATGGATGAGGAGTAATGGTTTTAAACTGAAAGAGGGCAAATTTAGATTAGATATTAGGAAGGAATTCTATACTGTGAGGGTGATGAGAGACTGGAACAGGTTGCCCACAGAAATTGTTGATGTTCCCTTCCTGGCAGTGTTCAAGGCCAGGTTGGATGAGGCTTTGAGCAACCTTTTCTAGTGGAAGGTGTCCCTGCCTGTGGCAGGGGAGTTGGAACCAGATGATCTTTAAGGTCGCTTCCAACCCAAACCATTCCATGAGTCTATGATTCTAAGTTTACAAGGAAAACACTACTACCACATCTCCACCAGTACTATCACTGTCAATTGGTATCACACTCCTGTTTAAAAAGAATAGACGTCCCAGCTCCAGGGCTGGCCCTGATGTCTTTCCAGCCAGACATTGAGGCTGACCCACAAATCAGTAATTGGTCATTCTACATATTTTATAGGAGTAGCAGTAAAGGGATATTTGATGTTTTCTGGTTAGACTTGAGAAATAGTTGAGAAGTGGTAGATCTATGAGCTAGATTAGCTCTGTAGGACAGGGGACTGCTTTCTTTCTCTGTTTGCATGTTAAGTCAGTGCTGCGTAACTGTCACCTACAAGCCCTGGTCTAATTTCCAGCCCTGTGTATATGAGCCTCTCTGCATACAGGAGCAACAGGGCACAAGGCAGAGGAACCAAAAGAGTTAATATATCATTAACAGAGACAGGATGCATCAGCCAGAATAACTTGTCCCTCACCCAAGATGACAAATTCTTAGTTGCCTGGTTGGTGACACGTATTTACTTCTACGGTTAGGCATGACTATATGATGCATATTTAAACAGATGCCTAAAAAAAGTATACATGTTCTGTGGAAGTCCATAACAACTAGCAACTGGGACAACACCAGTTTACATCAACTGAAGTTCAGACCCTGATCACTCAAAGCTCCAACCTGCCATAGCTTTCCTACAACCAAGCTGTGACACGTGTTAGGATGGAGAGAAACGAAGAAAAAAACAGGTAAAAAAAATGAACTAAAACTAAGAACGTATCCTGCTGGGACAGCTGCGAATTTTAGCAGGACAAAGCCTGGCCATGTTTTTGGGTTACAAAATACAACTTTATGTAGGAAAGCACCTCCATGTATTAAGCTACTTTGTGATGGCGTTTGGAAGAGATGGGGGAATTTCAGAAATTTGGAAGGGCTGGAGGGAATGTTCTTGACAATCAATTCATCAAAGTAACAGAACATGCTCATGCATCTGATGTTTCCCAGGATCTTAGTGCAGACACCCTTCACCACTCAATGCCTCTTAAAGGCTGATTATCCTCACAAAATTAATCATTTAGATATAGAAGAGCTACAGGGGAGAAATTGATGAAAGCTATCCTACTAAAACAAGAGTAATCTTTCTGTGCTTCTCTTGGGGCAGAGGGAAGACACAGCAGGAGCTTAATTTAGCTTCCTTAAATGGCCCTCCAGAGGAAGCTAGCACTTTCCGCTGCCTGCAGGGGGGCCTAAGGAGATTTGCCCTCATTAGATAAAATTAAACAGTGTGAACGCCCCCTTAGCGCTGCATGGAATGGGCTAATCATATTTTGCAAACACCATCTACATTTTTCCCAGCACAGGCTTTCACAAGTAGGATGGATGTGTGCTACATGTCCTATATGAGTTGTGATGTTACAGGAGGATGCTGGACCCTGGTGACACTGTTTCTGCTCATTTGTTCTCCTAACAGGGGAATACCAGCCTTGGAATAAGAAAACATCCCTTTTAAAAATATATTTGTAGGAACTTGTAATCTTGAGGCACAGGGGGAAACTAAAACAAACAAAAAACCAAAACAGCTCTAAAAATCTGGGAAAATGAGACATAAATATGTAACACAATTTAACTAGATATTTCTGCTGACTAACACAGGAAATCAAGGGAAGGAAAGAGAATTTGGGTCAATTCACAAGGAAGTAAGTAATAAGTCAATGATGTTAATAAGTCAATCATAAATGTGTCACTCACAGCAATTTGAGTGCATCTTTGCTGAATGCTAGTGACATTCACTGCTTCACCTTGCTCACTTTCAGGCTCCTTACCAAGGTACCTTGCTTGGGGATGGAGAGGGAAATATTTCCAGGGAGGTGGTAGGATCCTAGGTAGACTGAAAAAACCTACTGGAGGGGTCTGCCTTTTCCTTTCTCCTTTGGCTTTGGTATGAAGGGACAGTGACTTTGTTCCCAAATAGGTGAGATAACCCAGCCCTGGGTCTGGGATTTTCCAAAGAGCCTGAATCCCACAACAATTTTCTGTCCTCAGTCTGTGATGACAAATTTACGGTACAGTTTGAAAACAAACAAAAACCTTAAGGCGATGTGATCGCCACTTTATTAAACTGAGGGACAGGACTGCACCAAAGCAGATGGTAGTTGCAAACAAATGCACCAAGGAATTAAGAAAAGTTTTCTCATTTTCAAGCTAAAACACATCATTTCAATAGGAGTAGTGAAAGCAACAGAGCTAACGAGCTTCTAGATGTATTTTGATATGATTTTACGACACATTTGTCACACAGAGACAGAAACCATGATGACCTCAAGAGCTGTCTTTCAGCCCTATCTATTTACTTGTCTTCTGAGATCAAGTCCAACAGGACTCCTATAGGTGAAATTACTGGTGTGACAGTGGCTGGAGCGGGGTTTTTGTCCTAACATATCAAGGAATCACCTGTATGACCTGAGTCTTTATAGTGGCAAAAATGCACTGGTTTCACAAGGCAGCATTTTCAGTAAAACCACTTGAAAGACAGGAGAGTGAGCTTGTGAATGAGAATTTTAAAATGCTCCCACTTGGCAATAACCAGAATGGGCCCCTTCAGATTTCACAGTATGCTTTTATTTTTAGCACTTCAATAAGCTTAACCCTCTTTTGTCAGTATAATTTCTGATTGAAAGTAATCAACACAACATATTGCAAAGCACAAAAAAAAGGAGCATTTTGGTAATGTATGAAAGTTTATTTCCTAATTAAAAGCCAAATTTGGGGTGAAATGGCTTTCAGCATAAAAAAAAAAAAATGCCTGTTCTAATTGCCATGTACTTGTAGAGTTTTAAGTGAGCATCATTCTACGAACAAAAGACCCTCAGGCTTTTTACAGGCACAACTGTGGATGTTAAGGGGAAGGAAAACTATGGCAGTTCTTCCAGAGTGAAATTTAAAATGGCTTAGGGATGGTCATTTGCAAACTTCAATGTAAACGTCAAGTTATAAATTCCCTAAATGAGAGGATTTATAAAATAATCTTGCCCATATGCTAAATTAAAGCTAAACGGGTCACATTGGCTTAGATTGGTGCAACAAAATACAATTTGCAGCTCCAAGAGTCATCAGGAGCCATGGTCATTGCTTCCAACAAAAGGCAGATAGCACCCAGATTTCTATTTGATTTTACCAGAGCTCTAATTCTTCCACATCGTAACACACCATGACCCTCAGAGGTAAGGTCTGAGGCACTGAACAACCACTTACCCTAATTTTCCAGGCAGGCCTGGAAAGACTATTTAAGCCACCCTAAAATGTCATAACCTTCTCTTCCTGATGGTCAACAGTCCAAAGCCACAGTCTGTATGAATAAAAGTGGCTATAAGGCAATGGCTGAACACCAGCATAAATTTGCAACACTTCAGCTCCTGAGTGATTTATACTGTCCTTGAAATGCATCTTGGAAATGTCAAGTATCTGCTACATATGTATGTGCTGAAAAATGGCATCACCCTGCCAGAGGTTTACCACGCCTGCCAGGATGCATCTTCCAGGGTTTTAAAATTCAAACACTGTCCTACGTATGTGTATTGGAAAATAGCACATCGTACCAGAGAATAAGGTACCTCATATCATCTGCTCTGTGCTAAATGGCAGAGTGCAGAAATATTAACGCTTCAGCAGATGCAAAGCAATTTACCATTCCTTCTTACAGAGACAAGTGGTCTCAAATTACTGATATTTACCACAGGAGAAGAGTCAGCATATGAAGAGTGTCCTGAGGGTGCATGGTATGGCCTCTGTCCTCATTGCCTGGTGCACACTTTCAGCTATCTATCTGAAGTACCCACAGTTCCCATACGATGCTCACATATGCCTTCAGGTAATCCAAGGCTCTAGTTTTAATTCCACAAAATTTGCACGTAGGAGGATATTATATCATGGCAATAGACCAGATTCCTTTTTTTTTTCCCATTTTCCTCCTTTTTCTGATGAAAAAAGGTATTTCAACATGACATCTTTAGTGCAGAAATTTATGAGTATGTCAGATTTTCTTTTTCTCCAAAATAATCGCTGAAAGTAATTTAAAGAGTAAAACAGCACTCAGTCTAAGTTTGATTGGGAAATTCCAGCTACTAGTCTGTAGCACGCTATTTCTTTTTCCTTGTGATGTAAATTTAACACTTTTTTTAAATTCTATGACATCTAAGTTAAAGAAAACATTATTTCAAACTGCAATAAGATATGCTTCTTTAAAATGACAAAAAAGAAAGAAAAGATCGGAATAATTATATTTATTTTTCCAAATGCAGCTAATGAATTGACACAGTTACAATAAATACCTTAATTTCACTGGCATGCAGCATTTTTCAGAAGTCCACTTTTGTCTAAAATTAACACAACACTCACCTTCCATCACACAGCTGATGGCATAAGCTATTGAGTCCTACAGCTCAGTCAACTGATGAAAGAAGTGTCAGTCTGAATTTGTCACAGGAGTAAATGGGGATGGTGGGAGTGTTGATTAATAGAAATAAATATGCTTTTTTTTCTGCTTGCTGTCGTGGAAAGATCATATATTTTACCTACAAAGTAAAGTCACTGATATTTACAACTTGCTTGACCTCTTGCTTTACATGGCTCGTTTGATTTACTTAACCTACTCCAGCCATGGCCTCTCAAACACAGTCTGTCTGTGGCAGCGTATAACACCTCCCAGCAGAAATAAACCACCCACCTGGGCAGTTTCTGCCTTTATGACATTTTCTGCTCAATTGCAGCATTACTAGAAATTTAGAGCATGGTAGCTCCAACTTCCCAAAAATTACTTTGGATAAATTGGTGTGAGAAGAATCCTGCTGGTGGCAATAAACATCATAAAAGGAAGAGTCTTGTTTCTTGTACAAAATTCGCTGGCTCATTAACTGTAAGTATACCAGCCCAATCACATTACAAGGGTGAAACACTGAACAGCAGACAAATCTTCAGGTGTTAGCAAATTTGCAAGTGTAGAGTCACTCATTATTCTTTTCCTTATACACCAGCATGTTCTATCTTACCAGCACTGTCAGCACTAGAACTAAATGTAAGAGTCCACATACAACAAGGGAAGACATAAAAACTCACACTCACAGAGAGGAGAAACAGGAACGAAGCACAAAAACTCATGCATTTTTTTGTGCTGCCTATTATTTCGAGTAAGATGAGTTGGTCAGAGATCATGGTAGCCCACACCTGACTCCAACAATTCAGTTGTAGCAGCAGTCATCAACCTGTGCCTAACATGAAACCAAGTATCTTACAGACTCTTCAGTGCTGTCTGAAGCCAAGGACGTGTGAAAAATGATAGTGGAGGCCACCACTGCTGCAGTCCAGATAAACAGGGAGAGCAAGGCCAGTGGTATACAAAACACTGTGATCTTAAAATTGTTGCCTACAAGGAAATTAAGGAAATTGCACAGTAATACTATGTAATTTCAGCAGCTGTGGTGGTTTACAATAAAGCTTCACTAGACTTAGATAACAGAACAACAAACTGATGACTGGGTATACACCTGTCAAAGAAACTGGAGGTTTCTTGGGAAGTGGAACAGATTATCACTGATTCAGATATACCCCAATGTACCCTTCCTCTACGGGCTGTGCTCTGTAGTGGCATGTAACTCCATGTCTCAACAAGTGGCTGAAAGCAAGTGAGCCAAGAGAAGATTCCCCAATTCATCAGGAACCAATAAGAACATAAATGTACCTATTCACATAATAGCCTCCTCTGAGATCACTTAGGAAACTTAACCAAATGAGAGACTTTGCAGACCACATTCAACTGAATGTAGATATTAAAGCTGTTACACTCAGGTATTCAGGGACTATTCTCCAGATGTGTTCATTTTCTGCAGATGTCCCAACTGAGACACATAACTCAGGAGAGTTTAGTTAAGGATTCAGTTAAAAGATTTCCAGCTCGGCTTGCGTTAGCACATCTGACAACAGATTCTTGGTTGTGCTCTTCAGGCAGTCAAACTGGAGGAGGACATGTGCGGAAGGGTGCTGATGGGATCTCTTGACTCTTGACAGTGGTAACACGTTAAACCAGGTCAGAAATGCAACAATGATAAAACAGGCAACAAAGCTGAGCTGATTTCACAGGAAAAAAAAACAACAAAAAAGCCCCAAGCCTAAAAAAACCTCCCCACATTCCAAAGTTTCTAAAATAAGCAATACATTTTCATTCATGTAAATATATTTTACTTTGAAGGGGGTTTATTATTATTATCATTGGGCAATAAGTGACAATGTGGTGTGTCAGTGAACACCAGCATTACTGGAGAACTGAATGTATTGACACCATCAGGAAGTTCTTCCGAGACTGAAGGAAAGCACCAGCTGCCATGTTTATATTTATCTTGGCACGTCTGTAGGCTCTAGCCTGGCAGATACCATGTAGTTATGTTTGTAAAGTGAGGGAGAATTCACTTTTGATCACGTTATGAAGTTTCTTCACCCTATTATTTTCAAATATAAAATGCCCACACTTCAAGAGTGAAGTGAAAGGTTAGCACGACCAAAACCTATGCCTGGATAAGTAATGGAAGAAAAAAGAAAGTCTGAGGAAGCATATTTTCCTTGATACAGTAGGGTCGTGTTTCAGCCAGTGGGATTCGCTGGGGAAAGATAGATTTGTATATGTTTGGTCTGGACAAAGAGGCAGAGGACTGGTAAATTAGTTCCTGTGTCTCTGCTGCTGTAATCTTAAAATAGATGGCCGGTATGTGATCTAGGGATCTGTTCTCATTTCAGGGACCTGCGGAGGTTACAGATACACTGGCAGAAGGTTGGTTCCATAACAGTCCAACAGAGGAAGAAACAGTCCAACTGGCGGCCGGTCACTAGCGGTGTGCCCCAGGGCTCAGTTCTGGGGCCAGTGCTGTTCAATATCTTTACAGATGATCTAGACGTAGGGATTGAGTGCACCCTCAGCACCCTCAGTAAATTTGCAGATGACACCAAGCTGGGTGGGAGTGTCGATCTGCTGGAGGGTAGGAAGGGTCTGCAGAGGGATCTGGACAGGTTAGATAGATGGGCCGAGACCAACGGCATGAGGTTCAACAAGAACAAGTGCCGGGTCTTACACTTCGGCCACAACAACCCCATGCAGCTCTACGGGCTGGGGGAAGAGTGGTTAGAAAGTGGCCCGGCTGAAAGAGACCTGGGGGTGCTGATCGACAGCCGGCTAAACATGAGCCAGCAGTGTGCCCAGGTGGCCAAGAAGGCCAATGGCATCCTGGCCTCTATTAGGAATAGTGTAGCCAGTCGGTCTAGGGAAGTGATCGTCCCTCTGTACTCGGCACTGGTGAGGCCGCACCTTGAATCCTGTGTCCAGTTCTGGGCCCCGCACTTCAAGAAAGATGTTGAGGTGTTGGAGCGAGTCCAGAGGAGGGCGACCAAGCTGGTGAAGGGTCTGGAGGGTCTGACCTCCGAGGAACGGCTGAGGGAGCTGGGGTTGTTTAGCCTGGAGAAGAGGAGGCTCAGAGGTGACCTTAGTGCAGTCTACAACTACCTGAAGGGAGGTTGTAGTGAAGTGGGAGTCAGCCTCTTCTCCCAGGCAATTAGTGATAGGACAAGAGGACATAGCCTCAAGCTTCGTCAGGGGAGGTTCAGGTTGGACATTAGGAAGCATTTCTTCTCAGAAAGGGTCATTAGACATTGAAAGGGGCTGCCCAGGGAGGTGGTGGAGTCACCATCTCTGGAGGTGTTTAAGAAAAGACTGGACACAGCACTTAGTGCCATGGTCTAGTTGACAGGGTGGTGTCAGAGCAATGGTTGGACTCAATGATCCCAGAGGTCTTTTCCAACCTGGTTGATTCTGTGTAACTTCCCAATTAAATTCTGTGTAAAGTAAGTGGTGAAAGTTGAATTAGAGCAGTTTACATAAAGGATGTAGATCTTGCATGTTATTTTGGCATAACTAGTAAGGTTACATATACAGGTAGGATGGAAAAACAGCTCTTCTAAAATAAAAACAGAACAGCATTTTCTCCTGATGTGGGGGGAAAAAAAAAAAAAAGCATTAACTGTATTATTCAGGTCATCTTTATTCTCTGTTACAAGACAAACAGAAGCCTACAGAGGTGGACAAATATGCACTGCCTTCATCAGGTACTAATACAAATACTGACAGCTGTGTTGGTGACACTTTCTTCAGAGGAACTGGTGATTTAAAGATTCTCTTCTCCCTAACATCAGTTATAAAATTGATTTCATGGAGCTATGCTTATCTATCCCAGTACGGCCAATGGAAGAACAAGCTTGCACCTGTAAAATAGCGATGTTCAGTACGAAACACTGGAAATGTTTCAAGCTGTTGAGGCACTTGTAGTTCAGTTGAGTGGCCATCTATGACCATGGGAAGGAGTGATTGTTGCTCTAGCAACCACCCCCAATGCAATTTACTTCTTACAGTGCCTAGAACTTAATCCTTGCCGTGGAGGCTTTAACTGAAGAACCCTTCTGCTACTATGAGAGTGAAGTTTAGCAGTGGAGGTGGCCCTCTTCTAGCCATCTTGAGATCTTGCCATGTTTACGTCAGATCCCCAACGTTATCAGCAATGCACTCCAGAACCTCCTGGATTATTTATACCCTGCTATGTTGTCCTTCCAACAGATATTGGGGTGGTAGAAGTCCCCCATGAGGACCAGAGCCTGCAAATGTGAGGCTGTTCCTGTCTGTCTGTACAGGGCCTCATCCACTTTGCCTATCTTCTTTTTAATCCTACTCCACAAACTCTCCATCAACTCCTCATCCATCCCCAGCCAGAGCTCCATGCACTCCAGCTGCTCTCTTATATAAAGGGCAACTCCTCCTCATCACCTTCCTGTCCTGTTCTTCCTAAAGAGCCTGTATCCTCCCAATGCAACATTCCAGTCATGGCAACCATCCCACCACAACTCCATGATCTCAACAAAATCATAGCCCTGCAACTTCACACAGATCTCTAACTCTTCATGTTTATTCATGTATATTAGTGTACAGGCACTTTAGAGATGCACCCCAGAATGCTGAATTCCTGGAGAAGGTTTGAATCATAGAATCATAGAATGGTTTGGGTTGGAAGGGACCTTAAGGATCATCTAATTCCAACCCTCCCTGCCACGGGCAGGGACACCTTCTACTAGGTTGCTCAAAGCCTCATCCAATCTGGCCTTGAACACTGCCAGGGAGGGGGCATCCACAATTTCTCTGGGCAACCTGGGCCAGTGTCTTACCACCATCACAAGAAAGAATTACTTCCTAATATCTAATCTAAATCTACCTTCTTTCAGTTTAAAACCATTACCCCTCATCCTATCCCTGCATGCCCTTGTAAAAAGTCCCTCTCCTGCCTTCCTGTAGCCCCTTCAGGTACTGGAAGGTGCAAGAAGGTCTCCCTGGAGCCTTCTTTTCTCCAGGCTGAAGAGCCCCAACTCTCTCAGCCTGTCTTCATAGCAGAGGTGCTTCAGCCCTCTCATCATCTTCGTGGCCCTCCTGTGGACTTGCTCCAACAGGTCTATGTCCTTCTTATGTTAGGGCCCCCAGAGCTGGACACAGTACTCTAGGTGGGGTCTCACGAGAGCGGAGCAGAGGGGCAGAATCACCTCCCTTGACCTGCTGGCCATGCTTCTTTTGATGCAGCCCAGGATACCGCTGATGCAGCCCAAGATATGGTTTGGGTTATTTGTCCACAATGGTGCCTTCTAGGCACCTTGCTGTCTAAATGCAAGTGCTAGAGGTGACCCTGCCCAGTCCCCACTGTGATGACTTTGTGAACCCTTCCTGCCACACCACCCCATGCCCTTTCTTCAGCAGTCCTGTCCATTGCTCCCTCACAGGACTGCTGGTTGCGCTGTCCCTCTCCCATCATTCCTAGTTTAAAGCCCTCCTTATGAGGACAGCCATCCTATGGGCAAAAATAGTTCTGCCCTGCCTCGTGAGGTGGATCCCATCTCTCCCCAGCAGATGCTGATCTGCAAACAACGTCCCATGGTTATAGAACCCAAAACCACATTGCCAACACTAATTCCACAGCCAATTATTGATTTCTCCTCCTCCCCTCTCTTCCTTTTCCTCATACCCTTTCCCCTCACCAGCACTCTATGTAATGAAGCTGCATGGGGATGCTTTTACCAAGAGCTCCTGAAAGATTGTGTTGAAAAGACTCTTTCTGTTGATTCAAAGGTAACCTAGGCCACTAGCTGGTTTTGGCTTCAAGGGCTTGGACTCACTGATACTGTAATGCTTAGTTAAATATTCATATCAAAGAGGTGCCATGATTAGGAACACAGGCATGGCGTTTATTTGCAGAAGATGTGCTGCCCCGAGTCTGCATTTCCCCTCATCTTTTCCTCCTTGCATGACAGAAAATGCTCTCTACCATAGGGAGTATTATGGATGTGTTCATTAAGGAACTGGTCCACATGCTAGCAAAACTGCTTTTAGTTTTTTGTAAGAAGTATGGGTTACTCTGCCTGTGCCATTCATAGACCAGACAAGCTCTTCTCATTAATTCTCTCCAGCTTAGGTGAACCAGAGAGCAGTTTGCTCTACAACCCTGGGAGCATTTTGCTGAATGGTGCACCTCACATTCCCTGGATATATATTTTCCCCGTGTTTTCTAAATAAGTGCACACAGAGCTTTCATTTCATGCATGTAAGAGGAATGCATTAAAAAAACAAAACAAGTGCCAAGAGAACCGTCTCTTATCATCATTGCTTTTGAAATTTCACTGTGGGGGTTTCAAATCCCTTTGCTTCCTGATTCTTGATCTCACTTCCTTCTGTGTAACACGAATATCAAAAGACAAACAGTGAGACCTTTCAGCAACTGGTTGGGAAGAGACCTTGACTGGTTGCCAGGCTGAAAAGACACTCATAAAGAAACTATTAAAAATCTGCTGCAGTGAAACAAGAAGAAAGAACATGTCAGATATAAAAGCAACAAAAACCTTATGCTGGCTCAAAGACAAAACTTCCTACTTAGTCTAACTGTTTCTCACAGGCAAGTTAATACTGGGGTCACTTCTATGCATGGGCAACATCTTAAAATCACAGAATCACAGAATCAGTCAGGTTGGAAGAGACCTCATGGATCATCGAGTCCAACCATTGCCCTGACACCACCATGTCAACTAGACCATGGCACTAAGTGCTGTGTCCAGTCTTTTCTTAAACACATCCAGAGATGGTGACTCCACCACCTCCCTGGGCAGTCCCTTCCAATGTCTAATGACCCTTGCTGAGAAGAAATGCTTCCTAATGTCCGACCTCAACCTCCCCTGGCCAAGCTTGAGGCTGTGTCCTCTTGTCCTATCGCTAGTTGCCTGGGAGAAGAGGCTGACTCCCACTCCACTACAACCTCCCTTCAGGTAGTTGTAGACTGCAATAAGGTCACCTCTGAGCCTCCTCTTCTCCAGGCTAAACAACCCCAGCTCCCTCAGCTGTTCCTCGTAGGTCAGACCCTCCAGACCCTTCACCAGCTTGGTCGCCCTCCTCTGGACTCGCTCCAACACCTCAACATCTTTCTTGAAGTGCGGGGCACTATAATAAATATTGCAATAATAAATATTGCCTTAAGAAAAGGAGTTACAAGGATCTTAAAGCTAGCTAATGTATGTTGTCATGTCCCTCAAGGCATTAACATCTGATGCGCTTTTAGGAGACGAATCAGGCTCCAAAGTTATCTATGTACAAAAATGAGCTTCCAAACATACATGAATAAATAAATAAATAAATAAATAAAAGTTGGGTTTGGATATCATCTTGATTTTTATCTGCACCTGTGAATCTGAGTGGTGTTTCTCAGTGGGATGCAGGTAGCTCATTTCAGTGTGAAAGGAGATATCTTATGCTAATGGAAATTTGCAAAGGTATGAGCTTGGCAAGGAAATCCAGAGTGATTAATAAACAGCAGAGAAGAGTTTCTTCTTTTATGATCTACATATGGCTGTCTTAGGACTTGATCCAGTGCCCAGGAGCTCCAGTGAGAATTCTAGTTGAATGCTGAAGGTTAGAAATATCACCACAAATCTTGCTTCTCTGGAGTTTAGGTCCCTCAACGTGGCTTTAGGACTATTAGCTCTCAAATTTGGAAGTAGACACTTGCTTCTGAAGCACTGCACAGTGTTATCATACATATACAAAATAAGAGATACAGAAAAAAAGTTATTGTTAGCTTCATCAGAAGACAGCAGTGACAAAGACAAGGGCCAGAGGGAATTTAAAAGGAGATGATCTACTGTGTCTTATCCCTGTATTCACAAAAAGTGGTGGCTGTCAGTGATGGGCTGCTTTTAAAGATACGGGTTACTCTCATCTCTTTTTCTAAGCTCTCTCCACCATGTTCCTAGCCGCGGGTAGCTGGAGAGCGAGAGGAAGTCAACTAATTGGCAGAAGTTTCAGACTATGCATGCGAGCACATCATGATGTTAGGCTACTGTAAATTTAATCAGACACACCCTGCAATGTGGAAAGAAAATTCCATTTAGGAGAAGCAAGCTGCTTATTTCTCCACCACCATCAATAATCATAACAATAATTGCTGCTTCTATTGTTTTTTAATTACAGTTCCAGGTAGAAAGGAAAAATTGGATCCCTTTCCAGTTAATGTTATATATTCTCCAGCTTCCTTTTTATAGTCGAAACAGAACGGATTAATCTCACTGCAAATTCTATTTTATGCTAAATATGCCAGTTAACTATCCTTAAGATGAGAACCCTATTGCACAGGGCAGCTTGTCAGATCAAAACATCACTGGATGTACAAAATGCTCAGAACACAGGAAAAATAGTCACAGCATCAACAAACAACCGCTCGTGAGGGAACACACAACATCACAATGGAATGGTGTAGGAGGGTAATAAAGCCCATACTTTAACGGTGATACCTACCTATTGTGTCTCCTTGCTCATGCACCATGGAGGCCAGGTCTTTTATGATCTGGTTCACATCCAACATGTCACTCTGAAAAGACAGCAAGTCTACCATTAATGATGAATGGATAATATCCAAGCATAAAAGGCATGTTCCACAGTCAAGCTTTGCAAAGAAAAAACAAAACCAGAAAACCTCGTCTGTGTGGAATTAAAAGAAGAAGTTATAGTGCTCCCATAGTAAACCCAAAAATCCCCTTAAACAAAGCCATGGTTTGCTGGATTTAAGTCAGCCAGTTGACTCGAGATTTCTATAAGAAACAAGTAGAATGATCAGATTATATGGTTGCTTTTCAGAATTGTGGAGAACTAAGAGAGAAAAAAAATAAAAAGAACATCAGCAAACCCTCCTCTTTCTGAAAAAGCTGTTTTTGATGCAGGCCATTCAATCCAGAGTGCAGATTCTTACATAGAAAAAGGCCATCTTTTAGCATAGCATCCATCTGATAAAATACTATTCGTAAACTGATGGAGATATGATCAAAAACTCACTGAATTTGAAATCTCATTGGTAAGGCCATAAGGAAAGACCTGTTTGATGAATGGATTCATTTATACGTTTTCAAGTGTAAGGAAAAATGTAACTAGATTTAGCACTGAAATTTTCTTAGTTAAAATACAGTAAATTGCCAGTGAGTTTGTTTCCCTCATTTCTGAACACTTACCGTATACAAATGTGAGCATATGTTGAGTTCATATGACACTGGCTCTTATTGAAAGAATTAATCTAGCAATAATAGACATAACAATATAGATACTGCTAAATGCAGTACCAGTAAGGCAACATTAGCAGAGCAGAAAAAAAGACACTCAAACAGGATGTATTTTGTTAAGCTGTACAAATCACAGAATCACAGGAACATTGAGGTTGGTAGGAACCTCTGGAAATCTTTTAGTCCAACACACCTCCTCAAAGCAGTCAATTAGAGAAGGTTGCTCAGGGCCGTGTCCACTTGTTTTTTTATATCTCCATGGATGGAAACTCCACAGACTGTCTGGCCAACAGTATGTCCATGTATCCCTTGTACTGGTGAACCCAACACTGGTTGTTTTCTGAAGCGTTGAAAACATTTCCTAAGAATCTGCTTCTCCTGAGGCTAATCGCACAGTAATTAATTTGTCTGCTTTGTTCCTGTTGCAACTCTAGTCCATCATGCCAAAAGGTTGGATTGCTTCCACCCTGCTTTTAAAGAACTCAGCATCCCTACCACTGGCAAATTTAGAAAACTGTGCAAAATGAATCCATGCCCTTCTACTGCAGTTTGTTATGAGAATACAAGTGGCATAACATTACAGAATTACAGAATTACAGAATCAATCAGGTTGGAAGAGACCTCTGGGATCATCCAGTCCAACCATTGCCCTGACACCACCATGGCAACTAGACCAGGGCACTAAGTGCCATGTCCAGTCTTTTCTTAAACACATCCAGAGATGGTGACTCCACCACCTCCCTGGGCAACCCATTCCAATGTCTAGTGACCCTTGCTGAGAAGAAATGCTTCCTAATGTCCAACCTGAACCTCACCTGGCAAAGCTTGAGGCTGTGTCCTCTTGTCCTATCGCTACTTGCCTGGGAGAAGAGGCCGACTCCCGCTTCACTACAACCTCCCTTCAGGTAGTTGTAGACTGCAATAAGGTCACCTCTGATACACACATTTAATCATATAATGCAATAGAATCGCAGTAATTTGCAATGAAGCCTGGGAGCGCCATTGTGAATTCTAGAATATACCAAATAGTCGAATAACTGAAGAAGTAGGAGAAACAAAAGATTTAAAAAGCTGTGAGAAATCATAATAAAACAAAAAACAAAAACCCCAACCAAAGACTGGGTAATGCATCGCAAAATGCACTTCATTCATTCACTTGTCAAGCATAATGAATCTTTAATTATGTATGGTATTATTCATAACTTGTAAATACAGCAGAATATTTTGCAAAAGCAATGAAGTTTAAGTAACTTGAGACTGCACTTGAACACTATGGTAGTAAATCATTGCCAGGAAATGCAGAGAAATTCGCTGTGATTTTTTGGAGGTGGGGTAGTTGTTTGGGTTTTTTTGGTAAAAATATTTGAAAATAGAAGGCTAAAGTTTATCAATCAAAATGTGAAGAATTGAGAACTAACTTTAATGTGTTGTTCTGCTCTCATTTAACTGCTTAGTAAAAGACGATTAAGGAAAAATTAAACAAACAAATAATAATACCAAAAGAGCCCAGAATGCTCATTTGTCTCTCTTGCCTAAATTGCCACTGACATCAGTCTTTGGCTTCTGTTACTTGCAATATAAACAAAATTCTTTCTACCCTTCAGTCAGTCTGTTTTGTTCTGCTTCTTTTACAATGCTTTAAGTGAATGCAACTTAAAACTCATAAATGTGCTTTTGCACATATGTTTGGTTAGATAGACGTTATTGCTATATATTGAATTATACATATCCCCACCCCCAAGTATTTTCATTGGAATAAAAGAAGAGGGCGATTCAGTCTAAGAAAGATCAAATGATGTATTGACTCTTCATAGCGTCCTCCTCAGCTAATTTAACCACAAGGAGTTGGGCTGTCTGCCTCCTGATCCCGGGATATTATGACGAGAAGGGAAGAATGAGAAAGAAAATTCAATCCTGCATATGAACAGCACGGTTTCAGATTTGCCATTTATACCCAGGTACTCGGGACAAAACAGCCATCTACTGCTGCAGAGTATAGATCCTTTTCATAACATTGTAACAACACTTAAAATTACTGTTTAGCAAATATGCATTAGTTAAACCCAGCTGCTGAGTTGTTACGAAGGAAAAAATGTGACTACTGTATTTAAGGAAAAACAAACAGTGGTGAGTTGTAAAGCACAGAGCACAAAGCAATCTGACCTGAAGCAAGGAATCTATTGAATAATTTAACCTGGCAATGTGAAGTTTCAAAGTCCCTGATATATGTAAGCAAAACAAAAGAAAAAAAAGAAGAAAGAAAAATAGCCAGAAATAAAGGCCTTCCATAATGGAATACACCTAGGAGCTATGTTCCTGTTCCTTCTTGCCAGGTTAGCTCTATCATGAAGTACCTCTGAACTTGCCAGGCACCAGAGTTTGTTAGAAAAATCAGATTGCCTTTGGTTTCCCACGTTTGCACATACTATGTGGAATTCACAGTGAAATGCAGCTCCTCATAAATCCCTTTGACTCCACAGAAACCAGGAGTACAACAGCCACCTACCATTCCAAAAATGCTGTCTGCCTGACAGCTAACTGGGCTGGAGTTTCTTGGGTTGCAACCAACACCAGCCTTTCTTGTCTGGCAACAATTCACTCCCTACATTCTGCAGCAAGAGGGAGACATTTAAATTGTTTCATCTAAATCCTTTCTTTTTTTTCTTTTTCTTCTCAAAGAAGAAATCTATCATACAGATTAGTAGACAGGATTTAATGTCATCCATGCTGGAACAAAAAGGATCAAGCCTAGTCAACAGTAAAATCACAGAATCACAGAATCACAGAACGTTAGGGATTGAAAGGGACCTCGAAAGATCATCTAGTCCAACCGCCCTGCCGGAGCAGGATTACCTAGACCATATCACACAGGAACACATCCAGGCGGGTTTTGAATGTCTCCAGAGAAGGAGACTCCACAACCTCTCTGGGCAGCCTGTTCCAGTGTTCGGTTACCCTCACTGTAAAGAAGTTTTTCCTCATATTTATCTGGAAGCTCCTGTGTTCCAGCTTGCACCCATTGCCCCTTGTCCTGTCAAGGGATGTCACTGAGAAGAGCCTGGCTCCATTCATGACACTTGCCCTTTACATATTTATAAACATTAATGAGGTCACCCCTCAGTCTCCTCTTCTCCAAGCTAAAGAGACCCAGCTCCCTCAGCCTCTCCTCATAAGGGAGATGTTCCACCCCCTTAATCATCTTCATGGCTCTGCACTGGACTCTCTCTAGCAGTTCCGTGTCCTTCTGGAACTGAGGAGCCCAGAACTGGACAGAGATGGCAAAAAGAAATGGCAGTAACTAAAGAGAAGTGGCAATAAACAAGTCATGCAGATGAGAAAACCAGAGAAATGAAAGAGTTGGAGACCCTAAAGATCTGGAGGATTAACTCTCACTAGGGACAGAGCACTGGAACAGGCTGCCCAGGGAGGGTGTGGAGTCTCCTTCTCTGGAGATATTCAAAACCCACCTGGACGTGACCCTGTGCAATGTGCTCTAGGGGAACCTGCTATGGCAGGGGGTTGGACTAGATGATCTCCAGAGGTCCCTTCCAACCCTTAACCGTTCTGTGATTCTGTGAGAATTAGTTTGGAAACTTCTTAACAGAAAGTACTAGGTTAAAATCGTAGGACTTTTTGAGTCATTTAACCTGACTCAGTAAGTGAATAATGTCACTGTAAAGTACTGAGTTTTGGGGAAAAAAATCTGAAATTTCAACTCTGGCACAGAAACAGGTAGAAATATGATTTTGCAGATAAACTAGAAATCTCCATTTCCCATTTTTTATTTTAACAAGACCACAATTTCAACATTTTTAAAATTAATCTGGGAGCAAGTCGGTTTTTAAAACCCAGACATTGTTACCAAGATGGGAACAACTTAATCATAAACCCCAGCAGTCCATTTCCCCATGAAACAAACATTACTGAGGTATTTGATACCTCATGTATGAGGTATTTGATACCTCCAACTTGATAGCCTTTTATGAGGACGTAACCCGGTGGATAGATGATGGTAAAGCTGTGGATGTGGTCTATCTCGATTTCAGTAAAGCGTTTGACACGGTCTCCCACAGCATGCTCGCAGCTAAACTGGGGAAGTGTGGTCTGGATGATCGGGTAGTGAGGTGGATTGTGAACTGGCTGAAGGAAAGAAGCCAGAGAGTGGTGGTCAATGGGACAGAGTCCAGTTGGAGGTCTGTGTCTAGCGGAGTCCCGCAAGAGTCGGTACTGGGACCAGTACTATTCAATATATTCATTAATGACTTGGATGAGGGAATAGAGTGCGCTGTCAGCAAGTTCACTGATGACACAAAACTGGGAGGAGTGGCTGATGTGCCGGAAGGCTGCGCAGCCATTCAGAGAGACCTGGAGAGGCTGGAGAGTTGGGCGGGGAGAAATTTAATGAAATATAACAAGGGCAAGTGTAGAGTCCTGCATCTGGGCAAGAACAACCCCATGTACCAGTACAAGTTGGGGACAGACCTGTTGGAGAGCAGCGTAGGGGAAAGGGACCTGGGGGTCCTAGTGGACAACAGGATGACCATGAGCCAGCAGTGTGCCCTTGTGGCCAAGAAGGCCAATGGCATCCTGGGGTGTATTAGAAGGGGTGTGGTTAGCAGGTCAAGACAGGTTCTCCTCCCCCTCTACTCTGCCCTGGTGAGGCCGCATCTGCAATATTGTGTCCAGTTCTGGGCCCCTCAGTTCAAGAAGGACAGGGAACTGCTAGAGAGAGTCCAGTGCAGAGCCACGAAGATGATTAAGGGGGTGGAACATCTCCCTTATGAGGAGAGGCTGAGGGAGCTAGGCCTCTTTAGCTTGGAGAAGAGGAGACTGAGGGGTGACCTCATTAATGTTTATAAATATGTAAAGGGCAAGTGTCATGAGGATGGAGCCAGGCTCTTCTCAGTGACATCCCTTGACAGGACAAGGGGCAATGGGTGCAAGCTGGAACACAGGAGGTTCCACATAAATATGAGGAAAAACTTCTTTACGGTGAGGGTGACCGAACACTGGAACAGGCTGCCCAGAGAGATTGTGGAGTCTCCTTCTCTGGAGACATTCAAAACCCGCCTGGAAGCATTCCTGTGTGATATGGTCTAGGTAATCCTGCTCCGGCAGGGGGATTGGACTAGATGATCTTTCGAGGTCCCTTCCAATCCCTGACATTCTGTGATTCTGTGATTCTGTGATAAACCCCAGCAGCCCATTTCCCCGTGGAATGAACATTACTGAGGTATTTGTCAAGACAGCAAATAAGTAAACCTCCTCTCACTTCCACTCTCACACTTAGTGGGGTGAAGATTTATCCACACTGAAAACTTCTAACATAGCCCTGACCTTAATGATATTCTAAGGACACTTCTGCATTCCAGCCACGAGAATGGTGTTAAATAAACCAGAGAGGGGGAACATGCTCTCCTCAAAAAGACATGGAACAAGCATGTGCTATCAATAATTTAGGCAGATCCCAGCATCCTTTATCAATGTCAGCTCAGGTCCTCAAGGGAAGAGTCACACTTATTTCTAAGAAATGTATAAAAAATGGGATCAGAAATATCAGTAGTCTATCCTATTTAGCGCATGTGCCTTTGTGTGCATTCATAAACCATCCGTCCATTTTTTTGAAGGACTACAAATTAGCTTCTAAATTAATCCCTGACTTAATGTTCAGGAGATGTTGAATTCTACAAGTGAGGTCTCATTCTGCCCCACCATCCACTCTGCAATAAGCAGCCAGGGAAGCGATCAAAGAAACCTGAAGGAGATTTTGAAAGAGGTAATACGACATCTACGCATTTATTTCTGTATATGGAAGCAGTCCAAAACAAAATAAAGCAAAACAAAACCTTAGTGCTTGTTATCTTTGGAAAAAATAAAAATCAAAAAGGAAAAAACACCCTTTGTAGTGTCTGGCATGTTTTACCAAACAGATGCTGAGACGCTTCTCGTGTATTGTTCCATCTGCAACACCCTTGGGGCATCTCCTGCGCTGTGGTCCAGCATGTGTGAACCACAGATCCAGAGCACAGAGAAAGACTAACCAAAGCATGGTGTTTGTCTGTCCCCGTTCTCTTCTGTGAGATAGGGGAAGGAAGGGAAAGAGGAAAAATCGTACAAAACGTGAGCAAGCTTCTCTGATGCTAGGTGGGCAAAAACTAAATCTTGCTGCAACAGCCTTTCCACAAATGTTTTTCTCTTGTCTATGGCTGGAGAGAAAAAAATGACATTCTATAAATCAAACTGATTCAGCCTAAGCAACAATAGACCAGCAGAAAATTGTTTTGAGGGCAGAAGCTATCCAGAACAGCAATTACAGACTGAGTTAGATCTCCTCTGGGACTGCACAACAGCCAGTATGGAGAGTTTCTCTTTCCCTCTTGCTCGCTTGTGCACTCTTCCTCTCTATTTTGCTCTCTTAGCAGTCAGCATCATCTCAGGAAGTGTAGCACTGCACTGCATAATTAAAATAGTTGTGCCAAGCTTCAACATGCTAAGCCAGCATCTACCTGGGGACCGTGGGCTCAAAAAAAAACACAACATGAAGAGTGTTCCTGTCCGCCAAAAGCCAAAAGGAGAGGCTGTGGAAAGCGAGATGCCTCGAGCTCATCAGACAGAGGTGAGGTCATTGCAGAGGGCACACCAACCGGGACGAATAAAGAGAGATCCTGGAAGCAGCCAGCTAGTAATTTTATTGTGCCCTAAGTGAGAAATAACTCAATGACATGTTCCATCTACCATGCCATCTTAGGTGAGAATATCTGAGCAAAGTTCTGTGTAGTGAAGGGGGAAAGGCTAGTGGGTGGGAAGACCAAATTGCTCTGCATATTTGAAGAAGCGGCAGAAACAACTTATATTGCAGGACTAGCAAGAGTGGAAGAGGTGATGATGTATTTACTGCAGCTCACTTGTCCTTATCCACTCTAATGGACATCTCACAGATCAGATACTGATGTGGTTACTATTTATTTTAATGATCTACCTGAAATAATTGGACATAAAACCTCCAGCTCACCTTCTTTACCACCCCCAGTGTGTGTCTTCCCACCAGCAGCAATCTGAGCATAAGCAAGTATGACAGACAGTCCCTTGGAAAACTCCTCTCCTCTTAGCCACCAAACTGTATTTGAAGACATGTCTTGACAGCCTATGTTAATGATCATAGAATCATAGAATCATAGAATGGTTTGGGTTGGAAGGGACCTTAAAGATCATATAGTTCCAACTCCCCTGCCACAGGCAGGGACACCTTTCCTCTAGACCAGGTTGCTCAAAGCCTCATCCAACCTGGCCTTGAACACTGCCAGGAAGGGAACATCCACAAGTTCTCTGGGCAACCTGTTCCAGTCTCTCATCACCCTCACAGTACAGAATTCCTTCCTAATATCTAATCTAAATTTGCCCTCTTTCAGTTTAAAACCATTACCCCTCATCCTGTCACTACTTGTCCTTGTAAAAAGCCCCTCTCCCACTTTCCTGTAGGCCCCCTTCAGGTACTGGAATGCTGCTATGAGGTCTCCCCGGAGTCTTCTCTTCTCCAGGCTGAAGAGCCTCAACTCTCTCAGCCTGTCTCCATAGCAGAGGTGCTCCAGCCCTCTGAGCATCTTCATGGTCTCCTCTGGACTCTCTCCAACGGCTCCATGTCCTTCCCCTGTTGGGGGCCCCAGAGTTGAACGCAGTACTGCAGTGGGGTCTCACAAGAGCGGAGTAGAGGGGCAGAATCACCTCCCTCAACCTGCTGGCCACGCTGCTGGGGATGCAGCCCAGGATACGGTTGGCTTTCTGGGCTGCAAGCGCACATTGCCAGCTCATGGTGAGCTTCTCATCAACCATCACCCCCAAGTCCTTCTCCTCAGGGCCGCTCTCAATCCACTCTCCACCCAGCCTGTATTTGTGCTTGGGATTGCCCCGACCCACATGCAGGACCTTTCACTTGGCCTTGTTGAACTTCATGTGGTTCGCACAGGCCCAGCTCTCAAGCCTGTCAAGGTCCCTCAGGATGGCATCCCTTCCCTCCAGCGTGTCGACCACACCACACAGCTTGGTGTCGTCGGCAAACTTGCTGAGAGTGCATCAATCCCACTGTCCGTGTCTCTGACAAAGATGTTAAACAGGACCAGTCCCAGCACCGACCCCTGAGGAACGCCACTCGTCACTGGTGTCCACTTGGATATTGAGCCGTTGACCGTAACTCTTTGAGTGCGACCATCCAGCCAATTCTTTATCCACCGAGTGGTCCATCCATCAAGTCCATGTCTCTCCAATTTAGAGACAAGGATGTCGTGCAGGACAATGTCAAGTGATAGGTGTCGTTATCTCTGATACTATCTAAAATGTGTGAGAGGCATGTGAGGGGGGGCAACAGCACATTACTGGGAGACATGTTAATATCTTTTAGCCAACTTTTGCACTATGCCCTTTCTCTGAAGCTTCACAACCCGACATCTGGATCAGATTGCCTGCAAACGTGCATTGCTATCACTGTCTCCCATGTACTCTATACACCTCAGTGTTTGCCTGTATAGAGATGGAAGACTGTTTAAGGCAGATATTTTCTTTCACGGGAACTTTAGCAGTTCCAGGTCTGTGCTGAAGGTCAGAACTGGACTGTAGTCTCAGGGAAATATAATAATACAAATGACAGGAAGAGATACTTGGCCCTTTTAAAACCGTTTAGATCTGGAAATAGGAGACGTGTTAACAGAGGAGGTCATCAATAGTTCTGTTTTTAATTAGGTGTCCTCTCTTTGTATTTGAGAAAATGTGGCGTACAATAAAGTCTCAAAGATCATGTAAAAGTTCTTGCTACTAACCACGATTCTGAACTTCTGTAAAAATTAATTTACATCCAAAATTTCATTTAAATTCAGCAGTTTGCAAAGGTGTGTGACTTCACACATGCATGTACACGTGAGTATTTATACAGGCACATATACACATGTATTCTTGTGTACCGCAAACACACCCACCTGTATAAATAGCACCTGTATATATAGATACACTAATAATTTTAACACCTAACTTGCCCCCAACATACACCAGGTGTTAAATGAGTATTTGAGGCTTAGCAGATTGCAGAGATACAAACACAGCCTATTTCTGTCTACAGTAGCACAAAACAGAGCTTAAATCTCAGGCTTTTTTTTTTGTCCTGGCTAAAAACTGGTGCAAGATAAGCATGAACACTGATATGTTCTGATAAAAGGCAAACAAACAAAAGAACAAACAAAAAATTGGTTTGCCTTGCTTAGTTTTGATTAAAAAAAAAAAAGCTACATTGATTCCATTTTGCCTTCAAGTTAATGGCATGATAGTTTGATATCAGGCAGAGTAAGGGCAAGAATAGCTTTCATTAGAAAACTGAGAGGCAACGCTTGTTTGGGGAACAACGGAATTATGCAACAAAGCCGAGGGGCAGAGCAAACTGAGAAATGTTTCAAAAATCATCCATGGTGCACAGAGCACGTGCATTTCCATACTCTGCAGTGCACCACCCTTCCTTCATCCCCACCTCTCTCCTCTTCCCCTAGACACTCATCAAGTCCCTGATAGCGAGTCGCCCACAAAGAGGGAAAGCTGAAGGGAGATCCGCAAACCGAGTAAACGAATCCTGTGCCCAGTTCTGGGCCCCTCACTTCAAGAAAGATGTTGAGGTGTTGGAGCGAGTCCAGAGGAGGGCGACCAAGCTGGTGAAGGCTCTGGAGGGTCTGACCTACGAGGAACGGCTGAGGGAGCTGGGGTTGTTTAGCCTGGAGAAGAGGAGGCTCAGAGGTGACCTTAGTGCAGTCTACAACTACCTGAAGGGAGGTTGTAGTGAAGTGGGAGTCGGCCTCTTCTCCCAGGCAACTAGCGATAGGACAAGAGGGCACAGCCTCAAGCTTCGCCAGGGGAGGTTCAGGTTGGACATTAGGAAGAATTTCTTCTCAGCAAGGGTCATTAGACATTGGAATGGGCTGCCCAAGGAGGTGGTGGAGTCACCATCTCTGGATGTGTTTAAGAAACGACTGGACATGGCACTTAGTGCCATGGTCTAGTTGACGTGGTGGTGTCAGGGCAATGGTTGGACTCGATGATCCCAGAGGTCTATTCCAACCTGGTTCATTCTGTGAAGAGGGGAGAGATTTCACTCTCTCCCAAGCGTGAGGGAGAACATCTCTGCTCTCCACAAGAGGGCATGCCAGAATTTTATTTCCCTTCTCTCAGTGTCTGATGTTACTGCACTTTGTTAACACAGATGGTGCAAGTCTCGGGGATGTTATAATGCATATTTGGAAGCAATAACACCAAATATGCATTAGACTGGTCACACCTAATACTTATTCTTTACACTTCTTAGGTTATGCATTTATTTTGTTGACGTTACAGAAGAAAGTATCTGAACCCACACTAAATCCAATGTTTTGCTCTCGCACAACCAAGTTTGTAGCTATTTACCACTGAAGAATGACCAATAACCTTGTGTTTCCCGCAAACCTTTGGGTTGTACGTGAAAGACATTCACAGGCTAGAAATATTCCTTCTGTTTTGTGCTATGCTAGAAAGGTTTTTGTGGGATTTTTGGCCAACTAATATGTCCCAGCTTCCTCAAGTTGAGTTAAGGAATCCATTCTGAGGTAAATTCACTTATGTTTATGGATAATAAGATGGCACAGCAATAAACACTAGAAAGACCCCAAAAGAATAAATACAAATAGAGATAATAAAATGCCTGACATTGTGGCCTTCATATTCTAGAAATAAAAATGCTCAGTGAAGAAGAAAGGTTCTCAATAGAGAATATCAATTAGAAATGAGATATAGATTGCAGCTTAGGGTTGGTGAAATTTGCTGGCCTGACACCCACCCTGACACTGAAAACTAAATACAACACAAAATATAAAAATAAAGGCCACACCAACCAGAAAAGGAACGTCCACCCACAATTATCCATAGCCTTGTCTGAGAAAAGGCTTTCATGAGCAACAGGTCACTTGGTCCTTTCTGCAAGAGCTGGGCAATAAACACACCGATTAGATGCAATTGCCATGGACTGGTTCATGGTGTGGGTACCTGTCCACCAGGAACTATTAGTCTATATTACACAGTTATTTTATACCAGCTTCGAAATCACTCCAATAAGCCATGGGTCTCTTCAGCAACAAACTGCAAAAAGTAATATATATGAGTTCTTACAGCAACCTATGAAAAACTTTGTAAAAATTTTTTAATATTTTTTTTAATACACAATAAGAAGGCTTATTGGGGACACTTAGTCTTTAAAAAAAAAGAAAATAAAGTGCATTTAATATTTACAGCTACACTTTTTTGTAGCTGTTCAGAAGAAGAAGGTCTCCTGAGTATTAAGTCACCAAAGGTATGGAAATCCATAAGCAAACTCCAAACTCCGTATCTTACACACTGCCTTTTCCTTTAGCATCTCCTGCTTTCTGCCCCAGGTGGCATTGTATAAACTAATAGGAGTAGTGAGGGAAGTAGATGTAATCCATCACACTGACTGATACCAGCCCCAGGAAAGGTAGTTTATTGCAGGCAGTATGTTATCTTCAAAAATAGAAACTGTGCAAAGATTATGACAAAAACTTCAACACTTTCTACACTTTGTTTGCAGCCCTATTAATTCTTCACTCTGGATTTATTTCCATGAGGGTCATTTAACCAGAAAAATACAATGGAGAAATTAATTTTCTTTTTAGGAGTGTTCTGGGAAACCAAGCAATTAGAGCAATCTTAAGCTGTCATGTATTATCAATTGCCACTCAATTATTTTACTTAAATAAAATACTGACTGCAGAGTCTGATCGGTAGCCATCAACTGAATGATTCATTTAGGTGCACTATTTATTCTTGAGAAATTTAAAAAAAAAATCTAACTTTAACTGAAAGGGAAAAGACAAAGGGAAAAGGGAGAGGAGAAAACTAGCAGCACGTAGCATTTTTTCACTATACTCTGCTACGTTGACAACTCTTAGTTTGGGTGTCAGGGCAATGGTTGGACTCGATGATCCCAGAGGTCTCTTCCAACCTGATTGATTCTGTGATTCTGTAACTGAAACTACTTTACTTTCTACAGAGGTTGTAGTGAAGTGGAAGTTGGCCTCTTCTCCCGGGCAACTAGCGATAGGACAAGAGGACATAGCCTCAAGCTTCGCCAGGGGAGGTTCAGGTTGGACATTAGGAAGAATTTCTTTACAGAAAGGGTCATTAGACATTGGAAGGGGCTGCCCAGGGAGGTGGTGGAGTCACCATCTCTGGAGGTGTTTAAGAAAAGACTGGACATGGCACTTAGTGCCATGGTCTAGTTGACAGGGTGGTGTCAGGGCAACGGTTGGACTTGATGATCCCAGAGGTCTCTTCCAACCTGTTTGATTCTGTGATTCTGTGTGATTCTGTGAGTCTGGAGATGTCAGTCCTCATTACAAGAGGTGTCCATGGTTTTGGTGCAGAGAGGAAGCTGTAATCTCTTAACAGGTCACTGAAGGTCTGAAGCTCCTGTCCTCTGTCTTCAGGAGACTGAGGGGACACAGTCAAAAAATAGGGTATGGCTGTCCAGGTCTCCAAGGGCTGCAGATAGCACCAGGTCCGTGAGTCACCACATATCTTAGGTCTACCCAAGGTTCACACACTCCTCAATGGTACAAACTGGGCAAAAAGAAGGTGCATCCTCCATACAATTAAAAAAAAGTGTCTGCCCTATATTTCCCTGTGCATTTCAAAGCCAAATGATATATTCTTTGTAGACTGTTCCAGATATTGGCTCTATGGATTGCAGACTGGCAGACTGTGCTGTTGACACTTATCTCGTACATTTTCAGTGAATAATACAGGGTACCTAAAAGGCATGAATGCTGAGTAAAGGCATCTGAGGGACAATTAATTACAACTACAGCTAAAACGCTTATAGAAGAAAGGTTTGATGGCTCTCACCTCTTGTACAAATCAGACTTGCTGGAGCTAACTCTCCAAAACAACCCTTATGTGGTTTTAGTCTCCATTTTGTGCATGAGAGAGCTTATTTTATAAAAGTATCCATTATGTCCAGAATTATTAATCTCGTTGTTCAAGGATTTTTTCTTAATGTTTAATTTATGCCTATCTGTCCTTAGTTACTACTTGATAATTTGTTACTACCTTCAACCTTAATATTTTAAATTATTCTACCCTTTTTCCAATGCTATTACACATCAAGTATTTCTATGTAGTCATTGTGGCTCAACTAATCACTGCTGCACTTTCTGAGCCTGCAGTTGGTGAATTCCTGTAATCTCTCTTCATAAATTATACTTAATACGTCTTCCTCATTTCTTTCCTTCTGGATCACCTCCAAATTTCTAATAGAAAAAGCAGGCCAAAAAGCTCTTGTTTCTTACACACCTTCCTATCAGATAAAAGGTGCCAATGTCTGAGGCAGACACTAAAGACTATATGACAGTTTGCTTTACTTTCCAGCTGTCTGTATTTACTTTCCAGTTGAAAATGTCCAATTTCTGGTTAAAACTACAGCAGTATCTCACACTGAGTCTTGGTCTTCCTATATCTCAGAGGGAGCAGCAATTCTTTGGTTGGTGGCACAATCTGACTAGCCTAGAAAAGCTCTTCCAGGTCTACTTTTGCAATAGGCTTTGAGATTTTCATGGCAAGATCTTGGTATGTGTCTCTAGGAGGAGATTAGAAAACTGCAAACCCTTAGGTCCCACAATCCCAGAGTCACCCTGAAGAAAATTTTCCCTAGGCTTCCTCAAAAGGCACAAGAGGGAGGCAGGCACCTTCAGAAAGTAGTTCATATCTTCGGTCTTTAAATAGAAGTGGGATGAATCTGAGACATTGTAGCTGGTACTGGAAAGGAAGAAAGAGTCCTCTGTGTCCTGCCTCTCACTGTGAAAAATGTGGTTCAGAAAATGCATTTTGGTCACTCAACCCTGCAGGCAGCATAACTGTATTTACACACATCTGCATAACTATACTGGGCTGGATATCATGAGCTGCATCGTGATCCTTTCCTAATCTAAAACGACATGCAATTGATTCCACGGTTTCTCATTAAGGTATGTTTTAGTACTGGTAATTCCCCACACTGTCCAAGATGTCATTTGCTTTCTGTACCTCAACCCGTTCCTGAACATCTTTATTGATCTTTCTTAAATAAGCTTTTCAGAGGGACATGGGCAGTCTGCAGAAATGGACAGACAAGAATCACATGAAGTTCAACAAAGCAAATGGTAAGTCCTCTACAAGTGGAGGAATCACCTCATGTACAGGTTGGGGACTGGCTATCTAGAAAGAAGTTTAGCAGTGAAGAATCTGGAGGTCCTGGTGGCCAACCAGTTGCACATGGACCAGTATTGTGGCAAACAAGGCCAACAGCCTCCTGGGATGCATTGCAGTGCAGCCAACAGGTCCAATGAGGTGATCCCTCCCCTCTATTTGGCATCTGTGAGACCACATCTGGAGTATCGTCCATTCTGGGGCTCTCCAGAACAAGACAGACATTGACCTTACTGGACTGAGTCAGCCAGAGCACCATTCAGGGGTCTGGAGCACATGATATATTTCAAGAGGATAAGAAAAGCTGAGAGAAGCTGGATTTGTTCGTGCTGGAGAAAATAAGGCTCAGGGGAGACCTTACTGCTGTGTACAACACCATTGTAATAACCTGTCCCATTTTGCAGAATTCTGACCTGCAGACTGTCAACAGATGCAGGTAAAAGCAAGTATCTCACCTACAAAGAAACTAAAGGTAAGGAGATCCTTCAAGGGTTAGAGAGATACTGGTGGTGCATGCAGAGTGACATGGCTAGCCTTGGAGAAAGAAAACATTTGATCTCAGTTGTGTGCAAAGTCTGCATCATGAGTCTTAAGTTGGGCACAGCCAGGAGCTGTGTGAAGGTCCACAGACCAGACTGTGGACATTCACAGCAGGGTCACTCCCCAGGAAATGAATCACTCCACAATATTCCCAGAAAAAAAAACCAACCAAACAAAAAACCCCTACTTTTTCCTTTTTAAGCACTAAGAGAACTCCCAAAGACAGTACCACATTTTAGAATCATAGAATTGTTTTGGTTGGAAAGGACCTTTAAGATTATCAAGTCCAACTGTTAACCCAGCACTGCCAAGTCCACCACTAAACCACGTCCCTAAGCACCACATCTATATGTCTTTTAAACACCTCCAGGGATGGTGACTCCACCACTTCCCTGGGCAGCCTGTTCAAATGTTTGGCAAATTTAGGGAAAATAAATATGCACTGTATTTTCTAGACAAGCACAGGGAACAATCTTTATAGACTTTGGAATGAAACTTCTCATTTATAATGTAGATGGTAAAAGAAAAGGCACCTTTTATACACATAGGTTGCCCAGAGAAGTTGTGGATACCCCATCATTAGAAGTGTTCAAGGTCAGGCTGGATGGGGCTTTGAGCAACCTGACCTAGTGAAAGATGTCCCTGCCCATGGCAGGGGTTTGGACTAGATGATCTTTAAAGGTCCCTTCTAACCCAAACCATTCTATGATTCCATGAGTTCTTCATGGGTGTGTCCTGGATCCAGGACTAACCAATATTTTTCAGTAATAGTTTGGGTGATGGAGCAGAAGAAAGGATGGTTACTAAATATGAAGGCACAGTGAAGCTCAGAAATATTTTGAGCCTCTCAGATGATGCAATTAGATTTCAAAGTTATTTTGTTAAATTGGGGAAACACTATAAGAAAAATGGGTGTAGTCCAATAATGAAAAGACAAAGTTCTACAGTTAGACATAAAGAATAAGAGACAACTTTCCAGCAGAAGTCCTCAAAAAAAAAAAAAAAAAAAAGGTTATATGGGCTGCTGGGAGCAAAGTGGCACTTGTGACATGAAGTATTGTGTTCAATTTTGAGCAATAGATTTCAGGTGGACTACCTGTAGAAAGTTCATAGAAAAGCCATGAGAGTGACCAAAGGTGTCAGAAACACACCTTGAAACACAGGAGTGTGTTTTCCAATGTTGAAATGGGTAGCGGTGGGGGCACACACGTGATATTGCTTTTTAAGTAAGTAAAATTGTTGCGAATAGGAAAGGAATAAGCTGTTCTCCATATCCTTCATTCATAGGACAGAAATTCAGGGGCTTAAACTGCAGCAGAAGACATTCACACAAGAAGTTAATGATTTGGGTAGCTGATCCTGTCTTAGGGCTGAGAGATGGATTTGATGATGTTTAAAAATTGCTCTTAACTCTGCTTATCTAATATTCAACGCAATCAATACAAACCCTCGAAATCGAGACGGACTATTTCAGACAGCAGCCACAAACTCCCTATTAACTCGAGTCACTAAACTGATTAAAGCACGCACCTCTCCCTCAGCTCTTACGTGTTAAGACAAATTTAGCAAATCTCTGCCCTGCTAAGCAGCCCTATCCACAAAAATAAAAGGCAAAACTCAATAAGCTTTAAGCAACTTATCAATAGCAATGAAGACATCTTCTGTCATTAAATAGCAACAGACAACAATCAGACAGCAGCGTCTCACCTCTTTAGCATGGGACAACAGCATCTGCAGGCAGGGAATCCTTACAACAGCGTGCCATCTATCAGCTGTGTGTAAAAACAAACCACGACCAACCCCCGTCCCAAAGGCTGCATTTAGAAACCAGCAAGCGTGTCTGCGGCGACAGAGCAGATGCTCCTGTGCTTATAAAACCACGAGTCACTCAGCAGAGAAGTAAGTTATCCTGCCGTTGTTCCCACCTGCATTCGCCCCCCATGGAAATGCTAATTTAGAAGAATTCAGACTAATCTCTCCAGTTTATTAGAAATTTTTAAGCATTTATATTCCACCATGTTCAGCTTGTGCTCCCTGAACTCAGATCAGCTTTCAATGGACTGTTTGGAATTTATTTTAATTTGCAAACAAGGCAGGTGAGTGTCTAGAGTTGAACGGGGGATGGCTCAGCTCATTCCCAGCAACAGATAGGTGTGTCTCACTCAAAAAAGTGATCATCTGGAAAGCTGGATGGATCTAGGGGTGTGGGATGAGAAGTGGAGAGACTGGGGGTTGCTTTCAGGCTGAAGGTACCTTGAAAAGGCCACTGTTAAGACTGCAGGTCATTTTTTTTTTTCCATGCAAGGTAGATTGGCAAAATGAATAATTTTCCACCACAGAGGACTTTAAGCACTATACCCATCATACCACACATTATGATATGTCACAGAATATGATACAGATGCATATATCTTTGACTTCTTAATACTAAGTAATATCAACATACTTATATCAGGCCTTGTTGAACAACACTGAAGAGCCACTGAAGTAGTTCAAACGCTTCTGAAGGAGAGAGGAAACAGTCATTGGATTGTTTTTTGGCTGGTGACAGCCAATAAGTTCTCACTGTTTGATGACTGTTTGGCATAAACTGATGGATTGAGCTCTCTGTCCAGTCCTTACCAACCACCGGTCATCTGTCAGCAGGACCGGTGGGGTATCCTAACAGCCAAACACAACTGCAGCATTTCCTTAGGTGCTAAGAGGAGGCAGCAATTTAGAAGTAAAACAGAACAAAGCTTTAATTTCCTTAAGCAAAACCAGAAAACATAAATTGCATTTGTTTGTTGTTGCCTGGATAGTTATAGATACTGACAGCATACTCATTTATGTGATGAAATCTCTTACAGAGACCCTTGTCCTGTGAGACCCAACCCATGCCTTCTTCAAGGCACACTGGTTCATCATTGTATTCCACCAGGAGGAAGGATAAGGCCTTGGCTCTCGCTGAACATTGATGAACACATCCTCTTTCCTGTCCAACAGATCAGGGCTGTGCTTCTCTACCTTTCTGCAGCTGAGTTGACCTCTGAAAACACTGGTGATGGGCTCTGCTTCACTGCTTTTGCTTTCCAGCCCTGAAGCATTCCCCACGTGAATCTGGCTGAGCTTTGCCCACTTGCACCCGTACCAGGTTTTCCCTGTGACATGGGGATGAGAAGGTGGTGGAGACACCTTGTCCATTGCAGCTCATCCTTTCCAAGTGTCAGAGGCCATGAAAGCAGAAACCTTTATTAGTGGGTGCACATGCCTGATGACACATACATTCCTTGAGCTCCTCACCAGAGCCCAAAGGATCCTTTAAATTTGGGCTGCGTCCATAAGCACAGGATCACAGAATCAATCAGGTTGGAAGAGACCTCTGGGATTATCGAGTCCAACCATTGCCCTGACACCACCATGGCAACTAGACCATGGCACTAAGTGCCATGTCCAGTCTTTTCTTAAACACATCCAGAGATGGTGACTCCACCACCTCCCTGGGCAGCCCATTCCAATGTCTAATAACCCTTTCTGAGAAGAAAGCAGCTACTGTCCATCCAGCTTCAGCTCAACAGAAAATGAAATTAATATCCTTTTGCATATTTTCGCTCTGAAAGACCCCAAGTCATTCCTGTAGAGTGGCTCCTGCCTTTGCAAAGCGTACACCACCAGGAACCAGTCCCCCTTTCTCAGCATCATTACGCACTGCCGCATTTTGATTTATTGGACTCTCAAAATGGTTTATTACAAGAGAGTGTTTCTGCCCTGATTCCCACACTTACCTGTGCACTGAACCCTCACCTCTGTCTGAAGCCTCTTTGGGTTTAGTTTTGTATCTTTTAGTTGTTTTGAGGGGTTTTTTTTAACAGAAAATAGATTGCCATAAATTTTGCCCTTTCAAGTGTTTAGTGACAGAATGGATTTGCCCTCAGTCACATTTGTTTACCCTGGTAAGCACATTTATAAAGTGATTTCCCATCCTCGTTATTCTGTCAATGGCATTTCACACTGTAGCTACTTTAATGTAGCATTTTATCACTTGTCCTAAGGGCTGCTGACAGCTGCCAATTCTAAGGCTTCCTTCCAACCTTCATTTTCTTATTTTCCTTTTTTTTTTGCCCCCCCCCCCCCCACCTCCATCTTTTCTTTTACTTCCAAGGGATGTGGGGCTATGGGAAGAAATGGGAGTTAGATGACTTTTTCCTCTCCCTTTTAACACAGAGACATTATAATCCCATAATGTGAAGTTGCATCACAGAGGAAAAGTTAAACTTCAGGTAAGTGTAGCTGCATTTCAGTTGACTATTAGACTTTTCACTGTCTCCTGATAAACTCTCCATTAATGCTACTGGGTTTAAATTTCCCTGCTCCCTTGCTGTGCAGAAATGGGATTGTTCATCTCCCAGGGAAGGTACTTTGCATTCTTGCTTGCTGTGATCCTCCCGCTGTCCAGAATTACCTAAGTCAAACCAGAATAGGCTACAATCCAGCTCAAGCCACAGAAGAACAGGAATTTTAACCAAGGAACTACACATGCCTATTAGCCTGTCTTGAGACAGTTCCCTTCTTGCTACAACACTTATATTTCCATACAAGAAAAACACCACCAACACGAGGGAAGAAGAACTGAATAGTTTGTTTCCACTAAAAGAATGGGAACCCAAACCCGATCCTGTTGAGGATGATGATAGCAACATGTCAATTAACTTCAGAAAGCTTCTCCCCATGCTACTATTTCCCCCAAAATAGAAATGTCCAGACACAAGCTTATTTTTCAGTGGCCACAAAGGGATATTTCATTGTCACAGCAGTAATGTAGCAGTTTTCCCAGCAGCCAGCACGAGCTATAACATGAAAGAAGCCACAGGGTTAAACCCTTCACTGGGGCTAAATATTTTTTCTTGTTGTCTCAGACTGAGCTTTGCTCGTGTCTTAACGGCAACTCCTGGTTTGCTCAATAGCGCAGCAAAAAGACTTGTAAGTAGCAAGACAGCATCACCACTGGGAGCCTTTGTAAGGCTTAGAAGATTATAAAAACTCAGTCCTTTGGGGAGGTGGGACCTGTGCTGGGTTTTGATGGGATTTTCTTCACAGTAGCTAGCATGGGGCTATGTTTTGGATTCGTGCTGGAAACAGAGTTGATAATACAGGGGTGTTTTCGTTGTTGCTGAGCAGTGCTTACACAGAGTCCAGGCTTTTTCTGCTTCTTACTCTGTCCTGTCAGTGCCTAGACTGGGGGTGCACAAGAAGCTGGGAGGGGACACAGGTGGGACAGCTGACCCCAACTGACCAAAGGGATATTCCACACCATATGATGTCATGCTCAGCATATAAAGCTGGGGGAAGAAGAAGGAAGGTGGGGGAATGTTTGAGTTACAGAATTTATCTTCCCACGTAACCGTTATGCATGATGGAGCCCTGCTTTTCCGGAGGTGGCTGAACACCTGCCTGCCGATGGGTAGCAGTGAATGAATTCCTTGTTTTGCTTTGCTTGCATGTGCAGGTTTTACTTTACCTATTAAACTGTCTTTATCTCAACCCACTAGTTTTCTCACTTTTACTCTTCCAGTTGTCTCCCCCATCCCAACCAGGGGTAGTGAGCGAGAGGCTGTGTGGTGCTTAGTTGCTGAGTGTGGTTAAAGCACAACAGACCAGAGCGTGCTTCCAGGGTTGGTGTAAATGTGCTGCACACTGCGCAAGTGAATGATGCTAAGAGGCTGTGCTTTGAACCATGTAGTAGACATTATTCATATAGTCTGGCTTGAAGACACTGTCCCACAATGAATCACAGAATCACAGAAACACAGAATCAACCAGGCTGGAAGAGACTTTAGCAGTTCCAGGTCTGTGCTGAAGGTCAGAACTGGACTGTAGTCTCAGGGAAATATAATAATACAAATGATAGGAAGAGATACTTGGCCCTTTTAAAACCATTTAGATCTGGAAATAGGAGACGTGTTAACGGAGAAGGTCATCAATAGTTCTGTTTTTAATTAGGTGTCCTCTCTTTGTATTTGAGAAAATGTGGCGTACAATAAAGTCTCAAAGATCATGTAAAAGTTCTTGCTACTAATCACGATTCTGAACTTTTGTAAAAATTAATTTACATCACAGAATCACAGAATCACAGAATCAACCAGGTTGGAAGAGACCCCTGGGATCATCGAGTCCAACCATTGCCCTGACACCACCATGGCAACTAGACCATGGCACTAAGTGCCATGTCCAGGCTTTTCTTAAACACCTCCAGAGATGGTGACTCCACCACCTCCCTGGGCAGCCCATTCCAATGTCTAATAACCCTTTCTGAAAAGAAATTCTTCCTAATGTCCAACCTGAACCTCCCCTGGCGAAGCTTGAGGCTGTGTCCTCTTGTCCTATCGCTAGTTGCCCGGGAGAAGAGGCCAGCTCCCACTTCACTACAACCTCCCTTCAGGTAGTTGTAGACTGCAATAAGGTCACCTCTGAGCCTCCTCTTCTCCAGGCTAAACAACCCCAGCTCCCTCAGCCGTTCCTCGTAGGTCAGACCCTCCAGACCCTTCACCAGCTTGGTCGTCCTCCTCCTCTGGACTCGCTCCAACACCAATGGTTCTGCCAAAGCCAGGTGTGAGGGCAGCAACAGGGGTACCACTTTTGTATATGTGTTTCCATCCTTGACACTCCACTTTGCAATTATATCCAGGTCTCTCCTGTATATCTACCAGATTTTGGATATACACACATCCTTCAGATGTGCAAGGGGACAGATTGATCTTTTATTTGTAGAAATGAACTCTGTAAATCCTTTAGGTTGCAAGTCTTTTAGACACCAAAGGCACAGTAGGAAGATATGTTTTGTCGGCTCTAGAAATCCTAGCCTGATTCGAGATACTGTCACTAGTTTGCAAGGTCATATCAAAGGATGTGCGGCATCATTCTCCGACAAAGAGTAAGATATGAATTTCATCCTGAGGTGGGCCAACCATTCTGTTACTCACATTTTCACTTAGCTCTCCTGAATTGTAAAAATAAATTTCTTCTTTAATCTAATGATTAACATTAGATCCAATTATTGTGTTTTTTTCAATAGAATTGATTTTTTTCCCATTTTATTGCTGGAACATACTGTCACGTCAGTGAAAGGGCAACTTGCCAGAATATTACTTAGATAACCCTGGCATGCCTAAATGGAAATTCAATTAAAAGTAAGCATCAAAATCAGGACACTGTTTTACTTTAATTTCATTGTCACAGACTGACAGCTTATAAATGCATTTACTCATGCAGTTGTCAGTCCCTGATTATCAAGACAATACTATGCCTCTTCTCTCTAGCTACAGAAGACCCATCACGACCAAACTGGTGGGGTAAATCGAACAATGTTGTTATTAAAATACTATGCCCCATTCTTAAGAGTAAGCAGAAAATGGAAAAGTTAAGATTCACAGAATCACAGAATCACAGAATGTTAGGGATTGGAAGGGACCTCGAAAGATCATCTAGTCCAATCCCCCTGCCGGGGCAGGATTGCCTAGACCATATCACACAGGAACGCGTCCAGGCGGGTTTTGAATGTCTCCAGAGAAGGAGACTCCACAACCTCTCTGGGCAGCCTGTTCCAGTGTTCAGTCACCCTTACAGTAAAGAAGTTTTTCCTCAAATTTAAGTGGAACCTCCTGTGCTCCAGCTTGCACCCATTGCCCCTTGTCCTGTCAAGGGATGTCACTGAGAAGAGCCTGGCTCCATCCTCTTGACACTTGCCCTTTACATATTTATAAACATTAATGAGGTCACCCCTCAGTCTCCTCTTCTCTAAGCTAAAGAGACCCAGCTCCCTCAGCCTCTCCTCATAAGGGAGATGTTCCACCCCCTTAATCATCTTTGTGGCTCTGCGCTGGACTCTCTCTAGCAGTTCCCTGTCATTCTTGAACTGAGGGGCCCAGAACTGGACACAATACTCCAGATGCGGCCTCACCAGGGCAGAGTAGAGGGGGAGGAGAACCTCTCTCGACCTGCTGACCACACCCCTTCTAATACACCCCAGGATGCCATTGGCCTTCTTGGCCACAAGGGCACACTGCTGGCTCATGGTCATCCTGTTGTCCACTAGGACCCCCAGGTCCCTTTCCCCTACACTGCTCTCCAACAGCTCTGTCCCCAACTTGTACTGGTACATGGGGTTGTTCTTGCCCAGATGCAGGACTCTACACTTGCCCTTGTTATATTTCATTAAATTTCTCCCCGCCCAACTCTCCAGCCTGTCCAGGTCTCTCTGAATGGCTGCGCAGCCTTCCGGCATCTCAGCCACTCCTCCCAGTTTTGTGTCATCAGCGAACTTGCTGACAGCGCACTCTAATCCCTCATCCAAGTCATTAATGAATATATTGAATAGAACTGGTCCCAGAACCGACCCTTGCGGAACTCCGCTAGACACAGACCTCCAACTGGACTCTGTCCCGCTGACCACTACTCTCTGGCTTCTTTCCTTCAGCCACTTCACAATCCACCTCACTACCCGATCATCCAGACCACACTTCCTCAGTTTAGCTGCGAGGATGCTGTGGGAGACCGTGTCAAACGCTTTACTGAAATTGAGATAGACCACATCCACAGCTTTACCATCATCTATCCACCGGGTAACATCCTCATAAAAGGCTATCAAGTTGGTTGAGCAAGACTTCCCGTTGGTGAAGCCATGTTGACTGCCCCTAATGATCCCCCTATCCTTGATGTGCCTAGAGACAGCACCAAGAACAAGGTGCTCCATCACCTTTCCGGGGATGGAGGTGAGGCTGACCGGTCTATAGTTACCCGGGTCCTCCTTCCTGCCCTTTTTGAAGACTGGAGTGACATTCGCTTTCCTCCAGTCCTCAGGCACCTCTCCTGTTGCCCATGACTTAGCAAAGATGATGGAGAGTGGCCTAGCAATGACTTCCGCCAGCTCCCTCAGCACCCGCGGGTGCATCCCATCAGGGCCCATGGATTTATGGACATCCAGGTTGCTTAATTGGTCCCTGACCCAGCCCTCATCAACCAAGACAGATTCCTCCTCTATCCTGACTTCTTCTGAGGCCGCAGGGGTCCAGGGATCCTCAGGACAGCCTCCAACAGTATAGACAGAGGCAAAGAAGGCATTCAGTAACTCCGCCTTCTTTTTATCCTCTGTCTCCAGGACCCCCACCTCATTCATCAGTGGGCCTACATTGCCTCTAGTGTTGGCTTTACCTGCAATGTATTTGAAGAAGCCCTTTCTGTTGTCCTTGACCTCTCTTGCAAGGTTTAATTCCAAGGAGGCCTTAGCTTTCCTAGTTGCCTCCCTACATCCTCTGACAACAGACTTATATTCCTCCCAAGTGGCCAGCCCCTCCTTCCACGATCTGTACACCTTCTTCTTCCACTTGAGTTTGCCCAGCAGTTCCCTGTTCAACCATGCAGGTCTCCTGGTACCCTTCCTTGACTTCCTACCTGTTGGGATGCTCTGATCTTGAGCTCGGAAGAAGCAGTCCTTGAACGCTAACCAACTATCTTGGGCCCCCTTACCTTCTAGTACCCTGTCCCATGGGATTTCCCCTAGCAATTGCCTGAAAAGGCCAAAGTTGGCCCTCCTGAAGTTCAGGGTTGCGATTCTGCTAGCTATTCTGTTCCTGCCACATGAGATCCTGAACTCTACCATCTCATGGTCGCTACAACCAAGGCTGCCCTCAACCTTCACCTCTTCCACCAGACCCTCCTTGTTAGTGAGGATCAGATCCAGCAGCGCTCCTCTCCTAGTTGGCTCATCCACCATTTGCATCAGAAAGTTATCATCAATGCACTGGAGGAACCTCCTGGACTGAGGATGGCTGGCTGAGCAGGCCTCCCAGCAAATATCAGGGTAGTTGAAATCCCCCACAACCACCAGGCCCTGTAATTGAGAGACTGCTCTCAGCTGCCTGTAGAAGGCCTCATCACCGTCCTCATCCTGATCCGGTGGCCTGTAATAGACACCCACAACAGTATCACCCCTGCCAGCCTGCCCCTTAATTCGCACCCACAAACTCTCAACTCGCTCCTGATCTGCCTCTGGACAGAACTCAATACATTCTAGCTGCTCACTCACATAAAGAGCAACTCCACCACCTCTCCTTAGTGGCCTGTCTTTCCTGAACAGGACATAGCCATCCATGACCACATTCCAGTCATGCGAGGCGTCCCACCAAGTCTCTGTAATTGCCACTAGATCATAGCCCCCCGACCGAACACGGATTTCTAACTCCTCCTGCTTATTCCCCATGCTGCGTGCATTGGTGTACAGGCATTTCAGGGAGCGAGCTGGGCACACCGATTTCATCCCAGATTCACCCCCTGATTTCACCCCAGGGGGATGGGGGGCCTCCTGGTCTACCTCAACACTAGAGCATTGCCCCAGTGGTGCAAGCCCAGCTACTACCCCATCCCCCTTCGAATCTAGTTTAAAGCTCTCCGAATGAGCCCTGCTAATTCCTGTCCCAGAACCCTTTTGCCCCTACGACATAAACCTTTCCCATGTATCACTGTCACGCCTGTTGTCTTATAAAACCAGCCATTATCAAAGAACCCAAAGCCCTGCCTGTAGCACCAGTCTCGTAGCCAGGCATTAATAGAGAGAATCCTACTATTCCATCCCACGTCATCACCTGAAAATGGAAGGAGGGAGGAGAAAACAACTTGTGCCCCAGACTCTTTCACCAACCTTCCTAGGGCCTTGTAGTCTTTCTTCATCCCCCTCAGACTACGGGATGCAGCTTCTTCCCCACCTGTCTGGAAGATCAGCAGGGGGTAGTAGTCTGTGGCCTTCACCAGGTTGGGGAGTTGCCTGGTGATATCCCTGATTCGGGCTATGATTTAGATTGGTCTCTAAAAAACAAATACCTAAAGATGTAAGATCAAATTACAGAAGTTTCAGGTGACAAATGCTTCTTAACTTATACCCAAAGTGAGAAGGTGATCTAAAGGATGGGGATGACAGAAGCAGGGATGCAGCACTGCCATTTCAAAAAAAAAAAAAGAAAAAAAATCCACAAAAATAGTGTTTATTCCAAACAACCTGGTCAATAAGAAAATCATAGGTATCAGTGATTATGGATGTATGTCTGAGCTTGTGAGATAAACAGCACTTCTAGTAAATGAAGAGAAACAGGCTGATCACAGGTCAGCTCATGGTAGAACAGATGTCTACAATCACATTGGATAACTACGTCCTAAAATGTCAGGTCCTGTCCTATGTCAAGTCCTGCTTGACTAACCTGATCTCCTATGACAAGGTGACCTGCTTAATGGATGAGGGAAAGGCTGTGGACGTTGTCTACCTAGACTTTATTAAACCCTTTGGCACTGTTTCCCACAGCATTGTCCTGGAGAAACTGTCTGCTCATGGCTTGGACGGATGTATGCTTCACTGGGTAAAAAAACGGCTGGATGGCCGGGCCCAAAGAGTTGTGGTGAACGGAGTTAAATCCAGCTGGGGGCTCGTCACAAGGGGTGCTCCCCAGGGCTCAGTGTTGGGGCCAGTTCTGTTCAATATCTTTACCAATGATCTGGACGAGGGGATCGAGTGCACCCTCAGCAAGTTCACAGATGACACCAACTTAGGCAGGAGTGTTGATCTGCTTGACAGTAGGAAGCTCTGCAGAGGGATCTGACAGACTGGATCGATGGGCTGAGGACAATTGTATGAGATTCAACACCAAGTGTCAGGACCTCCACTTGGGGCACATCAACCTCATGCAATGCTACAGGCTGGGGGAAGAGTGGCTGGAAAGCTGTCTGGCAGAAAAGGACCTGGGGGTGTTGGTCGATGGCCAGCTGAATAGAAGCCAGCAGCGTGCCCAGATGGTCAAGAAGGCCAACAGCATCCTGGCTTGTATCAGAAGTAGTGTGGCAATCAGGGCAGGGGAAGTGATCGTCCCCCTGTACTTGGCACTGGTGAGGCTGCACCTTGAATACTGTGTTCAGTTTTGGGCCCTTTACTACAAGAAAGATATTGAGGTGCTGGAGTGAGTTCAAAGAAGGGCAACGCAGCTGATGAAGGGTCTAGAGAACAAGTCTTAGGAGGAGCAGCTGAAGGAACTGGGGTTGTTTAGTCTGTATAAAAGGAGGCTGAGACATTATTGCTGTCTACAACTACCTGAAAGGAGGTTGTAGCGAGGTGGATGTCATTCTCTTCTCCCAGGTAACAAGAGATAGGATGAGAGGAAACGGCCTCAAGTTGCACCAGGGGAGATTTAGGTTGGATATTAGGAAAAATTTCTTCACGGAAAGGGTTATCAAGCATTGGAACAGGCTGCCCAGGGAAGTGGTGGAGTCACCATCCCTGGAGGTATTTAAAAGATGAGTAGGTGTGGTGTTTAGGGACATGGATTAGTGGTGGATTTGGCAGCGTCAGGTTAATAGTTGGACTTGATGATCTTAAAGGTCTATTCCAACCAAAATGATTCTACAGTTCTGTGATAAAAGTGTCTTCTCATAGATTATTTTAAGACTTTAAAGTCAGGTGGGAACATCTACATCCAGGAAACCTGCAGCTAGGGAAGATGTACCTTGCTCTGGGTGACAAGAAGTCCTAATGACCTGCAGTATCCAACAGCTGACTTGCTAATGGGAACATCTAATATCTATTTAAGAACAACCCCTGTTGCAGATTGCCAGTTGCAAATAACTGAGCTTTGCAAAAAGTCTTGGCTGTTTGAATGATGAATAGAGTAATAAAACCTTACATATCATGGTAAAATGGCTAAAACAGAACAAAACAACAAAACACATGCAAGGCTGTGATAGCCTGGTGCTTGCAAGGAAAATCACAGGTCACTTATCCCTTGCTATTCTTTAAATCAGTCAATAACTCAGTGGAAATCAAAAAGAAACTGTAAAACAGTTGTTTTAATTCTTCTTCAGATTGTTGTGATGTTGTCACTCCTGAGGTGACTACAGAAGGCAACTACCATGGAGTGAGTGAAGTACAAAACAATGTCAAGTGCAAAAGCAGGTCAGGAGAAAGAAGAAGAAGAAAAAAACCAACCCAAACCTAAAAATAGGTCAGTTTTCATCATGACAAAAGGTTAACAGTCAGCTGCCTTCAGGCATTTTTCTGGATGCCATGTTGTTAAATATATTTATTAGTGATCCCAGAAGGGGAATCAGTAGTGGAGGGGGAAAAAAGAGAAATCCAAAATAACAAGACCAAAACATCTCCATTTGTCATCACAATGATTCTGCAAATTCCATGTTAACATGAAAGCTCCATTCAGGTGCAGAAGACTGTAACCTTTGGTCAGCTCCCTTGGGGCAGAAATCTGATATAGAACTATCAACAAACCCAGGACCACTTGAACAGCTTTGTCTGAGGGTACATAGTTGGAGTAGGCATAGCTATGCAAGCACATAGAGCACTACACGGCTTATAGGTCAAGCCGCTGGCTACCCTGAGCCCTCTGCCAAAATCTTCAGGCAAGCCTTGAGACTGGAGGATGGAAAAACCTGCCAAGAAAAATGAAACATGGAGCTGAGTCAGTAACTGGCTGTCTAATGAGAAGTAGGGTGTCTCCTTGGGGAGGACCTGGCTAATCATAACCAGGTCTTGAAACACCCTAAGAGGTGGCCAGGTCCAACAAGAGTGAATTTGAGCAGCTCAGCATGGACCTTGTGAGACAGGCCAGCTGGATGGTAAAGCCAGATTGCACTCAGAGTGCAACGCCCAGTGTGTAGGGCAGCGAGGGGACAGTTGTCTAGAAAAGATGGAATAACTAATAACATAGAACTGGTACACAAAAGATGTAGACATCAACCAGTGGGGGCAAAGTGCGGGGCAGAAACAAACTATTTCTGCAGTCAGCCTTGCCAATACTGGAAAGGGCTGTTACAAACATCAGAGAGACCTAAGCACTTCCATTAATATGACAGTGAATGATGTTCAACACTGATGAATGCAAGTGTAAGAGGAGAAAATTAAAATGGTTCGTACAGCTCACGTGACTCTACATTTGGCACGAGAGTTCAGCAGACAGACTCAAGCAGCCCGAGGAAAACTGATGCTTAACGCATTGATGCCTTCCAAAATAGCAAACAAGATATTAGGAAGCACAATGAACTGGGCAATAAATAACACAAGGTTGCCAGTCTGGCACCACTTACCAGCTACAGCCTCGCTTAGAAGGAAAGGACTAATTTATCTCTGTGCTAATGCAACATGGTCAGTGAGTGCCAGTGCCTTCGTTGTAGACAGAAACAATGTGGCAGAGGCAGGTGGCACTTCAGTGGCACTCCTGCCCCTGTATCTCACAGGACGAGGTCCTGCCTCACCTTGTTCGAAGGTCACCAAGCATCAGAGAGCCTGCAGTACAAAGCCATCTGCTCTGCCACCCCCCTCGGCTCAACCTGCCGCAACGCGGTGCTGTCCTAACACCCACGGAGAGAACCCACCTGTGAAACAAAGCGCTGGCTTCTCACAGCTCTTCCAAAGTTATCGTGGCAGTTTTTTTGATGGCACACAACAATAGATGCTCTAACTCCACAGGCATTGGGAGAAAAAGATTAGCAAGAGGTACTAATATAATAGTGTTTAACCCAAACCTCACCACGCCCACACAGAGTGCTGCAAAATTAATTAATACAAATGTTTCAGGGGGAATGGAGGGATGAAGAAAGCTCAGACAGAGCTAGATTTGAAGCCAAGACTGTTCACCGTGGTATAACAACTGCATGCATCTCATGGGGATGCACTGGTGTCCTGGGGACATCAGAACTGTAAAAAATGCATGATATGGCACTGTTCCCAATTAGGAGGTGATGATGCTACCGTGATATTGGAGATATCCACCTTGTCCCTCAGCCTGGCCCAGACCTCCTCTGTGTTGCACAGCTTCCAGCACCCAAATGCTTCTGGGCTGTCCTCTGCCCACAGCAAGGACTGCAATCCCACGAGGTCCTCCCAGCCCCAGCAGCTGGAAGGAGTCAGAAAGATGCTCCGTCTGACTGCTTTTCTCCCCCCAGCAAAGGGCGAGGGTAAAGCACCAGTGTCACAGACATTGGACTGGGACAACAGGGAAGTACTGCTGCACCCTGATATAGGGGGATAACATTGTACCTTGCAGGAGGGACAAGGAGAGAATAATGTTGAAAGATGCTCTAATGTGGCAGGATCTGTCTGAGTGTGGTTGTAAAATACCTTGTGCTTCTTCAAAAACACACAGGGGAGAGGAAAGCTGCGCAGAAAAGAAATGCTGTTCACGCTTTTCTTTGGAGGTGTTTGAAAGTCATTTAGAATGAGACACCAGTTCTACAGCTCGTAGAAATCAGCATTGAAGTCAGTTGATCTATACCAGTTTGCAATAGCTGGGTATAAGAAAATTAGCTCATTCACCAAATTCCTAAAGTGTGTTTGGGGGAAGACTACCTATATTTAAACCCCAGTGATTTATGACAGACCCTCCTTGGGTCTCTTTCCTACGAGGTGACATCTCAGAAGAAGCGATAACCTTTCTACTGTGGCCCAAATAAAAGGAAGGAAGTTCCTCTAAATTTTAATAGGCGACTTGTAAAAAGTTGTGACATTCAGCAGCACCTGGAGTTAAATGGGCAGACTCAAGACTAAAAGACACAGACTCCTTAATCCTTAGATAGGGAGACAGGTGACTTGTAGAGAAATGCACGGCTAGTTCCCTGTTTGCCTTTAAAGCTCTTTATTCACTGGCTCAGCAGTTCCGCTGTGGCATTTATTTTTAATGCTTTTTTTTTGCAATTTGACTTTCTAATGGCAACACCTGAAGTCACTTTCCTTAACCCTTCACAGTGATATAAATTAGAAAGAACAACAGAGGAACCATCTCTGGATGTGTTTAAGAAAAGACTGGACATGGCACTCAGTGCCATGGTCTAGTTGACATGGTGGTGTCAGGGCAATGGTTGGACTCAATGATCCCAGAGGGCTCTTCCAACCTGATTGATTCTGTGATTCTGTGAAACAACTGAAGGAACACGGCTTATCCCTGTCAGATCTCAGCAGGAGATGACTCCCTCTTAAGCAATCGACACCAATGTGCAAAGGTGAAGGATTTCCTTTTATTTCCTCCAGGTACACTCAGGGTGGGAGGACCTAATCCCAAAAGTCCCTGCATCACAATGCTGAGGCTCATATTTATAAGCACGAGTAGAAATCAGAGAGGCAGAGAAGTCATCGGGGTTGCTTTATTTTTTTCCCCCCACTTCTATTGTTTGTCTGCAGTTAGCAAGGGACAAAGAGGAAGGAGCGAAAGGCCTCCTGTGACAACCAAAATGCTCCAGAGAGTTTATCTGTAGGGCTATTTTAAAGGATAAAGCCAATTACAGGGACTGATGCTAACAGAGTGACTTCTGGGTCCTGGCTGCTGGCAGCACCTGCTATTCAAATCAGGCTGAAGAGCTGAAATTTGCATGGCAGTATGTTTATAGGGACTGTCACAATGAGACTACATATGACATTCTGCTGAATCATTGCAGATCTAGACATCCTTCACATTGCCTCCTTGCAGGGCTCTCACCCTCCCTTCAATATCGTTCCCCATTGCCCCCACCCCATGCCAAAAATACCAAGAATAAAGAGGCACTTCTGCTCTCATCTGAGTTTTGTTGAAAAAGACACAAATCCCTGAACTCCACAGGGACAGAGACTCTCCAGGTGTAGTTGTTGTGTGTATTTTGGGCAATGGGGAGAACACATGGGTTACTTCGTGCAGCCCCCTTCTGCCACAATGATCAGGCACAGCCCATTTCTTGGCTGATACCAAGCCACCAAATTAATTTCATGCCTGACAGATTGAAGCTTTCTGAAGGCACTTTGGTTCACCAGAAACCTGGTCAGCACAGAGGACAGAGAAGCTGAAAAGATCCATAATTCCTCAAAACCTCTGCATTTAGGGCCAATCTCTAAAACCAGCCAGGCAGAGACAGTAACTGCTTTCCTCAAAAACTTGTCTTGCACGTTAAGATGAGTTTATTCTTACATGAGAAAATAGCAGCCTGCTTCCTAAAGAGAGTGCAAGAGCTCCCAGCGCTGTATGAGATTTAAAGTTGTTCCTCCTCATCATTGCCAGATATCTGGGCTCCCATCGTTTCCAGGGGAGAAAGGTGGCCACCGAGAAGCTTGACAGGAGCAAAATACCTCTGTACGTGTGAGTGCTTTGAACACAGACCCCTTTCGTGACCGCAGCCAGCAGCAAACCGTCATTCATAAAATCAGCATATGCTAATCGAAGTGTCTAGCACTCGGCTCTGAGCACTGTCCCTGCATTCCCCATGGACATCTGTCTGTCACTCCCACGGCACCCAGGAAATTACTCATCTTTTAAAAGCTTAACAGCACGCTGTCTGACATAGCCGACACTCCTGTAAGTTGTCCCCCAGTTGTGTTTCACGTGTACAAGCATCGGAGCAGCTCTTTTCCTCCCTGCCCTCCCTCCTATAGCCTTATCTTCATATCTCAAGACTTTTTAGAGGGCAAGAAGATATCTCTCTCTTTGACAGTGCAATCTGCTATGCACCCTCGGAGACACGGGCTGCTAGTTAGCTTCTCTTGATAAAGTCATGATATCATGGGTGAAACTTCAGAGCACAGCAAGCTCCCCCTGTAGGGGAGATCTGCCTTCAGTTACAAATGATGATTAGCATTTTCCTTGAGCTTCATCCAAGCTGGATAGATGACAGTGTGTTTTGTGAACAGGAGCATGTTCCATCTGCCTAGCAATTCAAATAAGGGGAGAAAAATTAAAAGCCATATATGCCAGAACTTGTGTTTGGATCTCTCATCGCAACATGCTCTGAAGGGAATTCAGTGCGGAAGTAGAGAACAAGCAGCGTTTTAATCTTGGCACTGATACTGACTCTTTCCCGCGTCTTAGACAAGGCATTTACATTTCTATGGAGCTCCACTGGCAGAGAAACAATCCACAACGTCTCAGTTTCCCCAGCTGTGAAATGGGGATAGGAGCACGGTAAGAAATTCGCAGCAGCTTTCATCCCTCGTGTACTGCGTGGGCAGGAACTGACAAGGAAAGATGGGACTCAGGGACTTTTGCTCCAAAAATTACCAGCACCAAAGGCAGAGTTAAAGGTAAGCAGATGTTTATTGCTGTAGTTGCACTGCCTGCCACAGGCACATGGAAAGAAGGAAGTCTTAAACATTCACAAGAATGCTTATAGTAACTCAGAAAAGTCCTTTTAGTCCCTGGCAGCTCAGTAGAAGATGTTGAGAGTAACATTATGAAAAACTGGCTGGATATGGTTTGATCTTTGATGCAAAGTCCTTGCATCTCCCATCCTTCAACAATGATACCTAACCCCGAAATTAGAAGATAATTCAACTTTGTTCTTTATATCAGCAAGAGGCCACCTTTTCAAAGGTTTTGATGCCTACATAAGCAAACGGATGCTTTTAAGCATTAGTTTCCAGTTCCCTTCCTAAATAAAGCAACTAAACTTTCACTACATGGTCGACCCCACCACATTTACGTTCCACTTGCTGCTGGAGAAGACAGATCTGAATTCTGCTGAAAATGTGACCCTGGTTGTAAGCGCTTAAACTCTCTGCATCAAAATAGTTCCCTCTTTCGCTCATAACGAACTTCCAATATGTATTGGAAATACAGAGAGGAGGACACTACATCAACGCAGGTGCTTGTAGGGTTACTACATTTCGAGGAAGGGGAGGAATATTTAAAAGCTACTGAGTTTTGGTGTTTGAGGTTTAACTTTTCAAGCTAAACCACGTGCTTCTACAAGTTTTGTGAGACTAGCAACACTGTGCTGAGCACTAGAAAAGTTTTTGTGGGGCCTTGACTTATTCAGGCTTCTCAGTCAACTTTTATGCTACCCATTCTTTCTTTAATCTACTTTACTAATGAATTAATAAACATGATAGGAAAGCGATTCCAAAATACTCTGTTGGGATCTATTCCTCAAAAAGGAATAGTGATCAGGAAAAAACGTGGTCAAAGAAGTGCTCAAAAAGGATGCATCTATTTGGGCTAATCCAGCAAGTTCTAAAGTGGTAGCACCGTATTAGCACTCTGTTGAATCTTGGTTAATGTATTTCTTCCCTGAGGATTCATGCTGCTAATGGTGACTTCTGGTGAGCTTGGTGTATGGGAGCATTATTTTGTGTCAGCTGAGAGTACAGATAGAGCAAGTTTATGCTGGTCTGTGAAGGACTCACAAGAGATGTTTGCAGGAACATGGGGGAGAAGGTTGCACAAGAGGCACAGAGTCCATTACAACTAAAAGTTGGCAAAAGGAGCAAAAATATAAAGAATTCACATAACACTTTAGGAAAGAAGGACAATGTGGCAGAGTGTTTCAGTGTCCTTTGAAAGTACACAAAGATCCACAACAAACATCAGCTTAGAAAATCCCATCTTCTAGTTTTGCATTCAGGACATTCCCAGAGACTAATCTAACCCTATTTCTATTTACCCCTAATCCCTGTTTTCCTCCCATGACTATAAACAGACTCTAAGCAACAGTTCATGCAGAAATGCCTACTCTTAAGATATCTGCATCTGGTCAGGTGCATGCCACCATGGGGCACCCACCATTTTCTCTCCACAGCCACACTTTCAGATATTTCTTTAATGATCTATAGATTAGACAGCTCTGTTTCCATGGCTAGCAAAAGGCAGCCCTAACAGCAACTCATAAGATCAGCATTTTACCCACACTCATAGCAAACACATCAGCGCAGAGTCAGGACTAGCCAGAGCATATGGACATTTTGTCCATGAAATGACCACAGAGTAACCCCATCGATGGGACACAGACTCACTGGGCACAGGGCCACCTCAGAGGACTCCTCTTCCAGGGAGATGCAGACACAGACACAGACACTGTCCCAAACACCAGCCTTTCCTGACTTCTACCCATCCACCTGATAGAGAAAAGGATGCTGCCTAACTATTCTCCCAAATAAATGACAAATGTGGTGTGAAAGGGGAAGAAAAACATGAATCCCTGCCTGTGGTGGCAATAAATGGAAAAGGAGGGAGAATGAGAATGACTTGGGACCTCAGACAGGCCGGGAGATAGAGATGTCTTGGCTTTAGATTGAAGCAAGATTAACACATGAACTTTTGGTAGCCCTCAGTGGTGCAGTCAGAGAAGACGGAGAGATAATGGGATCACAGGATCACAGGGTAATTCAGGTTTGAAGGGGACACAGGAGAGCCCTAGTCCAGACTCTCACTCACAGCAGGACCAGCTATGAGGTCACACCAGGTTGCTCAGGGGTCTAGCTAAAAATTTGCATTGCAAAAAATAAAACCATTATAATTTTTATATTAAAATTTGCATTTCTCTCTAACACCTAGGTGAGACTTAATAGTCCTTCTGACTCAAGTGTGCTGTCTGGTAGCCTCAATACTGGAGAGAGTCCAGAGAAGGTCAGCGAAGGTGGTGAAGGGTCTGGAGAACAAGTCTGATGAGAAGTGGCTGAGGGAACTGGGGGTGTTTAGTCTGGAGAAAAGGAGGCTGAGGGGAGACCTTATTGATGTCTACAAGTACCTGAAATGAGGTTGTAGCGAGGTGGCTGTTAGTCCCTTCTCCCAGGTAACAAGTGATAGGACAAGAGGAAATGGCCTCAAGTTGCACCAGGGGAGGTTTAGATTGGATATCAGGAAAAATTTCTTCCCCAAAAGGTTTATCAAGCAGTGGAACAGGCTGCCCAGGGAGGTGGTGGAGTCACCATCCCTGAAGGGATTTAAAAGACGAGTAGATGTGGTGCTTAGGGATATTGTTTAGTGGTGGACTTGGTAGTGTTAGGTTAATGGTTGGACTCGATGATCTTAAAGGTCCTTTCCAACCAAAACAATTCTGTGATTCTGTAATACAATGGGCAACAGGAGACTTCAACGCAGGGAAGGAAATGACAACCAGAGGAGACACACTGGATAGCTAGATGGTGAAAAGGGCGGTGGGGAAATACAGTTCTATAACATCCTCTTTAATAAAGGAGCAGTTAAAAGTATTAAAGAATATCTAAAGAAGATGAGCCTGCATAGTGCAGAGGGCATAAACTAATGCTGTCTTTGGCATCAGCCTCTAAAATTTGACATCCACTCTTAATACTGTTAACATTGTCTGTGATTTTCATCTAATTTCTTTGAGGATATGTGAGAATATTACTGTTAAGGCTAATTTATAAAGAACTAGGCACCTTTTGGTGAATAGGAGGGAACATGAACTGGTCTTTCTGTGAAATGTGGATTTCAATCACGTTCTCAGTGATCTCTTCCCTTCTTATCTCTATAGAGTCTTTTCTTTACACTTGGTTCACCCTCCTCTCTCCTGAGCTGTTCAGAGAGGGCTAACTCCCTCTCCAACCATCAGGGTCCTGGGCTTCGCCACATGAGCTTTTAACTGTTCCTGACCTAAGACTAACCTGTTGTTATTGTCTCCATCTGGATTGGGGAAAATCTTGATTTCCCTACCAAAAAGAAATAAAAAAGAAGGTATGCCACTCAATCCAGGAAGGCAAGAAGTCAAATCTTCAGCAACGCCTCTTGAGAGCGCTGCTAGGGGACCTTGGCTGGTTGATGGGCTATTGATCTACTTTGTTATTAATTAGCACCATGGAACTAGAGAGTGAACTGCTCTAACCTAAGTAATAGGTGAGAGTGGTAATTCCCCTTTGGGGCAGCAAATTGCATCCACAGAAATAGCTGTATCGATGAGGCATGTGATGCTTGTACTGCCTGTGCTAACAGAAATAGGAGCAAGATATTACCTTTATTGAGACAGTCATCATCTGGCAACAAAAAAAATAAGCAAAAGTGCAGTAAATGGAGGAGGAAAGTAACACATCCTTTTAACAAAGGAAATATTAACACTTAAGTGAGAGGATTTGCAGAAGCTAAACACTATTTCATCACAAGCACTAGAGATGTCTCTCCAGCTCTCTACCTTATCAATGTACACTGACAGTCAATATACGAGTCTTTACCTCAGCTCAATTTCTGTGGAGATATATATATATATGCAGATGTGTCTGCATAAAATTCAGATTATTAGCAAATAATGTGTGTGTCAGCATAATTTTCTCCTTTTGCAGAGCAAATGCTTCACTTTTAATAGATACTAAAGTCCATCCCTATTCAGCAAAGCTCTTAAGACATACGTAAGTGACTTGCTGAATCAAGGCTTTCATTACTAGCTTCTTCATGCAAACTCACTGAAAGGAACAGTGCATGAAAAAAAGGGTTTAGGGCAAGACTCTCTGACACTAACAGTCTTTGGATAAGGCACTGAGAATCTAAGTCAGGAAAGGAAAATTATCTCTAGCACACAGTGGAAACCTCTCCAATTTAGCTAAAAGCACTTCAGCACACACAGTATCACCATAAGGTTACACCTGAGACATAAGAAATGTCTAGAACTAAAAGTAAGTGTTACGTATTCCTGAATCCTCTCTGTCTTGCAAAGTGAGATCCTAGGTTGCACACATATCCCTGATGAAATACTGATTGCAAAAATATACAAACTCTAATAATTTCCGTGAGGAGAGGAAGAAACACAGTTTTAGACAGCCAATAAGAAAAAGTTTGGACTTTTGCAAGTAGTCCTACAAAAATGATGCGTGAGCAGAAAGGAGATCATGAGAGAATTTTCACGATGGTGAAATACCACCACGATGGTGGTATTTCATCTCTTGCCTCTGTGTCTGGATGTATTTGGTTTATGGGCCAGATGGATGTATACCAATATGAGTATATACTCATAAGAGTAGCATTTAATAAAGAGTGGAAATGGAAAGAGACGGAAATACAGCAAGAATTCTCTGTGGGTGTATATTTTGTATGTTTGTATGTTTTGTATGTTTGCTATTTTAGCATGCAACTGGCATGTATGCCATCCTCCAGGTTGGTACTGAGTTGTCTATACTCTGTGGACTGCACCAAGGAAAGGATCCTCCTTCCTCAGCCATTTGGTATGGACTGGTTGAACATCATACTGTGTGAGGGCAGCAGAGTTGACTAGCTATGCTCACATTGCAGAGCACTTCATTTGGTTCTTCTCTGTGTCCCATGTGATGCCTCTTTAGCCCTGAAACCTTTTATTTGTTTTCTTTGTGCAAGGTGGTAAGTATCATGAGAGACCTGAGTCACAGCTTGTTGAAGCAGTTTTCTTCTAGCATGACAATGAAGCTTCTCTAGCATGATGATGCTTTGGGCTCTAGAACATGATAAAATAAAATATGGGAATAGTTCTGGATGGAAAAAGCCAAATTTAAGGTAATATGTAATCACATTGGCTTGCTGGAGAGGACCAAGAAGCAGATTATCTCTCAGTGGTTTGCTCTGGAAAGAACTAAGGCTGTACCTGCACTGGTAAGTATTTCAGAGCAGCAGATGCAGATGCACAGAGAAAAACAGCTGGTGCTGGGGACCCAATATCCAAAGTAACCATGGAGTTTTACTTCAAACTAGCTCCAGCCTGTTCCTATGGACTGAATGTCTATTATTGATCAGAGTCCATGAGGTAGACACTTGCAATACATCTTTTAATGGAGTTTCATCCCGCATTAATTTAATTTGTGAACCCTGAGGGTGCTCTGAGAAGTGAACTGAAACACAATATGTGAGCACAACTGCGCAATTCCCACCAAAAAATGAGCCAGCAGTGTGCCCAGGTGGCCAAGGCGGCCAACAGCATCCTGGCTCATATCAGAAAATAGTGTGGCCAGCAGGACAAGGGAAGTGATCGTCCCCCTGTACTTGGCATTGGTGAGGCTGCACCTCGAATACTGTGTTCAGTTTTGGGTCCCTCACTACAAGAAAGACATTGAGGTGCTGGAGTGTGTCCAAAGAAGAACAACGAAGCTGGTGAAGGGTCTAGAGCACAAGTCTGATGAGGAGCGGCTGAGGGAACTGGGGTTGTTTAGTCTGGAGAAAAGGAGGCTCAGGGGAGACCTTATTGCTCTTTACAACTACCTGAAAGGAGGTTGTAGTGAGGTGGGTGTTGGTCTCTTCTCCCAAGTAACAAGTGATAGGACAAGAGGAAACAGTCTCAAGTTGCACCAGGGGAGGTTTAGATTGGATATCAGGAAAAATTTCTTCACTGAAAGGTTTATCAAGCATTGGAACAGGCTGCCAAGGCAAGTGGTGGAGTCACAATCCCTGGAGGTATTTAATAGATGCTTAGGGACATTGATTAGTGGTAGACTTGGCAGTGCTAGGTTAATGGGTGGACTCAATGATCTTAAGGGTCTTTTCCAACCTAAATGATTCTATGATTCTATTCTGTGATTCTAAAACTGCCTTTCTCATAGAAGCCAAAACATTTGAATAGACACACCTTAAGCAGACTTGCTCCACAAAGAGGCCTGGAAGTTAACGAGTACATGTTTAAAGAGGATGTTTGAGAGAGCATCATCTGGTGTGAAATAAAGAGTGAGTCAAAATGACACTGAAAACACTGAAACAGCACTGGCCCTTTCAGGGAAGAGCCTCTGAAACTCAAATTAGTAAAACTTTTCAGTGCTGACTGGCATGACGCTGGCATTTTGAAGTCAACATGCTAAGGATCTGGAGATTGCCTGTGAAGAGTTTTTATGTGAAGGTAAGTAATTTCAGTTTGCAGCAATGCATAAGTTGTGGAGGCCACAAGGGGAGGCATGGGCAAATCAATATGCAATAAAACGGTCACTGCACGAGTCTGCTGGGACAGACTGCTTTTTGTTCTCAATACTTGCTAAGGCTTCTCCACATTTTCAAAGATGCCAGCTGTTATTTTCACATATTCCCTATTTTGCCCTCAGGCTTGCACAGTTTCCCACAGAATTTACCCTTAATACACATTACTCCTCCTCTTCCCTAAATGTCAATGAAGGAAATTTTTGTGATCAAATCATCACATCTATAGGGCTGTAGCTGTACAAGGACATGGAAGATTCCTTTTCTCAGGCACTGAAACTGCAGGTATGCACTTCATTGCATCCACATCATTAAGTCCCCTTACCCTCTGAACAGGGTGACTGCATTGAAACTGCTTATGAAGACCATGTTAACTCCCAAACTCTGTCAATATTTGGGCAAGCACTGGCTTATGTGGGTGAAAAGTGTGGCAGGATATGCTCTAACAATTTAAGAGTGTAATGAGTCAGTTCTAGTGTCCTTGGTACTATTTAATTTACTAGCGTAGAAAATATCTAGAAATTTTTCCATCAGGACTTGTAACTTCTGAATTGGATCCATGGGGCTTTTTACACATTGCTTCTGTTCAGCTTTGTTACAACACCAAGATCCTACGTATGGTTGCTGCTGTAGGAGAAAGGAACTAATAAATGTGAAATAATTGAGAACAGAGCACTGAAGTGATTGAAAAGCAAGGGAGACTGACTTGTGAAGGGGAGGACAACTGTTAGCATTTGAGGAGTTTAAAAGCCAAAGGAGAAGAATTATTTGCAGGGTCCAGTAGAGTTTCACTAGGTGTAAAGAGCTGAGAATGAGAAAAGGATCTTTAGCAAGAACAGAGGGAACCATTTCATCAACACTGAAGTCTGCTGGACCGTGAAATAGTCTCCCAAAATAAATGGTGGCAGTCCTGCAGCTTGGGTCATTTTAAATTAGACTGGCCAAAATACTTAAGTGGATTCTTTAGGGAACAACTCAATATCGAGTCCCAGGGGTGGCCATGTCAACCTTGCCGGCAGCTCTGCCACTTGTGATAATTAGGCTCCACCATGCTGCCATGAAAAGAGTGCATTTGAGTGCTGTCTGACACTCATGAGGCACCAGATCTTTCATTTACGGTGCTTGTCATGATATCGTGTTATTTATACACTACTCTGAGTGGAAAAGTCTCTGTGAAGAGGCAGGCAGAGCCCTCAAGAGTCAAACCCCTGGACTATTGAAGCTGATGAAAGATATAAAATAGCTTGCATTAAACTTCTAAACTGCTAGCATCAGTGAGAGATTTTACTGAAAATACCCCTCAGCAAGAAATGATACGTAGTAATGAGTGAACAAGGAACATGTTTGAACTAACAAACACACTGACAGACTCTGTGGAGCTTTTTTTTTTGTTTTATTTTTATTGTATTTCATTCTCTGCCTGCTTACAAATGCTCAACTGACAGGAGTGGAGGCTGGCATCTATCACTTCTCTTCAAAACAGATAGGGAATGAACATCAACATTTCTCAACACCAACCCAGAGGGAACAACCTTTCTTAAAAATAAAAGCATTTCCCTCACACCTGTTGCCACAGCCTATCCAACTCTCCTCTTTCGTCAAGAGAAGCATCAACTCAAATGAAGCTCTCTTGATATGTTTTGCTTTCTTCAGGATATTCTCAACTGATGATTAGAAACTGGACAGAGGTATTCTCAACATATACTCACTTGCCTAAAGTTAGGAAAGCATCACCAGACAGCATTGGCTCTTACACTCTGATGACCATATATTACTGGAGAAACCTGTCCACCTCCTCACATCAGCCAAGTTAATACCCGAGTTCTGCATTAAATACAAAAATAAAGAAATGGAAACCTGTGGAAATACCCCAGAGGGTGGGGGGAACCTTCTTGCTATTCACTGTGTCTTCTGACTGAAATGAGGAAGGAACATGCTAAACAACTTATTATCCCAATTCCCTCTGATATGATGCTTTCAGCCTTGTTTTATAGGTAAGTGACTTAAGATCAGCATAATCAGTGCCCAGCACACATAAAGAGCTGATGGTAGAGTTGACACTTGAATTAATTTCTCCAAATGCTTTCCTAGCACCCTTCCACTGGGGGACTCTCCATGGCTGCACAGGCATCTGCAACTGGTGGTCTCCAGTTTGCAAAGTCTGTCCAGTTGGCAGCAATTAATCATCAAATTGTTTTTCAGCCAGACTTACCTTGTATTCATTTGACTGACTTCCTGACTCCTAAGTAATTTGGTAACTGCAATTATCTGTATAAACTGACTGGCATCTGCTGGTTTTCAGGGCTGAGAGGTGATGTGGTTAGTCCTGGTAATGTCAGGTTTGGCAGCTGACAAGATGGACAGCTGTCTACCTCCATGGAGTGAGCTCTTATTGCTGCTGCTTCTCCTCTGGGGGCAGAGAGAAAAAGGTGTAGGGAGGTCAGGATAGATGAAGTGACCCTTGCTACTTCAAGGACAACTGTTCCCAATACCAGGAGCAAGCCCTGCTCTCCAAATCTGCCCTTTCCCTGGTATACTTATGTCTCAGTTATTCCCCACTCTTAGTGGTAGGAGAATGCCCACTGCTGTCTTAGAAGCCTGGGAAGCACGGGAGTGGGACGGGAGACTGCTATAAAAAAGGAAAGAGGGTTGTGGAGGAGGTGGTGACTCCAAGGAAATGGTGGTGGGGTCTGGGAGAGATTCGCCTCATCTTCCTTTCTCATCACCTCTTGGGAATCTCTCTGGATGGGGAGGATCATTGGAGGCTTTCTGAATCAATATGGCATTTAGCATCTTTTTTTTATAGGTCCTTCCAGACACCAGATGAAATTCTGAAGTCTCCCTTTCAATAGTTATCCATTTCTTCTCAAAGTTTTATCTCCTTCCGTTTTTCATATGACCACAGGTGCCAATGAAAGGCACGGGATGCTAAATTATATATATTTGCTATGACAGAGCTTGTGCCAGCACTGAGCACTGACAATGCACATTACAGTCCAGCTCATGTATTTCTGATGGCACATTTTACAGTGCTATATATAAAGTTGTTATGGCATCTATTATTCACTGCCAATACAGTTCAAGTTAAAATAGGTTTTATATAACAGTTCAAAGCAATATTTTAAGAAATAACACTTGTGTCAAGGCTGCTGTGTCCTACCAGATTTTGACATTTCCAAGCAATAAAGATCTTTATCCAAAATGTAAGGTTTTGGCGAGACATCTCCCTTGCAGACTTTTCTATTTTTAATCTGCAAGCAATAGCAAAAGCAGCACATTTAAATAAAATGAACAGCCAGCTGAACTTTTGACACGGCTGTTATCTTTCTAGGTGGAAACCGTGAATGCTGAAAAGTGCCTCAAGGGATGTTCATGACAGAGAACAATGTCCCATTAACCTGAACCTCTGAAGAGATTCTGGAGATGTGGAAAACACACAAGTGGGACAGAGTCATTGGAACATTACAAAGATGTCTATTATGGGGACAATTTTAGATCTGTTTTTCAGGACACAAGATGGGAAAAGAATTTATTTCCTCATTTCTTTAGCAATGAAAAAGGTTTTATATTTCTTCTTGCAAAAAGGGCAAACTCAATGCCTCTTAAAAAAAAGGTGCCAGCACCATAAGCTGTTCCAGAGTTGTGTGCTAATCAGTGTGGCCCAGAAGATATGGTGTTCTAGCAATGCTCTTTGACCTCTTCTGTGCTGCTTAAGATCTACATGTTTCTGGTGCTAGATATGAAGAAACGTAAAAATCCCAGCAAGATCAACCTACTTGTATAAGGTATGTTTTGCACAGCTCTATTCTTCATTCTGGTCCCCAAAGAGCAAAGGAGAACAAATGCTATACATCAATTTGGCAATAAATTTAGTTTATTAGCTGTGTTTGACAGTTAGGAGTAATGTTTCCTTTTAATCTTCTTGGTTACTGCTTTTGAAAACGTATTGGAAAGAAGTTATAAGGGTGACTATGAGCTCAGTGAGTCCCTTCTCTGTATACCCACAACTTCTAATGAAATCAAGGAAGTTTTAATGTGCAAGACGAGTCCTTTCACAAGAAATATGTTCATGTGGGTCAACAAACAGAAAAACAAAACTTACTGAAAATTATTTAAAAGCACCATCTGCTTATTCAAATACAGCTGGGGAGAGGTACAACGCAGTCCAAAAATTCATTTAATTTTCATTATATTTCTTTCAAAAGAGATGTTAAATAAAATACTATTGGTCCTAAATGTTTTCCTCCTGAGGAGAAATGCTTAAGCTACATTTGAAATAATGCCTGTGGAATGCAGTCCTCCTTACAGGATGAACATGGATCTTGGATAGCAAAGCAAAATGAATGAGGTTATGATGGAGACAGGGAAAAAATGGGTAAAAAGAAAGTGCACACATTCTTAGGAAGCAGAAGACTGAACAACATTAATAGCTTAAATTTAATAAGTTATCAACTGCATAAGTTGGATAAGTTATTCAGAGGTAAATTCGTATTAGGCAGAAAAGGTATACAGGATCTACCGAACCAACAGATACACAACCTGCCCAGTACATGAGTGTTGAATTTATTTAGAAGTTATGTAGGGTTGGGACTGGATTCACTTAACTTGCCTGAAGTACCCCACCATGGCCATGTGGTCCAGTGCAGCCCCGTGCAGCGGTACCAGCTTGAGGCACAGAAATAGGATTTAACCAGCAGAATAAGGGTCTCTCTAAGGAGACACTACTGCATCTCTTGATTTTCCAAAGTTGGTGGCTTGGGGTTTGTCATTCTCCACTGCCTAATGGGCAAACACTAAATGTGTTGGGTTTTTTTTCCAGGCAGAACAGGGGGCAACATAAAGATGGGAAGAAAAAGGCAGTGACTGTATTTCAAACAAAAGGATCACAACACTACCCTTTGTGTTCACAACATAATTTCAGAAATACCTTTGCATCCATCCTTCTTGAACATGGACGTGCAGGAACATCCCAAAACACGCATTTTCTTGCAACAAAGTTCCCTAGAGTTTGTCCTGGTGGATGCAAAGAGATTCCTCAAGTATGAAAGGACAATTCACACCCAACGATACTCAGTGTGAGAAGATTCTTTAACAATTTCATCCCTAGTAATGTACACAAGTCCACAAAGCTCAATCATCTCTATTCAGCAAACCATAACAGAAATTAGACACACACTAACCTTGACCCACTCCTATAAAACCATCTAAATTTCTTACTTACAGTCTTAAATCATATGTAGCTACCACTGTTTGCAAACAGAGGTCAATGCCTCAAAGCACCAGCCTACAGCAGGAATATTTGACCCTTTTTTGCACTGTTAATCACAATTCCTGCTATACCACAAAAATAATCTATTCTGAGAAAATTAGCTCAATCCAATTAAAGGACAAAGTATAGTCCTTAATTAAATGTTCTGATTATTCTGAAGTCCTTTTTTTTGGTTCATCTTGAGTTTAGGCCTGTAAAAGCATGCAAATTAGAAAGATTTAAAATGTTCTGGGTTAACTCATTTATTGCCTAAATTTGAGTACCAAGAGTTTCCCAAAAGCATAAAAAGAGGAATATAAAAAGAAAAATGTGGGATGTTTAACTTATTCAGACCTCTTTTTGTTCATTTTTTTCATATTTTATTTATAGCACTTCCTAAAAAAAAGATAATACAAATATTATACTTTTTAACTACATTAAGAACATCCAAATACTTTGATAAAGCAAAAATAGTGAATTATTTGAAAACCTTAACAAGTTATTCCCTTTAATCTACCTATTATTCTCTCTAATGGTAAAGCTGAATATCTTCTGTCTGTGACAAATTCCAGTTTCGAGTTTGTATGCAACGAGGAAGTTGTTTTGCTGCAGAACCATGCTCAATTAAACTACCTCACTAGAGACTCCGTTATGGAAGACCCACTGAAAAAAAAATAATGTTAGCCCATGAACAATAATTAATTCTTGTCATTTTCATTACAGGTCATATGGATTTCTAATTCTTCCTTCTGCCACTGATTTCCATTTTTAGAAACACCTGATAATCTCTCCCACATTTAGTGATGCTGTACAGGCAGCCACGTAAATCAGCATTTCCTTCATCATGTTGAGCAATGCACAACACACGGAATCTGCACTTTCAGCTCTCAAGCCGATGATGGGAGAAAATTGCTGACCTCAATCTGCTGAATGGCCTCTTCCCGCTGACGGATGGCCTCCAGATCCTCTTCTGTGATTTCTGAGAGCAAGGCTTGATCCTGGTTCTGGTTCTGCCACGTGCCATCTCCCCCATTAAAGATCTTCTCATCATCAGGTAGGTCAGAGAAGGGGGTCCTAGGGCTCTGCTGAGATGGGAGAATGGAAAGAAAGCAAAGTAAGTGTAAATATCACTCAGTTTTACATAGCCTTCTTACGGGAAAAGAAAACAGTAATAAAATAGATGGCATAAACAGTGGCGAAAAGGTGAAGAGGAGAAGAAGTATCTGAAGGGAGCCTACAGGAAAGCAGGAGAGGGGCTTTTTACAAGGGCAAGGAGTGACAGGACGAGGGGGAACGGTTTCAAATTGAAAGACGGTAGATTTAGTTTAGGAAGCTCACAAAGGATAGATGTTTTATTCTTTCAGGAAAGCTGGAGAGAGACTTGTTTACAAGGGCAAGTAGTGACAGGATGAGGGGTAACTGTTTTAAACTGAAAGAGGGAAGATTTAGATGAGATATTACGAAGAAATTCTGTACTGTGAGGGTGGTGAGACACTGGAACAGGTTGCCCAGAGAAGCTGTGGCTGCCCCCTCCCTGGCAGTGTTTAAGGCCATGTTGGATGGGGCTTTGAGCAACCTGGTCTAGTGGAAGGTGTCCCTGCCTGTGGAAGGGGGGTTGGAACTAGATGATCTTTAAGGTCCCTTCCAATCCAAACCATTCTGTGATTCTATGAAGAGTGAGTTACATGAGAGGCAACATATCAAGTCTTGAAGGAAGTGTTAGGACCTCAAGCTAGATCTCCTGAGCTACACTTGAGCCCCAGCAACCAGCTTCAATTTTCCAACAGTTCTGACAGAACAAAACATTTATGTGCATCTGAAAAATGACACATTTACCTTGTTGATTTTCCTGCAAATTCTTCTGGAATTAGATACTTTCTCAGGCAAGCATAAAGCCTATGCATTTGCCTTGAAGACCTTATGATCCAACTTGCAACATTTAACATAACAAAGGATGCTATCTTGTCTATTTATGAGATAAACTAAATACAGCTGAAAAAGGGGAAAATCATTATAGAAATGTGACTACACAGTCATCAGTTTGAGCCACTACAGTTTCATGCTGTTCACTCTATAGAGTTGACTTGATTTTGCTGACACATCAGATACCATTTTCTAGGTAGCTGGATGTTCACACTGCCTTTGAGAGCTGTGCTTGTATTCAGATCCAGATTGAAAGAGTCTGTTCATGAACCCACTGCATCTACACTGCAGGTAGGGGCAGAGGTTTAACAAGGTCTTCCCCTCCTCCCAGCTTCAGTGCCTATAGAGATGTTAGGTTCAGTCTAGACTGGACTCAAGCGAATGAACTGACACAAGGTTGGTATGGAGAATCAGGAGGCAGAGCTCAAGTCCTAAACTAACAGGCACTGCTGAAGGCTCCAATCCTACAACTGCATAAGTATTTCACTTCACACAATGCACATGGTCCTTTAAACTGGCCTTGATGTGAGCTTTGACTCTTAATCAAAAGTTACAGTAAAAAAGCAATCCAACTGCTTCCAATGCTCTGAAGTTGAAAGAAGAAATGGCAGCCACCACAGTACATTCTTGACCTGAATGTCCCCAAAGTCCATGAAAGCTACAGGAGAAAACTGGCACAAGAATTCAGGAGGATGTTCAGTTCTCTGAATCTGGACTTACCTGAAGCACAAACCCTGGGGCTTTTCAACAAGTTGTGCCTGAGAAATAAAGGCTTTTGCTCTCTTGCCGTGATTAAGTTTTCAAAGATGTTAAATGTTCTGAATTCCCACAGTGAATAGGAAGCAAGGCCATTGGGCACCTTGCTGGAAGGGCATAGTAGGACTGAAGAAGTGGAAGAACTGAGAAGACTCGAGTGGAAGTTGCAGTGGAAACAATGCCAAATCACCACAGCAAGAATGAGAAGCTTAACGAAGCATGCATGAGGGAGGGAGGGGAATGAGAAAAAAAATGTCACTTATAATGTGTTTTACTTCTTGCTTGTTTGCTTAGAGATCTGCCTCAGAGGAACTGTGAAGGAGGCATAGAGAAAATGGGTAATATTTAACTCTTGCAATCACATTTAGACATTCCAGCTGGCTAGATTTTTGAAGAATATCAGGCATCTGGAAACTTTTATTTAACTCTCTAACTCTTCGTTAATTATTTAAAAAATGTATAATTTCTGCATTTAGAAACTAAAGAATTTTTGCAGTTGCCTAAATCTATAGCTTTGCCTTATAAAATTTGTTATTATTATTATAGCCATCATCTAGTTGCAGTCAAAGAAAATTATACAATGTGATGAAGGAAGCGGGGTGACGGAAGAAGTAGAGTCACACAGAAAATTCAGCAGTAAACAGTCTAGTGCCTTTCAAAAATGTAAACAGAAGATTAAAATCTTTGACATTAATGTCATACTTTGTTTCACCTTCTGCTTCCTTGGGACCTGTTATCTACAGAGAAGGGGTGTGTTACAGGAAGGAAATAATCATTTAAAATAAGGTTAAAAATTAATTTACACTTTAAAAGACACATTTTAATAGGATTAAGATACTCTGGGGGTGTTTTATTCACTAATTATTACGTGCCTTGGACACTAACTTATCTGGTAGAGTGTTTCACTGCCAAAAGCATACATTAATGGACTCAAGAAAAAAACCCTTGGGGTATTCTAATGCTTCATTTACAGTGACAGAGGTGTCCTCTCCTCTTCACCACGGGGCTAACTAGCACATGCAGAGGCAGTTATACATCACAACGTCAAGTAGGCTGGAAGAATCCAAGTGTCTGCCCTCTGAAGACACAGGAAAACAGTGGTCTAATTAAATTCTTGTACTGTGGTCACAGCAAGGACACTGCGCCATGGACCTAAATGCACAAGAACAGACTCTTAAAGCCATGGTTTCCTACACAGATATGCATTTCAGTGGAAGATAACAAATTTACAAGTTATCAAACGTTTCCCATTCTGTTCTGATTTGGGAGCACAGGATTAACAGGAAAGTCAGCAATACAGCAACTAACTCTTCAAATTATATTAATCCATGTAATACCACAGTTGTACCACAAATATGCTTGATGTTGGCCTGTGTCAATTCTATTAGTCATCCCCACTTGTTGGTCCTGGTATCTATAAATAACACGCCCCCTCCAAATAATCCAGATAGTGCAATGCAAGTGATGCTTTCTCTTAGAAAAGCCAGCTATTCACGTGTTTAAACAGCTAATGGTCTAGACACAGATGTTTTTCTCTACACAAAGTAGTGGCTTAAGTTAATTTCAGAGCTGCTGAAGGCAACTATGTCAGTTTGTATCCTTAACATCTTTTGAGAAAATCCAACCATGGCTGCTGAATGAGTGAGTAAATCAAAAAACAATGGGCTGCAGGGGGGCTGAAATTTCCTTTCAGACATAAAAATGGCTCCATAGTAAATTTAAATATAGTCACCATGACCTGCTATTGGTATATGCATGGTGGCTGGCTGTGCTAACGAATTAAAAGTGATTCTGTGTTTGTTGATGGTACAGTGCCCCTCATTTCTGTGATAAAGTGAACAAATGCTGGGTTCAAAAGTGTGAAGAAATCTAATTACTTTTAATACTTCTGATTGAACACTGCATATAGCCAGGTTTATCAGTCGGTTTTGTTCCCTTTTGAGTTGTGCTCATTGCCATGTCTGACAAAATATTCTATTTATAGCAAGAAAAGATATGATGGAGGGCACTCACTGAGCCTCCACAGATAAAGTCCTTTTAACAATGCACTGCAAGGGGCCATAACTCCCTATACAGGCATTTCCACATTAAATTTGATTTAGTGCCAAATTTTATGCCCTGTGAATCTCTGTGTAATTTTCTGTTGGATTTCCTTTCATAAATTTTTAATTGGAAGTGTTTGAAGCTGTTCTTTTGTTGAAATTTGCCTGTGGCAGATTTTTGTCAAGATGTATCTATAAACCAAACTCTGACTGTGAAAGAAATGATAGGAGAGAAAAAGTTGAGTATATCTGATACGCCCAGTAGTTCTTTTAAAACTAAATTCTTAGGACTGAGGGTCATACTATGCTGTTATTCATTATATCTGAAAAATTATGCCCAGGCACAACATTTTTTCTGTTGGATAAAATCTTTTCAGTAGGATAAAATCATTGCTGCTTACAACTACATTTTTTTATCAGATTTATTCTACCAAGGGGGAGATGCTATAGAGAAAAGGCTGCTGATAGAGAAAAGGGAAAAAAATTTAAAAATATTTTATCTGGATGGTGACAACTTCTGCCAGTATCTGTACTTTACCAGCAGTAAAATCTCTGCAGCAGAAGCTACATGTCTGAGACTCCTCCAAAGATGACCCCCTCCTAGCCCTGTGCCTGCCTCACTCCCCATTTGTATATTAGAAGGGATGGAAGAGAAGCGTTAACACACACAATTTCTTCTACTTGTACACAGCAATATCACAAGTTTTACAACCCATGTCACATAAAATCATGAAGCAAGGGACTGAAATGACCTCTCTTCTAGGTCCCATACTGTCTTTATTCCACCCAGAAGGAGAAATATAACACGAACCCCACCTAATATAGCATCAACCAGCCTTCATGGTTCATCCAGAGAGTTAGGGAATCTCCTGTAGCAGTAAGATGTGTGCTGGTACTGTCTCAGTCCTGTAGCTCCCTTTTACATCTCTAACTTTAATGACACCATTTCTGATTGCTCATTACGGTTGGACTCGATGATCCCTGAGGTCTCTTCCAACCTGATTGATTCTGTGATTCTGTGATTCCAAGATTGTTCCCTTATCAGAAATTAAGGGCGTGAAATGTTGACTTGAGATGGATGAGAAACAGCTTTTACCACCAGTGAAATGTTCAGTGATTTCAAAAGAAAATTTCTTTTCCACACCTCATCAAAACTTGAAGATATAGAGAAAAATTATAAGACAGAGAGGGAGACACACACATACACTCCCTCTAGCTCAGGCTAGCTAGAAGTCAAATAATTAAGGTGCCCAATGTGAACCGCAATGAGATGATCCTCTCACAGTGTCTCCAAAGAGAACTGTAAAAGTTGATGTAAATAATTAAGGTTTATTGGAGCTGGATTTACAGACTCTGTCCATCAGATGAATAATGACACATTAAAGGGACAGGAGGATGAAGGGCTGAGGAAGACATTCACACACTTCTACCTTCAACTTCGGCATGAAGGCAGTTGAAGAGGAGACTTAACTGAGCTCAGTGACTGAAATTAGACAATGTGAACCCATTTCTACACAATCTCCATCCACTCTGACTTCAACCAGGAGTTGGTTCAACCTGGAGAGGAGGTTTTCATTTCTGACTGTGTGTGAAAACATAGGAAGAGGATACTAATGGAGTATCATAGGACAGATGTGACAGAGCTGTTGGTACCATCAAAGTGGGGAAGGTGGGTCTCCTAACTGGACTGAAAACCTAATTCTGAAGAACGAGAATGAACACAAGTAAATTTTTCTGCACTCATATGCACATTTCAAGCAGTTAGAGATGTCCTCATCATCACCTGGTTGCAAGACACTTGAGACTGAAAGCTGTCTCTTGTATTCTAGATCATCCTGCGAGGTGTTGGGAGTCAGTCTGGCAACTAGCTCTATTACACAGCACCATTTCTCTTAGCAAAAAACCAGCCCAAACCAGAAAACAACCTGCCTTTCATATGCACGGCACAGCTCACAAATCCACTGCTTACCTCCAAGTTTATATGAGCACAGGTAAAAGAAGTCTCACTCACATAAGCTCATTTTGTACTACATACTGCAGGTTGTTCTGAGGAAAACCTTTTGCAACCATGAAAATAAGAGTATTTTAGAGGTCTTAGATTACTCAGGTAGTAAACCAAGGAAGTGTGCTCTGTCTTCTCCAATCTCAAGAAGCCTCCTGCACCTCTAGCAGGGATATGGCCAGCTCAAGCAGTAATCAACACACCTCCCACCAACTATCACATCTCCTTGGGTAACATTTTTGCTCTGCCTTTCACACAAAATGCAAATACAGAGATGTTTATCTCCTGCTTTATAGTATGTATAGACATATAAACAGCCAGGCTACACTTTATGAGGATATCCTATTCTCACTAGCATCCAGGCTCGGAGATTCATGTTTTATTGCATGTAGAATAATGAGGCCAGAGTGCCTGCATTAAAGATCAATAAAATACTTTACATAGAGGGCCTCTGTGCAGAATACTGCTGTAGTCACGCTGCCTGCCTTTGCCTGACACATTTTTAATAGCACATTGGCACTGCAAGCTGTCCGGGACAAAAATGGCACAGAGCAGCCAGTTTGGCCTGACGGATCTACAATGTACAGCTAGGTTAAGAAGAGAGATAAATTGGATTAGATGATCTTCCTCAAGCTATCCTTCCAAAACAACTAACTTTGCAGACTCAATGAGATTTAGAGCTGTATCTCACCAAGCAAAAGCCCAAAGCAATTACAGGTAGAAAGGCCTCAGGTAGGCACAGAACAAGCAGCCTGGGACTTCTAAATCTTTTAGAGGAGTGAAATAGTGATATTACAACTTTTCATTATCTTTCACACAGAAGATTGCAGCAGTGATTGGTAATCTGAGCTCTGTTATCTTACAAGAGGAGCTTCCCACAAGGAGGGGAAGAAATGCAATCAGAAATTAACTATTGCTTGCTCTTCCCTTTCACTCAAACACGGGCACATTTAAAACTACTGTAACAAGCACAACTTTTAAGTGGGATATTTTCAATCCTTCCTGCATGCATCACTAACACAGGCAAATACAGAAATGCATTCAGCATTTTCTTCAAGTTATGTAAATTTGATTACTCTGCACCAATGTAGCATGAGGAAAAAAAGCATGGGGAAATTAGCATAAAGGGAAGGGTTGAAGTGCATTTTTATTTAAATTAACTAGAATCTCTCATGTGTTTCTGTCTTCACTCTTGATCAAGTTGTTTACTTTTGAATGATGTGAACCTGAAATTGAGTAAGAAAATCACCATTTCTACCAGCTTCCTGCTACGGAATCTGCAAGAAATTAACAGTTTTAGGGAAAATGTAATAGCAGTAACTATTTTGCTAGTTCACTTTTCAGCATTTATAAATTTAATTGTTCAAGTCTCTGCAGTCATGAAGACTAAGAAAATCTATTTAGTTTTCTGGAACTAGAAGAGACTTAGTGTAACTGAGTTCATACCTCCTACTGTTTTCTTCTTTATTTTTCCTTCAAGACTTTATTACTTCCCCAAATTCATTCCAAGTAATCCTGACCTCATCACCTAAGGCTGCTCTAGTTCAGAGTCGATCTTACTGTACTCAGGGTGAGAGAATTAAATGACGTGTCTGTGGTAGATGAAGAAAAAGAATATAAGTCAGGGGCCTGAGGTTTAGCTCTCTGATAACCAATGTGCTTTTCAGAAGCACAGCATATTTTCACCCCAAGGTGAACACCAAATTTAGGAGGAATAGCCTTCCTACCAGGCTTAGATGGTGGGGCTGACACTGATATTTTGCTTATGGAGATCATCAGCTTCTAGGGCAAACTTCAGCTGAGCATTTTGTCATGTATTTTCACCCTGCATAATTCTTACAGATGCCCGTAGTTTATTCTGTTCCTGTTTCCAGTCCTTATCCTTTTTTTCTCTTGGTTTGGCAACTTTATCTACCATGGAAATAGATGGTTCCATGGTGATATGAGTGAAATGAAACAGCAGCAGTGAAGAGGGGTATAAATTTCCCTTCTCTGTAATCTAACATCCTTTTCTTTTCAAACCCATTTCGTTGAATGACTTAAGTCTGATCACACAGGTCTCAACCCATCCTTCTCAAAGCATCTCTGTACATGCAAAGCACGTGGCTAAATGCTCCTTTAAGTCTGTCACAAAGGAGAGTATTTGCTGGTATTTTTACAGCATTGCATCACATTCCCAAAGCTGTTCCTGCCCTTTCCTATCTGTCTGAATTACATTCTCATAATTCTCTATCTCTGCACAACTCTGATGCTGGCACAGTGTTCTGGCTGGCACTGCTGGCTGAGAGCTGTACTGTACGTCATCCCTGGATCCTGATGCTAGGCAGAAGACTCCCCTGCCCGCAGCTCCCTCGCTGAACATCTGAAGCACCCAGCATTTGTGTAAATGGACCACGCTTGCAAGAGCTCACAGACACATCAAGACTGTCTAGAACGGACCGTGTTGTCTCTGCCTCCCCACGTCTGTGCCGCACGGCTGGTGAGCAGGTTCCTGCTAGAAAGGCAAACAAGGAGGAGAGTGAGTCACTAGCTCACTCGTTAACACCTATCCAGTGCAAAAAAAAGTGAGAAGTCTTTTTCCTGGGTTCACATGGAGGCAAGAGCCAAATTCAGCTTGATTTCCTGCAGCAGAGACAACCTCTAGCACAGGCACAGTGTTGCTCTGTAGTGTGGAGCAATGGAAAAGTCGGAAGGTGCTGGAAATAAGAAGCACGTCTTTTTTCTTTCAAGAAATTGACCACTTTTGTATTACAGAGAAAGTATGAAAATGGGTAGATTTACTGAATCCTGGTAGCTGCTATGCACATTGGAGCATTCGAATTTGCATGTTAGTGGCAAAACCAGAGTATATTTTTACACCATGCACTTTGGAGGAGAGTCACTCCTGTTAATCCTCATCTCCTTCTCAGGTTTTTTTGAAGTGCTCAGACACTTTTTTTCAGAAACATGGTTGACTCCCACAAAATTCCTTTGGAAGCAATCATTTAATCTCTTTTCATTACTGGCCTTTGGCAGGGTTTCAGTGGACTGCTCAGTGTCCAAGCAAATATACACAGCCTGGTGTTGAGGAACACATTCATTTAGTAACTGCTCTACAAAATATCTACCCATTTTACAGCCCTACACTGTCTGTGTTCACAATACTTCAGTTACTGCCCAAAAGCCTGATTCCAAATTAGGAGAGAAGTCAGAGATAGCTTTTCACCACTCATCTGGAGGAGCTTCACTGAGCCTTCTCAGGGTAGGTGGTCAGTTGATGGGGATGGAGAGACAAGACAAGGGTCCTGCCTCTTTGTGAGAGTGGGACCCACCTTTGTGGGAGAGAAGGAGAAAAGTGGGGGCTGAGCTTGGAGCAGTAGAATGGGACAACACCCATTCACCCCACCACAGCTTCTGGCACCACCCATGGAAGACCTCCAGTTTGAATAATGCCAACACTGCACTGAGAAAACACCAAGATGCTGCAGCAGAGAAATTACTACCTCTGCCCTGGGACAACAGCAACGCCTTTGCAGGCAAACATAACCTATCTTCACTTATAGGCTTTTCTCAGCAACCTTCTATTATCCATTGGATTTCACCATAAGGGATCAAGACATGAAGGCTCTGTCTTCTGTTGCAAAGGATGCTCAGCCCTTCAGTCCAGTTCACAGCAAATTTTTTTCAGCACCAACTCAGAACAAGACAGGGGGGTTATCACAGGCTAGTAACCTGAAAACATAAACTCAAAGTGATTTACTCAAAATTATCAAGAGTCAGAGCCAGGCAGAGTCAATTTGAGTAAATAATTGATAACCCTCATGTGGCACCTCCACCTGAGAAAGCAACCTCTCCATAGAGAGAAAATCAAGTCAGTGGAGCCTAGGGCAAGAGTTGTCCCATCTGAAATAGCCACTCCAAGCAAGTGTGAAGTCAGCAGTACTGCATGGCATGGAGTGTACAGAGAAACCAAACAGATCAAAACCAGAAGCTGGAAAGTTCAACAAGAAAGTGTCTTTGACAGACCCTTCACATGCACAGAGTAGCGATGGGAGAAAAGGAAAAAAGTTCACGTTTCCTCAATGCCATGTAAACCTTTTTTTTTTTTTAAATTCACCTGTAAATTTGTTATATAAAGCCTATTGATCCAAGATTGATTACAGGCAGCTGCTTGTTAGGTATTACACTAATACTATACACAAACCCTTAATTGTTTTTCTTCAGGACATTTTTTGTTTTAATTAAAGTACAAACAAAGGTAATAAAAATGTTAAAAAGATACAAAATGACAGACACCTGCAGTGAAACAAGAGACATCAACTGAATCAAAATAAAAATACTGAAAATCTAATTTGGGACTATCCAGTAGCACTGCTATACAACAGTCTGTCATGGATCAGAGACATGATCTGTGGTCAGCCTCTGGTGAACCCATTCACAATGGCCAGACAACATATAAAGGGCTCATCTTGGCTTCTCTTTTCAACAGGTTCAATGGAAACTTTCCGTCTCTAGGGAGATCTAATTAGACTGAGATTTTTGACCAAAACTGGCCAGAACTGAAGCTGTCATGAGCATCTCAAATAAAACAAGATTTAGGAAAGCAAAGACACTGTGAAGATAACGGAGGAAGTAATTGTGAACAAAGACTAGATAATTATGTTGGGCTACTTCCCAACACAGGTAGTGTTGGAGATCTGCCTGCCTTTTTTTTTTCTAGGGTCCCTTTTTAGGTTATCTAACAAAGGATAAATCCAGTCAAGTGATCCTGGCACCTCATTTTTGTGAAAGCCCCTTATCCCACATCAGTTATACATGCAGGTGACCTTAAAAACAGGTGAAGGGATATTTCTCCACTGGTTTTGCTACAGATGGACTTGGGAGCAATCACAAACCCCATCCTGTTAGGAAAGCCATGAAGGCAATCCCAACACAGCTTGAGCGGGTGGTATTTTCAGCCAGCTCAGCTGGATCTGGAAGAACACATCTGTCTATGCTTATTAGAAAGGTTCTGCTGTTCCTCTTGGGTCAAGAAAATAACCAAAGCCAGGAAAGCACAGTCTTTATGGGGTTTTCCTTAAACTTAGAAAACAAAGTAGGCTTTAGCAAGACCCAGCAGCTGTTTTCCAGTGTTACTTGCTGTTTCTGTATGCTGAAATAAATAATTGCTTAGGGAGCAAGTTCTTTGGTCTCTTTTAAGTGACATATCTGCTCGAGCTAACAAGGGGTGTGCTGAAAGTGTATAATCTAACAAACAGAAATTCCTTTTATTATCTCCCCATGCATCCTATCAAACTTTTTTTTTTCCCCTCCAAACATGACATGTTCCAGCTCATGGGACACAATCATCCAATTGGCAATGTTGGGAGGAAAGGAAAATACTTGGAAATTATTTGATTCTAGTTGTTGTATTCTTAAGGGTACAGGAACGACACAGCACTGCATGGCAGAGCCTATTTAGAGAAGCACTTTTGCAATCAAAAGGTCTGTGGCATTTGTTCCTAAAGAAATACATTCAGTGAAATAGAGATCACATTTTCGACTAAATTAGTGAAATGGTTGCTATCCCCCTAAAAGTGCTTCCTCTAAAGTCCAGAAACGTCAATGGAGACTTTCCCAGTCGCCATTCCTCCTACCTGTCCTAGACACACCCATGCAGGAGGGGGTGGGTCTGATTCTTCCTCCTGACCAGTGATAGTTCCTGTCTAACATAGTCTAATCTCCCCACTTGTAAATAATCTTAAAAAAAAATGAGTTTAACTGAAAGGAGTTAAATGCTTGCCCTGATTTTTGTGTGCTGTGACATCAAGGAATGACATGGATCTGAGGACACTGGCTTATTGGAAATATTTAGCAACTAGTCAAGTTTATTTGGAGGATGTGAGTTTCAATCTCAAGAGAAATGAGGAGTGACAACTTGAATTTGAAGTCAAATGAAGTCAAGATATTTACTGGTTTAAAGAAAAACACAAGAACAGCAACAGGAAAATTATATTTTTCCTCAAGAATAGGAATATAGTTATTACAGATCTAGACAATGTCTCAAGAAAGAGAAGCTAAAGATATTAGGTAAATTCAGTCACAGATGCGTATTTGTGACCAAAATGCCTGCGAAGTGAAATAATGAAAATGGGAAGTGTAAACATTGCTAAAAAGAACAAAATCTTGTTTCCGAAATAGTTTGTCCAGGGAGAATTAAATAGGAAGAGTTCAGCAGTTTGCTAATTTATCCTGAGTTCTTTATATGGCAAGATGAAGTGAATTTAACCTTTCCAACAGTGACAAGAAATAGGAAGAGCCAGCAAAGGAGAGCAATGCAGACCAGCTTTAGTATCCTCATGTGCTCCATGCCGTCTCTGTGATATACGTTTACAGTATATACAGTTCAGGCCTATACTGCACAATTAGCATACAGGCTTGATGAAGGCTTTCATGAGGATTGAAAAGCTACCTAAAATGTTTGCAAAATCACAGAATCACAGAATCAACCAGGTTGGAAGAGAACTCTGGGATCATCGAGTCCAACCGTTGCCCTGACAACACCATGTCAACTACACCATGGCATTAAGTGCCATGTCCAGGCTTTTCTTAAACACATCCAGAGATGGTGACTCCACCACCTCCCTGAGCAGCCCCTTCCAGTGTCTAATGACCCTTGCTGAGAAGAAATGCTTCCTGATGTCTAACCTGAACCTCCCCTGGCGAAGCTTGAGGCTGTGTCCTCTTGTCCTATTGCTAGTTGCCTGGGAGAAGAGGCCGACTCCCACTTCACTACAACCTCCCTTCAGGTACTTGTAGACTGCAATAAGGTCACCTCTGAGCCTCCTCTTCTCCAGGCTAAACAACCCCAGCTCCCTCAGCCATTCCTCGTAGGTCAGACCCTCCAGACCCTTCACCAGCTTAGTCGCCCTCCTCTGGACTCGCTTCAACACCTCAACATCTTTCTTGAAGTGCGGGGCCCAGAACTGGACACAGTACTCAAGGTGCGGCCTCACCAGTGCTGAGTACAGAGGGACGATCACTTCCCTATAAAATATTTATTTATAAAATAAAACATTCAGGGAAAGGACTAAGATAAAAAAATGCTGAAAGGTTTTCATCTCAGCGGCTCCAGAATGTGACATGTAACAAAATTGTCCAAAATCTGTGCTTTTTTCCAATGAACATCAGGACAATGTCTTAACTGTGTCGAGGCAGGCTAGGCTACAGATAAATATTCAGATAATTTCTACCACACATTTTTATTGGACCATTACTATTATTATTTATTTTACTTATGTTTTAACTGTGCTATTGAATTTCCAAACTGATGGTGCATTAACCATCCACACAACTGTTCTTTATTATCTTTAGCACTTAATCTACATGTTTCTTTTCCAACATCAGGCCATTCTGCCTTCTATCATTTAACTCAGTGAATAATTCACCTGATCTTCATTTGTATTTTCACCTTGAATGTATTTATAGACTGTAATCATGTCTTCACTGATACTTTCTAGACTTTCTTCTAGACTACTTAATTAGCTCCCTCATTTTCTTATCTGATATGTATAGACTGTATCTCATTGTTTTACTTGCCCTGTTTGTATTCTTTTTTTGTTCTCTCTGTATATACCAATACCCTTCCCAAGACATTAACTCCAAGACTTCATTGCTTGTGCCATAAAAATACATTTCTGTTGGAAACTTTCACACAAACACAGGAGAAATTTTGTCACATGTTAAAGTCTACTGTGAAAACTGCTGTATGGGGCTTTGGTTGGCTGGTTGATTGGTTGCCTCTTGGTAATTTTCCTAACTATTTGACTTAGTCTCAAAGGGCTTAAATCTGGATACTTTCCATTCCTACAGTAATAAAGGAGAAATGAACTGATTCTGCAAGGCTAGGACATACTCACTGAATTAAAATCATATTTCACTCCCCAAAACAGACCTCGGACTCCGAAACCACACTGGAATAGGATCCTCTCAGTGGAAAGACAACAGCTTTCTGCTATTTCTTTGAAAACAGGGTTACACCTCAAGCTTCATAATGCCTTATGAAATAACTACTTACTAGTCAAAATGTTCTCTTTTTTTACTTACTCTTTTTGCAAATAAGGACCTATGGCCTCAGCAATGAGTTGCTCCAGGTCATACAGCACACACGTGCATGCAGTGGTGCACAGTATTTTCTAGTATGTAACGTATTGTCCCTTGGTGCTCCTTTGTGTGTGTGGAGATGAGGTTTTTATCACATAACCTAAGACTTCACACTGCACAAGAAGCTCCTCGCTAACACATATGGGTGTGCGCATGGGTGCAGCCATGCACCCGTTGGCACTGTCCTCTCTCTCTGTCCAAGGAGCCACGAATGTTTTGGGGGAGAAAGGGACCACAGCAAACCACAGGAAGGGTGTTTGCAGGGAATTTATTTCCTTCTGCTCCCTGTCTACTCAAAACAGCGAAGAGGGCTTCTCCAGTGGGTAATTTAACAAAACAAAGTTATGCCCTTGCTTCATTTTTTTTTGCCCTTTCTCCATTGACTTTCTAAGGAGCTATACATTGCTAATAGAGCCAAGGAGCTATACGTTGTTAACAGTTACCTAAAGTTAGATTCCAGTTTGTCCCATCAGATATCAAGTGTCCCATTCAGTACAGTGTGAGAAAGAGGGATAAATTATCATAGAATCATAGAATGGTTTCGGTTGGAAGGGACCTTAAAGATCATCTAGTTCCAACCCTCCTGCCATGGGCAGGGACACCTTCCACTAGACCAGGTTGCTCAAATTAGGCAGATGTTGGTTCGGGACTGGAGGTAAAGGTATGTAAGCGGGATCCCTCTTAACTAATTTGAGATGTTTGCACAGTGGATATCTTTGAACTCATCAGCCAAATTGAACCGCCAGAAATCCACCTTGCCAAGCTTTACATACCTATACTGGAAGTATTGACCTCCAGGCTCCTTATTAAGACTCCCATTATACTCAGCGGAGACATGGTCAATAAAGTCAATGGGGATAAGAGCCCTATTCTCCAGATTAAAAAGATTGACAGCTACTTAACATGAGATTGTGGCACAGACTATAAAGGGAGTCTTGAATGTCAGGCTCAGAAGTAGAGACCTACACTTCACATGCCCAAGCGTGGCCAAGCGAGACTATGGGAAAAAAGCACAACAACAAAAAAAAACACCAAAAATAACCCATGAAAAACCCCACAGACTAAATATGTGTATTTTTTTCTCCTAGAAAATAATCCATCCTACTTAGCTCAGATGAGTACACTAAGATGTGTCTATTTTTTCTTAACTGACTGTAGAAAGAATCTTGTTGCCTTCAGAGGTAAAAGTCAATACTGTGGAATAATTAACAGAGATGATTCCTTGAGCATGCATAGCTTGAGATCCCACTAGATTTATCCAGTACCAGATGCAGACAGTGAGGCAAGACAGATCTTGGGTGGTGTCCTAGAACCTGCCTGGATTCCCTCTTCATGGAGAAATCCTGTCTTCCCCTACATGGCACATTTAAGAGTAGAAAATATGTTTGCAATTATCTGATCAGCGTACAAAAAAGTGACAAAAACACCACTGTTTTATTGATGTGTGGCTTGTTTATTCGTGCTTCACACAGAATGACCTTCTATCTCACCACACAGAAGGCTGAACCATATGAAATGCTGAATTTCTTTTGACAAGTTTCCTCCGGCTGTTGAGATCTGGAGGCAACCAGCATCTCCCCCACAGACCAGGTCCTTAATAGACTTAATAATATCATCAGAATATGAAGTGATCTAAGCTTTATGTTCATACTGTATGAGATCACACTGCATCAAAACTTTGACAGATGCCTCTGCTATTTACTCATCCTTATGGAGCAATGACCCGAACATTAGCATGTCTAGTAAATTGTTCTAATATGTGGTGAAAGGGGACTAATGGATACAGTAATTGATTGTTTGATGGATAGCTGGGGAGCCCTTTGATTATGAGTTTTTGCTACGGTCCAAGACATTTTCATTCTCCAGTTAACCCAGAGCTGATTGCTCGCATGAATTATCTCATTCTCTGCCTGCAAATATCATTCTCTTAATAAATATTTCATTAGAAACAAACCAGTGGTGAGGAGAGGGGAGAAAGTAGATACTCAGTGCTGTGTCTTCTGAAGACGTTATAGAGTCTACAGAACAGACACAGAGATTATCCATGAAATGTGCTCAGGTCATACGAGAGGTCTTTGTTTCTCCAGGATTTAGTGTTCAGAACAATGCAAGAGGCAGGAAGAAGCCTGAAGGTCAACTTAAATACATCAAGGGAGGCCCAATATGGCCCAAGAAGGATGCACAACAGTGGGGAAGCCGCTGTGTTACAATTGGCTTCCTCACAAATTCCACATTTCTCTCTCCCAAGCTCCAGGCTGAGCTTTCATGTAACAACAAGGAGTGACCCTGACCAAGAAAAAGAATATCAGCAAGAAAACAGAGTCATAATTCTCGGGTTTTAGTGGCTGAAGGTTGAATTTTGATCCTAGTGAAGCTGATCACAAAAGCTCATGGATATAAATGGGGTCATTTTTGATCCTTTATCTTCCCATAATGACTCCTCAAAAGTTATTTACCACCTCTATTTAGCTTTATGATCCTTAACTATTTATTCAAAACACCTATACTGAACCTGTTTGTTTCATTTCAGCTGGTTACTTTTTAGCATGACATACAATTGTATGAAGGTTGCAACTCTTCTCTCCAAACATGCTGCCCTGTTCTCCTAAAGGACAGTGTAGAAACCAGGTAGAAGCAGAATCAATGGAAAACAGACTCTATTTCAAACTCCCAATCCCTGATCAACCCTGTTTCATATCCCTTCAAATTTTCAAATATCAAGAGAGTGATATTTGCAGAGAACACTTTGGACCTCCACAGGCTCCACCAAGAAGAGAAATTTCATAAACTAAGCTTGACTCAGAAGTAGTTTGCTGCATCATAGAAAGAAGTCACTACACAAGCTAATCCCAATTCGCTTCAGCGCCACACACTTAATATGCTGAAAACTGCTGCAGTTTTTAAATCCTCTTTTATTGAAAAATTGTTGAGGAGCAAAATACATAATGTTCTCTGTTACTCTTCACCCTGTCTACTTCCCCTGGGCATTGAAACACTCTTATCTTGTTTTCCTAGCTGTTCCTCGAGCATATTTATATTGTTAGTCTCACAATAGGTTTCATTATGTCAATAAGCACAATTTAAACATTAAGAGTACAGTTATGGGCAGAAATGCAACTGATCATATCACATGCTATAAAACACATGTCAGGGAAATGGCTTCAATGCTCTTCGCTCTTAATTCTTTGCCAAAACTTCTACAGAGAGGAATGGTGTGAGCGAAAGATGGGGGAGAAGGAGAGAGAGTGAGAGCAAATAAGGGACAACTAACCAAAAAAGAGCAGGCACTAGCAAGAGGAATGAAGAACACAGAAGATGCTCGGAAAGGGGGAGAGTGGGACAAAGAGAAAGGAAAGCATGGAATGAATTGAAAGGAAGCCAAAGGCAGATCCAGGACGCTTCCAAAATGCACAGATCTCCCACTTAGGTAAGACAGGGTCTGAGACAGGATCATCTGCAGATCTTCATCACAGGGGATGAAACCCTCAGCAGTGCTGACATATTTCAGAAGCAAGGATGGGAGAAGGAAGGTAGGGAATCTTTCCAAACCCAGTGTAGCCATTAGGGAAGCCTATGCATTACTGTTGCTGCTCCTTAGTTTCCATGTGCAAACCAACTATCGGGGACTGAAGTCCACAGTGGTTGAGCAGCAAATCCCATTTATAGATAGAAATTTCTGTCTTCTCCTTGAGAAGTATTTGCCACTAATTTCTGAAGATAAAACTTTCTGGAAAGGAAACTTTCTTGCCACAGGGGACTTCTAGTAATAGAGATAAAAAATGGGTAAAAGCAAAGCATTGGAAAAAACTCTCTTTCCAGGTAAATACTAAACTGATCTGAGATTAGATTGAGTGAGAAAATTGTTGGCACAGTTAATGCTCGATGTATATTTTCCATACCAAATTATGGAAGCTGACTGAGTCCGTAATATCACTGCATATTTTATCAGAATTGTTAGGCTGCACACTGACTTTCTCCATGGAAAGCGCTCTACGAACCACTGACAGTGCCTGCTGAGGACAGTGACACTTCCCAGCAGTAAAGGAGCATCGATCTGGCTCAGTGTTTTAAATTCCCTGATGGGTTTACAATACCTTTCTGCTGGAGTCTTTCTATTTGCTTCCACCACCCTGCTGCTGCTTAGCTCAAACACAGATGTGCTGATATGCCAAGGCCACATATCTAATCCATTTCATCTACTTTTGGGTCTCATTTGGCAAACACAAGGGGATGAGACCTGTCTGATCATAACTAAGGGACAAACCCTTGAGGTATGTCCTCGGCCAGTCTCCCAAGGATGTTGAAACGTGCTTTAATTTTGTAGGAAACTACATTTGTCTGAATTTTACAAAAGGCTCTAAGCATTGGGTACACCCAAAGTCCCAGGAATTTTTCCAAGAGGAGTAATGTTAGTTCTGTTGTCCTGGATAAGTGTCATCATTGATAACTCCATCCTGCTAACCAAAATATGTCTGTTGTATTGTAGTGATGATGGTGGTATTATTCTTCTTCCATCTCACCCTGTCATGCAGTGGCAGTGCCCAGTCTGGCACTCCTCAGAAAATGTTGACTTTCTCAGAAAGAAATTTGAGCCCTTCCACTCCAACTTATTCTAAATATGCCTGGTAGGTCTCATGAGTAATGTACCTACACAAAGAGATCTCAGAAAATGTATGGATTGTTCAGGAACATAAATTTTGACTGAACAAGTGAACAATAAAATGCAGAGCAACATCCTCAGATTTGGGGCAAAGAATATATAATCATTCCGTGGTGTTTGCAAAACATGTCAGGCTCTGTCAGGAAGAAGGATTATAAATAAGTGTGAGGTAGATACTTTAATAATGCTATTTCGTATACATGCAATAATGAACATTAATTATTTCTTTGCGTTTCTGTCGTCTTTTACTGTAGCAGATGAGTCAAGCCCAGATGTGTAATGAAACTGATGCTGGCATCACAGCATTTTCTTTAGAGGTGTCTGAAAAAGCTCTGCACATCAGCCGCCAAATGATTTCTTCTCCTGTGGAGTTTCCTTCATGCATCTCACCCAGAATTTGGTTCCTCCACATATGGCATGAGTGAATCACAGTGCAAGGAATTTTCCTGATGGAAAAGATTTTGCAGACAAGCGGTCTTCTCACATCATTTGTCCTGCAATGAAGCCAGTCATCTTTATCATACTCAGTGGAGCAACCTGCCAAGAGGAACCAGTTGCCATGGTATATAAAGAAGTTCATGTATATCTTTGCATTCAGAATCTATGAAAGTTAATTTAGGGCTTATCGGTAACCTTATCACCAAATATTTGTCCCAGGGAACAAGGAGATTGATTTGTTTCCTGCTCTGATGTTGGGAATTAACAGAGGATATCAAAGGGAAAGCTTAGAGATGTTAAATGTAATGATGTTGGACAAATGTGAAATACCTCATTCATTCCTTGGCTCTTCAGTAGACACTCAGGGAAATGAACAGAGCAATGTGACACATTACTCTTTTTGCAAAATGTGTTCCTGTCAATGTCTACAATGACTACACGACTTTCATGAAGAAGAAGTCATATGAGATGAATCTCACTGAAATACTTTCATTCTCCCTTCCATCTTTCCTGCTCTGTAAGCAAGGCCAATGACAACACAACCTTACTGAAAGTGACAGGATCTATTCTTCAAATTTCCACACCATGAAGATGTCATGGCGCAGTTCCTCTACTCTTATAGACAGGAGCTTTCAAAGTCACTGAGGGGCTACCCAAAAGTATTTCACTTAACTTTTCACATCTCCCAATCTCATCCTAATATTCCAGTGTTAAACAGTGGATAACCAAACCCATGAGACACATAAACTCTGCATAATCCTTGCATGTCAAAAGTCCTTGCACGTGACAGCTACTCAACCTGTTCCTCTTTGTACACACCTCCGGACTCGTCAATCTCCATTTACTTCTGAGTATCATGAAAAAAAGCAAAACAAACAAAAAACCCCACAACACAAAACAAAGCAGGTAACCCATGGCATGCGTTACTCTGGGAAAAAACACTTTGTGTTTACAACAGTGACAAAGTCAAATCTGCTGAGCTCAGTATAACTTGCTGCACCACCTACAATCTCCATCCTATCTCTGCCTTTTCTGTAAAATGGGGATGGGTTCTTCCCCCTATAGAGTTGAAATATCTTAATTTGCAAAGTGTTTGAGACTTGCAGGGACATCTACTAAAATTCAACACTGGAGAGTTTTCCAGCTTATCTTCCCCTATTTCATATCAAGTCTTAAACACAAACACCTGTTCATAAACAAAGAAGCCTAATGAAGCATTTTAAAAAAACCCCAACATAACTACAAACCACCATACCACACATCTTTGAACCTGTCCTTCTCTTTTGGTGGCAAATTTATACTCTAATGTTTTCCAGCTTTACAGTTGAGAAGGGGAAGAAGCACCACTGGCAAGCTGTGAGATTCAAGAGGGCAGAAAGAGAGAGTCAAGAAAGCAAAAGGATGATTAAAGGGATTTTGTGTGAACTCAGGTCTCTCCAGGGGGACAATGTCTGCAGGCTTGGAAGCAACAAGTATTGCTAGGAGGAGAAAAAGGTTTTATAACACTGGACATCATCATGCTCAAAATAAAATGCATCTTAAAATAAGCAGAACTGGTGTAGGACAAGAACACAAATGATGTCCCACATGCAAAGGACGCACCTTTGTAAAATGAGAGATGTGAAGGAGAAAACATATAAAAACAAAAGAAAAAAATGCAGATCCCAAACTCAGCATTTTTGAACAAAAAAAATGTGGTTCTCTGTTTTTTTCCCCTCTCTACGTTTCCGCAAAACCTTCCCTCATGCCCCACTTTTTCCCAGCCTGAGACTGCTTGGTGGCTCTGACTAGGCAGGCCAACAGGTGTCCAACAAGTGAACACCACTTGATATCACCGTTACTGTACTCACACAGATGAGCTGAGATTTCTTATTAATTTAAATAGTTTTTAACCTTTTAAACTCATAGATAGTAGATTAGCACTGCCTCATGCTGCACCCAGTGGTATGTCACCATGCCTCCCTCTCCAATGTATTAGATACACAGTCATGGCTTCGCCAGACCCTACTGGGGCCTAAGGAAGCTGCATTGATGGGCAAGGCCTGCTCTCACCTTTGGGGTGCCAAAATGATGTGAACTGGGGACAGGGAGGACCTGCACAGCCATCTGGACACCACCACAAACAACCACTAGACCAGCTGAGACTAAAAACTGGCAAAATCCCGGTACTCCTCAGCAGATGTGACCTAGAGCTAGTATTTCTCCTCCTTAGGAACATGAAAAATTATACATATATACACACAAATGCATTAATATTATACTTATTTCAACTCTATTTAATATGTATGTTCTACCTGGTACAGAACATGTAGCAGGTGGTTACTTACTGCATTTTTCCACTATCTATTAAGCAGGGACTCTGTCTTCGACAAAAGCATAAACTCTCCTATTCCACCCCAAGTCTGTACAGATTTTATCCTCATCTCAATTATATTAATTGACAACAAACACCTATGGTTCATCAAGCCTCCTCCATCACTGTTCCTCATCTAAGCACTATAAAACAAGACTCCTGTATCCTATTGAGTCCTATGCCAGCAGATGGCACTCCAAAGTGTGCAGCATCCACAGCTTCCCTCGCCCCATCCCCAGCAACAGTTGGAAAAGGCTTTTTTTTTCTGTGCCAGGCTCTTCAGTGGTGCTTTTAATCATGCTTGAATATAGGGGTCAACGAAGTAGCTCACATAACAGGGCCATCAAAATTCCCAGTTCTCAGCTTCCAGAAGAGGTCAGTATGTCCTGCTGCACACAAAAGCCACATTCCCACTCACTTTCCTTAAATCACCTAAGCAATTACAAACTGCTGGGCACAGAAAGGGAGAAATCAGCTTCCTCACTCACCAGAAATTGGTTGTGCTTGCAAGCAGATGCTTCGATTACTTTTTTTTTGCTGTTTTTTTTTTTGTTTTGAGCAATCATCTCCGTGTCTCAGCATACCCCTACTAAGCTCTTCATGTGAGCTCTTTCAAGGTGAGGGAAAATCCTTCTCAAAGCAAGGAACTCTTCAGAGCAACAGATTCAGCCATATCAAGTGTAATATTGAGTTAAGGTTCTAGGAACCATCTCAACAGTTTCGTTTCATTCAGGAGCTTCCAGGGTCAGCGAAGGTAGAAAACAATACTGAAGGTTTTCATTTTGAAAAAGTGAGGGATGCAACCACAACAGACCCAGGGCTTGCACAGATTGGAAGCAGGATTTCCAGCTTTGCCCGATGGAACTTATGGAAATAAGCCTTTTTTGTCCTCTTTCCAATCAGTTTCTCCATGCAGAAGTACAGCCTGTATAGGTTTCACCATACCTTGATCTCTATGCCAAAGAGTATTTGAGCATCCTGGGTTATCATTGAGAGTGAAGATGAAACTTCATAACAAACAAAAACATCAGTGGAAGTTTAATTTGGCAAAATAACACAAATTTGGATTACAGTTTTCAGCTGGGCACCAGAACTAAGTAACAGAACAAAGAATCCAAATTATAAGCCTGGTCTTGTGTTTCCTTTTGTTTGCAGTAAACCAGGAATAATTGTGATCAATTGAAAGAGTCTGAGACAGCAAATCTGTCTTACAATACCAGGTCACACAATCACAGAATCACAGAATGTTAGGGATTGGAAGGGACCTCGAAAGATCATCTAGTCCAATCCCCCTGCCAGAGCAGGATTGCCTAGATCATGTCACACAGGAACGCGTCCAGGCGGGTTTGGAATGTCTCCAGAGAAGGAGACTCCACAACCTCTCTGGGCAGCCTGTTCCAGTGTTCGGTCACCCTCACTGTAAAGAAGTTTTTTCTCATATTTATGTGGAACCTCCTGTGTTCCAGCTTGCACCCATTGCCCCTTGTCCTGTCAAGGGATGTCACTGAGAAGAGCCTGGCTCCATCCTCATGACACTTGCCCTTTACATATTTATAAACATTAATGAGGTCACCCCTCAGTCTCCTCTTCTCCAAGCTGAAGAGAACCAGCTCCCTCAGCCTCTCCTCATAAGGGAGATGTTCCACCCCCTTAATCATCTTCGTGGCTCTGCGCTGGACTAATTTGGGGGCTGGTATGTGCAACAGCTGGAGCATCACACAGCATTTCACAGGTGACACACAGCATAGGGGCTGTAATATCACTACTCTCTACATAAGAGTGAAGAGGTTAAATATCTTTGAATTATATGGTGGATACAACATTGGTTATTGAGACCCTGAAAATAAATCAGATGGAGACCTAGAAAGGTCACTAAATATTACTTTTGTCTCCACCCTGGTGAAGCAAGGGTTAGCTTATTTCCAAATACATTTTTTCCATGGGAAAATACCATTGCTGTTCACATTTAATCATGTGATAAACGCAGCCATCAAAGTGGGTTTAGAAGAATACAATTTCCTTCCTTTCAATAATCCATCTCCACAGGAGGGGTTTAAATGTATTAAATAACGCTGCGTTCACTTTGGAGCAAGGTGACACACTCAGTAAGGTTTCACATTTGTTTCTCCAGTTACTCTGTGATCTTTGCCAGGGCAAAAATCAACTTAGACTCTTGCAATGCAAATTCTGCAAGGTGGGGTTGAAGGAGGGGAGGTGGATGAGGTCGTACAAGCATCCTCATCACACCAGAAGAAACCACTTTCACTTGCAGTGGGCAAAACCACCCACATATTGTATCATGAGGCTCCTGCACAGGAAAGAAAAAAAGAGGAATATACAGGGGAGAAAAGCCACTGATGTAGAGTGAATAAAATTCAAGCTCTCAGACTGATTGAGAGGTTCAATTTTATAATTATACTACTGCCATTGTGGCTACACATGTCCTACAGACCCAGCCTACGTTTCATCAGCTCTGGGCTCTTGGCCTGCACTTGCTTTCCTCTAACACTGCTGTCAGCACAGATCTGACAGTGCCAGCAAAGGTGACTCTCACTGCCCAGAAAAGCTGCGTGCAAGGACAAAGTTCTCTGGTCAAGGTGAGTATTCATCCAATCGGTCACACCTGTCACTATATTTATTTATATTAATATTAATATAAATATTAATATTTATGTATCTATATGGATTTATATTTATATATTTATAAATAAATAAATTTATATTTATGTCAGTATAGATGTAGATATGCATATCTACATTTAAATCTATAAACATACACAGCCATGTCAGCAGTGCTGACCGGGACCATGCAGCAGAGCACTGCCCACACTCACTATGTAAAAAGCAGTACTCATGAGAAAACAGGAGCCAGCACCCTTTAAGACCATGGCCAGAACTGATGCAACAGGTGAGAAAGGCTTTCCCCATCTTTATGGGCACAGTGATACCCTCAATGAATGACCCTGATTTGGCACAAATCATAGAATCATAGAATCATAGAATCATAGAATGTTAGGGGATGGAAGGGACCTCTGGAGATCATCGAGTCCAACCCCCCTGCCAGAGCAGGACCAATCTAGGGCAGGTTACACAGGAACACATCCAGACGGGGCTTGAAAGCCTCCAGAGAAGGAGACTCCACAACCTCTCTGGGGATCCTGTTCCAGTGCTCTGTCACCCTTACAGTAAAGAAGTTCTTCCTCATGTTGAGGTTGAACTTCCTGTGCTCTAGCTTGCATCCATTGCCCCTTGTCCTATCGCAGGGCACAAGTGACAAGAGGTTGCCCCTTTCCTCTTGACACCCAGCCCTCATCTATCTATACACATTAATCAGATCCCCTCTCAGTCTTCTCTTCTCCAGGCTAAAAAGCCCCAGGACTCTCAACCTTTCCTCATAAGGCAGGTGTTCCAGTCCCCTAATCATCCTCGTAGCCCTCCGTTGGACTCTCTCCAGTAGATCTCTGTCCCTCTTGAACTGGGGAGCCCAGAACTGAACGCAATACTCCAGGTGAGGTCTCACCAGGGTAGAGTAGAGGGGGAGGAGGCCTATGAAGCCATGGGTATTTGCAATATACTTTAAATTTAACAGCTGGGAGGAGAAAGGAGCAGTGCAACTACACAGGCAGCTACCAGAAGCAACGGTGAAAAATATTTATAGAGCTGTCAGCTGGCTATAGAAGAATAATAATGTGGGTACCAGTTGAGTTATGTTATCTGCCCGAGCCTCTAGGCACAATATAGATCTGCTCTCTGCGAAAGTGCTCTCTCCTGTTAACAAGGCACGTTCACGCCAGCGTTTCATCCCATGACCTCAAACACCTCCATACAACCCCAGCATCACCATTTCCCACGCAGAGCCTTCCCGGCGGGGTCCTCGCCAGTGTGGAGTGAGGGAAAGTGGCCCCAGGATTTAGGAACATAAAAGCAAGTGCTTGCAGAGCTGGGCGGCGAGGCTGGCTCATTCCAGACAAAACAGCCCTTCAGTTTGCAAGACGGTTCCGGCAGTGACTCAGAGTTGGGGTAGAGGAGAGCGGCATCAGCACGGCGTGTGAAGCCAGCGAGCTGCTGTGGAGGAGGCTTCATACAAAGAAACCCTTCCCCTGCCTTCATCCTCTGCCTACATAAAAACCTCTGTCCTTTCGCATTCAAACAAAAGGAAAAATAAAAAAAAAAAGCAAAACCCACAAAGTAACAAACAAAGAAACCCCCCCAACCGACCAGAAAACTCAGCTAATGAATACAAAATCCTTTTCTTGAGTGCTGATACAGGCAGCTGCAACTTCCAGCTACATCAGCAGACACGGGCAAGCAAAGCGGGTTTATCCCATGACAGGCGCTTGACAGGGGATTGCTAAGGAAAATCCACGATGCTGAAGTTGCTTGGGCAATTTAGGAAATGGCAGGTTCCCCCCAAACCTGGTTATACAGATTTGGCCTTCATATAGATTTATTCTTTTCTTATTTTTCTCCTTTTGTAGAATAAGGGGCTACATGTTATTGGAAGCTCACATCTCCAGTCTCTGCAAATTACCTCCTAGGTAATTTAGTAGGATTTGGGGGTTTTCTTCTATGATTTTTCATGCAACACTGAGGCCCTGGGCTGTGGTGCAGGTTTTATTGCCCTTGAGGATGGAGATGTTGAGGTGTTGGAGCGAGTCCAGAGGAAGGCGAGCAAGCTGGTGAAGGGTCTGGAGGGTCTGACCTACGAGGAACGGCTGAGGGAGCTGGGGGTGTTTAGCCTGGAGAAGAGGAGGCTCAGAGGTGACCTTAGTGCAGTCTACAACTACCTGAAGGGAGGTTGTAGTGGAGTGGGAGTCGGCCTCTTCTCCCAGGCAACTAGTGATAGGACAAGAGGACACAGCCTCAAGCTTCGCCAGGGGAGGTTCAGGTTGGACATTAGGAAGCATTTCTTCTCAGCAAGGGTCATTAGACATTGGAAGGGGCTGCCCAGGGAGGTGGTGGAGTCACCTTCTCTGCAAGTGTTTAAGAAAAGCCTGGACATGGCACTTAGTGCCATGGTCTAGTTGCCATGGTGGTGTCAGGGCAATGGTTGGACTCGATGATCCCAGAGGTCTCTTCCAACCTGACTGATTCTGTGGTTCTGTGATTCTTCATTTGAACTCTCACAGTTGCAAAGTGCTGCATCCCTGACACATCAGAAAGGGAGTTTAATGGTTAGGTAGTGAAGTACCGTGTCTATAAAGCCCACTGGCATTTTTTTGCAAGATCATGGGGATGCTGAGCAGAAAAGACCTTCCCCTCTTAGACCCACTGGAAGCACTGTAAGGACAGTACTTTGGGTCATTCAGGATAAATTCCATCTCCCTTGGGAATATAGGGAGCAAATAAAGAAAATCAGGTATGAATGTATTTCCATCCCTGTATCAGAATCTATTTCCCTACCCCCAAACAGGCAGGAGAAAAAAAAAAGTCTTAGGAAAATTGCTTTAATGACCATCTTAAAAAAAAAACACAAAACAAACAAAAGCCCACACTTAAATAAAGTTAAAAAAAAATAGCTGTGTGATTTAAATGCTCCATACTGACAGCCCTAGGAACAGAGGAGTGGGTTGATTAGAATATGGCTTTTAATGGATGCACAGTCATTTAAAACAGAGTTGACATTATTGAAATAATGCTTTTTACAGAAGTAGCTGCATACCAAATGACCTTGAAAAGCCAGCAATTACTACCACACATGCAAGATACATTATCGCCAAAGCTAAGGCTGGATTTCCTAAGATATACCAGCCAGACGGGAACATTAGGAACTGGGATGAGTTCTAAGATAAGATGTTAGAGTCAACAAGATAAATGCGTAAATAAAAAGCTCCATTTGGTGGGGCAAAAGCTGTGTTTTGATTGTGAGAAATTCAGTTTTGCATTTCAGAAAAATGGTCACCACGACCTCTCCCAAATGTTGAAGCCAGTTTCAAACTGAGCTTTGGACTTCCAGCATGAAAAGTACCTACTGCATTAAAAACTCATCGTTAATTAGTGTTCAAAATAGCCTGTTGGCATTTGCTTAGCCTGCGAGATCCTCAGGGTGGCACAATCTAATAGCTGTGCTTACACAGCATCTACCCTGATAAGGACTCTGTAAAAATAGAAGCCCGAGTAACTAGAGTCATTACACACACACATACATATATGCAGTCTATGCAGATATTATTGCCAAGAAATTATTCTCCCATAAAGACAAAGATTGGATCTTGCTGCCCCAAAATGAGAATTTTACTCTAATCACATAAAAAGAACAACTTCATAAACACAGGAAGAAACAGAGAAATGATGCTTCCTGTGAGAAGGAAGTCCATTTAAAGCATGAATAAATTGATGCAGTCAGGAGAAAAAGGCTTGAATATGCAAATAGAGGTTTACTACCCATTTTTCTGCTCCTAAGAAACTTAATTTACTGACCTCTGAGAGAAGGGTCAAGGAGGCTTACGGAATAAGAAACAAAGGCTTCTCTTTGGGCAACTGCCATGTTCCAGAGCAGTAATTATCCTTCCATCTCCCCATGAGCAGCAGGAAATGAAGAGGGGTGCCATTACACTATGACAATTACTGCAATTTTAATTTCTAAAAATTGCCAGGAAAGTTTCCTCTTATTTAAAAAAAAAAAAAAAAAAAAAGAAGCCTGTTCAGATTTTTGGTGTAGTTTTAGTTTAAAACTCATTCCTCAGCTAAAATAGAGCTGTGCTTCCCCCTCTCCCACTCCTTTTGGAGAACCACCCACGAAGTCTACAGGGTGACAAAGCCCACTTTCCTCTTCATTAGTTGAGAAGTTAGATGGTTAAGTGTGGTCAATGAGGATCCAGGAAAGATGGAGGGGGGCCAAAGACATGTCGCAGACGCCGTAAGGATGCACAAACTGGGCTGTCCCTGCTAGGCACTGCCAGGGACGGATCCTTAGCAGCCCTCAGCTTTTCAGCCTAGTCTGCTGTTGGGTTTAATATCACACACGGGCACAATAACACATTCTTCTTCCTATGGGAAGTAGATGCACAATAATTAAAAAGCATTAAAAAGAAGGATTCTTTTCATCTCCTGCACTCGGAGGGACTATTGGCTATTTTGTGGATTTTCTGCAGGCTATCATTTATTATTTTAATATTATGGATAATCTATTCTACGCTATTAGAACATTATCATATTTTATTATACCCAGCTGTTGCCCTGTGGGATGGACTAAGCCCAAGAGGACAGGTCTGCTCAGCTGTCCAACCTCCCCTACCACTGACCACGCTGTCCCAGGCTCTATATCACTGTTATGGGAGACACCTGAAATACTCCCTTCTCCTACAGTGGACTCTCTGCCTGGAAGGAGGAACAGCTGCTTTGCACCAAGGTGTGTCTGTGTGGGGGGAGAAGGTGGGACTTGAGGCACACCTGCCCCATACGTAAGCAGGAACCAGAGGCGACCGTATCACCAATACATCACCATCTCTGCTGTATGTTGCAACAGCATTTCACAGAATCACAGAATCAATCAGGTTGGAAGAGACCTCTGGGATCATCGAGTCCAACCATTGCCCTGACACCACCATGTCAACTAGACCATAGCACTAAGTGCCATGTCCAGGCTTTTTTTAAACACCTCCAGAGATGGTGACTCCACCCACCTCCCTGGGCAGCCCATTCCAACGTCTAATAACCCTTTCTGGGAAGAAATTCTTCCTAATGTCCAACCTGAACCTCCCCTGGTGAAGCTTGAGGCTGTGTCCTCTTGTCCTATCGCTAGTTGCCTGGGAGAAGAGGCTGACTCCCACTTCACTACAACCTCCCTTCAGGTAGTTGTAGACTGCACTAAGGTCACCTCTGAGCCTCCTCTTCTCATAAATGGAAAGCTGCTTTCAAGGATTCCCCTGTGCACTCCCTTCATGAGACTTCCGAGGTCTCATTTTGGCTGCTGGGTGAATATTTAAAATCGCTTTCACAGATCCAAGGGAAAGGGCTTTTTTTTTTCTCAAATAGTTGCCACAACTCACGTTCAACAACGATCATTCAGCGTAGTAAAAATTTGCATCTTTCAATATATGCAGTAACAGACCTATAGAACTACATCGATTTGTCTACGCACAAATACATTCCTACAAACACATATTTGATTAAGAATTTATATAACTTCAGGCTTCAAGGAATTTTGGATCAATGCCTTTATTTTGCTTTTATAAATAAATAAACTCATTTAAACAGTACTTACAGCAAACCACAATGGGCAGGGGAATAATTTTGCCGAAGCTTCACTTTCCAATTTTTACCTGTTACATGGGTCTAAGGAATCAATTACTTCCTAGAGGGAACTTATTAGGGCTTGTGTTACCAGACACCTTACCTTTCCCACCCAGCAACAGAAGAGAAGAATTATAGGGACACGCATATAGAAAAACGAGCATTCTTCAAACCTCTTACAATTTGCTGTAATAAATTAAAAGCATAAATAAAATAAAACAAAGCCCTGCAGGCAAGCAGCATTTGAATCTAGACTGGATCTGCACCAAGTCAAGAAGTCCATAATGCAGTCTCACAAGACCCATAAATCAGGCCCTCTGAACATATGTAGTATTTTGCATTACTGTATAGGGTGTTAACTTTAATGCCTTAATCTATGCACATAGTAGTCAGGTTACAGTTGCTGTGGGAACTATAATTTTGCATGTCCTGACCAATGCAGTGCAGCTGGAAAAATAATAATAAGCAAAAAACCAATCACACCACTGCATTCCCTTCAGCAGGTTTTATACATTTAATTTCTCTCTTTTTGTATTTGAAGGAGGAAGAAAAGATGACACATATAAAGCTGTAAATGTTTAGGAAAGCTGAAACAGATGTGAATTAACTTTCTTCCTTTTCAGGCAGTTTGCATGAAACCTCATGTGTCCCCAGCCCAAGCAAGTGTCACTGCGTGAAAAGTATGTGCTCTTGGGTGTGATCAAGCCTATTTCTGAGTCAGAAGCATCTCACCAAGGACACACTACAACCCCCTTCTCTCTCATAATGCACCGAAGCCAACCACCAGCATCCACTTGCAAGTAACAGCTACAAGGAGAAACAACCTGCAGCTGATCCAGTTTAACACAATTTCTGCTGATGCTGCCTGACCCACACCAAATTGCTACTGCTACAGTCTCCAAACAGGTTGGATTCTTACCTGCTTTAAGGCAAAGGGGTTTGTCTCTGCCCTGTTCTTCCTCCAGCCTCCCTTTACTGCCAACCCCACCATCAGAGAAGGTTGTTTTTTGAGTCATCAACCATTTTCCACACACCAAAAAAGCTGACTACATCCAGGCTTACTCCAGGTGCAGGCATGCACAACAGCTATGCAATAATTAGCCCTCCTCATCCTGTTAGCACTGGTTAATGGCCAGCAGTGTCCCACATCATATGGAACAGCCTTGGCCATGCTATCATGTGGCAGTACAGGCAAGACCAGAGCTGTTCCCACCTCTGCAATCCACTCCACCGACAGCAGCCTAACAAAGCTGGTTAAAAGCACAAGAAATGATGTAATATAGATGGCATGAAAACAAATCACAGCTAATTTGCATGAAATAAACTGCCTTATCTCTGAGCTCAATCATCAAAACCAATAAATGTTTGATGTCCCGTGATTTGACCACCATTCAAGAATATGCCATTTGTGACCATGCCCAAGAGCCACGTTCAATACAGATGACCAATTGGTGGACAAAAATAAGCTGTAACATTTATATAAATGCATAGCTGAAAAGCAACATCTGTGCACCATCACTCCAAAGGGAGCGGTGGGAACTCTCAATAAGGGTAAAGGAATACATTAGCCCTTTGTCACACAAAGGCCTTGGTTTCATTGGCACTACCACCCAAAACCAACTAAGGGACAAGACAGTCTGATGCAGACTGTAATTGCTTGAAACTTATCTAATATTAAAGCTCTGGTCTGCTGACTTGCCCTAATGGTAGAGTCTTTGGTGGCATCACTCCACCCTTTACCAAGAAGCATTAATGTTACAAACAACTATTTCTTATATACACATTAAGGAGGATCTACAAAACCGGGTGGCACAACAAGGGAGAGAATGAAGATTAGGAAAGCAGAAAATCTGCTCATTGCTCCTTAAATGAAAAGAGTAACAAGAATATCAGAAATAATCACTGAAATTAGGCACAGAGTTCTGCTTTTTGGTGGCATCATAACAGTTGTAAATACCTAAATGCTTTTTAGTGTGTAGGACTTGAAAGGTCAACCTAATCTCTGCTGGACTCATACTGCAGCTAACTGATCTCTTGGCATCAAACCTCTCATTGAAATCTGTGGAGATTTCTTATACACACACACACATATCACATATATAGTATTTTGCATTAGTGTTCGAGAAACACTACACACATACTCATATATATACATATATATACACAATGTATCTTTACACTCATGTTACGTATGTGCACATACTTTTAATTGTATATTATATATACACACATGCATGTACATATGAAACTAAGTATATGCAAAAAACTATAATGTATATACTCTGATTACATATAGTATTTATTCATTGACAAAGTTCCTAATATGGGTAAAAAGAGGAAAAAAAACCTCTATTTGCATATGTATATAATAGCTAACCACAGCATAATGTAGCCAAAGCAAGCAGAATACATGACCCCTCTTAAAGCTAAGGACAGAGGTTTGATAAAAACCACAGAGAATTGATAAAAGCCCCTCTCTGCCTTCAACAAAATTGCACTTGGAGTGTGATTTCACTTAGCCTAAGAGCTCAGGTCCCAGGGCAGGGGGCACAGGACTGCTCTATGATATATTTCACAGTAGACAAAACTCACTTCCAGAATGGAAAAACAGCCCCATGAGAACAGAAAAGCAGAGAATGATTAAACAGGTCTCACACAGTCTTTTTTCCTGGGTCCTGTATCTTCCACCTCCAAAGATGTCATACATCTCTACTTGAAAACCACCTCACTGGCTTCAGTGTAGGTAGTGGGGGAGTACCATGCTCTTCAGCATCATTAGTGGAGTTAGAAAACAGCCCTTTTTTAGCAATGGACTTACCGTTAAACATAGACACACATGAACTTACCTGTTTGGTACTTCTCTGCCCAGTAGGAAGCAAAGCTTTGGATTTCTCTGCTATTTTCTGTAAAAAATAGAAAGGGGGGGTGGGGAAGGAAAATTGCTGAGAAAACAGAGTTCAAATATTTAGGAAAGGAATCACATGAAGCTATTTATTCTGCTTTTTAAAGAAAAGGACATAGAAAAAATTAAAAGTCTTCAAAAGCTTCCAGAATGACAAGGTTATCAAAACTGAAACACACATTTAAGAAATGACAGCTAGGACGTGGATAAGTAGCAATTTACCACTCAGATTGGTTTCCTGACGCAACCGGGCATTCACAAACTGCAGTGGCTAATTTTGGCACTTCTGAATTGATGACAGGTTTAAAAAAAACCTGCTACACGTACAGTTCAGTCGGATTGTGCTCATGAACATTAAAAAAAAAAATCATAAAAAGGTATGTGTATATGGGGGTGGAACCCTTTACCTAAGTCCTTCCAGCTTCTCATTTAATGGGATAAAGTAATTTCATTTAAAAACCTCACATTTTGGTTTTTGAATAGGACAGAGAAATAATTAAAAATATGAGATGGCATTAGAGATAATGCAATGCTATTACATAATATACATGCTGTTGAAGTGCAATTTTACGTACTTTTCTTTATTTTTTTATTCTTAAACCATAGGCAGCAAGTGCTGCGAGATCAGTCAGCACAGAGTGTTTCTAATAGAGACACATTATTAAGTGCATGTTGTCAGCCAAGTTTCATTACAGCTGTATAATTACAATATATTCTTCCTACGTGTTGCAGACATGGGTCAAACTCACTAAAGCAGTATAAGAAAGCAACCAGAGTTTGTCCAGGTCGTATTTGCACAGGATTTGATTAATCCAGATATATATTCAAACTTGTTACTGCAGGGGAGAGAAGCAGTTTCAGGATGGTAAATTTAAGTCATTACTACAGTGTTTAAAAGCAAAGCAAATCTGCTCATCAGTAGATCCCCCCGAGAGTAAAGCAGGAGCGCAAGAAGCAAATGAAAGAGCTGGAGTTCAAGTTTTGTTTGTCTTATTAAACAGCTTGATCTTGGTGACAGGTCCAAACCACAAGATGTCTTTGGAAACCTTCTGGCAAAGCCACATAACACAGCAGAGCCAGAAGGTGGGTTAACATTTAAATTAGCAATGTCGCCCACACATTTTCTGTAAGTAGAAAAGGTGAAAGAGGCACTGTGCAATCACTTCTTCTTCTCCCCTGAAAGTGGAGACACACAAAAATAACGTCATGGCTAAGCCAGGGGCACCACTGAAGGTCCACCAGACACACAGCTGGCAAAACCACACTCTTTTTTCTTTCCCATTGCTGCTGAATTGTTCTGCAATTGCATGCATGGGCGTATTCCAAAGTAATGATACACTCCTTGACTGATAAAGTAAGAAAAGAGGGAGGACACTACACATTAGCAGCTCTATGGAGATGCTCCACGCTCCTGGGAGCCACGCTCGCTCCCATGTAACATATTCCCAAACTCACATACGGAAGAGTGGAAGCAAGCGAAACCCTCACCTTCTGCACAGCTCCGTATCTTTGGATGGCATCTGACAGCTGGTTCTTCAGCCTGTCCAGCTGAAGTCGCTCTTGCTGTTTCAGAAAAACAGAAACCTGGTTAGCAGATCTGTAGAGATAAATCAAGTACTAGACCCTGTCTGTGACCATAGGAAATAGTCCTGGTGGGAGACACCAAAAAAACAAGGTGGGCCCAAATAGTAGTCTAAAAAATTAAGTTATGTTGGGGCTGCCAGGATGCTACAAGGTTTTATTTTAGGAAGGTTTTATTTTAGGAAGCACAAGATGCTTTGCTCTTCCAGGACAAAGCAATTCCAAAAATGCTACCTTGGTTATTCAATATAGCACTCAACTCATGACTACTGTGTGGTCTGCTATCTGAGCTGGACACCTTCTGTGGCAGGGATATATAGTGGGACATTTTGCTGTCCTGCGTACTGAATGAAGGGGGTGTCACTCCAATAGCAGTTCTTAAAGACTGTGAATCGCAAGCAAATAAATATCCTACTGCCATCAAAAGAACAGAATGGTTGTAGCAGGGTATCCTGCTTCTACTTACTAAAATCCAGTCTTGGATTATCTGCTGGAGATGATGGAGGAGCAGCTGAGGGAACTGAGGTTGTTTAGTCTAGATAAAAGGAGGCTGAGGGGAGACCTTATTGCTCTCCACAACTACCTGAAAGGAGGTTGTAGCGAGGTGGGGGTCGGTCTCTTCTCCCAGGTAACAAAAGATAGGACGAGAGGAAATGGCCTCAAGCTGCACCAGGGGAGGTTTAGATTGGATATCAGGAAAAATTCCTTCACTGAAAGGGTTATCAACATTGGAACAGGCTGCCCAGGGAAGTGGTGGAGTCACCATCCCTGGAGGGATTCTAAGGACATATAGATGTGGTGCTGAGGGACTTGGTTTAGTGATAGACTTGGTAGTGTCAGGTTAATGGTTGGACTCGATGATCTTAAAGGTCCTTTCCAACCAAAATGATTCTGTGATTCTATAACCAAACGGATCCTCCTATAAAAAGTCCTTTATTTGGATGATACCCCATGATGGAGTTCATCACCTCACTTGATGGCAGTGGGTGATTTACCAGACTTGAGAGGTCCATCAGCTATGATAACATCCCTTTTTCCTGGCCTAGGGCCTGATTGCCAACTTACCTCCATGTTTTCCAAAACACGTACCCAAATGTCACCACCTTTCTGTCTGGAGCTTGCTCCAGCAAGATACCGATCTATGTTTTAAAGAAAAGCATTCTCAGAAGAAAGACCACGGTCTAGCCTGATGTAACCATCCAACGTGCTGCAGAATGGCTGCTCTCAGATGGAGTGACCAAACCCAAACAGCGAAGTGCGTCAGGCTAATCCCCAGGCAATGGAAATTCTCCTGGAACTATTCTACCCCCTGGATCTCGGACTTCAGGTGTGCAGGAGCTCAGCTGCAAGGAAGTGGGGCGTCACCTTAAAAACCAGGTAGCAAACAAATCCCAACGGACACTAAACCTACTAAGCAGAAATGTTCACTTTATAGAAATTTCAGCTGTTTCAGACAACTACTTAAGAATACAAAAGTAAATTTTATAAAGGATGGGATAAATATGTTTAATTTTTAATGGTAGTATTTTCATACAGAGAAGAATATACTAGTCCTACAGTTCTTCATCCAAAGATTTAAAATCATTTTTAGAACAGGGCAAGTATCATTATTCCCATTCTTCAGATAAAGGTCTATAAACCTTATGTTTGTTACACATGTATAATAAGGTAAGATTGCCACCCTGGAGAGCTGATCTAATGGTCCAGCACTCATCCTACAAAAACCTGGCATTCCATACAGGCCTCTCTATTTCAGTCCTTTGAGGTTATTTTGAAAGGAAGCCCTAAAATAGCCGTATGCTATTCTACATCAGTCTCCTGCCTTGTACCACACTGATTGACTTACATCAGTATCTTTGCTCCTGAAATACTATCAGTTTGCTCAGTTGGGCATCCTGACTCCAATAGCTTCAGCAGCACCTGGAGATTTAAGGGAAGTCAGAGAAACTCCCACCGTGCACCTTGTTGATGGTGCATTACTGTTGGAAAATAAGAAAGGGAAAAAAAACACATTTTTTTTGTCCATTTGTGCATGCAAAGCAATACACAGAACAACGGATCGGAAAGGATTGACTATAAAGCTCTAAATTAATGGAAGGCTTTTCATGCTGTGAGAAATTTTATGGGAGGAAAGTTTGCAATGCTACCCAGATCCCCAAGAGGGACTTACCAACCGGCAGCCCGTACCCGCCAGAACTATTTATTCTATATAAGGGAGAAGGGCTACAGGTTTTATATCAAAATTCGTAGGTTTAATTACTTAAACTGCACACTGTTAGAAAATAAGAGTTAAAAAAAATAAAATCTGTTAAATTAATTGACCAGGGAGCAGAAAAAATTATTATGTGATGCCAATAGAGAGCGGCAAGTTTATTCCTCATATTACCATAATTGTTTGTCTATTTCCTTCAGAGCTTAAATATTCTCCCTTTAACTTAGCAATTTTTCTCCCCATGACAGTAAAAGCTATTCTGCTGAGAGTCCCCAGTGGACACTACACGGGGCTTCCAGGGCAAATAACGACATTTTTGTGTGGCACTAAAATTAGGTTTAATGTGACCTTGTCTGATACCCCTTTGGACCCAATTTATGTCACAAAAGGGAGCCAGGATATCAGCACAAAACAGCCCAGATCCTCATATCTCCAAGAAAGCAACTTCTGTTCCATCAAGCTTTGATGTAATTATTCTCAGAGCATGGAAGAAAAAGGGAAAAAAAAAATAGTCCTTGTAGTCCACCACTAATCAAAGCAAAAAGTTAATAAAGATCAAAGTGTTACGGTAATGACGACATAAGGTTGATGTCTATGTATGGAAAACAGTCATTCCAGGCTTCCCTCCCCATCTTCTGGAGGGAATCACCCATTCATTTTTTTAGGTTACAAAGGTAGCCTGGGGTGATTCAGGCATAATCTCAGATGCCTGTTTGCAAGTGACATAAATCCAGGCTGTAAAAACCACTCAGACAGAGCTGAGTTGTGTGTTTCGAGCAGGGTCTTTTCTAGGTGGGAGGACAGTGAGAACAGAGTGCTCTAGGGGAACCTGCTTTGGCAGGAGGTTGGACTAGATGATCTCCAGAGGTCCCTTCCAACCCCAACCATTCTGTGATTCTGTGAGTTGAAGTAATACAGGACTTTGGAGAATGGTAGGCAGTGAGTCAGGGCAAAACACCAGTTCAGGTAAGTTCCTGACACAGAAACTATATGGATGCTGGAAGCAAGAATGTAACAGAAAACTGCTAGGCAGAATCAATTAGAAAAGAATTGTCCTTATTCTCATTTCAGTTGCTGAATCACCTGTTATGGGGGTGAAATTTCTCAACTCTCACACCAGCTGGAGTTTTACCCCACATAGTATGCTGTTCTTCCCCATGATGCAGACCACAGGCCAAAGTCAGCAGGAACATACAGGGTATAAAGGTCTTTTTGGCAAGCTCAGAAATCTTCTGTTTGTCCAATTTGGACAAATGTTTGCGTTTGGACCAGGGGATGGGGATCGTTTATACCCCTGTGGCAATGATGTTGTGGAATTAACTATCGTGGGGCAATTTATTGGAACTATTGGAGGCACAGTTCTTGAGAGTAAAGTTATATCCACATTTTACAGAACTAAGAAAGCGTCTAGGGTGGGACATGGTCGGCATGTACCATAACAGTTCCCCAGGCAACCTGACCTGCATTCTTAGATGTTTGCACACCAAAGGAGCTTGGCATGACAACTCTGAGACAACGGAGGGTGGAACGGTGTGGAGATAACCGTGGCCAGGCTCTGTTAATGAAGCAGGTACGAGAACTCCATGGTACCTTGTAGCCGACAAATCACATAGCCATTGTCCAGCAAGAAAGTATACCCTGTTCCACCCAGAACACTGGTCACTGAGCCAGCGAGTATGGTGAAATCGTGTCCTGTGGATGAACTTTGCTCATTATAATCTCATTATAATATGAAAACACACCTCCATCCCAAAAGCTACCCGCCTCCTTCTGCCCCCTGAGCATGCTCTCTGAACTTTTCTTAGCCTATACCTTTAAATCGAAGCGAGAGAATTTTGCACCAATCAATAATAAAGGTATGTATGACTAGAGTCACTCAAGCTCCACCTAAACATAGAAAAACAGTATAAAAACCCTTAAGAGGCAAGGTGGGGAAGATACTATCACTGAGAAGTCAGGGAGACATCACTACGGACTTCTGGGATCAGTCAACAGGCTGAACCTCTCTTCCCCACACACAGGGACGCCTTTGGGTAAGATTCGTACACTTGGTTACACCAGGTGCTTCCCGGGGAAACTTAGAAATCAAGCTTGTATTTGTAATCATATTAATAGCTCTATATAGTCATCCTGGAACATATATTTGTTCATAGGTACCTAAGCGTGCTTTGCGGACAGTGTATTCATCACCAGCAATCTAAAAGAATCTGTATCTGTTGCTCAAATAAATTACCTTAATTGGGGAACTGGTCGTGAGGCTTTTATCATGGTGTAACAGGAAAGTATGTTATAACAAGACATGGAGCTCAACAGCTTTAAAGCACCCACTACCACTTCTTTTTTTCATTATTCTTCCCTCTGTAAGCCCCAGCACTCTTCTCCAACAGCATCTTGAATGACACATACCCTGGATGAGCCTCTGACAACCTCAGACAGCTGCTTGATGGCTTTGGTGCTAGTCGTGATGGTTTTATTAGTCTCCTGCTGGGTCGTATGCCTGTAAAAGAGAAGAGATGAAGGGAATTGCAATTGAAATTAATTGCATAATAAGACACTCACAGAAATTTATCAAGCTGCAGAGCAATTGAGACAACACAACACACAGAACATGGAGCCACAGTAGGAGCAGGTCTGTCCAGGGCCTTGACCAGCAATGGCAGCCACAAGGCTGTAGGAAATACTAGCAAGGAGCTGCCCAAAGAGTTCCTCCTGTCATCAGCACAGTGGTTGTGGACCTGCAAAGTCAATGGGGAAAGATAAGGTGAAAACAGGGGATGGGCAGGTAATGAGGCCATCACAGATGGTTGGTATTGCAACTAAAATTGTTGAAAGAAGGGTTGTATAGCAAAAAGAAATGGGACTGGGGAGTTACCTGATGGCTTGCCCAGAAAAATTTTGTACTCAGAAGAGCCATTTGAAGAGATAGATATTGAGCAGGACAAATTTACTTACTATGATCATCTACCTGCTAATGACATAATATCTCCAGGAAAGCACTGTGAATGTGAAGGTTCAATGCTCCTTTACAAGCACCGAAACAGGCAGGCATGGAGCCAAACCAGTCCCCTCTCCAGTCATGGTTGCTCCTCTCCTTTACACCCCTAGTTCCAGTACCATTACTTCTTGTAAGTAGTGGTTGCTGGCTTGACTGTTTGGGACCGCACAAAGTAGGTGAAAGAGACATAAATGCTGCTGAAATGTATTTAGCAACTCAATCCAGTAGTTCCCAAGCTTTATAAGGTCAACAGGGCATTTTCAGCCTCTAAGCTTCCCCAGGGAGCTCTTCACATCTTTTTATTCAGAAAGGGGTGGTTTTTCAAAAACTCTAGGAAGGCTCAAGAAACACCTGGAGAAAATTATTTTTTTCTCCCTTAGAGGACACATTTGAGCCATGATTGTATTGAAAAGACTCATTTGTCAGTGCTTTTTTTTCAAGGTGGAGGGATGTGGAGTGAATGGAAGCTCTTTGATTAAAAATGTTAAGGTGACTATTTATGGCCCCTCTGTTCTGAAGACCCATGGCCCGTCCTGGCTCTTCAGCTCCTTCCTGCTTCTCTGTTAGCACTGATGGAGACCAACTCTTTCAAGACTTATGTCAACTCTTTCAGCACCTCCTTTGAGGAATGAGGCCAGCCCCCAAACGCAATCTTTACCAAACACAACCTTAACTACAAACAAATTGAGACCTCTCAACAAGCACTCCACTGGCCGTCATTTCCATCTGGTCAGGGCAGATGGACATAGGCACCACAAACTGCAATATTAACCACCATAGCAAAGTTTTGCAGGTTTTATCCACTTAAGCAAGATCTCTGTGCAGATAGCTCAGGTGGGAAAGCAGTGCAGGACACAAGTACACTTAATTTTATGCATTGTACCTACCAGGTATACAAATGAAAGCTTAGCATACCATGAAGATAACATCTCCTAGCTGCAGAACATTAATTCAGATGTATGTTAAGGGTTGAACAAGCACAAAGAAGGCATAGACTCCTTTGGCACCATACAAGAAAGAGAAATAATCTCACATGAAGACAAGACTGTATCCAATAACAGGTTACTCTCAGCTCTCCTTAGTTAAATTAAGACACCAGTTCTGTATTCATTCATCAAAATGCATTTCATTTATTTATGATCCCAGGATCCACTGCACCAGCTGACTAATTACATCACTTTTAATTTGAGATGGTCATAGCTACCACAGACAGGTATTCCACAACATCATTGCAAGAGAGAGAGGTGGGAATTGAATCCTGTCACATCGCCTACCTTGAAGAGTACACAGTTAGTTAGCCTGATCCCCAGTCTTTTAATCAAGCAAATCTTGCCACCAAGTGCATGAATTTCATAAGCAGCAGTTTCAAAACTGAGAGTTCCACAACTAATTCCTCTTGCTGGAGTTGACGTCCAGTCATTTTGCAGACCTCATTAAATTATCTACCCACAGAACGAGTCAGGGATTTACATACTAGCAATTCCCCATCCCCAAAGTCAAATGGCTTGTTAGGGTATGCATCTGATCCTTCCCAATTCCTAAAGTTAAGTAAAGTCTCCTTCATTTGCATTCTAAAGCAAATTTTATGTTAGATGTCTTATGTAATAAATCCATGCTGTGCACAAACTTTGCACTGAACTGCTGCAAAATAACTGGGAGCGGGAGCACAAAAAAACAAAAGTCCTGCCTTCCACTTCTTAATTCGAAATGCACTTTAACCTATATGCTGGTGCTTGATTTTGGCACTTCCCACAATGTTGTCAGCACAATTAACTTCTTATTCTTCAGCCTCAGAGATATGCTCAGGAATCAGACAGTGATTATATTTAATTTACATTAAATGCTATTAAGATCTTCATTAAAAAGAGGCCTTGAAACTCCATTCCCTGCAGCATTTTATTGTAATATGTAATGGTAACAAGATATGTCACTGTTATTATTATTATTATTATTATTATTATTAGCTTTCTTTATATTCCTCTCCCCATGGAAGTGTGGAAGTTAATTAAAGAGATGTCTCTGAGGAATAAAATTTGCTTCTGAAAAATTCCTCCACACAATAGTAAGCTAAAAACTCAGTCTGTGGAGATAGCGAGTACCTAAAATATAAATGTAAAAGACTTACCTGTCTACAGCACTAGTCTGAAAATAAGCACTCTAAGAGCAAAAACAAAGAGGGCATCTCTTAGGAAGAATAACACCTCTTGCTGTGTGTTTCTGTATGCACAAAGATTGCAAAGACAATGCACAAAATCACAGAATCACAGAATCAACCAGGTTGGAAGAGACCTCTGGGATCATCGAGTCCAACCATTGCCCTGACACCACCATGGCAACTAGACCATGCCACTAAGTGCCATGTCCAGTCTTTTCTTAAACACATCCAGAGATGGTGACTCCACCACCTCCCTGGGCAGCCCATTCCAATGCCTAATAACCTTTTCTGAGAAGAAATTCTTCCTAATGTCCAACCTGAACCTCCCCTGGTGAAGCTTCAGGCTGTGTCCTCTTGTCCTATCGCTAGTTGTCTGGGAGAAGAGGCCGACTCCCACTTCACTACAACCTCCCTTCAGGTAGTTGTAGACTGCACTAAGGTCACCTCTGAGCCTCCTCTTCTCCAGGCTAAACAACCCCAGCTCCCTCAGCCGTTCCTCGTAGGTCAGACCCTCCAGACCCTTCACCATCTTGGTCGCCCTCCTCTGGACTCGCTCCAACACCTCAACATCTTTCTTGAAGTGAGGGGCCCAGAACTGGACACAGGATTCAAGGTGCGGCCTCACCAGTGCCGAGTACAGAGGGACAATCACTTCCCTAGACCGGCTGGCTAAATACAACAGATGCCACACTGCTGCACTGTAAATAATACAACAGATGCCACACTGCTGCCTAAGAGTTTCCTATGGCTGCTGTTTTCTTTTCCAAAGTAGTACGGTCCACCAAATCCATAATCCCCAGTGCACAGCTGCTTACAGTTTCTCCTTTGAATGATCATATCTGTAATTTATTCATCCAGATTTAAAATGAGCATAGCAAAGAGGTAGATGTGATGACGGCTGCTTCCCTTCTCCACAGGGACAGAATGAAGGAGCTTAACTACTGTTACTGCCATTTCTTTGAGACACTTGATGAATGACCAAGTCAACAAAAAGTAAGCAGACCCCAAAGGCAACAGCAAAGACCAACAAGGGAAAGACCTCTCTCTGCCTCACCGTGCCTGCTGCCCCTCAGTAATCCCGAAGAGCTTTGTTTTCTAGTTCCAGCAGGAGAAAGGTGTTTCCATTCATAATACAGGATACAGCTTATTTTACTTTAATGTGATCCCTAACATAAGAGCAATGATAAGTTTTTCAGGTACAGATCAAGGATACCTTTACTGTACTGGCTTAAACTTCATTAGATTTCATGTCTTCTTTGGCACAGTGCAACTGCATAGCAATGGAGTGGCTTTATGCATTTAGGAGCTGGGTGGTCAAGTACGTTTGGCTACAGTTAAGCCAGGTAGTGCAGCATAATTTACACCATGTACTTGCCTTTTGCACAGGAGCTGTAATGCTTACCACTCGCTGCAGTTTTCTTGTACAAAAAGAGGTACAAAATATAGTATGTGGAACAGAGAACTGAGCTGTGTGATCTGTGGCATAAGTAGAAATAGGCCAAGTACCTGCATTTGCGTATATTCCATTGTTGTTGGAGACATAAATATGTATGGGTGCATCAAGCATGGATAAGGAAATCTCTTCCCTGTCTTAGAGCTGGATTTTGTGAAGGACTGATGTCTGTGGGACCTGATGGTAGGCCTCACAGAACTACAAATAGATGTATATAAAACCTTATGCATTGGCCATAGGCACAGCCATGGAGTAGCAAGAGGTACTTAGTCCTTAAGGCTCCTATTCCCCTTTCTCCACCTAATCAAGGTGCTTAACTTCAGAGCAAAGACAACGGCAGTCCTTCATGGCCCGTGGAGAGGGGCACATCCAAAGGCACTGCAGAGAAGTTCACCCTTCAGCAGTAACCCACCACTTTTAGGTGTCTCCTACACAGCCAGGATGATCCTCCAGCAGAGGTAAAGATACTTCCAGAAACAGATGAGCCAGGCGGATGCATTCAACAGTTGCATTATCAAACACTTACCTATAGGATGGAAACTTGTGCTGCATTAGACTGCTACAACTTACTGCCCATAAACAGCCCCGTGCCTTGTCCTCAAGGGCTGCTGGCTCTGCTTCCCCAGTGGGCATCTCTCATCTATAAGTATTTCTTGCAGATATAAACAAAGCAGCAAGATGAGCTAGGAGGAAAGGTTGTTTCAGCAAGCTCTAAAGTATCTTTACTGTATTGTTACAGTCACCAAAGGGAGAAAGGCTAAATCTACTTGTTCTGGCTCCAAACTAACACTCACAAGTCTTTTTTTAACGCTTTCTCCTTTAGGACCTGATTGTGCATGTTGAGAAATCATTTACAACAGAGCAAAATAAGAGCTCTAATTCTGATCTGTCAGCAAACCCCTTTGCATAGGTGTAAATCACCCAGCAGAGGAAAAGTCAGGAGAAAAACGGACTGCTACTTCCAAGTTACAAGCCACACAATATTCTATAATAAAAGCATCATAGATTTCCAATTTCCCTGTCACTTGAAAGTATTAGGAGATGTGGCGCTATTTTTCTTTAGGGAGCTTAGGGGATGGCCTGTGGTTGTGTGGGAAGAGAAGGGGAGGTATTTCAAATCCACCTGGCACGGGTGCTGTGTCATCTCTAGAGACAGACACGGCTATAGGCTAGCAGCTACGTTGTTCAGCAGTTCTGGATTAAAACATATGAATTGTAGTCAGGTAACAGTCACAAAAATGCAACCAGAGCAACAGACAACAATGCAAACCCTAGCAAAATTTTCCACCTTGTTTTTGTGTTGCTTCTTAAAAATAAGTAATAAAAAATGAAGAAGCAGTTATTACTAAAATAAGGAGAATATTTGCTCCCCTACAGAATCTGACCAGAGCAAGCAGCTAGCTACTCATTGACCTGCTACCAGAAATTCAGGTTTGTGTTTTTCAACTAAATTACCTCTGGACAGTAGATAAGACCCACTCTTAACCCTGCATCACCAACAGATTAGTTCAGCATCACCTCAGACTCCATCTGACAAGTCATTACTGGCAGCTCAGGGAGCACTCAAAACAGGATCCCAAGGAAGCAGCTTAACAATGTCATGGCCATTAGTCACCTCTCAAGTTATTTTTCCTTCTGCCACCCATACTATTCCCAAGTAAGTTTTAATTTTAGAAGTTTCACTTTATTTCCTAATAAAAGAGTCTCTTGGATCCTTTGCAAACGCCTTGCTACCACTAAGCTATATTACACCTCCCTCTCTCTCATTAACCAGTAAGCCTCTTAGCTTATCAGAGACAGAAATTAATTTAATTCTCCATAATTTCATTTTGGTGAACCCTGGTGTCTACTGATCATGATAGTAATATTTTTCCTCCAGGTGCTGATAAACTGCTTACAGCTTTTTAACTGTTCTTGATACTTAGGTTGCACAGAAGTAGACCACCCTCCTGCACCACATTTCTGCAAAAAGCAAGCAGGTCCCTCTCTTTCCAGCCCGAGGACCTCAGCTGCCCTCCACAAGCTCTTAACATTCACCAGCATTTCCATTATTGGCCCAATAAACCTTTTAGTGCCCTAAGAAAAATGGCATCAAACCGTGACCATTCTGATTGCTTTGCCTGTGCTTTTTAACTCTGTTGTGCCGTTTGCATTTCTGCATTAACGAGTGGACCACGGCTTAACATCTGTCATGGAAAGGTTACTGGGACGTCTCCCTGCAGCAATTCTCAGCGGCATAGCCAAAGGTGCCTGTAACACCACCAGAAAACAACTAAGCGACATACAATCTACATACAGTTGTTACCACACCTTTCTTCCAGTAATTTACTGCAGCTCTTTGCTGAAGCTTGGATCAGAGCCATCTTTCCAGGTTTTTCAGAAGCACTGTGCCCACCAAAGGCTCAGGGTTGCTGCATTTAGGACTCTGTAGCAGGAGTTAATGGAGCCAGTCAATGTGCAGGGAGAGACAGGGAGAACTACACACTTTCTCAGTCCTGCCTGTAGCCCACAGACACAGAAAACATTTTATATACCATAAAAGAGCGTTAGAAACTGCCCCCCTTCCCTGAAATTCGCAGAGACATGGATGGTGTCTTATGCTTTTAAATCTTTTTGGAAACACTATATATGTGGACTCCAATATATGCAAACTTCACACAGAATCAGAGAATCAATCAGGTTGGAAGAGACCTCAAGGATCATCGAGTCCAACCATTGCCCTGACACCACCATGGCAACTAGACCATGGCACTAAGTGCCATGGCCAGGCTTTTCTTAAACACATCCAGAGATGGTGACTCCACCACCTCCCTGGGCAGCCCCTTCCAATGTCTAAAGACCCTTTCTGAGAAGAAATGCTTCCTAATGTCCAACCTGAACCTCCCCTGGCGAAGCTTGAGGCTGTGTCCTCTTGAACTTCCTCTTACAAATTGCCTGTTGCAGAACACAAGCTGGAAGCTACAGGCACAAAATGCAATAAAGAATATATCGAATCCCAAGGACTTGATGCAGATAAAAAAGATGACTGATGTATATGCTTAAACACATTTTCTCATAATTTATACTCCTGTAGAAATTAGCTCCTGCATTTCAGAGTGGAATCAGAAAGAAAAGAAGCCCGTGTCTCCCTATATAGGAATTTCCCAGCCATAAAACCCTCTATGGAAAGAGCTTACTAAGTGTGGGGCTGAGCCAGAGACATGCACAGACTCTGCATGTCACTGCAGGAGATGGCAGTGACACGCAGAGCCTGTCCCTGTCCTGACACTAGCCTGTCCTATCTATTGTATTTTAATGTTAATCCCAGTGGATACATCCCCATGTCTAGCTAGTGATCCTATACATTTTTAGGGTCACAGGTGGTGTTAAGAACACCACTTCACACTACATCAGGTTTTCTGTCATGGCTGGATGTTTGTTTTTTTTTAAATAATATGACATGCTGCCATGTTATCAACAACATGGCAATCCACACCCCTCACTGTATGCACCAATCCTAACCAATGAAGCAATCTGGATAGACTGGATGAGAGAGCACGTGTGCACGGCTGTGCAAGAACGTGGCCTACATGCACACATGTATGTAGGAAAGATAGGGATAAATGGACAGAAGATAAATTGCACTGCAGATTAATTTAGCCTCTTATCCTTCCCACACTCGCTTTCTTGGTTTTAGCATTTAACGTGGGTTAATACTGGGTACGGCACTGTGAAAAGTAAAGACGAAGGGCACTTTACTGATGTGAATGAGTGATCGATTGCTTTAGCTCTCCTTGAGAAGCTACACTGAAACCATCATTAAAAGAGCCAGGGCTTTGTACCTTGGAGCATGAAAAGTTTTGGTGATCAGAGATGTAGATCTTGTGAGGCTTTATTCTGATTTTAAAAGTTGCTTTTGCTGGTTTGTGTATTTTCTTGCCACAACATTTTTCAGAGGCAAGAACATCGAGAGCAAACATATGCAAAAAGGGAATAAATCACACAAATTTCTGAGACTTAGGCATTTTCATCCCAGAAAATACATGTTTCATTTTTTAAAAAGCCAACTTTGCTTAAAACCAGGCAATTTTAATTGAAAAATGAATCCATTTCACTCAAATGACTGTGAGGTGTTTTGTTATTTTGTGAAGTGAGCAAGAAATCAAAGGCAAACAAAGCTTCAGACACCTTTCAGCTTGCTGTTATTATTTGTGTATTTCTAGTTAGGGGTATTAAAGCACAAGCGCTCCTATGTGTATACTTAAATTAAGCGATGTGCCTAAACCCAGTTCCTCAATCACCATTTAAGTGAGAAAGAAAAGGCATTAGCAGTGATTGTACCACTGGAATTGTCAATGTGTAGCAAACAGGCTGTCTGATAAACCTATGAAAAATGACCACCCTTTGACTAGCAAGAAATCTAAAAAGAAAGGCAATGACCAAGCAATTCTTCTGTAGTCTAAAGTGCAAAAATAGGTGGTTTATCATCTCCAAGAAGCTCAGCTTTAAGAATCAACAGACAAATATCCAGGAAGCATTGCAGCAGTGCACAAACATGAAGGCTTCGGGTCCATGACAGGAATCGAGTGCTATGGGTTTCAGAAGGAAGCAGGTCGGCAAAGAAAACACGACTGATGAAGTTACACTGACCCCCCAACTCCGTCCCAAATGACAAATGAAGGAAATGTAACGGTAAATGTGAGCCAGCAGTGTGCCCAGGTGGCCAAGAGGGCCAACAGCATCCTGGCTTGTATCAGAAATAGTGTGGCCAGCAGGACTAGGGCAGGGATCATCCCCCTGTACTCAGAGCTGGTGAGGCTGCACCTTGAATCCTGTGTTCAGTTTTGGGCCTCTCACTACAAGAAAGACATTGAGGTGCTGGAGAGAGTCCAGAGAAGGGCAATGGGGCTGGTGAAGGGTCTGGAGAACAAGTCTGATGAGGAGCGGCTGAGGGAACTGGGGTTGTTTAGTCTGGAGAAAAGGAGGCTGAGGGGAGACCTTATCACTATCTACAACTACCTGAAAGGAGGTTGTAGCAAGGTGGGTGTTGGTCTCTTCTCCCAAGTAACAAGCGATAGGACGAGAGGAAACAGCCTCAAGTTGTGCCAGGGGAGGTTTAGATTGGATATCAGGAACAATTTCTTCATGGAAAGGGTTATCAAGCATTGGAACAGGCTGCCCAGGGAAGTGGTGGAGTCACCATCCCTGGAGGTATTTAAAAGATGAGTACATGCGGTGCTGAGGGACATGGTTTAGTGGTGGACTCGGTAGTGTTAGGTTAATGGTTGAACTTGACGATCTTTAAGAGTCTTTTCCAACCTAAATGATTCTATTCTATGATTCTGTGATTCATAAAGCTCAGAGACCAGCTTGGAGGAAGGTTCCATACCTGCTGATTTCCTTAACAGGTAATGTGAAGACACTATTTCAAAAGAACAGCACTGAAAGCCAGTGGGACATCAGGTTTGTTAGAAATCCACCTTTTAGGCACTGAAGAAAGCCTTCATAAACCTTCATATTGAAGTCAATACATGTTGCACTGTAAATACAAATTAGTTAAGCTGTCTGGACAATGCAAATGGACTGGAACTTACAAGAGATATTGAAGACGGATGCAAAATCCACTAACAGTGAAGTATCACGCAAAGGAACCGAGCATCTAGCAAACTCCTGATCTATTTAATTTGCTCACTGGCAGAGGCAGTGGCATAGCTTTTGGCTTCCAAGACAGAGGTATATGGATTGTTTTCTCTCTTTTCCTCCTCTTCCTCTCCTAGAAGGGATTTTGGAGTACAGTGGTACGCAGACAGGCAAGGCAGCTGGAGGAAAGAGCTGTTTTAAAGTACAAAGTGAAGCGGAAAAGTTGAAGTTGGTAACAGTGCTGGCACTTGCTGAACACGCTCCCTTGAGGCACTTGAGCTAAGACCTATTTTTTCTGATTTTCTGAGCAAGAGACAGGAGAAAATAAAAAAGTGAAACTAATATATAGCAGAAAACAGCTTTAAAATATGTTTGCTTGAGAGCAGGATTTTTTTGTTGCGGCTTTATTTGTTTTCATATTGCACTTCATTCTCAAAAAGCACAAAGATGACTAAAAGGAATTGTGCTGGGAAGAGAAATGGATCTCAGCAGTCTACTTACCACCTATTGCTCTACCCCATATACTTCATGTACCTCTTTAAATCTGACACCTCTGCAACTTTCTGAACATAAGGGCAAGCTGTGAAGTGCAAGGGAAATTAATATATTTATCCTGCACAGAGTGCAATACACTCAAAATATAGAGTTCTTGATCTCTAAATACTTTTCTTCCTATCTCTTTCATTGTCTTTTCAATTCAACTTATGTTTCACTCTCCCTTGCATTGACTTTCTATCAACACTTTAATTTAGCAGGCAGAAAGATGTCTCTTTCTCTTTTTAGGAATGATTAAGTTCCCAAAGAAGATACAAAATCTTAAAAGAAATGCTACTGGTGAGGCTTCTCTGCTCGTCAGCCCCACATTTCATCAATTTAAAGATCCTTCAGACTCTCAGGTGACAATAATGCATAATTCCCAATGTACCACAAGTCGCTCTTCCCCACCACCCTCCAGCTGACATCAAATCATAAAGCAGCCTCACAGATTACAAAACCACGAGGCACTTTATTGGCCAACAAAACACCTGCAAGAGTGGTCAGGAGAATGAAGACCCCATTTTGTGGGGCAATAAACTTTGCACTAGCCCCCAAAAGGCTTTGCTATTACAGGAATTGTGCAAATCACCATCCATGGTCCATGACAAAATGTCTTAGGTTGTGGCCAGAAGAACGTGTGTTTCCAGAGGGTCAGCAACAATTAAAATGCACTGCCAGTGGTCCAAAAAATTCAACTTCAAAGAGATACTTCCCTAATAAGAATGGGACACAAACACATAATAGAAGGATAAACAAACAAAATAAAAGATCTGAGGAAGTTCATTATAAATCAACTGGCTCTGATGGTTTTTTCAGGTAAGGCAAGACTATTTTTTTCTGCTAGAAGAAGGCAATGGACCAAGCATATAATGAACTCAGCCACAGCAACTCTCTGTTTACAGTGAGGGACAATGGAAATATCCAATTGTTCCAATCCATTCAAATGTGAAAACTCTAAATCCTGTTATCAGAAACCTCTGCTGATGATAGCAAATTTCTTCTCTAGGGGGAAAATGGATGCAGCTTAAGAACCGCTGTCGAGAGTCCAATGCAGGTACTTGAAAAAAGAAAATTACCTGATGAAAGATCAATAATATTTCTCCTTTCCCTATTGAGGTTATGTGCAGAATAAAATATTCCAGGGACTGATTCTCTGTTGCCTTGCTTCAATGCAAGCTATTGTAAATGTAACTAAGCAAGGAAATTATATATTTACCATCATGTTGTGAAAACCGCGTTGCATTTGCGCAGGTAGGGACACAAAAAGAAAACAGAGGAAGTCACACTCAGTGCACTGTAAAAGCAGACAAATCAGCCCAAACATGTTTCCTTGCAGTCTTAGTGCTTAAAAACAGACTTTCATACAAAATGGTAAGTACGCTAAGTTTATGCAATAGCTGCCAAAATGTTGTGCACATGGATCCAGCTGACAAGTTACTGAAACGAATACAGCAGCAATATCCACTAAAAGCCCAACACACCACAGGAGAGGTGCTACTGAAGCATGTGACTGACCTTTCCTTTCAAAATAAAGGGATCTTACATCAAAACAGGGTCAGACTGAAATGCAAGAAGCTAAGGGGAGAGATTCTAAACATAGTTTTTTTTCCCCAAATGGACAGAATCACAGACCACAGAATCAATCAGGTTGGAAGAGACCTCTGGGATCATCGAGTCCAACCGTTGCCCTGACACCACCATGGCAACTAGACCATGGCACTAAGTGCCATGTCCAGGCTTTTCTTAAACACATCCAGAGGTGGTGACTCCACCACCTCCCTGGGCAGCCCCTTCCAATGGCTAATGACCCTTTCTGAAAAGAAATGCTTCCTAATGTCCAACCTGAACCTCCCCTGGCCAAGCTTGAGGCTATGTCCTCTTGTCCTATCGCTAGTTGCCCGGGAGAAGAGGCCGACTCCCACTTCACTACAACCTCCCTTCAAGGTCACCTCTGAGCCTCCTCTTCTCCAGGCTAAACAACCCCAGCTCCCTCAGCCGTTCCTCGTAGGTCAGACCCTCCAGACCCTTCACCAGCTTGGTCGTCCTCCTCTGGACTTGCTCCAACACCTCAGCATCTTTCTTGAAGTGCGGGGCCCAGAACCGGACACAATATTCAAGGTGCCTCCTTGAAGAGTTTGTTCAGCTGAAAACTGACATCTGGAGTACAGTGAAAATCTGGAGAACTTCAGGGACATGAGAACTTGGGTAAACAGTGATGGCTTGGTTCATAAGGAGCAGAAAGAGATTTTTCCCTCCTACTTGTTTGCCAGCTAACTCAAATCTATTAGGTGGTGTGTGCTATGGTAGCACTGGGAGGCCTGTGCCAACTCCAAACTCCTGGACCTCTTTTGAGTGATCTGAACTAATAATCCCATAGTTGTCTAAATAAAACCATCAAAATTAAAAGGTGAGGATAATCCATTAGATGAGGAAGCAGACTCTCTTATTCTGAAAAGAAACATGTCTCCTGTCCTTGTACTTTTAATCCTGGACTGGCTATCGGATGGTACTGCCGCATTCATTAAGTCCTTAAGTCCCTTCGTTTTTTGGGGACTGAGTACCTCTGATACGCTGGATTCAAGGTCATTTTGATGTTATCCCGAATGGAACTCATTACCATCCAGCGTTAGTTCTGACACCAGATCAGCCAGATATCCCAAAACAGTTCTTGGGTCTGTTTTCAGGACTCAGTCCAATTGTACAATATACAAATACTAGATGTGATCCAGATTTATAACTACTAATGTATGCAACATCCAAACCAGCCATCTAATCACCTATCATCCAGGACTGCACCACCCTGTAGGTACCAAAATACAGAGCACGGCTCTCTATTTACTTAAAGACCTGTAGGAACTTACTGTCTGTTCTTTCCATAGGTTTAGAAATACCTGCTCAATGGAGACAGGCAGATCTGCTCTTAAAGCTCCCTCATTACCCAGGCTGATGGGTTCCTGCACAGAGAACCCAAAAAACAGTTCTGCTGCTGCCAATCCACAAGTTATATCATGTCTCCAGGCTGGAGCATTCACCTAGGTCTCCTGCACTAAAGGTAGCCCACGGTGGTCCTGAACACAGCTACAGCCATTCACAACCCAGCATGTTACTGTGACTTTGCTGTCACAGGGAATCTCAAATTTAGTTCAGCAAGATTTTGGCAAATTTTACACCCTTGGTGAGACATAATTTTCTGCCATAGAGGTGCCTCATAATCTGTGCTCCTACTTGTCACCCAGATGGGTCATTATCACCTGCTTGTCATCCATCTGCAGATACAGTGCAGCACGATGCTGTCTCTCTTCTTCCCTTTCTCTCCAGCAATGTAGACACTTTTTCTTTGGTGACTGTTTAAGACAGCACTTAGCCAACAGCTCAAAGGAGCCTCATGCAAGCAGTGTCATCTCACTCACAGTATGATGGTTGGATGTGCCTCTCTGACACGTCTCTGTCACACTGGTAGGTTCTCATTTTTAGCTCTAAAACACATTCCCAACCAAACAGACTTAAAGAAAGGGACCCTTTTACTATCTCTTACAGAAGATAAAAAGTTTCTATCAGTGAGGGAACTTATCTGCCCTAAAAACTTCCATAAAAGGAACTTGCTGAATCAGATGTATTCGTTTGATTACTCCATATCAATCTCTTACATTAATGTGTTAAATTAATGTCGCTTTGGAAGTGTACTTTACTTTTATTATTTTGGAGGTTGAAAGATGTCACAGATAACTACAAAGGCAGATCTTTGGGACTGTCCCCCTAAGAACAGAAAATAAAACCAGCAATCCACAGCAGCAGCTTTTGAGAAATGTTACAAAATCAACTTGTCAAATGTCTGGATGCGTAGCAGGAAAACTGATGGGGTAGGAGATTTTGATCTCAACTTCTCAACCAGTTATTACGTCATTTTAGGGACTTTTTTTTCTTAATGGAGAGAAAAATAATATTGCAGAAATATTCCTCTTCCCTTCTGCCTCCCCTTCCTGGATAGCTGCCTTATTAACACTCTCAGTGTTGGCATGGTAGCTCTCCAAATGCGAAGTGGTTGAGAAACAGTACGCAAAATTACTTGAAAAGTAAAAGATCAGTTAATCTACTAGTCAAATTGACTACTCTCTCTCCCATGGACCAAAATAGAATCAATCTTTAAAACAGACAATCCAGTAATTTATCAACTCCCCTCTTAATATCAAAGACTGCAAGTCTTCAGCTCCCCTTGGCTCACGATTCCAGCTCCTTTACCTGGCACAACAGGCTCAGATTTGCCCAAAATTTCATCTGTTCAGCTACGATTCCCCACCATTAGGCTTTAGTCCAAGCTGTAAGAGTCACTGTCTCTACATAGTTGGGGATTAGCCATCAAGAAACAGTCACACAGGGCTAAGGGAAGTCCATAATTTTATTATTAAATCAAACTGAAATATCATGTAATGTTTCCTGTGTCCCATTGAGAGTCCTGATAGCCTTTTAAGTCAAAACAACTGCTTTGCTATTCCCCAGTCACTGTCCAGGACAGTAAATTAGAGATTATAAAAAGTTTACCAGAGTTTAGACAACACTCTCTGTTAAGGAAAGCCCAACAGCTCAGTAACAGCTGTCATGAACTCTTGAGAAAATCTGTTTGCAGATGGGATGGTTAGGGGAAATTAAAGGTATTTCAGTTCATTGTTAAAAATGCAGAGCATCTTAGTGTCCCTCTGAAACCACACAGATGTTAAGTAATAATAATAACAAAAAATTAATAAAACTGTGGATCCAGAAGAAAATATTGACCATAACAAAACTTCTTTCATAGATGCTGGCTTTTTCCATGTTCCTTATTCAGCAAAATCAATTTCTTGTGTTAAAAAAAATAACTATTCCTTACCTGCAGGACAAGAGGAAATTTAACACTGTGATTGTACTAGCTGATATAAGTATTCCTTCAGATGTTGATTGGAGGAACAAAAAGATTTTTAAGAAGCATAAGAAATAACCTTAAAAAGGAGATGGTTTTGTACCCTGCATTTTCTGCGAGTCTTTTCTTTATATAAAGATAAAAAAACTCAGGACACCAAACCTGCTACCTTCCAGTCACATATCCAACTGTTTCGCATCAGGTGCCCCTTTCTACACTTTTTTTTTTTGTTTTCTATTTCATAATTGACCCCAAGGACAAGCTTTCCTCCACACTGACAGCACTGACCAGGTGCACACTGCTCCCACAGAGAGCACAGAATTTTTTTTTTCCTTTTAAAGTACTATTTTTAAAAATGCATTAATGAGCCAGGTTGCTTCTGTGTTACCATTTTGGCTTCTGGTCTGCCTCAGTTCCCCATTCAGTTATACACAGAACCAACTTCTGCTTCTTTTATTTTGTCTACCTTGTCTGTTGGGACTGGAGGTTCTTGGGAGCATCACCCAGTGCAGTAAAATGATGCTCTCATTGGGGCTCTCACTGCAATACAAATACTAGCAAATAATATTGAAACCTTATTTCAGGACCAAGATGTAATTGGGTCTGAACCTACCTCCGGTCTTACACTAACATAATTCCATTAGCTTTAATGGAATTACTCTCGATTTGCACTGGTGTCTTGAATTGAGCTTTTGCTTTTCAGGATTTATAGATTTTGTTTTCTTACCATTAAAACAAGAAGCCAGACAAAGTCATTTCCAAGTCATTTTTTTCCCCAATAAATTCAAGCATTATTTTAGTTTATCTGTGTGACCTCCACTTGCTCTTGTACATCAGCCATCTAATTATTCATGGTTCCTGCAGGACGTTGCATTCCATTATCTTCTATTTATAATCCAAGATGTCTGAGAATAAAAGAGGACGGGGTTCTCCAGTATATGCCTTTCTGGCCTTGTTACAATTTTTCTTACTGATTTCCAGGTGCTCTCTGCATATAGCCTCTCCTTTAACCTCCTGAAATTTGTGTTCTGTCTTTTAGTTATAGCTTCCCATGACCCACCTTGTGGCTATTAAAAGGAAGATTAAAAGAGGCACCACAGAAAATTTGTAGCTTATCAGAAACATAAAGAACCGTTCTGCATCATCCAGTTTAGTTTGGGAAACCATAATTGGTGATCTGATGTATGATCAGAAAGCAAGAGGTGGGAGATGGGCTTCCAGTTCAGTCCACTAGTGCAAACCATTATCTAACCCCCACTCTGTAAATAATAAGAAATTATTTACTTCTTGGCAATATAGTGGTGGATTAATTTTGTAAATTCAAAAGAAAGGGGAAGGATAAAATAAAGGACTGAACATGCCTGGATACAGTCACCACATGGGAATGATCCAATCACATACAGGCAAGAATATGTCACGAAAGTGTCTGTTTCTCTTGGTTGACTAAAGAGCATTTACGTGTGACCAGCTCAGTGAAAACGTCTCTGCTCAAATGTGCGAATCCCTCTTGGTGAGAGGGAAGACCTGCTCACCTCCAACATCTGCCCATCTTTGCAGGGTTAGAGCATTTCCTTCTGTTCTGCAAACATCTCCTTGGAAAAAGCAGTTTAAAAGCCTTTCATATACCTGCTCAACCTCTCTTTCATTTCACCAGTGGAGCCAACTGCAGCACGCCAAAGCCTCGGTGGCTAGTTTCCCCGGTTAAGCACACTGGAGACTATTTTTTAATTGCATTGTTTTTCTTTTAATTTTTCTGGTGTTGACTTCTTATCACCTCTTCTTATCACTTCTCTTCCTGCTAGATTTAAGAGCTCTTTAGTTGCCACTACTTTTCCCCCTTGAAGGTGCTTGTGCTCTGTAATCAAGTCACTTCTCAGCTTTATTTCTGATAAAGAAAACAGACTGTGCTACAAGGCTTACTAAGAACACCTTTTTTTTCTAGATCTCAATTATTTCTTGTGTTTCCTTCAGAACCTTTTTTAGTTTTGCAACAATCCTTTAAAATTGCAGACACTGAAAATATTCCACTGTGTCCTAGTGCACAATTCCTTAGTTATACAGAAAGACAAAAAAATAATCTTCCTGCTCCAAACTCACAATTTAAATGTTCACATACCTGTGAATGCCATCCCTGAGAATTCCTGCCGAGTTCCTTGACCCACTTTAGGTCACTGCTTTGCAACATGTCTTGTTTGATAAGCACAGTTCATACTGCTTTCTCTTAGCAATAACTTTGTGTTTGGCTATATGGAAATATGCTGCTAGGAAGAGCTCAGCCTAACACCATGTACTCCAGCCTCCTCAGTAGCTTCACTGATCTTTGTGACAGCTCTGAATTTCAGTAGAAATATTTTTACAGGCACTTAGTGCTGATTAGTGAAATCACTTATCAGGATCAGGCCTGATAGCAAACACAGAGAAAACCCATTAGAAATGCTCAGTTTTCATTCCTGTTAACTTTGCAGAGAGCTGTCACAGTCCTTATCCTGCCTTCCAAACTCAGTAGGTCGTGGAGGAAAACTCCTCTTGGGTGTATGTGTCCGTGTGTGTACTGGGGGAGAAGAGACAGAGAGATTTGGGAAATACAGATGATGTTTTTAGGTGACAAGGGAGCATTTAGTTCTTCATTAGAGTGAGACCTGGGCATTTATCATTCTCCCTTGAGTCCCCTTTTCCATGAAAAGGGAAGCAGGCTGTATAAGCCAGAGGAGTCACAGTATATGCAAGCGAAATACCAACCTGGACAACTAGGCGATGTGTGGCAGCAATGCCTCCCATGTGGTCTCTATACAACCAGATGGACCCTTGATAAGACCCTCACCCAGCCTCCCAGTGCTTTCTATTGATGAAGTTAATCTGGATTTCCAGCAGGACTTAAGGAGGGAAAGACGTGATGTTAGGAGAGGAAGAGAAATGCAGAGGAAACAGTCACGTACCTGCTAGTACTGAAAGAAATAGTCAGTGCAAACCTTTCCTAGCTGCTCTCTGACAGCAAAAACGCTCAATTCATTTGGATTTAAAAAAAAAAAAAACAAAACACCACAAAAAAACAAACCAACAACTTTCCTAAATTTCAGCCCTGAACAATATAATTACTTACAAACTACTTACTTATAATTATACTTATGAACAAGTACCATGAAATACAGTTAATAGATAATTCTCTCTGAATGTGAGAGGAATACACCGGGACCCTATGCTTGTTGTACAAGCCATATCAGACTGTTGATGCGTGTTCACACAGAGCTTGCACCACCAGGGCCAAATGACCTCACAGCCCCTAAATGACTCTTCCCAGGTGTGTGAGGGGCTGAACATCCTCCACGAGCGCTCAGCTTCACAGAAATCATCTTCTGCCTCCAACAGTGTCAGGGACTTGACACCTTGGTAGCACTTCTTTGCCTGAAGCAAGCAGAGAGGAACATATGGCACTTTGTCCCCTCAACACACAAGTATCATTCTCGGTACTAATGAGATAAGTGAAAGTGTTTGCTATTGGCAGCAACGGGACATGAGAAAACAACACATCTCATTGTGCACAACACACTGTTAAAAAGCGCTATTATTACGGACCACCAGCCCAACCCACAGAAACAGCTTAATTAAAGGAATTTAAGAGTCTTAATTAACGGCACTCAAAACCTTAGGTATTAAAATCCATTTGCAGAACAACAAGGGGTGAAAATTCTTTATTTATTCCATGTTTTTTGCTAAATGTTTCTGAGGTCAGCTTGCTATCATCAGCTGAGAGCATTGATGTTGAGGTGTTGGAGCGAGTCCAGAGGAGGGCGACCAAGCTGGTGAAGGGTCTGGAGGGTCTGACCTATGAGGAACGGCTGAGGGAGCTGGGGGTGTTTAGCCTGGAGAAGAGAAGGCTCAGAGGTGACCTTATTGCAGTCTACAACTACCTGAAGGGAGGTTGCAGCGGAGTGGGAGTCGGCCTCTTCTCCCAGGCAACTAGCGATAGGACAAGAGGACACAGCCTCAAGCTTTGCCAGGGGAGGTTCAGGTTGGACATTAGGAAGAATTTCTTCTCAGAAAGGGTCATTAGACATTGGAATGGGCTGCCCACGGAGGTGGTGGAGTCACCATCTCTGGAGGGGTTTAAAAAAAGCCTGGACATGGCACTTAGTGCCATGGTCTAGTTGCCATGGTGGTGTCAGGGCAATGGTTGGACTCGATGATCCCAGAGGTCTCTTCCAACCTGGTTGATTCTGTGATTCTGTGATCCTTGCCAACTTTCTATAGTTCTTCACCAACCTCACCCTAAATTGGAGCGACCTGCCAAAAAAAACCCCTTTCAGTATGTGCGTTTCCCTGGATTTGCAGGGACAGGGAGAGGTTTTCCTCATTCCGACTACCGAAAAGCAGTTTTTCTAAGAGCTGGGATGCTGCTGATGCAATCCTGTTTCTTTAGAAAGAACATGCACAAAGATCTGTTCCTCAAGTGCAATAAAATAAGGGAAAAAAAAAAAAAAAACAAACGCTAAATCAGTCATCGGTTTCTTTTCAAGCCACGTCTCTGGCAAGCTCTGTGTCCCAAAGTCTCCTGTACATCTGAGTGTTTCCACGGCCACCCCTCCAGCTGCTTTTCTTTTGCATTCTGCAGGGTGAGAGCTTTTATCCGCATTATAGGTGGTGGAGTCACCATCTCTGGATGTGTTTAGGAGAAGACAGGACATGGCACTTAGTGCCATGGTCTAGTTGACAGGGTGGTATCAGGGCAATGGTTGGACTCGATGATCCCAGAGGTCTCTTCCAACCTGATTGATTCTGTGATTCTGTGATTATGGAGCTTAACCGCTCCTTCTGGTTAGCCCGAAGAAAAGGCAGCCTGCATACCCATAGGTTTGAGAAAAGGAGGTTATCGCTGGGCAGTTACACTTATGGGAGCCAGCCAGTAGATTTCTAAATACTGTAGAAAATAAAGAGTATTACCCCTGAAACCTTTGCTGGCTCTTTGTTGCTGCAATTAATGACTGCAGAAATAAAGGTGCTGCTAATGCTGGGCTAAAGTGTGATTCCACTTCTCATTGACTTCACATTTCTGTGTTTTGTTTGGGTTTTTTTTAATGTTCTCCCTTATGCAAGACCTTGAGTATTTATTTTGACAGCTTACGTTATTCAGCAAGCAATTAAACTTTCAAATGTATTGTGTTCTCAAAGCTTAAAATAGCTTTGGCACCATCAGTAGGGTTTCTCAATCCCCCACAGAATGAAGATAAAGAACATTTCTGCTGGATTTTTTTTTGCAGGTTGCTTTTTTTAAGCAAATACAGTATTTTAGAGAATCTGCATGTCTTGACTTCCTTACACAGACCAAGCAAATACTACCTGTGGAATTTCCCAAACACTTAAAATGGCAGCAGGTAAGAAGAATATTGTATAGGATAATGGAAGGAAACAAAGAGGAGGAGCCTGATGAACAAACTACACCTACCTGTCCCCTCCACATTCCTGTGGGATATCACCAGTGGTGGGAGAGAGAAAAGTATCCCCAGTATTCAGCTAAAAGACAGAATTAAACTACTTGTGTTCATGCTAAAATCTGCTTGGGGAACTGCAACAACAGCAAGAACATTTTCATCTGCCAGTTTTGACCCCAGCATGGGACAAAGGAGACTCAAGGCAGTGATGTCTCCAGTGCCACGGCTGGTTGGAAGTGAATGCCAAACAGAGCCCTGAACATCTGAGTTGTCCCCAATCGACCCCATGAAAGCTCTGTTTGAAGATGTCCTTTCAAGAACACAAGGAAATATGAGCTACCAAACCCAAAAGCTTGCAGTTCCTCCGTGTTTCCAAATGCAACTCCGATGCCTTTTTCCTTCTTTAACTGACTCCCTAAATCTCCAAGTTTTGCTAGCTGCAAAACAAGCTCTTGTGTCATCTACTCTTCCTTTTATGCCAGCAATCACCACCCACGTAAGTGCCACCTCTGCTCACTGCTGGGGCCGGGTGTGCAGATGCACGTTAGTGCTAATGTTACTGACCTGCTAATCTGCAGAGAGAGCCTTTAGCCAGCAATTTGCTGTTCAAGTCGAGGACATTGTTAAGGTTACTAATTTGCTTCTCCCATCAGATGGTGTTTAAGGAGAGCTAGGACAGCTTTTAGACACTCCTGCTAGCTTTTAAAGGAGAGAAAAAGCATCAGGACAAGTCCTATACCACAAGCTTTGGGTTTGTTTTCAGCTCCACAGTGGGAGAGGAGAGGAGAGGAGAGGAGAGGAGAGGAGAGGAGAGGAGAGGAGAGGAGAGGAGAGGAGAGGAGAGGAGAGACCAAAAGGAGAAAAGGAAAAAAAGAAAAAAGGAAAAAGAAAAAAAAAGGAAAAGGAAAAAAAAAGGAAAAGAAAAAAAAGGAAAAGGAAAAAAAAAGGAAAAGGAAAAAAAAGGAAAAGGAAAAAAAAGGAAAAGGTAAAAAAAAAGTAAAGGAAAAAAAAGGAAAAGGGAAAAAAAAAGGAAAAGGGAAAAAAAGGAAAAGGGAAAAAAAAGGAAAAGGGAAAAAGGAAAAGGAAAAAAGGAAAATGAAAAGAAAAAAGTAAAAGAAAAAAGGAAAAGAAAAAAGGAAAAGAAAAAAGGAAAATAAAAACAGGAAAAGAAAAAAGGAAAAGGAAAAAAGGAAAAGGAAAAAAGGAAAAGGAAAGAAGGAAAAGGAAAGAAGGAAAAGGAAAGAAGGAAAAGGAAAGAAGGAAAGGGAAAAAAGGAAAGGGAAAAAAGGAAAGGGAAAAAAGGAAAGGGAAAAAAGGAAAAGGAAAAAAGGAAAAGGAAAAAAGGAAAAGGAAAAAAGGAAAAGGAAAAAAGGAAAAAGAAAAGGAAAAGGAGAAAAGGAAAAAAAGGAAAAGGAAAAAAAGGAAATGGAGCAGTGGCAAGTTCTGCATGAGATCCACATGATGACATCCTATGGTTACTATTATTTCTTCTACTGTTTAATACCCCAGTGACATTAGACTGAAGGACTCATACCTGGGAGTGTGCCGTAACTGGTTATTATACTTGTCACCACTCCCTGTAAACATACCTTAGCTGTCTCTGCTCAATAGAGCAAGGTTTAGCTGTTATTTTTTCCCTCTGCCATTTAGACATGAGACAATCTCCTTTCCTCCCTCAGGTAATCTGTGCCCCCCAGTAATTTATTGTCCTACTCCTGCTCTTGGCTTCAACCACTCAGTCCCAGAGAAGAGAGGCATGCAATATTCAGCTGGCAGCCTTAAAATCTAAAACGTGTCTTAGATTTTCCATCCTATAAGTTACATTTCATATGAAGGATGTATTTGCAAAGCATTTCACAAGCAGAGGTTTCCCAAAGGGACCTTCTGCAGCCCCAGTGGCACTGCAATACAGTCCCACCCAGGAAACACCACAGCCCCAAACACTTGCAGAAAAAGGAGGTTTTTCTCCTAGAATACACCGGACAATCTCCCTCCTTTCCCAAGGAAACAAGTAGTAATTTGCTGTAGTTGTGATGGTCTGAGAACATATGTAAGACAACACTTTTAGGCAGAGGTAATATTTTTTATCAAAACGAGTGGTAAAGCTGGAAGAAGCTTTAGGCCTACAAGACAGGTCTTGTACATCTAAAGAAACCTCATCTATTTTTCCAGCTCTAACACTTAGTCTAATAAAAGATGTTAACGCTACCTACAAGCCCAACGAAAGCAAAATGTGCTCTTTAATACCCAGCCTGAGTTAGACCAAGTCCCGCTGAACAGCACAGTACTGAAATACCTGCCTTTACAAGGCGAAGCCTAAGCTTGGTCTGCTACCACAGTCCTCCTCCTCCTCATTTTATACCCCCCCATGCTCCGCACAAAGCACTACTTTTCTGACTTGCTTTGTAAATCCAGCATTAAGGCTGCTAACACACACAACATCACAACTATTTTCTTCCTTTCCATTAATACAAGAAGACGAATGTAAAAAGAAAATCTGCCTCTAATTTGAGGCTCTGCAGAGGAAGCTCATTTGCAAAACCGGCAGGTTCCCCTCACTGCCTTCTCCCCTGTTCAATCTGCACAGGAGGTGGCAAGGCGAGGAGCACAGATGTCAACACAACTCAGCTGTGCATGAAGGGGAGAGAAGGGGCACGGCAGGAAGAAGAGGGGCATGGCGTGCTGAGAACCTCAAATTTGGTCTCTGAAAGGCAGCCAAGGTCATAAAACCTTGGCACTTCAGACGAGCCACAAAATTTATGGCCTCCTGTCCGCCCACGACATCTCACAACCTTCGAGGAAATCAAAGATGGTGAGAGATGGTGGATGAGGGAGCATGGAAATGTCTGGTCGCTCAGACAGGCGTGGTTGGTTGCTTTAGCCCTGTTGATTTTTCTTTGCTGTATTCACCACTGAACACATCAAATCCTCAGCACCGCTTCTCAAATCAAACAAGCTTTACTCCATGAAGAGCTGCATCCAGCCTACAGGGCTTGTTTCAGGTGCAACTCAACATTCACATGGCCGGAGCTGGCTTTTATCAATCTGTGACTTCAGTAAGAGAAATTTCTTTAGGGAAAAAGCCACATTGACTAACTGGGTTGCAGAAGTCTCCCTCTTCCCTCCTCTTGAGGGATCAACGCCATCTTATTTTTCTTTTCTGAATACACACCAGGGCTCTCAGTCCAGCATTGCATTAGCTCACACTTTGCTTTCAAGTAGCCCCTGGAGAGGTAGAACATTCTCCTCCTTTATCCCTCACAGACTGGATTATGGAGGTCAGTCATCACAAACCCGTTTGCATCCCAAAGTGATTGATCGCCACCCGGACTGTCCTCAGACAAGTAATGAGCTGCAAGCATTAGTCTAATGTATGTGACAGAGAAAGTTTCATTAACAAATTATATTTTTATATGAAATTTAAGATTCAGTGTGTGCTGATGATTATATGGAGTTTCAATACCACCCTGCCAGGCAGAGAAAGACAAAATATTTTAACTCTCATTAGTTTAATAACTTCCTAATAGTTTAGTTCAGTGCCAGGGCAATTAAAATTCCCAGGGGAGGACACTGAAATATCTTGTGGATAAAATCAAGGTATATAGGAGGAACTGGAAGAAGCATCAAAAAATGCAGGGAACTCCAGAAGATTCCCAGAAGGTAAAAACCAAACCAAAACAAAAAAAAACTCTCCAAACAAGCATTAGCAGATAGCATATGCTTCGGGATATGGTTTAGTGGTGGACTTGGTAGTGTTAGGTTAATGGTTGGACTCGATGATCTTAAAGGTCCTTTCCAACCAAAACGATTCTATGATTCTATCACACCATGCCTTGAATCAGATCCCCCAATGCTCTGTCTCCCCAGCAACCTGCACCCCCGGAGAGCACTTACCCGTTGTAGGACTCAATACTCCACAAACCAGTGTGTGAGCATCCCTGGGAAACACTGTCCATCCTGATCCCACACACTATGTTGGAAAGGCCACTTTTAACAGAAAAAGGTGTGGCATTTTTTTCCAGCAGCCTAAGGGGATGGGAAAGCCAATCTCCAGGCCATGAGCATCAGCTAGTGGTGACAGCAGAGAGGGCAAGAACAGCCTCTTCTTTTTCTTCTTGGGGGGGCGCAATTTGGGAGAAGCAAAGGAGTCAGATGCTGAATTAAAACAGAAATGAATGAGAAGCTGTGAGAGAGAGACAGAAGCAGTCTATTGCCCAAACCTCAAACATTTCCATCAATCATGTCCATCATCTTATGTCTACTTGCCATTTCTGAAAGCAAAGGCTTTCAGTGGGTGAAGGTAGGACAAAACACACAAAAGCACAAAGCTGAATCCACAGCAAAAGGGTGGGAATAAACCAGATTAAATCTGTATTACTGCGAGTTGTACATGACAATCTTTCCAAGTATGCTTTAATTACTCCACCTTCAAGCAGTTTGTAGCCAAGGCTCACCACGTGCATCACTAAAACTACAAAATTCCTCTAAAGGTCACTATTGTCCCCATCTATGCATAAGAAAAAGTGGCCAAACCATTTTAAAACCCATCCTATCCACAACATCTAGGTAAATCTGGAGCAAAATTTGTCATCGAAACCAATGCAACCCGTGAACCTCGTCAGGGTGCTTCAACAACCTTCCCAATCCCCATTCACACTTTGTGAGAATTTTAACAAGGGTTAGACAGCACAGTGATGAGGCATATAAACTTATTCAGAAGGACTGGAGAGATTTGCATCGTGCACCAGAGCAGATGGGGCTGGCTGCTAAACCATAAGCAACTAATGGATATCCTGGTGCAACTTCTTCATGAAGACCTGGCTCTCATGAAGGAAAATCAGCACACAGCATCCATCTCCTGCTCTCTCTTCTCCCTCCCCACCTCTGCCTTCACACCACCTTCTAGTCACATAGTTTAAATGACCTAAAAATAAACAGAACACAGAGAAGTCAAGTTCAAGCTAGGCTTTGTAACCACAAGTATACACTGGGGTTTATACCTCATCATTCCTTTACCACCATACCACACTGAGGCTATATTCAGACCCAGCTGATCTAAAGAAAAGGGGACAACAGGCAGGATGAGGGGAATCCTAGTATGGAGAAACTAAAGAGCTAAAATTTTCTGTTTCCCTTTGATACATTTATTTTTAGTGGGAATAATTTGAAATTTAATAGGCATTTAAAAATGGTGAGCACTGCCTTCACCCCAAATGCAAAATAAAAAATTTTCAGCCTTAATTAAACAACTCAAATCCTCAACGCTTTTTCTCTAGTGCATACCCTTCTTTTTGTTCATGGACACATATATGTGCTGATATTATTTACACCCACTTGAGGAAGAAGAGTTTTTGACAATAAAGGAAGCTACAGAAGACTTTTTTTGGCTGCTTGTGCCACATATTGAATAGCAAGTACCATTTGTTTCTTGCCCTCAGATTTAATGAATAACCCTGGAAAAAGGGGCTACACCCCAGATGTGTCAACAGGATTACATGTTTGGAGAACTATAACGCCTGGTTCTCACAAGTCATTTCTCATTAGCACAACACATTGGTCACTCAGTCATTCCCTCTTTGAAAAACAGTTCCCAAATCTGGAAGGACTAGGCATAACACAGTGTCATTTATCACACTGACCTTAACTCTTAACACAGTCTCAAAATCAGCCTCAATCCTGTTTTCTGGGATAATCTTGGTAATTGTAAATTGCCCACTAGGTATGAACAAACAGGTCACATTTTTTTATTAGTCAGACCAACATTTGTTGTTTCTGCTTGCTGGTCTGACTAGAAAGGCAGTCAGCAAATATGATTTTGCCACTATTTAGTAAAAAGCCACAGGCTTGGGCCTGACCTGACAGTGCAGGGTCTCAAGGACTCATCTGAGCTTGTCTTGACCTGAGATCATCTGAGCTTATTTTAGCTGCAGTAACAATTGTCTGGACAATTGCAACCTTCCAAATTTGTGCTAGTTTATAGTAATAACTGCTAGCACCAGTTTACAGTAATAACAAGCACCTATTCTATGATTCTAGAGTAAAATGAGGTATGGAAGAGTGCAAACATGAGCTGGTACCAGACATCCTAGTCCATAAACACAATTCATCACAGTTCATCAATGGTCATGACAGCAGTGCTACCCTGTGAACCAGGTAAAAACAACTTTAGAGAGACAAAAGAGAACAGAAAACCTGAACAACTGGGAGCCAACATGACAAAAGTACCAGTAATAACAATTATAACTGTATTATTAATGAGCCTTTCTGTAGTAATTAGGTAACTTGGGCAACCAGACTGTTAAAACATTAACTGAACTAACAATAAAACCATTGCTCCATATAGATGGTGTGCTCCCTTTTGCCCCAACAAGGTTTGAGGGAGTAACAAAATGCGTAATGTGGTGCTGCAAGGTGGGGGTCACTGGATGATGCTAGGGACATATTTCCATGAAATTTGATGGGCTTGATGTATTCTGCTACATCTTTCAGTCCCTGGAATACTGCTATAGAGCTGACCTGAGAGACACAGCCCTGTTTTTAAGGTGAAATACTGATTCTGACAGTGACTAAAATACCTCCCAGCAATCCTTCTCATTCTTATTACTATTACAACTGCTTCTAGCACAGCTGCTGTCCCAATGACATAAACATTGTAGGAGTTTTACATACCTTATTTTGATATTCTAAGGACTGCTGACTAAAACTGTAATAAATACCAGGAGCTTGGACATCACCGCAATGAAGGCAGGACAGAGATGCATTTAGGTATGTGCCAAAACCAAGCGCTCAGGCCACGATGAATTATTTTAGGCTTGAAACTTCACTTGCAATATTTCACCCAGAAACACTGGCTTTAGCCAAGGACTCAAGTCAAAGACCAAATTTAAGCCCAGCTACTTCACCAGGCTGAAGGGTAGACCAATCTATTTTTACAGAACATTTGTTGCCATGTTATTATATAATTTACCTCAATTTAAATGTTCTTTGATTGTTTTTTTTTTCTTAAATATGCATTTACACAACAAACTATTTGTCAATAACAGAGTTTTTTATCTGAGGAATAGCAGAGACCCATGATGGGCCAGGGGCACCGCAGAGGGACTGCAGCCATATAGGCTTTTTGCTGTGCACATTTTCGAACTAGTCAGGTTATTTATCAGAGCAAACAAATTACTAAAGACCCAAAATAAACAAGTAAATAAATGACAGCAGGCCTTTTGTGGCGTGTTTAAATAAGGTGTCCTCTAATTACCACATTAAGGAGTGCTGCACACCTACCACACACATCGCTGCTGGAGTGGATAGCAACATACACTGAACTCCCTCCTGCAGCATCTCTGCCCAGGCAAAGCCTGGAAGAACAGGGCAAAAGAGGTCCTTCTTAGCTAACTTACAATAGTACTACTGAAAGCATGGTAACACTTTCTGATCAGAAGGCAAAGAGCTCAAATCTGGAGGCTGTGGATGAGCAGAGGGAGGGACAATGGGTTTCACATAAGAAGAGGAAGAGAGGAGGAAGAGAAGAAGAAAAGAAGAGGAAGAGAAGAGGAAGAGAAGACAATACAGTATTTCATTTGGAAGGGACTTACAACAATCATCTTGTCCAACTGCCTGACCAATTCAGGGCTGACCAAAAGTTAAAAGCAAGTTATTAAGGCATTGTCCTAACACTGACAGGCTTGGGGCTTTGTCGTGGTCTCATTGGGATTTGGTTTCAGTTTGTGGCCAGCCATGGTGATCAGGGCCCTTAGCAGTTAAATACAGGGCAGCTGACCCAGGCTGGCCCACAGATGTATTCTGTATCATGAACATCAAGTTCACTACAAAAGGGAGAGTTTTGAGGGGGAGAGGTGGGGTTTTTTGTGCTCTCCTCTCTTCTTGCCTCCCTTTTTCCCACTCTCAATGATTGTTATTCCTGGAGCAACTTGCTGCAACTTCATAGCTAAGTATAATTTTGTGTGTTTTGTATTATCATTTAGATTGGTTTCTTTATTTTATTAAATCTGTTTCATTTTAACCCATGGTTCTCCCTCCTTTTCCCAAATCCCTTCCTTGGTCAGGGAAGGGACATTGGGTGAGAGAAAAACTGTTGTTGTTTAGCCCTGGGTATGGGCTAAACGTAGACAGGCACCAACCATCTCTCTAGGAAGCCTGTTCCTGTGTTTGACCACCCTCTTGGTAAAGAAATGCTTCCTAATGTCCAGTCTAAACCTCCCCTGCTGCACCTTTGAACCATTCCACGCATCCTATTGCTGGATCCCAGGGAGAAGAGATCAGCACCTCCACATCCGCTCCTCAGGAAGCTGTAGAGAGCAATGAGGTCACCTCTCAGCCTCCTTTTCTCCAAACTAGACAAACCCAGTGTCCTCAGCTGCCCCTCAGAGGACACGCCTTCTAGCCCTTTCACCAGCTTTGTTGCCCTCTTCTGGATGCATTCAAGGACCTTCACATCCTTCTTAAATGGTGGGTCCCAGAACTGCACACAATACTCAAGGTGAAGCTGCACCAATGCTGAATACAAGCAGGATAATCACCTCTTTTTGACCAGCTGGTTATACTGTGTTTGATGCCTGCCAGGATGCGGTTTGCCCTCTTGGCTGGCAGGGCACACTGCTGACTCACATTGAGCCTGCAGTGAACACGTCCTCCTTCACCCTTGCATTCCTGTTTTCCCCTTGTAAAGGTACTTTGAGAGTGAATGGCTAAAATAACATGGACTATTGTACCTACATCTTTAAAAAGGGAGGTTTCAACATCATCTAAAGGCTTAAAGCCTGAATCAGTGTTGGTGTCACATGCTTTGTTAGGGGCATGGGGTCATAAGGGCTCCTCTGTTTCTCTCCCTGAAAAGTGAAGAGCAAGAAGGAAGGTGGTGACACATGCAATCTGTCATTTTGCACTGCAGCATTTCTAAGACATTGTTAAAAATTGTTTAATAATAAAATTATTTTGGGATATACACAAAGATGTACTAAAGCATCAGGTTAAAGAGATTTCAGAGAGGAATTGCTTTCGTACCTTCCAGTACCATAGAGGTACAGAACATTTTTTTTTCTTAACCCCTCTCCCCTGAATAAAATGGAGGTTAGGATGGCCTCGGGGCCAGTCTGCAGGCTTTGTAACTAAAAAGAAAGGATTGTATATTTTTTTTTTGTCCTTATTCTCACCAATCTAGATTTCAAAAGTCAGAGTTAAATGTTCTACAATACACCCAGCTCAGACTCTGCAGCCATGTGTTAACAGCACAAAACTAAAGAAGGGAAAATGATTTAAAAAGGATTAAAAATAATCTATTCATTGTTGTTTCCCATATTGAGTAATCACAGCTGTGACAAATAAATTGGATTAAAAATTACTCCAGTCCTAAAAAAAATCCCACAAAACAAACCCACAAAAAAACCTTAACCCACAACTGAAAAATACCACAACCCATTATAAATGACATACATCTTTCCCAAGCCCTCTGACATTTATATATTGAGCAGCACCCCTTTAAATGCAGAACCACCTTTCTTATCTATACAAAGGCCACATACAAATCCCAGACAAACCCCAGGTGAGCAGACACTTACCTATAAGCATACGCTTTGATCAGACCTTAAAGACTTAAGTGAACCATTTACAAAACTAGTCATCAGTGGTGACAGGGAATCACAGAATCACAGAATCACAGAATCAATGAGGTTGGAAGAGACCTCTGGGCTCATCGAGTCCAACCATTGCCCTGACACCACCATGGCAACTAGACCATGGCACTAAGTGCCATGTCCAGGCTTTTCTTAAACATATCCAGAGATGGTGACTCCACCACCTCCCTGGGCAGCCCATTCCAGTGTCTAATGACCCTTTCTGAGAAGAAATGCTTCCTGATGTCCAACCTGAACCTCCCCTGGTGAAGCTTGAGGCTGTGTCCTCTTGTCCTATCACTAGTTGCCTGGGAGAAGAGGCCGACTCCCACTTCACTACAACCTCCCTTCAGGTAGTTGTAGACTGCAATAAGGTCACCTCTGAGCCTCCTCTTCTCCAGGCTAATAGAAGCCTATGAAATACATACCTATGAAATCGGCATTTAATTAAGAAAGCTGTAACGTGACTATATTAAATCTTTGGGTCAGAAAACCACCAAAAAGAGTGCACAAGAAAATAAAGCGAATTCACAGCTATAATAAATAATGGTCCACAGGATACAAATGATAAGGCAGGTAGATCAGAGCACAGATGTGCTACTGCATCCACCAAGGTGGAAGGCATTGGGCTATAAAAACTGTGCAGTCATATTTGCGTAAGGCAAGAAAGTTCACGAAGAAAAGAAGCAATTTTCGTTAAGCCAATTGATAAGGGAGGGGAGAAGGGCATGAAAAAAGCGAACATGAATGTTTATGGGTACATATGAAGGCACGGAGTTAGCTTTCTGTATTTTTTTCAACTTTATAATGTATAGCATTCTTTTGAAGTCAATCCTGTTCTTCATTTCACCCAGGAATTATTCAGAGTTTGTGTTTTCTAGGCATCTTTGCAATTTTACAATCATCTTACGCTGTGCCAAGGGTAGTTTAAAATGTAATATGAGGTTCTTTACTTACATTATTTATTTTTCCTGCTTGCTCTGAGCAGTGGTTTGTTCTGGCTTAGGCAAACTTTGATTTCAGCTAGAAACCTATTCCTCCATGAAAACAGGAGGCGATGGGGAAAACAGTGAGCCGTTCACACACTCGTCATAAATCTCTCCTCTCTCACAATAAACAGTCCATCATGTTCCAGCTCCCCCTCACGCTGATGATTTTCCCACTCTACAAATGCCAGATTTAATGCCTCCTTCAGCTCCTACTCCCTTCTTTGTGCCTCCATCCTCAACATCATTTATGAATAAAATGCTGCCTGTATCATCATTTATTAAGCTACCACATTTTCTTGATAGGTCCAACAGCTCATACTAATGGTAATAAGACACTGTCTGTACAGAGAAACCTCATAGAGGAATGGCATATCAGAAACTGTGGAGCCTCTCATGGGAGACTCAAGTGAAGTCTTCTTTCTAGGGCAATAGTCACGTATAAAGCACCAAAAGCTGGTAAGCTGGCCTGCTTATAGCTCTCTTCCCATTTTCTTTTTGCAGGGGGCGGGGAGAGCAAGTTGCTATACCCTGATGGTATTAGGGTATACTCTGGCTCCCATCGAGCTCCATCTGAGTCCAGAAGTACTCCTACTCAGGTGTTAATCAACATGTAAAAGCAGAAGATATGGCCACGACCCACCTTCTGGTGAACAATTCAGAGCATTCTGCATTATACAACAGAGGAACCACAGAATCACAGAATCAACCAGGTTGGAAGAGACCTCTGGGATCATCGACTCCAACCATTGCCCTGACACCACCATGGCAACTAGACCATGGCACTAAGTGCCATGTCCAGTCTTTTCTTAAACACATCCAGAGATGGTGACTCCACCACCTCCCTGGGCAGCCCCTTCCAATGGCTAATAACCCTTTCTGAGAAGAAATGCTTCCTAATGTCCAACCTGAACCTCCCCTGGCGAAGCTTGAGGCTGTGTCCTCTTGTCCTATCGCTAGTTGCCTGGGAGAAGGGCTGAGCCAACAAAGACTTATGTCTTGAACTTGACTATTCCCCCCAAAATCAAGGAAAAAGATCAATTTGAACACAGCCTAAGACAAAACTCCCCACAAGCAGCAAACCTCTAAACAATAGAAGCACACTCACTACTCCATGCAATTACACAGCAATAAATTACTTTGTGCAGGGGTACTTGCTGTTCACCTTGAGTCCTTCAAAATACCGAGGGAAGAGACTAGAGAGGCAGGCCACCAAGGTGCACTTTTCAGTAACACTACCCATCTGCACAGGAATAATCTCCTTTTGCTGAGCAGGCACAGCAGCTCATGCATAAATCAGCTCTTCCCAGCGCTCTCTATCTTGCAGCCCCCGCTGAATGCAGTGAGGGAAGCAGGTGCACGTATGGGTTTACGTATATTATTTGGATGGGTAGATCGGCAAAACTGCTCGGATCAGTCTACGGAAAATGTACTTTCTCTGAAAAGGAAATCTGGACAACTGCAATAAGAGACGCTCTGGCTTTCTAAGAGCTGCACAATCACTCTGTGATCTAGCAGCTGGACTAAGGAATATCTTCACAAGCAAATATAATGTGTTTTGCTTTTAGCAGGATATAAGCATCACTGACAAGCACGAGCATCTCTTTTCTCCTCTTTATCCATCATCTTGCCAGTTGACAAGCGTGAGAAGACTATTGGACATACTCATTTCTAAACGACAAAGAAAAAAAAGAGGGTCAGCAGTCGTAAATGAGAGATCCCAATACAAAAATATTCAATTTTTAATGCATTTTACACATTTGAAAGGGAAGAGGAGGTGTATAACCCTATGACTGTATATCCTGGCCATCCACATAAAGTGATCTCTGCTCTTATTCTTGTATCTGTTACATGTATGTTGCAAGACAGAGCAGGAGAAAAACCTTCTCAGTGGCATCAAAACTACCGCAGCAGGATCAGGCACTGTAACTGCTCCATTGGCCACAAAACTGTGTCCCTTAAATCACAGCTGCTTAATGGGGTTTTAGATTAATGAAAATCCAAAACCCCATTTTTTTTTTCATTTTATCTCTTTCCATGCCCCAATTTATGTGTCTGTCTGGCCACTCCTTACGCTGACACACAAGACATTTGGAAACACAACACAAAATTATTATTATACATAGGTAATAAAATGTTTTACACATTTATGTAAGGGTATCTCCATAGTGTACACAGACACGTGTATATACACTTTCATACACAATTTATCTATAGTTTTATACTTGGAAAAAAATTTAGTTAAATACTAAAATAATGCTTGTTGGATATACTGCTTGAGCAGAAAGAACTGAGCGTCAGTGGCTTCATAAAAATCAGGTTGACATAAGATGACATTTCGTTGGCTGTGACTAACAAGCACTAAACAGCATCTATGACGTGTACCTGGAGCACTTCTCTCTAAGGCAACGGCCACAGCTCTATGGGTGTGACTGGGATTACTGGGTGGTAACATTATAACTCATCTCCCAAATTCTCCTGGCTCAGTGTGAAAGTGAGCTTAGATTCGGGAAGACGTGATCTGAAAGCCCACAGTTCTTCACACAGAAGAAACCACAGCTGGAAGAGCTGGGGTTGTTTAGCCTGGAGAAGAGGAGGCTCAGAGGTGACCTTAGTGCAGTCTACAACTACCTGAAGGGAGGTTGTAGCGGAGTGGGAGTCAGCCTCTTCTCCCAGGCAACTAGCGATAGGACAAGAGGACACAGCCTCAAGCTTCACCAGGGGAGGGTCAGGTTGGACATTAGGAAGCATTTCTTCTCAGCAAGGGTCATTAGACACTGGAAGGGGCTGCCCAGGGAGGTGGTGGAGTCACCATCTCTGGAGGTGTTTAAAAAAAGCCTGGACATGGCACTTAGTGCCATGGTCTAGTTGACATGGTGGTGTCAGAGCAATGGTTGGACTCGATGATCCCAGAGGTCTCTTCCAACCTGATTGATTCTGTGTGTTTCTGTGTGTGATTCTGTGTGAAATAAGTGGGTTTGGCCATGACTTTTGCTCAGAGTCAATTGTCAAAGCCAAGATCAGTTCCTGGCATTAAGCTGTCTCACATGCCAGCCCCCCAACCAAAACATCTTGGATACATGAAAATACATGGCACATATTGCCCTACATATCTTGGCTTCCCTCTCCTCCCGCAGCAATGAGCCATGTGACATGTCCTACAATGCAAGGTGGAGAAAAACACAGTGAGCTGGAGGTCCTGAAGCCCATCACCTCCACCCAAAGCATCCATCCATCTTTCATTTTGCCAGAGGCAGAGTGGACAGAAGCATCCTGACTCCTCTCGGAGGCTGTGCGCCTGTTGTGGGATTCATGTTGGGTGACGTGTGCTCAGCCTGATGCCCAAAAGCATTTCTAGTGCCGCGACCCAACCGCTCATCCCGAGAGCATCAGCAGCAAACTGCAGAGGCCAGCTTCCTACTAGGCAGATCAATCCTATTATCAATCCATTTGTCAATTGTTTTGCTGTTTAAACACAGACAGGCAGCTCAGGAGGCACTCGCACAGCCGACAGCTTTTAGAAGAGCATCTCCAAGTTTTATTGGGTTTTTTTTAAATTTTTTATTTCATTCTGACCCTGTTTTCCCTCTCTCATCTTCCTCCCCTATGCAGAAAACCACTATGGCATGTAAAATGCCAGAGGCAGCAGTGCTGTTGCCGTAAAAACAGATGCTTTTTTAATTGTCCATCTCTCAGGCATAATTGGTTGAACGAAGAGACACATAAAATAGAGTGCAGAACATGTGTCAAGGGAGGGAGCTTTCTGTGGCTGGTGCGAGAGGGAAAAAATCTCCCTCTACCAGCCTAATAAATGCAATAATTTAGCCAGATCCACTCAAACTCACTTTTCAGTGCCGGGTCTTACACTTTGGCTACAACAACCCCATGCAGCGCTACAGGCTGGGGGAAGAGTGGTTAGAAAGCGGCCTGGCAGAAAGAGACCTGGGGGTGCTGATCGACAGCCGGCTAAACATGAGCCAGCAGTGTGCCCAGGTGGCCAAGAAGGCCAATGGCATCCTGGCCTCTATTAGGAATAGTGTAGCCAGCCGGTCTGGGGAAGTGATCGTCCCTCTGTACTGGGCACTGGTGAGGCAGCACCTTGAATCCTGTGTCCAGTTCTGGGCCCCGCACTTCAAGAAAGATGTTGAGGTGTTGGAGCGAGTCCAGAGGAGGGCGACCAAGCTGGTGAAGGGTCTGGAGGGTCTGACCTACAAGGAAAGGCTGAGGGAGCTGGGGTTGTTTAGCCTGGAGAAGAGGAGGCTCAGAGGTGACCTTATTGCAGTCTATAACTACCTGAAGGAAGGTTGTAGTGGAGTGGGAGTCGGCCTCTTCTCCCACGCAACTAGCGATAGGACAAGAGGACACAGCCTCAAGCTTTGCCAGGGGAGGTTCAGGTTGGACATTAGGAAGAATTTCTTCTCAGAAAGGGTTATTAGACATTGGTATGGGCTGCCCAGGGAGGTGGTGGAGTCACCATCTCTGGAGGTGTTTAAAAAAAGCCTGGACAGGGCACTTAGTGCCATGGTCTAGTTGACATGGTGGTGTCAGGGCAATGGTTGGACTCGATGATCCCACAGGTCTCTTCCAACCTGGTTGATTCTGTGATTCTGTGATTCTGTGAAGGGAGCACCTGGGTAAAACGCACAGGCACCCACTCACCTACTTAAAACTTCACATTTCTTGTCCTATTTTAATCATACCTATACAGGAGAAAAAGGTTATTCCTTTTTCTGGACATTTCCTCATTGCTGTAAACCGTTTCTCTTGTCATCCCAGTCAACTCTAGATTTAACCAGGATGCAAAGACCCTGAGCTCCCAGATCTGTATGAAATCATATTGAGTAAAGATGATTAACAACCAGAATGCTGGTAAAAAAGGGTAAGAAAAAAATTTTAAAAAGGAAAAAATTTGTGGCTTCTTTTTAATTAAACTTGGTTTGCTATTTGACTGAACCTTTCATACAAGACTGCTTCCCAACTTTGTGATTAATTCACTGTAAAAGCTTAAACATTCACAAGGCTTATTTTGTCCATCTGCAAAATGGAGAAATAAAACTAGGACCCAGATTTTCAGCATTTCTACTGAGGCTTTTAAAATGCCTGTTGCTATAGTACTGTGAAATCTTTTTACAAATGAGTCTGAAATATTATCAGCGTTTCAAGAGGTAATTACAAAAGAAAAAAAAAAGAAATCACTATTTTTTCCTGTGTCCTTTACAACCTTTAAACTTAGATTTGTAACTGAAGTGCAAACTGACCTTTATAAACTGTACAGCATCGCTAAAATACATTATTCTATAGGGCTTGGGGGAATTTGCCATGCTCAGCAATTCGATAATTTTACTTTCTTTCATTTATGTTCTTCAGACAATGTGACATAGCTGGATTTTCCCTCTATTCCAGACGCAAATCAAGCAGGAGAGGTTGAGGATCTTTATCGACACTATAATCTAAATCTCCTGTCAACTTGCTGCTGTAATCTGCAAATAACGCAGCTGTTTTGCCCACCTTCTCCAACATCTCAGCAGCTAATACTAACTCATATTAAATCTCATTTGCAATCTGCTAGCTCAGACGGTTAAACGGTCTACATACAGAAATGACCCATCAGCACCAGTTGAACCATCTGAGATGGTTTTATCTCTAACCTCTCCATATAATAACACAACCGCAATCATGTGCAGTACCATAAACACACAAAAAAACCATCAGGCACCAGACTTTGTTACTGGGTAATTATACTGAAAGGAAACAAGTGCACTTAGAGCTTCACGTGGGAAAAACACTGCAACCCTGCACGTAAGCAGGAAGCCCTCAAAGTGCCGATTTCACAAACCTCTTTCAGTTCTTGGGAGTCCATCCGTAGACAATAGTTTTAACTGTGCCTAACCCACGTCAGCACCACTCTCTGCCAGTACAACCCCAACTTCTTTTGGTTCAGCTGTTTGCACTGACGTAGAACCACAGAATCATAGAGTCATTTAGGTTGGAAAAGACCCTTGAGATCATCAGTTCCAGCTGTTAATGTAACACTACCAAGTCCACCACTAAACCATGTCCCTAAGCTCCATGTCTACATGGCTTTTAAATACCTCCAGGGATGGTGACTCCACCACTTCTATGTTCCATTGCTTGATAACCCTTTTGGGGAAGAAATTTTTCCTAATATCCAATCTAAACCTCCCTGGTGCAAGTTGAGGCCATTTCTTCTCGTCCTATCACCTCTTACATGGAAGGAGAGACCAACACCTGCCTCACTACAACCTCCTTTCAGGTAATTGTAGAGAGCAATGTCTCCCCTCAGCCTCCTTTTCTCCAGGCTAAACAACTCCAATTCGCTCAGCTGCTCCTTGTAAGACTTGTGCTCCAGACCCTTCATCAGCTTTGTTGCCCTTCTCTGGACTCGCTCCAGCACCTCAATGTCTGTCTTGTAGTGAGGGACTCAAAACTCTACACAGTATTCAAGGTGCAGAATCTGCATCTGCACTTGCATCTGCGATGCAAGGCTGTCTTTCTGCTCTCATCTCCTTCCTTCCACCAGGGACAGGTTCAGCTGAATGAGTGACACTAATTTACCTCCCCCCATCCCACAGGCATCATCATTTGTGTTGATCAAACTTACAGCAACCTGTATCGCCCCTTTCCTTTTACATCTTTGCTTAGTCATCTCGATCAGCATCCTCTGAAGTCCTGCATAAAGCCATGCTCAAAAAGCCATCCAGAAGTAGCATTTTGGCTCAAGGATGGTACAAGCTTACTAGACAGCACAGATCACCTATGTGCTATTTTTGGCCATACCCAGGATTTTTCAGTTTGCACCTCTTGGGAGTCAGCACCAGAAACAAAACCTGCTGCTCCTTCTCCTCCTGCTTTGTTTGTATTTCTCCCCCATCCCAGGTTTCACCTCCAAGAAGCAAGACTGGATTCCAGCCACAATCACCTCCTCTCAGGGCAACAGATTTCTCCATTTTTCACCCAAAAGGGAGGATACTATAATTTTTAACACCACCTAAAGGGTGTTAGACAAGACTTTGGCACACAGGGTTACTGTTTCCTGCAGCTTAAGAGAAAGAAAAGGAGAAACACAGTTGAAAGAAAACACTTATTCAGTGCTCTACCTTTTGAATGCTTTAACAAGTTTGCTTTCTCTGTTTGCACCTTTTGTAACGTGGTTGTTGCCATGGGACTAAGTGGCACAGCACTCCTGGTACTCAAACACTCAAACTTTGTTGAGCTGTTTACTGTTGCAAATTGCAGGGGGTCACATGTAGAGTCTTAACCTTCAGTACATATTTACTGTATTAATACTAATAAAATAACTTTTAAAGGAGGATGAAAATTTCTCCTCAGCTAGTTTAACCCCTAAGGATACGTACTGAGGAACTAAGATTTTTTTTTCCCCCTCATTATCTTAAAACTAGAAAGAAAATTCCCATTTTGTGACATTGCAATCGAGGAAAGAAGCATGACATTACTTGTTCGTTATTCTGCAAGACCAAATGCATGAAGATCACAGGATGCGAACAGGCAAGCTCTCCATGTAAAATTGCCTCTGTGTTTTTTTTAAACAGAGAGAGAATATAAGGAGACAGCAATATAAAATGTCCTGATAAACACGTATAATCCCCCTGAGATTTAACTTTCTTAAAAAAAAACACGCATGTTTGTTGAACACCTGACCTTCAGCTTTGTTATTCAAGAGGAGGTCGTGGACCCGTGGCTGATCACAAGCATTTTCTGGAATAAATCTGCTAAATCATATGTTAAATTCCAAAAGCTGTGACATTACTAACAACCAGTTAATGTTGTATTAAAATTATCATTTCTTTAAAGCAGCCTTGGCTTCTCTTTTCTTTGTAGTTTTCATCCGGCATTATCTACCCTCTTCCTCCAAGACATTTTCCCAAAGAGCATCCTCATCTAGCTTTCCTAGTTCAGAATCACAGAATCACAGAATCAATGAGGTTGGAAGAGACCTCTGGGATCATTGAGTCCAACCATTGCCCTGACACCACCCGGTCAACTAGACCATGGCTTAACCATGGGTGACCAACCATGGTCACCATGGTTACCAATCATGGTAACCATGAGTGGTTGACCAACTCAACCACTTAGTGCCATAGCCAGTCTTTTCTTAAACACATCCAGAGATGGTGACTCCACCACCTCTCTGGGCAGCCCATTCCAATGTCTAATAACCCTTTCTGAAAAGAAATTCTTCCTACTGTCCAACCTGAACCTCCCCTGGTGAAGCTTGAGGCTGTGTCCTCTTGTCCTATCACTAGTTGCCCAGAAGAAGAGGCCGACTCCCACTTCACTACAACCTCCCTGTTTGAAGTTCCACTTCAAACAAGGTAGGGAAAGGGGTTTAAACACAATCCCCTATGAGATTTCCTTCTGATCTCCCATTACTGCTCTGTGGAAGTGTTACTTGCCAAAAACCATCTCCTTACGCAGTTAAAACACGCGATGTCCACACAAACTGCCCAAAGATTGGATTAACCCCTATTGGTGCCTCCTGCAATGGGAAGATGGATGGGTGTCTCTGCACAGAGGGTTTATTATGGTCCTGATTGAGCACGGTGTAAAAGGAATCATCCATTAGAACACTGCAGCGAAAAAATGCAGTGATATTAGCGAGCCAGAGTGACTTCTCCAGCAAGCAATGGCTTGGCAGATCCTCGTACCCTTCTCTGAGACTGGAGTCTATTTTTTTTCTTTCTTTTTTTCCCCCTTGAACCCAGCAAACCTTCCAGAGGATGCTAATTGCTTCCACAGATAGCCTGCAGAAACACAACTGAACAGATCAGCCGAAGCCACAGGTCACAGCAAATGTCATTCTCGTTGACGGGACCACCGCTCCTGGCTTTATGGCCAGCGTAAGACTCAGGGAATAATCAAGACCCTACACAAAGCCAACAGAAGTATTCCAATAAACATTAGCATGTTTGGATTAGTGTGTCAGACCCCTGAAGGACTCCATGGCAGAAGGGATGCTCAGCCCTGACAACCCCCCACTCCATGCCTGCATACATGAATTATTAAACAAACTTCATCCCACGGGTCCCTCCAGTCAATCGATATGAACTGCATCATTGAATGTGTAACTATGGGCATAAAAACTTACCATAAACATGCAGTCATCCTGTCCCCCCTCCAGGAATTTTTCTTTGGTCTAAAAAAGTTTACAAAACTTGTACTTACAAATCCAGAGGCAAGTCACTCTAACCAGGATCTCAAGTCATTAGATAAACTTCCTGCCTGTGGATATTCCAACCCAAATGAAAAATTGTTTGCCCTCTGCAGGCTATGCTAACAGAATGTGAACTCATCCTTCACTATCTCTAACTCTGATGGGGGAAAGAGGCAAAACATTTGCAGTTGGTTTGTGTTTTGAGGTGAGGGAGGATGAATTTTGCTCTGTTGACTCAAAATGCCAATCTTAAACGTAGTCAGATACTACATTTCATTTCTAACACATGAGAACGGCAAAAGAAGTAAACCCCAAATTAAAAGGCTAGTACTTTGGGTAATAATAGGAGGGGAGATCTGCATATTTTTCAACGATTAAGCTCAGAAAAGCTTCTGAAAAATTAGCAAAAGTATTACTGTTGTTGTGGTGGTCCAAGAGATTAAAAGGGAGGGAGCGGTTTATTCTATTTATTTATTCCTCCTGCTGTCACCCATAAAACAAAAAATAAAATAACATCAGTGTGAGTTCAGCATTTCCCAGATAAACATCTTAGAATAAATTTATGAAAAGACCAAGCATGACAGTATTTTTACACATAGCAATATCCAGCTACACTTCTGGCAGTGTAAAATTTTCTTGCTACAAATAGAGTGCTTGCTGGAGGATGCAGCTGGCTTCCAAAATGGGAGCGTACACTTTCCACCTGAGGCACCAAATCAGAAGGGGTGCATGGGGTGGGGAGAAGGCTTATTTTTACAATACCTAGTCACTGGCAGAAGACAAAAGTCATCTATCTCTCTGTTTGCCCAGATCTGTGCTCTGAATGGCATAAAGACCGTGGGAGACCCTGCTTTCTTGGAGTGAATGTGCTCACGCTCTGGTAAACAACTTCTCTCATTCCTCATCTCCTCTGAAGACGTTACAGACATGGTGTTTAACGAGTTTTCACTTGCAGAGATACCAGCAATGAGTGGGCTCCCATGGTCTTGTTTCCTTGACTCACCAATGAGACATCAGAAACCATGAGCTGAGATACGAAACTATGAAAAAATGACATAAGACGCAGCAGCAGTAAGAGACCTTCAAGAAGAGAGAGTTGGTTATCCCCTAGACGACATCTTTCCTTGTCACCATGTCAACATCTCCTGGAGCATCCATCACTTGCCACAAATAACTAAACATTGCTCCATCACTTCATGGCTTAAAATTCACGGCCTGCTTCCAAAGGCTATCTTGACATGGAAAGAGGTTATTGCTTTGACCAAGGTTTCTGACCACCTCAGACCTCTGGCAAGGGCAAATTGGGAGGAAAACACTTAAAAGAAAAACTTCTCTGACAGATTGATTTGTAGTGACCATTAGAACCTGTTCAGGCATGTGAAGGGATACTCCAAGGACCTCTCTAAGAAGGGAAGGTGGTCAAAGGCAGATGAATTTATCATCATTGGAGAGTCCTGCAGTTCATCATCAGCTTTGGTAATTTATCACAGAGATGTCATATATCTGGAGCTCTGGGATTCTTAAGGGTGAGATCTGTCACATAAATACAGTTATTAATGTGGCAAGTATATTATACAGTTAAATGCAAATGTTGCAATCTGGCAACCCATTTTTACTGCTAAACTTAGAAGATTTTTCCTGTCAGAAATTGATGCCAGCAGCGATAAATGGAAGATAGATAAAGTTAATCCGACTGCTTTCAGTTGAACAGGGAAGGTATTACTTTGAAGGGTTTAACATATTAACAGAATCAAAACGACATTTCAAAATATTTATGAAAATCTTTTTTTTTAAGCTTATACAAGCTGTATAACAAAACCATATAAAATAATATGAAATCCTAGCCTTAATTAAACATGCTGACACTTAAAAGCTTAGGTTTGATTTACTTAAAAAAATCTTCTTTCAGTAAATTATGACTTTAAAATATCTTTCTGCCCTAAATGAATCTGCATTCCAGAGGAATTAAAACCTGTTTAACAGAAGCTTTTTTAAAAAAGATAATATTTTTTAAGCTATACCTCCAACTTATCAAACATAAGGGTAAGATAGGAAAGGAAAAAGGAAACAATATGCATAAATGATAAAATGAACTAAGAAAAAAGCCTTTATTGTTTTATGTCAATTCATAAAAGCTGAGGGGCGTGGATTCATCTGCCTCCCCAGCAGGTCAGTGAGGCTCCTAGCCATGAGGACAACCATTCCACCTCCCTGTGAGGACAACCATTCAGCCTCCCTGGAGCACACACAGAGGAAGTTGGATATGTCCAAAGATCACTTCAGTCCAGCTAAGGTACAAATGACCCCACAACTCACAAAAAAAGTCAAGGGTTACTACGTTTAGTGTAATATCAGTCAGGTGGGAAGACACTGAGTTGTCTTAATTACTCACCCTGAAGGTAAACTGCCAGTGGTAATTTTGTCATTTGATTCAGGGAGACACCTAGTGTCACCTGAGATGTCCTAGTGTGCCACCACACCTAATGCTGTTATTTCAGAAGTGTATGAACAGCAAGTCCTGTGCCAAAATTGCTAGCCCCACATGTGTCTTATAGACACCCTGGGGCATCTCAGTAGCCAAAAGAGTCATCTGTCTTATCAGGATAAGCTGAAGATTGACAGACACCATCGACCGAGCTCATGTAGACACCTACCTTTAAGTGTCTTATCCATAATGAAGGTGATATGAACAACCTGTGTCAAGCAAGCACCATGGCTGGGTCCAATCCGTCATAGACTTAACGATTATGTCCTGAATGTCAACGCATTTTAAAAGTGCTTCTACAAACCCAGCAAACCACCTCAGACTGAGCCTGAGGGCACTGAAGAGCTCACTGACATTCTTTAGTTGACTCTCACTATTCATAGAAGCTTCAAGCTTGGACAGAGATGCTTTCTCTTCCCAAGAGCGCCCTAAATGGGGTACCCTGCATATGTCACATTGGCAGTGCTTCACCATAGATATCACTTGATTCCAAGTTTGTGTGGTGGCAAAATAAACTGATGAAGTGCTTTTACTCACCCCCAAAAAATTTTCCGGTGATGTCGCAAATTGCCTGGGAAAGGGTGAGGAAGAAGGAGATCCCTCTAATCCCAGCAAAGAATATGGCAAACAGTATATGCGTTTTGGCACAACTTGCATGCCCAGGGAAAACAGGTGCCCTGTGAAGTTAATGTTTGGCCAAAAGGCAGGTACGAGCAGCAATCCAGAAGCTGCACTTTTGGCCTCTTCCAGGACCCTTGCCTTTGTCTCACCCCAAAGCAGCTCAGATCTCAAACTGAGCTTTCCATTTGGAAAATACTTGAAAACTCCTTTGCAGTCTGCGCTGTAATCAGTTCTGCAGCATAACCCTAATAAAATCATTAAAGTATTGTACATCAGAAAGCATGCACTTTGTCAGTGTTCACGGAATCACAGAATCAATCAAGTTGGAAGAGACCTCTGGGATCATCGAGTCCAACCATTGCCCTGACACCACCATGGCAACTAGACCACGGCACTAAGTGCCATGTCCAGTCTTTTCTTAAACACATCCAGAGATGGTGACTCCACCACCTCCCTGGGCAGCCCCTTCCAATGTCTAATGACCCTTGCTGAAAAGGGTCTGTTCTGCAGACAGTGAGTGCTTAGTGGGTATATACCCACTAAAACTGCTCCGATGGGACACTCAGGCTGTGGCCATAGGAATTCTCTGCTGTGCACCGTCTTAACCAGGATTGCCGTACCAATTCAATCAGAAAAGCAGGTTTATTTTCTCACCCTGTATAGATGTAGACCTGAGCCCTCTCTCAGTTGCAGAAAAAACCCTACGTATTTCAATAATGTGCATATTTTTTTTTAAATTAATGTCAATGGGAGAAGGGAGGTGGAAGGTAAAATTTTCCTCAAATCAACCCATTTTGTAGTATGGACACACTCAAAAAACCTCATCAGTGCTAAAAGTCCCAAAATATCCTTCCCATAACTCCTCCCTAAACAGACAAATTCTCCTGCTGGTGATTGGTAAAGGATCCAAAAAAGCTACAGAGTGAAGACTCATGGGCTACATCCCAGACACACTTTAAAAAGGGTAGTAAGCTATGACTGTAACTCAATGTAGTATTGAACTTGACCTCACACATGCAATGAGCTAAGGTCAAACGTCTGATAAGGAGATATACTGCTCACTGAGGTGAGCAATGCAGGAAGCCTGGTTTGGAGAGTCCAGATCTCTGCTATGGTCAACCAGCCTCCACAGAAAGGACATCACAGACCCTTCATGCCACTAAAAGCTCAGTCTCATGGCTTCGAGGTAGCCATCAAATGCTACTTGCAACCTACATGACCATCTTTCTTTTCTTGAGGTCACAATAAGACTGGGTCAGGCTGTGAAAAAATGCAAGACTTTTTTTTTTTCCTAAAAAAAAATGCTACTTTACATTTTTTTAATTAAATATTATTCTCAGGAAAAAAAAATCTGGTGATACACAGGGAAGCCTTATCCTCATGGTAACATTTAAAAGGCAATGCCTCTGGACTCAAGCCTCTGCGTTCAGCTGGGCAAAGGCATCCTTCACCCCTGATGTGTTGGGTCAGTAATGAACAAATGTGGGCAAGACTGATACAGGGGAGCGTATCATACTTCTCAGAGAGCATTGCCTACGTTCCGGGGATGCCTTCCTTTCCAGCCTCTTTTTTGAGGGTATTGGGAGACCAACCAGACATACCCACTCACAAGGGTGAGACTGGTTTTCACTGTCTCTTTGAGACAGTGCTTTATCTGGGCATTTAATTATATTTGCCTAAATTAAAAACTAGTTACCTTCAGTGCCTAATGTCGGAGAACCCCCTCATCCCACACATCCCTCTGGCTAAGGAGGCAGAGAAATGCCTTGGCAGCTTGGATCATTAAACCAAAGGCCAGGAAAAAAAAATCACCCAATTTTTCCTGCAACATATCTGTAATTAACAGGCTATTTGTAGCCAAACGTCACTGGAGAAAGTTGGCATCATGACCTACTGGTCCTGGCTCCTCATCCCAGCTCCATGCACCTTTTTTCCTTTTGCTCCCATTCCTTTCCCAATTAATCCAGGGTCAGCTGCATTCAGGCGACTCCATCTAGAGCTTCTTACGGACATCTACGTTTCACTTGCCAGGACTTCCAGCTCCAAGCACGTACCACACATGTATTTGTGCTGGCTCCGTGAAGAGCTTTGACCAAGATTATCCACTATTGCGTCTCATATATACCCTACTCACACATCAGCAGACGGGTCTGTCTCACTGACTAAAGCTGACACTCAGTTGGGATGAACTCTCCGGTTCTGTGAAATTCACTTGCCACAGATACAGTCCTTTTTCTGAATGACTCAAAGGGAGAGAAACCATTTCAGAAAAGGAAATAACGCAATTTGACAGTAAGAAGCCTGCCCTCATCTGATGCCCTTATAAGTCCTGTGTGTAAGAGGCAGAAAGTCTGCACGAATTTGAAAAGGAGTGAGGCAACTTTCTTTTTTTTTCTGTTTTAGCAGACCTTGCAGCTAGGGAAGCAAATACTTTTGCACTATACAGACTATGGTAGCTAAACATCTTATGTGGCAGGACTACTATTCACCATGAATCTCCATTCTCAAATACACCGCCTCTCCTCGCCTGCCTAACAGTCCCATTTTAGGGAGAGTGATAGTCACCTAGTTAGTATGAAAGTCAAAAGTGTGCAATTTTACTATTTAGATATCCACAAACACTACAATTTTTCCAATACCCAAGGCTATAAACCTACCAAATGTTCACTCGTTGCTCCCCAACCACCTTCCAAGTTAGAGGATGTTCAAGGAGAAACATGCATCAACCTTTGAAGGAAAGGGGTCAAGTGGAAAAGGAGGAAGATTAAGCCATGATTTGCAGCCAGGGAAGCAGAAAACGCTGCCCCAAAGGTCTCACCTGAAGAGCTGACCCTCTGCTTGTTCCTGTTCGTAGAGATATATGCAGCACTGCCAGCTCTCGTGATTCATGGCATACTGCTTTTTGCTGGTGCAGCTCTCACGAGAGACAGGTGGAGATGCTTGTAGAGCATTCAAGGCTGCTTGCCTGCATCTGGCAATGAAATTGGGGGCAATGCAAAGGACACACTAGTGTTAGGATGAAAGAATGAGAGGACTGAGGGGAATACAGCTGCTGGTCTTCCTCGTCTTGGCACCCTGCAACTGTTTGGTCCAGAGGTGCAACAAGCCAAATCAGAGAAATCAGGAGAGACTTTCTGTTAGAGCATGGGGAGAGGGGCTGAACCAGGAGGGTGGAAGGAGACAGCTGGAGGAATTCTGGGGCTGACAACAGGGGCAGGGAAGCACGGTTAAAATAAAAATAAGCTGCACTTAGCTACCTAAACAATTAATGATAAGTCTGAGATCAAAAATAATTATTGCAATTAGTGCATTATGCATCTATTTATGTAACTGCTCAGGAAAGAAGAAAATTATCTAGCCATGTTTATGGAGTGCTCTGAAGAGTAAAGGAATTGATTCTTTAATAAAAAAAGAATAGTTTAGGAGTGCAAGCACAATAGCTGTTCTGCGTTAAAGAAAGACTTTCTCAGGTTAAGGATCTCCAGCAGTTACTAGGATGGTTTATGCTACAGATAATTTTGTACATGTAAACATCTCTCCTGATTACATCCATCTCCACAAGCTTTTTGCTCTCACATTCTCTCCAATCTCCTAAATTTAGTTCCAAATCTTCTGACTATTATTGCTATTACTATTTTTAATCCTCAAGTTTGCAAAACAGAGTATATGTGAATTAGGGCAGATACAACGCACTGATGAAAGAAATGGATTGGAGAGAGAAGGAGAGAGACTGCAAACCAGTCTGAGCGTTTATATTCCATTGAGAAGGTCAGTTGGCTCCATTAGGCAAATTACTGTGTATAAAGCCAATATAAAGAAATAGAAATCAAATTCTCCCCTTTGTTCACAGCCGAATCTCAGTAGGAACTGCAGTCATACACACGAAATCAAACCCACATCCTAAGTACTTGATTTTTGCATGCAAGCTGCATTAAGGGAAGCAGCTTTAATAAGTTGTGCTACATCTGGAAAAGCCATTTTAATTCTCTAATTAGCATGCATACAATGAAAACTAACTGTGTGTGTTTCTGTATACACGTATCTATACGAGAGAGTTTAATGAACTGTATCTATTGCAAGTGCAACTGAAGTTTCATTTTCTCAGTGTTGTGCCGTGTGATGCTGTGATGCAGGTTTCAACACCACAACACACTTCTCTGCCTATAAAATGTCTTTTTGCTCCTTCTCTCTTTTTTTTTTTCTCTTGGATTCATGGTCTTTGGTAAAGTAGGGGTGGGGCAGAAAAAAATAAATAAGTGACACAAGCATCTTACTCTGGCTTCACATTAAAAATAAATAAAAAGACCCAACAATAAAAAACAACCCACAACAAAAATAAGAACACATACACAACGACAGAAAACCCTCTTTCACTGTTGGCCATCATTTTCTGTTACCTACCTACCATTCTCTGCCACCTGAAACCAGCACAAGCAAAGCTTTATATGATCAATACACATCATACCATCATTAATCACCAACAGAAAGGAACAAAACGAAGTAAGCCTGACAAAAAAGTGCCCAGCTATAAAAAAAAGGATAGAAGAAAGAGTGTGGATAGATTAGGAAAAAACACGAAAAGGTTGGGTCAAAGAGGGATCTACAGCAATTCAAAACTCACAGTCCATCCTGCAGCTCTTGAGTATCACTTGAGGTCCCCAGAGATCGAAGGCTTCTTTCCAGAGAGGTCACTGTCAACAGCAGAGAAAGAAAAAATAAAGAAGCAGTACATTTTTTCAGAGAAAAGAATAGTGGATTTTCGTTCATTTGTTTCTCTTTTAACTTGTTTTCCTTCAAAACAACACAATGAAGTAGTGTTTGGGTAGGTAACTCACTGGACAAAAGGGATGACATCTGGCAATGCCCGTTACCCCAAAATGGATAAATTGGGTTCCTTGGATGCAGAAATGGTGAATCCACATATCACAATCCATGACATGATGGGCCATGACTGCTTGTAACAGCAAGAAAACCTCCACCCCATGGACCTTGCACAGATCTCTGACTCTGCCAGCCCCAAACTTTCTAACTCTTCATGTTACAGCAACTGCATGAAATTCCCAGGGCTGGAGGTGGTTGTGCTTTCTGCCAGGAGATCCAGGCAGTATTCTTGGGAGTGGGAAACCACTGCTTATCCTTCTGAGGAGGTCCATGCCTTGAGGATCCACAGAGCTGTACATAGAGCACCTCCAGCTGGAAACATGCCCTCAATGAAGAGCCAAGAAATTGCATAATAACTATTTTTTGCTTCAAATAGCAATTAAGAGGCTGAACACTGTTGTCCATTCCAAAATCTTCTATCTCATTGTTCAAGACTCAAACACTCAAAATCTTTTCTGTGTTTTGGCTCAGATAACATGGGGTGCTTCGCTGTGACCATGTCCTGTGTGAGCTAGGAGCTTCTTGGGCTTTTCCATCAGGAGAGGAGAATACTCTACCCTAAGAGCAGCTGGAAGCTGGAAACATGGTTTGTTTTGCAATACCCAGTGACTTCGTATTTAAGAAATACATACGTGTGTGTGTGTATGCGTGTATAAAAAAAGTGGGAGAAATCTAGGAGTACTGTTGCCTTTTGTACACCCTTGAATGTTCACTGTCTCAAATTCACTCTCAAATTAACAGTAGGTCAGTACTTTTGGACTTAAGGTATCAAGTATGCAAAGTACTTCAAGACCTTCCACAATGAAATAAGCTAAATAAATGACATTCTTAATATTTACATGTGGGATTTTCTCAGGATGCTTCCAATTGTAAAAACTCATAACCTGTTATCAGTCACACTTCAATATTTATGGAAGGAAAAAAGAACAGATTAGAAACATGGCTCAATTATTTCCATACAAATTTAAGAAATCCTCTGTTTTAATGACCCAGCAGACTTGGACTTGGCCTGTAACTTTGAACAAGTTATTTTTGTGAAGTTATCACTTAATTATTTTTCCACTGACAGACAAAATCCCCTCTTCTCTTTTGGGCTTCTATGGGTTGACACCAAAAGTCACCAAACAGCATAAGAAGTAACTAATGTGCCTGGGCAACATGAGTATTCTAAGCAAGCTGGAATACCACCATATATTTTCACCCAGTTTGCTAGATCTCAAGAACAGATTTTAGTGTAGAGTTTGGTGATTCAGAAAGATAAAGCCTCAAGGAACTGCCTGTAACTGAGCTAATAATTATTATCCTTTGCTGGACGCACAATGTTTTAAAGAATAAATTGAGGGTTTTCACTAATAACCATTTGCTTCTCTAGGAGAACAGCATTGATCCTGCAGAGATCTCACAGATATTATAATTCCCTTTCTTCCCCCCTCCACAATCCTAACAAATCAATCTCACATGCAACCTATAGACCATCCGTTTCAAAGGCAAAATTTGGCATAAACTAAAAACACCTCTAGGACCATCAACCCTGCAAGTCAAAGTCGCAAAAGCACTTGTGTAGACATTGAACTTCTGACAACGTGTTAATATCATGTGTGCAACTCCAGAAGGGAAAACAGCAGCTACAGCATCCAGCCACCTTTCTAACCTGACCTGCAAAATCAGGATAACTCAAAGTGAAAGCTACTCAGCTAGCGTCTTCCTACAAATGAAGACGAGCTTGATGGAAGACTGATATGCAGGTGGTTTTCTGCAAAAACAGCACAGACCTTTGCTACTGCCTGCTTTGGAGAAGAACAGAGTAGGAAGCAGTTTTCCTACTGCACAAAATTGTTCAAAACTTCACACACATGCCACTTCACACTGAGGCCAATCCAAGAGATTTCACATTTGTTCAATATTTTGGAAAACACACATACACACAAAAGAATCTGAAACTGGAATGCAAGAGAAGAGTAAAGTGCTTGCCAGTCAGGTGAGAAAGTTTAAGTCTCTATCCTAAAATTTTATCTAATATTTTAATTTGAGCATAGTATTTACACACTTAAAAAAGGTCAGTTATCCCAAAAGGACAAGGTACACCCCCTGGAACAGCCAAAGGTTGGCATTCACATGGCTCTTACCTGGGAAATAGCAGAACTGAGACTCAGACTTGAGTCTCCTGGATCTCAGGGGCACTGAAGTATTTTGGAATAGATCTAACTTGATTTGGCCAAGAATCGCTCTATCAAAATGTGCATAGTTCCTGTGCTGCACGTGGAAAACACCTCTCAATTTACCAGTTCTGACCACGCAAGTAGTAACTGTACCAAACGAGCGACACATCGAGCTGTGATGAAGAGATGCTGTGAAGCCAGTGTTAAAACAGACATCTGACCTTAAAAGCCTTGTACACTCAATTTTTTAAAGGCATATGCTAGTCCTCCAGGATAAGGCACATTCAGAAGAGATCACTGCTGTTGGAGCTGCACCAATTTACATAAACAGAGAGTTTGGCACCCGTTGTCTTTGTTGTTGCAATTCTTAAAATCAATGGGGGATAAGAAACCATCCCCAAGTGGCAATGGAGACTTTATCACACCTGGGGGACACTGAAAAATCATTTGCTCAGTCTCTCAGATCAAGGATATGGGGCTATGCATGGCACCAACCTGTCATGGGGAGTCATCAGTGAGCAAGTAACAGGAATTAGAGAGGGAAGAGACTAATTAGAGCACTCAGGTTCTCCATCTGGCCAGAACAGGTCTGATTCCTCCAGTATATCCTCCACTAATCAGCCCTCTAGACATGATTCATCAAACCAACTCCTTTTATGAGTGTTATTTATTTTACTTATTTATAAGGCATTTACTGCGAGGCAGCTAAAAGCTGTACTTTAAAAGAAATGCAAAACCTTCATAAAAATAAGTAGGAAAAAAGCACCATCAATAAGACAAATTCAGCCAGTACTTGGGCTTCTTTTTGTGTTTTTTTTTTCTTCTGGAAGGAAAAATAAACTAAAAAAAAACACCCATAAAACTCACATAAGTCAAAGAACTACCAAACAAACTTCTGTATGCTCAACAGGAACAGCCCCCAAAGAATTTGAGAGAAAGAAAGCAGATGTAAAGAGCAGGAAAAAGCACCCTCTACCCCTTAACACTTCTGTAAGAGATGGCATAAAAAAAAAAACTCACAACCTGGCCGGAGAGTGATCCAGTAGCACATAAACAGAAGCAACTGTCCTGGCTAAGATTTTCATTCAACACACGAGGAAGATTTCAATTTTCGTAGCAGAAAAAGGGAGCAGGAGGCATTTATACATGAAATCAGCCAAGACAGCTCAGAGCTACAAAGATACCCCTTGCTCAGGAGGCAATTCCTGAACAGCCCAAGAAGAATTTAAACCACCCCAAAGGCTCAGACTTCTGCCGAAAGAGTAAGGAGAGCAAAGAGGGACAAATTATGCAATGTTTACTATTTTTGTAGTGTAACTCAATAAAAAATCAACAGTGCTTTAAAATCCCAGTACAAAGTTGACTTCTTGTTTCATTAAAAGTAGTCCCCAAAGACAGAAAAACTACAGCTGAGACTGCCCACAATGTGGCATTTTGGGAATTCAAACAGAGGCATAGCATGGTGTGAGGGTGGTGAGACACCAGGTTGCCCAGAGAAGCTGTGGCTGCCCCCTCCCTGGCAGTGTTCAAGGCCAGGTTGGATGGGGCTTGGAGCAACCTGGTCTAGTGGAAGGTGTCCCTGCCTGTGGCAGGGGGATTGGAACTAGATGATCTTTAAGGTCCCTTCCAACCCAAACCATTCTATGATTGTATGATTCTATAGGGAGCTCATGACACCTTTAGCATCCCAAAGGGGAGAAGAGCATTTCAGGTGCATAATTTGGTCTCCAATCACAACAGGAAACCTGGAAAACCCCAAAGAGGCCAGGGTAAGGCAGGAAAAGAAGCAAAAGGGGAGCTGTGATTGGATTTATGGAACCCAGAAGGATGTTCAACACACCATGCCCAGCACAACAGGAATACAAACCATCATCTGGTGAGCATCTGCAATGCAGCCGCTCGTTCCTTGCTCAGCCGCTTGCGTGGTGGTACACTGACTTTTGGCACGTGCTCTGAGATGGAGCTTGCTGGGTTTCCTGAAGAGACCATATGATACAGTTGTACAGGGCAGAAGGGATCATGGGCATCCTTTCCCATTTTATAACCCTGAAAAGTTCTTTACCTAACATAGATTAGCTCCGCCAAATCTTAGCAGTATACTTAGCATCCCTGTCCTGAAAAGCTGTACCCACTTTTGGGGAGAAAGCTATGAAGAAGCCACACACAGACTGAATGAAACTGACTTAAGGAGACAAAAAAAAAATATGGGTGGTGAACAGAGCAACACCAGTAGAGTAACTTATGGGCATTTCTTCAACCTAAAAGCACTTTAAAAGGCATTATAAATTCATAGATTCATAGATTTTAAAGGCCAGAGAGAGCAATTCTGATTATCCAATCTGATTTCCTACCGTAAAATTTTGTCCCATTACTCCTGCATCAAGACCGTAGACAGTAGCTGGACTAAAGTATATCTTATAAAAAGACATTAGAATCTTGATTTAAAGCTTCAAAGCAATGCCAAATCCATCACGTCCCCACACTAAGCAGTTCTAAGGGGTAGTTACTCTCATATAGGAAGATTGAATTTGTCCATCTTTGACTCCTATCTCCTGATCTCATTATGTGTGAGAACGTTAGATTAATGAGCCCTGTGCTATCTAGTTGATCTCTTTCTTCCCAGAGAGGTACTTACACACCATGATCAGGTCCTCTTAGATGTCTCAAACACAAGTTCGGATAGCATGCATTTTAAAGTCTGATTTGCAGAGTTCAAACAGTTGTCACAGCTCTTCTCTGTACCCTCTCCAATTTTGCAGAACAGTTTTAAGTACAGGCACTGCCATTACCTGCTTCACAGAGCACTCAGTACAGGCAACTCTTAACAGAAAGCACATCATCACACTTTATACCATCTCAAGAGGAGAAACAAAGACCACCAGAAAGTGATCAAAGCCTAACTGAATGGATTAATGCAATTCTAATAAAGAATAAAAATAGAAGTTTTTATTGTGGTGTTTTAAAAAAGATCACAGAATCACAGAATCAACCAGGTTGGAAGAGACCTCTGGGATCATCGAGTCCAACCATTGCCCTGACACCACCATGGCAACTAGACCAGGGCACTAAGTGCTATGGCCAGGCTTTTCTTAAACACCTCCAGAGATGGTGACTCCACCACCTCCCTGGGCAGCCCCTTCCAATGGCTAATGACCATTTCTGAGAAGAAATGCTTCCTAATGTCCAACCTGACCCTCCCCTGGTGAAGCTTGAGGCTGTGTCCTCTTGTGCTATCACTAGTTGCCTGGGAGAAGAGGCCGACTCCCACTCCACTACAACCTCCCTTCAGGTAGTTGTGGACTGCAATAAGGTCACCTCCGAGCCTCCTCTTCTCCAGGCTAAACAATCCCAGGAAGTCAGAAGTTTTACTTCCCATCCTTCTTCTAGCAAGGGTTGCTTGCTACAAAGACTGGGGCTTTACCCCTGGGACATGTTGGGGGAATAATTACAGAAATAAGGAGGCACTAAGATCCTTTCTTTACACCTAGCCCAGTCCTCTCTGTCACCCAGTCCTCATAGACACAGAAGAGACCAGAGAGACAAGCTGGCCAGGTGATTCAGAAGCACTTTCAACGTTCACCATAATACCAACACCTGATAATCTTAGATGCTTTTCTGGTACTAGTGTATTTTAGAACTGTAATGCCATGACATTAACGACCATTCAGTAGTGTTAGCTTATATCTACAAAATATATCCCTCCAGCCCAACCCAACAAAACTGATAAGCCACAGCACACCTCCAAAGGAGGGAAGCACTCTGTATCTCTAGGGTTCAGCGAGCCATAAGCAGGAATAGCATCCCCACTCAACCTACAGAGCGAAGAATAATAGAAGAGTTTTAGTGGTGGTGTTTTTATAAGGGAGATAGATGGTTTGCAAGCTCATATGAAAGGCTCTGAATGCAGTAGTGCTGCAACACATTAGAAAGAGAGTCTGGCTTGTTCCACCTTTCTGCGCTCTAATTCCCCATTGTAACAGATGACACAATTAAAAATAGAAAAGGATGTGGTCTCAGCAAGGATTGGAATATATCCGTGCCTGTTTAATGGAACATATGGTGGAATATTTTTACATCTTATAAAGGACGGTGTATTAGACATGTGCTGGTGCTCGAGATGCAGCAGCAGAAAAACTGCGTTAGTATTTGCTCCTTGACAACAGGAGCTGCCATACACCGTGTACACGCACATGAGTCATCAGCAGGACAGCACACAATTGACTAGGAAACCTTTTATTATACGCACCATTGGAGTTAATTCGGAAGACGTTGGCTGAAGTCTCTTGAAAAAGTTCCTGTAGTTCACTGGGATCAATCTGGGTGGCTGTGAAGACAAAAAGGGAGAAAATATATTAATACCAGAGACCACTGATCATTCTGAAAAGGGCTCACCTCCAGGCTGATCGTTTGAGGGCTGATGCAGGTTCCTCCTCACTGCAGAAATTTAGCCCAACTAAGTGTTCTGGTGTAGCCTTACACAGTGTTCACGCAACTTGCACTGTTGACCCATTCCAGCACCATCAGGACAGTAAAGATGCTGCTGCAACACAGTGGCCACAGGCTACATATCACAGAATCACAGAATCAACCAGGTTGGAAGAGACCTCTGGGATCATCGAGTCCAACCGTTGCCCTGACACCACCCTGTCAACTAGACCATGGCACTAAGTGCCATGTCCAGTCTTTTCTTGAACACATCCAGAGATGGTGACTCCACCACCTCCCTGGGCAGCCCCTTCCAATGGCTAATGACCCTTGCTGAGAACAAATGCTTCCTAATGTCCAACCTGAACCTCCCCTGGTGAAACTTGCGGCTATGTCCTCTTGTCCTATCGCTAGTTGCCTGGGAGAAGAGGCCGACTCCCACTTCACCATAACCTCCCTTCAGGTACTTGTAGACTGCAATAAGGTCACCTCTGAGCCTCCTCTTCTCCAGGCTAAACAACCCCAGCTCCCTCAGCCTTTCCTCATAGGTCAGACCCTCCAGACCCTTCACCAGCTTGGTCGCCCTCCTCTGGACTCGCTCCAACACCTCAACATCTTTCTTGAAGTGCAGGGCCCAGAACTGGACACATGAATCAAGACAACATTTGTAGGAATTATTAGCAATTGGAATAGAAATTATTTCTGCTGATTTATCAAGTGGGAATGCCAGATCCATGAATGAATGAGAAACCGCAGGCACAACAGCATGGTTAACCATTGCTTTCCAGAGCAGGAGGTCACATGAGCAGGTCCTGCCTTCAGAAATGGGGAGGAAGTAGTGAGCAGAGCACAACTGCTCCATGGGCTCAAAGCTTTTGGGGCAGGAGGGAGATGGAAGCCCAGATGGGTCCTCCACACATTCATCTTCCATCCCCCAGGAGAGGCTCCCCTTCTTCCTATTTCTTCCTGATAGCTCAACTGCAAGGGTCAATGAGTCAGTGCCAGGAATTGCTATTGCTGCTGCCCAGACAACTTAGCCTCAATCCCAAGGTCCCACTTTGGTCAAGGTACCCAAATCTGCCCTACAAGGAGAACACTTCAGTGAGGGTTTGAATTCTTGCGGTTTTGGGGTTTGGTGGTATTTTTTTTCTTTGTTAGGTTCATTTCATAGAATCATAGAATGGTTTCAGTTGGAAGGGACCTTAAAGATCACCTAGTTTCAACCCCCCTATCTGGAGCTCCTCCACAGCTTCATCGTCCCTGGAGAAAGTGCAACATGAGGTTGGACTGGGCTATATTACAGAGAAAGGATACATCGCTTCAATAAGCTTTAAAGAGGCATTGGGGTTTTGATTGGTAATAGTCACCAGAGAAACACTCATTTATACCCATATCTTTGGGACCAGCTTTCTGGCAGTAGCTTTAAAGTAGGTTTTCCCACGGTTTAGCCCTATTCTGCCTCTCATCTGGGTCAGCTTTTGCAGGTTTCCCAGAAGCTGGTCGACCTGAAACTTCAGCCAAGTCCAAAAGCAGTACAGGGCTCGTCCACTCAGACTACAGCGCGTTCAAACAGCCACTGCTATTAGCAAGCCACTCCTCTGAGCTGAAGCATTACAGATACTCGAAGAAGAGCTACAATTTGTATTTTCAAGTCAGCAAACTACAGTCTGCATCCCATAACTACATTTCCCTAAGCTGTTAAAACATCATGCTCCCAGCCTGCATTTGGAAGAGCAGAAAGCCATTGATGGAGCAAGGTAAAAATGAGCAGCCTGCCTGATGCGCTGCTCAGGTTGGTCCTGAGGATTCATCCCCCGGTGCCTGAGCACAAGCTCCACGTCCAAACAGCGCAATCAGGGGATTTTCCACTGCTTCTCACACATCTCACCCACAGCAGCACTCGTGTGAGACGATTCAGCCCTGTACCAGCCGTAAATAAAGTCCTTGATCAGTCTGTCACGTTGACACAAATCCAGGGCATTAAATGGTGTTTAATCCAAATGCAGAGGGGCTCATTGCTAGAGATTTTCCCACTCTCCTTCCTGCAGTTCATGCTAAATCAGCTGCACCAGACACTCTTTTCCTTTGCTTTATATATGAGGCTATATAACACAAGAAATTAGCTTGGGCTTACCCGTTCCCAGGAATTTCACTTGTTACTAACAAGATCCAGCTTTCGTTAAATCACTGACAGAAGAGCAGCACAGGATAAGATTTTTAGATCTTTATAGATGGAGCTGACCCCAGTTTTGGGAGGTTTTTCTTGGATTTTCAGTGTGCCAATGCGCTCTGGGTTAATAATACAGGAGGATGGGTGGCCAGGTCATGGCTTCAGCTTGGCTAAATTTCTAATTGCGTATGCTGAGAGGACTGCTGCAATATATTGTGAAAAACTGAATATGTCTCAACAGATTTTTAGCCTGACCCAGTGATGCTGAGTCACAGAATTCACAGAATTCACAGAATCAATCAGGTTGGAAGAGACCTCTGGGATCATCCAGTCCAACCGTTGCCCTGACACCACCCTGTCAACTAGACCATGGCACTAAGTGCCATGTCCAGTCTTTTCTTAAACACATCCAGAGATGGTGACTCCACCACCTCCGTCCATACACACTTATGTACTTTGCTGAATGAAGCCTCAGATGAACCATGATGCAATCAAACCAGGGTTCGAAATTCCTTCAAAAGTCCTCAATTATAAGCAGCCGGCGAGGAACAGTACTGCATTAAACCCCCCAAATAATATGGACTGCAGACTTCAATGTGTTCCCACAGATTCACAGCATCCAGCAAGCACCTCTGGGGAGTCATTTAAAATGCCAAAACAACCCCAAAAGCAAAGGTGAAATATCCCAAATGTTGCAAAAAGCAGGAGAAACACGAATTGCATTGCGCGGACTGTGCGTGCCTGCATTTCGGAGTCCCCACAACATCATGGGAAAGAAACACTGAACAATACTGCATGTCCAGAGTTGGTCCATAAAGTTAAAAACTACCCAGAAATTCAGGTGTTAATTTCACAGAATCACAGAATCAATCAGGTTGGAAGAGCCGTCTGGGATCATCGAGTCCAACCATTGCCCTGACACCACCATGGCAACTAGACCATGGCACTAAGTGCCATGTCCAGGCTTTTCTTAAACACCTCCAGAGATGGTGACTCCACCACCTCCCTGGGCAGCCCCTTCTAATGGCTAAAGACCCTTGCTGAGAAGAAATGCTTCCTAATGTCCAACCTGAACCTCCCTTGGCGAAGCTTGAGGCTATGTCTTCTTGTCCTATCACTAGTTGCCTGGGAGAAGAGGCCGACTCCCACTTCACTACAACCTCGCTTCAGGTAGTTGTAGACTGCAATAAGGTCACCTCTGAGCCTCCTCTTCTCCAGGCTAAACAACCCCAGCTCCCTCAGCCGTTCCTCATAGGTCAGACCCTCCAGACCCTTCACCAGCTTGGTCGCCCTCCTCTGGACTTGCTTTTGGGAGAGTGGGATTTATCTAACCGCCCCTGGGTGTCCATGGGAGACCAATTTGGTCACCATGTACTGCATCTCACTAATGGAAAAGAGGCAAAACACAACAGAAAAATGTATGAAGATCATATTCTGAAGACATGGAAATACTTAACTTTTTAAGCCTCGGCATATTTATTTTAGCCAAACACAAGAGGACTGTGAGATGATGAACTCCCTCTTGAAGGCGTGAAATCTCAATCTAAAATATCTAACAGAGAGTGCCATATCACCCCCACACCTCAACCAAGTGCAAATTAAATGAAAAAACAAAGGCAGATGCAACCTTTGGCCAGAATTTCCAAACAATTACTTTGAAAATGCAATGCTCAGAGAATGGCTTATCTGAGAAAACTGCATTGAATCTGGCTTGCAATTTCCTGCTCCTCGACTTTTATTTCATATTACAGTATGCTGCCAGTTCTGGTTTTATTTTGGTTTTGTTTTAGAAAATAAAAGAAAATAGTAACAAGGAGGTTGTTTTAACTGCTCCAGTTTCAAGCTTCCACACATCAAGCGGAGATGTTGTACCTATTCATGGAGGATTCAGCAGTTCATGCAGACAAGCAAAACAATTTAAAAACAGCAGCAAAAAGCTAAGTGAAGACATACCAACATTGCAAAAGAAAGTGAATGTGAAGTACATTTGTGTCTAATAAAAAATTAAACACCTTTGACTACATAAAGCGAGCGCTAAGATATCACGATTCCCCAAGAAGGAGCATGACGTTGCCGATATCCAGTAAATACTTTGCAAGCTCCAACGCTAGTAGAGTTGAGGGCCACAACTGGGAAAAGGCGACTTTTACTCACACTGTGGGTCCTGAAAGCTGTGAAGGATTTGCAGTGGATATGTTACAGAATCCTACGCGTAAGTTGTTTCTCCTCTGCTTCCTTAACTGGACATTTCTAAAACCGTTTTTGCAGTTTCCATTTATTTTCCCCATTTGCTTTCCAGAAGAATCCCCTTGGGAGGAGACAGGACAACTCCACTTCCTCTGCTATCAGCTCAACCTTCTCCCCACTTAGTAAATAGTGGCGACCTGTTACATTTATTACAATTGCTAAAGCAGCAGCAATCAACACTGGCATTTCTGATATTTTCCTACTGTTTCTTAATTCTTCTGTCTTTTGCCTGAAAAGTTGAGGTGGGTGCAGCAAAAGGAAAGGGCGAACTTTTAAGTACATACTCTACCAAAGCACTTTGTTTATATGCACTTTGGCCAACTGCAGTGGGAGACCTCAGCTGCAAATGTGATCTTAAGGAAATGTGCAGCTTGGATAGAGCCACTGCCTTGTAATCCACCTTGCTCTACTCCTGGAAATGCACATATATTGGCTTTTCTTCTTGTTGTTGATGTGCTTATTTTATTTATTGCACCAAAAATCCCTTTCCTTCACAAGAAAAATCACACAGAATCACAGAATCAACCAGGCTGGAAGAGACCTCAGGGATCATCGAGTCCAACCGTTGCCCTGACACCACCATGGCAACTAGACCATGGCACTAAGTGCCATGTCCAGGCTTTTCTTAAACACCTCCAGAGATGGTGACTCCACCACCTCCCTGGGCAGCCCCTTCCAATGGCTAATAACCCTTTCTGAGAAGAAATTCTTCCTAATGTCCAACCTGAACCTCCCCTGGCGAAGCTTGCGGCTATGTCCTCTTGTCCTATCTCTAGTTGCCTGGGAGAAGAGGCCGACTCCCACTTCACCATAACCTCCCTTCAGGTACTTGTAGACTGCAATAAGGTCACCTCTGAGCCTCCTCTTCTCCAGGCTAAACAACCCCAGCTCCCTCCCTCATAGGTCAGACCCTCCAGACCCTTCACCAGCTTGGTCACCCTCCTCTGGACTCGCTCCAATGCCTCACCATCTTTCTTGAAGTGCAGGGCCCAGAACTAAAAATAGTTGCATCCCATCGTGTGATAGCTGCATGTGCACAGTACGAGATATTCCTTGTCTCATGATGCTGACGGTGCACTGAGTAGGGACAGAGAGGGAGGAGGAGGACAAGACGTCATCACAGCCAAGCTTTGCTGCCTTCTCCCTGCTGTAAACCCTTCCCATCTTGTCATCTCAGCAAACTGCCTCAAAATAAACCTTGAAGGGAATATGTCCACTAGTAAATAAAAGAGAGTGAGGGAACAAACCATGTTTGATTGTTAGCTGGCTGCTCAGTTCTGTATTGCCAAGAGAAATTCAGGAGTTGTTCTCGGGATAGTTTATCCCAGAAATTGCTTCCTCCAGGCAAAAATCAGTGAGACCGCACCAGGTTTAAATCCAGACATGCAACACCATCTCACACCTATCTGCTATGCGGTGGTGGCAACCTGACCTCTGTGCTACCCCTAGCACTGAATCAAAGAATCATTTGGGTTGGAAAAGACCCTTAAGATCACTGGTCCAACCGTAAACCCAGCACTGCCAAGTCCACCACTAAACCATGTCCCTAAGCACCACATCTACACGGCTTTTAAATACCTCCAGGGATGGTGACTCCACCACTGCCCTGGGCAGCCTGTTCCAATGCTTGATAACTCTTTCGGTGAAGGAATTTTTCCCAATATCAAACCTAAATCTCCTCTGGCGCAACTTGAGGCTGTTTCCTCTTCTCCTATCATTTGCTACTTGGGAGAAGAGACTGACGCTCATCTTATTACAATCTCCTTTCAAGTAGTTTTAGAGAATGGTTGAGAACCTTAAAAATCCACACAAGCCTCACATATGATTTTTGCAACTATTATTCCAGTGGAGACTCAAGAATGCATTGCTTTCCATGTTTCAGTGTAATTATAATATTTAATTCATCACAACTCTGTCTACAGGAGACACTCGGGATGAGGACTGGCCAGTGAAGGGATGGGGCGTCAGTGCTTGGAGCAAAATATAACCTGGGAGATTGTGGTCTGCTTCTCCTCATCCTGCTCAGGAGGCAGAAAATGCTGCCGATGCATGTGGGCATCCCTGGGGCTCTCAGGCACTGTGACAATCAGTCATTAGCTCCAACCAACCACCGCTGACAGCAGTTGTGGCAGAGGAAGGAGAAATCCGACCGAGCCGGCAAGCAGAAATGTCTTTCGGTTCCTCTTCGAGACAAGACAAATGCAAAGCCTGAACAGGCTTATAGGGTCTTGTCTCTAGTGATCTGGATATAATTAGCATCCAAGGGGAATAGCCAGAGGTCCAGAACAACACGCATGGCAAAGGTATCTACAGGACCATCCTTTCGCTTAATGTTAATGAAAACTGCCCGTGTTCCCCACGTTAATCTTCCTTGCCTATTAATTATTTCACACTAATTTGAAGCTCCTAATGGCTTTTCTGCAGCCAGGTGAAGTCAATTGCCTTCATGAACTCAATTTTGTAGCAAACCCAAAATAACTCAAAAGTTGCAGAAAAGAAGCAGCAGTAATTACAGTGACTCCAATAAAACGGGAAAAGAGGAAAAATAGGGCAAGCATTCAATCTTTCTACTTACAATACTTAACACGGCTGTAGTAAAGCAGCTCAACACCTCGGAATTGCGATACGTTTATCCCCACTGCACCACTGAGAGCTACGTCTGTGCTCTGTAAAAGACAGTCACATATTTCCTGCATCTGCATCTTTGCTCATTTGAAAGTTTTAACTGCAGTTATAACATCATCCTTTGCTGAAAACGCTTCCAGCAGAAAGTGAATTGGTATCTGAACTCCCCGAAACTCCTGCAAGGAGTAAAGTGCCGGTAGGGAGCAACCTGCTCACTATGATTTCAAACCATCCACTCCAAATCCTCAGTTTACCTCTACCAACAAGGATTAAGTACAACAGGCTTCACCTGCACTCAAGCCCTGTGGCTTAACCCCTTCACAACCCAGTCGAATGGACACATCTCACACACCAAGCACCTTATTCCTTCTCCAGGACCAGGGGACCCATTGCAAGGCTTTATTTCACAGAATCACAGAATCAACCAGGTTGGAAGAGACCTCTGGGATCATCGAGTCCAACCATTGCCCTGACACCACCCTGTCAACTAGACCATGGCACGAAGTGCCATGTCCAGGCTTTTCTTAAACACATCCAGAGATGGTGACTCCACCACCTCCCTGGGCAGCCCCTTCCAATGGCTAATGACCCTCTCTGAGAAGAAATGCTTCCTAATGACCAACCTGAACCTCCCCTGGCGAAGCTTGAGGCTGTGTCCTCTTGTCCTATCACTAGTTGCCTGGGAGAAGAGGCCGACTCCCACTTCACTACAACCTCCCTTCAGGTAGTTGTAGACTGCACTAAGGTCACTTCTGAGCCTCCTCTTCTCCAGGCTAAACAACCCCAGCTCCCCAGCTTCCTCCCCTTGAAGACTTTTTATCCAAGAGAGTAACTCTTTATTGAAGACTGTGATCTACAACGAGAGCCATGTGCCGCGGGTACTGGGAAATCAAACTCAAGGGAGAGAACAAGATTGATTTCTGGCTGCTGGCCCAAGAGTAAGAAATTTGCTCTGGAGCAAAATGCTAAATTCATGTCTTTATTTTAGCTTTTCCATAACAATTGTAAAAGTGAAGATGTGGAAGAAGGTGAAGGAGGCAAAGGAGGAAAAAGAAAGAGTAAAGACAAAAGAAGCAGCTTGTCATGGGAAAAAGAAAATGCTGAGAAAACAGACCAGCAAGAACTGGTGGATGCACAGACACTCACACCCACCCCAGACAAGTTCTCTGGCCACCGGTACTCAACAGCTTCCTGGGGTGCTCCTCCCTGTGGACTTTCTGGAGTCTGATCCCGTGCTTTATACCAGCCTTCGGCCTCTTCCACAGTGAGAACACAGTTTTGGTCTTCACCTGCCTTTTCATTACGTATAAATCACAGGAACCTGATTTATCCTCATGACCTCTGTTCTTCTGTTGAAACTAGTCAAAAAAGCTTCAACAAATACCACCATAGAAGGAACTGGACAAGAGCATGTTTGGACAAGGCTCCTTTCCTCAAGGAAAAGAGCTTAAAATAGAAAGGGAAATGGAAGGGAATGAAAGAAGCAGCATCATGTTGCAAAGTTGCTCCTGGCATGCAAGCTTAGGAGGTTTTTATTTCCTCCTGTTGAAGTTTGAGTGAAATAAGTGATAAAGAGAAACGTAAGCAAAAATCACACTTATCAGGCAACATGCTTTTCATCAGCATTGGAAAACGTGATGCTGTTTCACGTGGCCATGGTATGAAGTTCTTCGCTACGGATTTGTGCAGGGACTTGCAAAAGACCTGGGTCTGCTCGGCATGGCCACAGCACAAAGCAGGGGCGTCGAGGGGATTACACGTTTAACTAACTGGATGAAGCTGATGATGCCAATTGGCATCAATCCTCTTCCAACCCCCATCCTCACACAGTGGGGTCGGTGTACTCAAGAACTCGATTGCCTGTGGGTTAAGCTGGGGTCCCTGTTTGCATTAAGACTCATAAACTCCTAATAATTTTTTTTTTTAAATTGCCCTCCTGGGTTGGCCAAGTTCTCCTGAACATGCAAAATAAAATTTCCCTAGTTTTAGAAATTAAGCTTCCCCTGAAGCTATGTCAGCTGGAAGAACCCATTTCATCCAACACACCTGAAAGGGAGACGCATTTAGGTATCTGCCACTTTCTCCTCTCCCCAAGGGAAAACTGAGAAGCCAGGAGGTCTCTCACCCCACAGCCTTGCCCTGAAGAAGTATCTTACTCCCACCTTACTTCTCCACCAGAAATACTAGCAGAAAAAATACAGAGAAAATGAGAGAAAAAAGAACACATCTACTTTAACAGAGCAGATTATTTTCTTTGAAAGACCTCCTGCAGCTATAGCAAGTTGACCAGAGGAGACAGAGATTTTATAATTTCTAAGCCAAGTTGAGTACAGGGACCAAATTCAAGGAGTGTAAAAGCCCAAGGAGGTAAAGCAGGCAGGGAGAATCATTTCAGGTTGGTAAGGATCCCACTGAGGCATGCATTTTTCTCTTGTGCTCTCTGAAGCACAGTTTTAATACATTTAACCTTTGTAAAGCCTCTGAGATTTGAGCTTTAGTTAATATGTCCCCAGAGGAGTAACAGCAACGCATGGTGTCCCCAGCACAAGTGTTCCTGGTAGAGCTAGTAAGTTTTAACTGGAGCTCAGCATGACTCTATCTTGGAAGATCCTAGGAAGAAAAAAATAAAGCTATAAATATATATACAGTACATCCCTCTGGAAGGAATAACAAATACAGAGCCTATGCCAAGGAAAGCCTAAGAAGTCAAGGACAGAGGCTACTCAGACAAAAGTTTCCCATGTAGGTGAGGTCTAGGGTGGTGGGACCAAAGTTTTGCAGCTTGGCAAGTGTCTGTGCTCTGGTGGCACAGGAGGCATCGCAAGGGCCAGCCCAGGCAAGGAGAAGCATTCCTTACAGAAATCAAGAGAAGGCAAAGGGTAAGCATTAACTTGCAGTGAGTCAATCTCAGAAATTAAAGAAGATAAAGAATTAAGACACTATCTCCTCCACTACCTAGACAAGAAAAGGGGCTGCATGCAACCCATGCACTCCCGTTTCAATCAGTCAAGAGAGAAGTTTTTTCCTAAGCCACTTGATGGAGCACTATACTCTGCAGTGCTTTGCCATCCTTCTTACCCCTACCATGAGGGAAACCACCTCCTGCAACTCCAAACACAACACCAAGCCCTCAGCCAGCAAAATGCAAATCTTTGTACCCTCAAGAAGCGGTTCACAGAGAAAAGGAAACTTTAGTTATCTTTTTTACAGTGCAATCAAGATTCAATCAGATTTGCTTTCCATTATTTCATAGAATCACAGAATCACAGAATCAATCAGGTTGGAAGAGACCTCTGGGATCATCGAGTCCAACCATTGCCCTGACACCACCCTGTCAACTAGACCATGGCACTAAGTGCCATGTCCAGGCTTTTCTTAAACACCTCCAGAGATGGTGACTCCACCACCTCCCTGGGCAGCCCCTTCCAATGCCTAATGACCCTTTCTGTAAAGAAATTCTTCCTGATGTCCAACCTGAACCTCCCCTGGCGAAGCTTGAGTCTGTGTCCTCTTGTCCTATCACTAGTTGCTTGGGAGAAGAGGCCGACTCCCACTTCACTACAACCTCCCTTCAGGTAGTTGTAGACTGCACTAAGGTCACCTCTGAGCCTCCTCTTCTCCAGGCTAAACAACCCCAGCTCCCTCAGCCGTTCCTCGTAGGTCAGACCCTCCAGACCCTTCACCACCTTGGTCGCCCTCCTCTGGACTCGCTCCAGCACCTCAACATCTTTCTTGAAGTGCGGGGCCCAGAACTGGACACAGTATTCAAGGTGTGGCCTCACCAGTGCCGAGTACAGAGTATATTTCTAGTGAAGATGTTTTTATACTCCTTTATTTCCTTCTCCACCATATATGCTAATATGCAACTGCTGAAGAAGAAACAGCGAGACACTGTAGGTGCGCAGCTACTGCTGCCATCCTTTCAGCTCTGCAGCTCGCCCTGCACCTCACCCTGCACGTCCAGGAGAGCAGACAGTGCCAGGGTACCAGCTCATGCATAGGGAGCCTGGCCAAGGAGGTTTGCAGCCATGCCAGCAACGCATTGTTCAGCTTTGCAGAACCACTTGCAATCCATGTCGCAGAGGATAGATCTCCAGCAATCTCATAGCAGTAGTCAACAAAAAACAGCCCCCCCAAGCCCACCCATGCAGTGTTAAGGCAAGCAAGAGATATCCAAGCAATCCAGCAAGAGAAGAAGTTGTCTCTAGAGACAACCCTGAGACACACACATTCATTCTGCCCCAACCAGGCACTGACTCTTGGCCAAGTGGAGAGGTGTCATCCTTGGTGAGCACCATGTCATTCCATGCAGCCACATGTGAGCAATAGCAGCCCTGCCTGAATTTGCTCCAGCTCTGAAGGTCTACCTCACAACTGAATGACAAAGCTATGGCCAAAAGCCTGGAGAGATTGCACGCACAATCTTGACAAGGAGCAGAGACATCCTAGACAGCATCAGAAACAGCATTAGAGAAAGCTGCTGGCATGAAATGTCACTGAGAAGATAAGATACACCACACAGTAAAACAAAAGGGGTGAGATGAAGCAGAGATGCTGGATAGAGGCTGCTTCCAGCTCACGGTGAGGGGCAAAATACCCAACAAAACTTGACAAAAAAGTCTCAGCCAACCAGCAAACTTTATTACATTATTACCCTAACTGTTTAGCTTAATTTATTATTAACAGGTTTCCCGCTTTTGCAAGGACACTAGAAATATATCAGGTCTTTTCCAGCAGCACGTTACGGTGTGTGGTTTTCAGCCTTTTCTTTTCAAGCTTGTTAAAGATGCTAGAAAGTGAAAGGTGGTTTTGGTCTCTACATCTGCATTAAACCATATTGCTGCTAAAAAAATCTGTTCTCATTCTACACTCCATTTTAGGCAGCAGTGAAAAAAAAATAAAAATAAAACCCAACCAACTAAGCAAAAAAACCCAAAACAATCCTACACTGCCTTCTAAATTCTACAACAAGAAAAACAGCAGCTCTTGTTGATTTACTAGAAGGAAATGTCAAAGACTCCCAAGAACGTTACTAGATTAAGAAGCCCATCACTTCACAGAGGTAACATGATGGTTAAGAGTGATTTGAGTCAGGTGAGCTCTGCAGTCCGTGGGAAATGAGTTGATGGGATTCTCAGTACTGTTTCATCTGCTCAAATCCCTATGAAATTAATGAAGTAATTCAGAGAACGATGGAGACTCTTGCCATAGACATCCCCGTTTGCAGAGGTACTCTTGTCAAGACAGGAGAATTAGGGAGAATGTTAATTTTCCATGATGGTTAACTGCAAAGTAGACTTAAAATCTTAAGTAAAATTTTATGAAGAATAAGTGCAGAGTGGAACTGTGCAATGGATTAAGAAGCTGCTAATTCTGGCAGAGTGTGGAATTTTGGCTTTGGTTGGACAGCTTTGTAATTAAGAGTTTTTCTCCATTTTTAAGCAAAGGGGAGGCAAACTTTAGAAGGTTTTGAATAATTCTGATGTATTACCAAGACACAGTTAAGGAGCTTTTAAATAAAATAAAGCATTTTTTTGATTTTTTTTTTTTTGCTGGTAGTGGATTAGGAGAGAGTTTAAAAGACAATTCATTTTCGATTGAAATAAATCAATGTACTGGAAAATACCAATTCATTTGCAAAATCTCCCTATTAATTCCCACATTGCTTCCTGCTTTCCAAGATGGAAAGCCTAATCATGTTCCCTTCTTCATGCTCCAAAGCAGTAGCAGAAGCAAGTATTAAGGTGGTGCCTGCCTGTATTTTTAAAAGGATGCCCAAGTCGTTTAAAAAAAAGGCAATTTAAGATATTTGACAGTTTTGTTTTGCTTGTTTTTTTAAATGATGATGTGGTATGAGTACATAAATAAAACCTGAGTGCAAGCGGGTTTTTGTCTGCACTGCTGTATTCCCAGGATAGTCTGCAGTGCTGTGCTAATGCAAACACAGACACCAGCACCAACAGCATGTGAAAATGCAAAGGGATTGACTGAAAAACAAAGTGGAAAGGGTTAATCTTACACTCACTGCCCAAGCTGTTGGAAATGTAACGTGAAAACAGCCAACAAAAAAAGATGAAGAATCCAAATATTTTTGAAACATTGGTATTTAAAGATTTATTGGTGATATAAATTACAAAACACCGTTTTTATTTTTAAACTAGCTCTTAATCAGTCTCTCTTCTGGTCTTATTAATGCACTCGGCACTAATTGCCTTAGAAAATATCTTTTAAAAGATCCAGGCTATTAATGACAAAATGGAGATGATTATTTTCTGATTAAGTTCATGTGATGCAAGGAAGTGGCATCAGAAAAATCAGCCATACGAATGAAAGAAAGAAACCTTTAAAAATATTACCTTACCACAGCTTTGCAGTTGAAAACATCCAAGTAAATGGGTATTTTTTTCCCTCCTTGTAAATTATAGATCCCATAAACAAAATCCTGAAATGTAAATGTGATTACCAAAAAGATCCTCAAAACATATTGGATAAAAGGTTAGTAATAAAAATGAATAAGAATGTGTGATCCCAGCAGATAATATGTATAATTTATGATATTATCCTTACTACCACCGTAACAGGGCTTCCAGGGTTGAGATGAGTCCCTAATCTAACAGGAACTATGACAGAGACAAGACAAAGTGCCTCAATAATGGTGAAACTCAGCTGGAGATGAACAGTGGGGTTGGAGTAGGGAGCACTTGCCTTGCTACTCTGGCCACTGGCACCCATTGAAGTCAATCGGTCTCTCCCTAGCCCTTTGGCATGTGTGAGTCCATAGAGAAGAAGAGTGGTAGGAGGACAGGAGAGTACGTGCATGAGAGCTCTGCAGGAAAAGGATGTGATGCTGGACCCCCAAGTTTGCTTCAGGGTCAACCACTCTTGTTCCAGCACAAGGCTGAAGAAGCTTTAGTGTAGAAAATGCCTTTTTTTCCATTTCCTTCCTCTTTATCACTTCCTTTGATGGTCAGGACTAAAATTTCAGACCATCTCAAGGAATCAGAAGACAAATTGCACTTGGAATAAGTAAATATAACATTCTTGGGGAGCCTTTGCAGCATCATTGAGATCTGCATTAAGAGTTTTTACAAACCAGAAGCCCCAGAGAGATGAAGTGAGACCTGGGATGACAGAATAGCAGAAATTACTGAAACTGAGACAAACAGTGGGAAACAGTGACCGAGCAACGTGACAGCTGGCATCTATCTGCGGGAAAAACGAGTGTTTTGCAGATGGACAGTAGTGCAAGTGCTGGAGCAGATTTCCAGGTTCAGAACAAAAGTACCAATCGATGCACCCTCTTCTGAAGAGCTTCAATTCTCCAGCAAAAAAGGAGCAAGGAAACTTATTAGATGTCCTAAAGAGAAATGAAAAAATGCAATACACCCTTTGGCATTTATTGATAGTCTTTATCTGTATGTTTAAATAAGAAAACTACACTGATAATTTATGCACCTTCCCAACACTTACTGAATGGAGGAAGGTAAATTACTTCTGTTTGCCTAAGATTAACCATAATAGAAACCATCTGGCCCAACGAACTAGCTCTCTTGGAAGAAATCATAAAACCCATACAGGGTTTTATAATCCATCTGTACAAAACCCCATAGGCCTTTCAGGGAGGAAGATGAAACACCATCTGCCGTAATTTCTGGAATTCTCCTGGGTTTGTTTCTGTGGGACATTGTATGCAGATCTGGTTCTCCACAGCTTATGGGACCTGCAAGTGGTCAGCAGAGGTTGTAGCAACGGCCATAAAATATCCTGTTTCTTGTAACGCAGCTACTGCTGTAGTTGTTCACTAGAAAGGAAAGACGAGTACAAACGGCACAGGCTCAGCTGTCTGCTCCTGGGAGTCGCATGGACCAGATTTTGAGTTCTCTGACCCTAAGCCAGGGGAGGTTCAGGTTGGACATTAGGAAGAATTTCTTTTCAGAAAGGGTTATTAGACATTGGAATGGGCTGCCCAGGGAGGTGGTGGAGTCACCATCTCTGGATGTGTTTAAGAAAAGCCTGGGCATGGTACTTAGTGCCATGGTCTAGTTGACATGGTGGTGTCAGGGCAATGGTTGGACTCGATGATCCCAGAGGTCTCTTCCAACCTGGCTGATTCTGTGATTCTGTGATTCTGTAAGCAAGTTACTCATATTGTTCATCGTTAGTGAGATGGTCAATGTGGGCAACCATTACAGAATTAGTCTTTTATTTTTCATATACAGAGGCACACACACACTCAGCTAGAGTCCTTCCTCATCTACTGAGACAGAAGTAGAGAGGAACATCATCTTACTGCTATTTGTTGATTAGAAAAAAATACTTTCCTTTTTCAAAGACAATTTCAGGCATAATCTCATGGACATTTGTGTCCAGTTCTGGGCGCCGCACTTCAAGAAAGATGCTGAGGTGTTGGAGCGAGTCCAGAGGAGGGCGACCAGGCTGGTGAAGGGTCTGGAGGGTCTGACCTATGAGGAACGGCTGAGGGAGCTGGGGTTGTTTAGCCTGGAGAAGACGAGGCTCAGAGGTGACCTTATTGCAGTCTACAACTACCTGAAGGAAGGCTGTAGTGAAGCGGGAGTCGGCCTCTTCTCCCGGGCAACTAGTGATAGGACAAGAAGACATAGCCTCAAGCTTCGTCAGGGAAGGTTCAGGTTGGACATTAGGAAGAATTTCTTCTCAGAAAGGGTCATTAGACATTGGAATGGGCTGCCCAGGGAGGTGGTGGAGTCACCATCTCTGGAGGGGTTTAAGAAAAGACTGGACATGGCACTTAGTGCCATGGTCTAGTTGCCATGGTGGTGTCAGGGCAACGGTTGGACTCGATGATCCCAGAGGTCTCTTCCAACCTGGTTGATTCTGTGATTCTGTGATTCTGTGACATTTTAACCTACAAGGCAATCTCTAACCCACGCAGAACAACACAGCCCATGACAGTGCTAAAAAATAAAATAAAAATAAAAGAAAAGTTCCTTAGAAGTTCATGTACAACTACAGAAGAAATGTAGTTACTCCACCTGTAATGTGAGTTGGACAATGAACTTTATACCCATGCTTGCACAAAGGAAAAAAAGGAAAAGATTGCATGGGTGTCAACGTTACTTCAGCAGAACTTCACTCTCTTTCGCATTCTCAGCATGACTCATGAAATATCTGCAGACCAGATTTTGCCCTTCATCTTAATCGAAAAGACTCTATTATGTCCGTAAACACAGACTTTCTCCCTTTCTTCCAAAATAAAACTGAGACATGGGTTGAAGTTCTTGCCTAAAAAAAAAAATCTACTGCACTGATGAGTATGAGAAAGTGGAAGTGACAGGAAATTGATAAAGAAAAGGCTGAATTAAATTTTTTAGACAACTGTTTTTTTAGCTAAAGCATTTTGGTTTAGGTCAACAGATACAACCGACAAACTCAGTAAGCTGGTTTCAGCTGAAAGGTTTTTTTTTCTTCCACCCTTTAACGTAGCTGAAGCAGCCCATTGCAAGCTTCCAGAGGGAAATGTTTTGACATTTTGAACCAAAATACTGTGTATTCTCAAAATCTGCCCAAATTTAAACCGCCAAAAGAACAAGAAAACTAGAAAAAAAAAAAAGAGGGGGTTTCCCCAAATATTTCACTCAGTGCAACCTTTTTCTTTTTCCTTTTTCAGATAAATTCTAAACATATTTATCAGCCATAAGGAGGAAAAACTTACAAAGCAAATAAAAATCAACTATTTACATCACCCCTCTGAGTACCAGTACCACCGCTTATGCAGAGGGAAATGTACGTACAAGACATACTGAAGTGCTGAAAAACAAAATACATCTGAAAGGTTTTGGCTCCAAAGGCAAAACTGCTGGAGATGCACAACCTCCACAGGAGCTAACCCCTTAGTCCCTTTGGAAAACCTCAAGGAAGCCCAAAGTGGACATTAATTTTAGGGCTATAGCGGTCATTCTCTTAGTAAATACAAGAAATACCATCTTCACAGAATCACAGAATCAATCAGGTTGGAAGAGACCTCTGGGATCATCAAGTCCAACCGTTGCCCTGACACCACCCTGTCAACTACACCACCCTGTCAACTAGACCATGGCACTAAGTGCCATGTCCAGTCTTTTCTTAAACACCTCCAGAGATGGTGACTCCACCACCTCCCTGGGCAGCCCATTCCAATATCTAATAACCCTTTCTTTCATCTTGAACTCTTCCATGTCCCTCTTCGTCTTGTACCCTCTCTTCAAACATCCTTACAAAGTGCTGCAATCATCTTCCAACACTCCTTCCACGACATGTTACTGCAGCTGAGGTCAAAGAAACCCTTCCCACACACTCCATATCAAATGCTATAAAAGGGTTAACACCCTCATTTTCTGCACACATACAACGGTTGCCTTTTGTCTACGCTGTTATTAATGGTAAATCTTAATACATTAGTAGCCAGCAATGGCTCTCTGAATTTTCCTCAACGTCAGGACTACAATAATAAAATACAACATTCTAGCAGAAGAAACAGGACTGCTGCCAAATCCCTGCTCCCCCACGTTCCCTTCGTGCTGCTGTTGCATCAACTAACATTAAATGGTTGGGCATAAGCAGCTAGAGCCTGTGCCTAGCATGGCTGGGGCAGGGGGTTTATCCATCCATGAACCAATAGTGGTCACACAATGGGGACCTATCTTGCGTGTCCATCTGAGGATGCTGGACTGCCTTCTCCTTCCTTTCATCTCCTTTTGCCTCCTCCTCCTTTCCTTCACTCCCTCAGCCTCTTACTGAATGTTTTTTCCACCCACCACTTGTAAAGTTATCAGCAGCCACCACCATGCAGATCTCATGAAGCAGCTCAGGGAGACTGAGATGTGTCACATGCCTCCTTGGGCAAAATCCCCTCCTCACTCCTCCTCGGGAAGAGCAGGTTGAAACTGAAGGGCCCCCAAAACTCCCTCTGCCTCTGTTGCCAGGATGGTGCACCCCTGGCACCCATGTTCAGCTGCACTAAGCTTCAGCCCATCCTTCCACATGCCATTTGGACATGGTCTCGGGTAACCTGTAACCTGGCCTTGCTTAAGCAGAGAGGTTGGACTAGATGACCTCCAGAGGTTCCTCCCAACTTCAACCTCTGTATGGCTCCTCAACAAGCTATCCATCTTCTTCCTCAAAAGAAATAGTGATGAAGAGCCAAGGATAAGGATTGCAATAGTCTTCTTTCATAATCATATCCTGACTCCCTTCCTTCCACCCCACTGCACTGTGCACAGGGGACAGGTATTTCGCAGCAGAAACTGCACGAGTTTCTGGACAAGGGGCAATGGGCACAAACTGAAACATGGGAAGTTCCATCTGAAAAATGATGAATTTTTTACTTTGAGGATGACAGAGCACTGGAACAGGCTGCCCAGGAAGGTTATGGAGTCTCCTTCTCTGGAGATATTCAAAATCCGCCTGGATGGAAATTCTTCCTAATGTCCAACCAGCACCTAAGCACCCGTTCAGTTCCAAAGAGTTCACGGTCTGGTTGGAAAGTTAATCACCTGATAACTTCCCCCCCAAACAGGTGGAAATCAGAGTGTGGCGGTCTCACTCACTTGCACGCCTGCCCCACTCCCTGCACTGTGCTAATTCCACACTTGAGATGGTTTAACATCCCCCAGAGATCTGAGGAGGTCAATCAGCACTTCTCTTCCAGTTCATCGTAACAAGCAGCCCAAGCAGTTAACATCAGTTAGTTTAAGTGAATTGATTTTATCTGAAATTCCTGCTGCTGCCTTCATGCGTGCACACACATCGTTGCAGCTTCTAAAATTAGAGCACACTAAGAGAGGAGCAATTTGTAAGGAGAATGACATCTCTCAAACGCATCTTTCTCAGAAAGGTGTTGTGTGCATGTCTGGGGGGAAAAGCTTGCACATTCAGCACAAAGCCTCTGTAATGATGCCACTAGGCATTAACTAGAAACCTAATTGGTTTTGTCTTACAGTCTCAAGTCATAAAAAGAGAAGAAAAACCACATACGCACACACAGGTGCACAAATGCACCCACACCTTGGCCACCTGTGCTTAATCAAAGCCAAGATACGTATAAAATAACCAAAATATTACCCAGCATGCTAAGCATAGTCTCTTTAGACACTGTGGATCTGTTTACAGTGCAAAGGCATGAGACCGCAGGAACAAGCCTGGGGTAACTTTATACAGGTTGAGATTTATATAGGTCTACAACTACCTGAAGGGAGGTTGTAGTGAAGTGAGAGTCGGCCTCTTCTCCCAGGCAAGTAGCGATAGGACAAGAGGACACAGCCTCAGGCTTCGCCAGGGGAGGTTCAGGTTGGACATTAGGAAGAATTTCTTTTCAGAAAGGGTTATTAGACATTGGAAGGGGCTGCCCAGGGAGGTGGTGGAGTCACCATCTCTGGATGTGTTTAAGAAAAGACTGGACATGGCACTTAGTGCCATGGTCTAGTTGACAGGGTGGTGTCAGGGCAACGGTTGGACTCGATGATCCCTGAGGTCTCTTCCAACCTGGTTGATTCTGTGATTCTGTTATTTGCTAACAGCATAGCACGTAGTGCTCTGACCCACGCTGGTATCAATGTTGTTCCAGAGAAAGAGCATTTTGCTCTACCAAATCCCAAACCTCTTCTGTTCCCAAACATTTAAACGAGGCATGATCTGATTGTTAGGGATTTGCATCCACCAAAATGCTCCTACTCACACCCAACCCAAGGCTGCTCGATTGCTGGGTTTGACGCAGCTAAAACGTGCATGCACGACCCTGACTGGGATCTCACTTGAGTTGTGAGGGCTTCTTTTGTGTCCCCTTCCCTCATCACAGACCCACACCAGGCACCCCCAGTAACATGAAGCAGAACCACTCCAGTCTCTGGGCCACCACACATCGGATTTGGAGTTATTTTTGCAAGCAGAAAAAGCACAAGACCTCTCCAGACTGCAAGCCATGCTCTGTGCAAGCTGTCGGCAAGAGCAGGGTGACCAGTCCTGGTTCCGGTCCCGGTCCTGGTTCCAGGCCTGCACGGATAACCTGCAACATCTGAAGCTCTCTCCCCGCTCTGGTGAATCCTGTCTCCTGTTTCTAGGGAGGCTGGAGGGGGAAAAATCCCTCTGATCCTGCCTGCAAGAACAGGTAGGGTAAAAGCTTTGGGTTCTAGTTCTCCTGGCTGAAAACAGGATGGAGCACCTCCCACCCATCCCGCAGGTTAATCCAGATGACCTCCTGATGCAAGGACCTGAATGTACACCGAATAATACTGCAGTAGGTTCTTAGCATATTTTCACCCAAGATCATGGCTAAATAACAGAATTTCAAACTTCCAGTAAACTTTTGTGCCTATAAAGTGGCTGAGTAGGTGGAGAACAACAGTTTACAAAAAAATCATCTTCCAGTAGGAATGCGTCATCAAAAGCATGCTCTAAATGAGCTGGGATTATGTCTTGGGACTTCCACGCCATTGTCTTAAAACATAGTTAAAAAAAAATATCAAGCTTCACAGACAAGAAAAGTTAAAATTCTTGTGCCTCCATTAAAAAGTTGGAGGCTTACATTTCTCAAACAGTTTTTGGTTTGTTTTAAAAACAAAGTCTAACCACGCACTGGCATCTGAATACCCTGCCTTCATACACTTTTTAAGCTCGTTAATTCAATCAGAACTCTATTATAGTCACTCTGTCCTAACACAGGAATTGACTGCTTAATGCTCAAGCTCTGTGGCCATAAGCAAGATTCATCTGAGTGCTACAGGGTAGTATTTTGCACGCAATAATTAAAGCACGGATATTTAGTGTTGCACTATAAGCCGTGGCGTGAGGAAAGGCACAATCCTATTTCTTTTTGAACGCTGAGCTCCCGTCATGCCATTACTAATGATACCCTGCACAGTGATGACGAAATTCTCCCAAAGTTTTGTGTACTCACCCCCTACACAGCAATGTGAGGAATCACCAAAAATCCCTCTTCCCACCAGAAAGAGGTTCATAGACCCAGCAGCCCCTAGCATCACACTAGTGGGGGACCAGATTACCCTGGTTCTCTTCCAATAGATCCCTTGGGACGTGGCATCTGCATTGCAGATGCTCCAGAAGACTCCAAGGGATGCTCCTGTGCTGGCACTAGATTACACACCACAGCATCAATTTTTACAGCTATCACAAAACTCCTTTTTTCTTGCATTGATGCTACAGCCTAGGACATGTACAGGGGTGGTGGGATGTGAAGAGCAGACTATTCCCGAAACAGCCAGCACCTCTATTCTAAAAAGTGAAAAACTCAAACAGCGGCTACAGCAAAAATCACCCACAGCAGAAATGATGATATGCTGGTGAGGCACTGCCTGCAAAACAGATTATTATTTCAAAGAAGAAATATGTTTGCTGCATGCATGAAGGAGCCACAGTCCTACCTTCCTTGGGTGCATTTTGGTATTGCTAGAAAACAAATGCTGGCAGACGGTGATCTCCAAGGCACAGGACAAGATAGAAGAACTCTGTAACCCCTGGCTGGCACCTGAACTCAGGTCAGATGTTAGCTACGTCAAGGTTGGACAAACTAATGTACAGCTGTGGTACAGCCCAGGCTCCAGCACACAAACATCTGTATCAAATGCTGGTCTTTTTAGAGAAGACCCATAAGGATCCCAAAAAAAAGCCTGCAAAGATTTCCTGTCCCTTGCTTAGCTATCATCTGACTGCACCTCCTCGTCATCCATCTCATGGAGGGCAATTTTCTTGAAGAAACCAGCCCACCTCAGATAGGAGATGGAAGACACACCTGAGAGGCAGAGAGTAGCATCATGTATGCACAAGGCAAATCTCCCTGAGTTGGGACGTCCACACCACAGAGGTGGGTCTGGAAGTCCTGCAAGCAAACGTGCCTTCAGCTTGATATGGGCAGCCTTCCCCCTACTGCTGAGGGTCAAGAGTTGCCCCCATCCCTCCACCCAGCCAGAGCTGGCAGCACTGCACCGAGCAGCATTCAATTAGGAAAGCAGCCTGCAAGCCAAAAGAGAGCTGAAACACAGAGGGAGGAAGAAGCCAGCTCAAATAAATGGATAATTGCCATTTAATTCCTACGTATTAGATTTGGCAATAGTTGCATTACGGTTAAGTCAATAAAGCAACTTTGACTCAAGCTTGATTTGACGACAGGACAGACCAATCAATCTGTCTGAGATGCAGGCTCCCAGCCCTGCCAAGGAGACCTCGGGGCAGGGGCAGAGGAAAGGCCACCACCCGTCTAGTGCGTGTTGAGGGAAATGGTCCGTTATGTGCCAAAATGAGTATTCAAGATCCCATTCATGCTTCTCCTAGAGTAGGCAGCCTCGTGCATGGACAAATGCAGCCCCTTATTCCTACGGATCAATTATGCTCTAGAGCAACAACCAGCCACCTTGCTGGAAAGGTGCTGCTGTGCCAAGCGCGTTTGCCCACCACGTCCATATGAACACAACTCAGGAGGCAAGCGCATGTAGGAGATTTGCTGGCAGGGAGTCGGCTCAAAAGAGTGAGCTAATTAAAGCTGCAGCAGAGAGATGAAAACTTTCCCATGCTGACTGTCTCACAGCTTGTCACTCCAACCTGGTTGCCCATCGGTAAGGAGAAGCCGTGCTGGAAAGGATGCAATCTGCCACTGACAGCAGGCAATGGCAAAGGGCAGTGATGGAACAACCATTGCAGATGTTTGTAGTCCAAATCAATACTGATAAACATATTTACTGGCATCTGACATCAATAGATATAAAATAATTCATTCAGGTTACAGGTGCAGCTCCCTTTCCTTGAGACATGTGAAGCCCTTGCTTTTTGGCAAGCTACAGTCTCCTTTGGGATGGACAAACTCTCACTGTACCGCAACAGGTAGGGGGAAACCATGTGAACCCACAGATGTTTGCGTTCAGCAGAATACACATCAAGACAGCAATGCAACCAAAAATAGAGATGGGCATTATTTTGTACCCATTGCATTGTACACGATAGAATTATGCATTATATACAGTTGTTCTAGTGACTTGCAAGACATCTGCCCTATCCAATAGCCACAAGAAACTGAAAAGCAGAACAGAAAACCGTGACAAACTGTTTTCAGTGAGAATACAACCAGTCTTTGTACAGTCTCTCAGACTCTATATTCTGATTAACCTGGAAGTGCCTGGAGATATTGCCATTAGTTTCACAGCATCACAGAATCAACCAGGTTGGAAGAGACCTCTGGGATCATCGAGTCCAACCATTGCCCTGACACCACCATGTCAACTAGACCATGGCACTAAGTGCCATGTCCAGGCTTTTCTTAAACACATCCAGAGATGGTGACTCCACCACCTCCCTGGGCAGCCCATTCCAATGGCTAATGACCCTTTCTAAGAAGAAATTCTTCCTAATGTCCAACCTGAACCTCCCCTGGTGAAGCTTGAGGCTGTGTCCTCTTGTCCTATCACTAGTTGCCCGGGAGAAGAGGCTGACTCCCGCTTCACTACAACCTCCCTTCAGGTAGTTGTAGACTGCAATAAGGTCACCTCGGAGCCTCTTCTTCTCCAGGCTAAACAACCCCAGCTCCCTCAGCCGTTCCTCGTAGGTCAGACCCTCCAGACCCTTCACCAGCTTGGTCGCCCTCCTCTGGACTCACTCCAACACCTCAACATCTTTCTTGAAGTGCGGGGCCCAGAACTGGACACAGGATTCAAGGTGCGGCCTCACTAAGATATTGCCATTAGTTTCAGCAGATACAACATACACAGGGCACAGGCTCTTGCATTCAACAGCAGGATGCATCATAACAGTATTTACTTGCATAGACTGAAACTTCACCACTATGAAGTAAGGACCTGCTCATCCTCTACTGCTTTAAAAAAAACCAAACAAACAAAGAACCCCCAAAACCCAACCCAACACTTTATTTTATGAATTTAAGCACAAGGTAATAAATTAAAGAAAATATCTAAATTCCTTTGTTCATTTGTTAGTGTTAGAATATTAGTGATAATTCTTCATCTTCCAGTAGTTATATGCATGCCCCGTGGCTGTGTATACACCCAGATACACGTAAAACATGTTTTATAGCATATTACTTTTTCATTGCAAATATTTTCCTGAGATATCCTAGAATGAGAGCACATTAAAAGCTTCTGCTATTAAATCTTTGCTAAAACCTCCAAATTTCTCATGAAAATCCAAAGTGTGCTGTTAATGAAATTGTTGAGTTTTTAATGGCCATGTCATTTTGAGGAATGTAGAACATCATTTCCATGTCTTACATGTTTCATGCACTTCTAGGTATTATACCTATTATTCTTGATATCCCTGGAAAACAGATTATTAGCACAAGTAGGAAGGAAAACAGAATCATGGAGCCATGTATGGTTACAGAGAATTTATTTCAAGCTAAGAATCACTGTGCAAAACTTCCCAAGCGCTTGCTCAGTTCTCCAACCACTAGATTAATACTTTCCAATCCTTGCAATAATTTAATTAAAGTGATCAGCAGATGAGAAGTAATATTGCACCACTGAATCTAATTAAACTTCAAGTTTATCCTTTAGAAATCAAGAAAAATATATATTCTTCAAGAAGACATTTATTTTATTCTGACAGAGGAAAGGATAAAAGAAAAAAAAACAATCAGTTTTGTTGATAACATCTCTTTCTTCTCTCTCTCCCCCCGCCTTCCAAATGACAATGCTTGCCTGGCTAAATAATGAAATAATAAGCATTCTGCAAAGCTAATCTTCCTGTTCTGAGCTGTCTGAGCCACTTTGTCCCTTCCCACCCATGCCACTGTACAGCAAAACAATAGTGCCTTTGTAAAAATGACAACAAAAAACAAATAGAGGGGAGGTCTCTACCACATTGGAACCTGTCAAGAAGAGAAATAAAATTTTAGACCTTCTTACCTCTATTTGGCAATTGTACTTCTTACAAAAGGCTCCCCCTACATCCCTGTCCCATGCAAGTATTAACTCTCCAAGCTTGATTGGAGCTTTGTGCAAAATTAAAGTAGGGATGCTGAGAGGGAAGGTAATCCACCCTATGCAGGCAGCAACAAAATGACCTATGGAGAGTATTCCCACTTTCTGCTGCTGAAACCAATACAATGGCCTAAATCTAAGTGTTGTCCAGCACCTCCTCACTATGGAGGCATGCACGCACGCGTGGTGACAAGTTGTGCTTGCAGACAAGACCGTCATCTCTCCACTTGGCTTTCTTGAAAAATCATGCTAAGAACTTTTATTCCTGTCAGCACAACACTGAACATTGTTAACGAGCGCAAAAAAAATTCAGAGTACTAAACATTTAGCTAAATATGTATGATTTCTGAAGAAGGCTTGCTTAATTAACATTTTACTGCAGCAACCTCCAGGGCATACTATCTTGCTAATTAAGTATTTTCCTCTCCATTCCCTTACTGAGAAAGGCTGGTTTTACTCTGCCTTTTCTCATGGTCAAGTGGATGGGCAGTAAAAGCGAAACAGCTGTATAAAAAGGTTTGTTTGGCTGACTCAGACCTTCCCTAGCAGCACCTTTTCCTCCTGATGCTGCACTCCCTTGTAGACAGCACAGTGCCCAAGTTACTGCATCAAGTGGGCACGGGTTGTGCATCCACATCAGTAAAGCTCTCAACGCAACTGGTTGCGTCTGAGGATGTACGTCCAGGAACTGACTCAACTGACCTACAAAATAAGAACAGGCACATTGGGGAAGATCAAAGGTCTACAGCAGTGGTGAACAGTAGATGCCTAGAAACAGTAAGAAGGTGGAAAGCACACGTGCTACTGCACAAGCACCTTCCCAGCTACTGACCACTTGCATCTCAGGAACTCCTTGAGCAAAAAGTGCTTTCTGTGGAGTACTCCACCATGTTTAGCCTCCCCTCAAAGCCACATACAATTTCAGGATGTGTAACAAACCACAATAAGGGGTTTAATGACATAATTGAAGCTGATTGAGGCTCCCCTCCTTCTGTTTGTTCTGAACATGACACCTGCTACATTCATATAATGTGTGGAGACTAAACACAACTCTTAGTCTTCACAGCCAGGTGATGGGCTCAATATCAGAATAAAGATGAAGTTGCTATCCAAAACCTCTGCAGAGAACCACTTTGTTAGTGAAATACCACTGCCACAAACCTTGTAGCTCTAAATCCTTAGCAGCTCTTCAGGGGAGAAAAAAAGGAAATGAAGGAAAGAATGAAAGAAAAAGGTTTGCAACACGAAGGGCTCTTTGTAGCTTTTGAGAGATTTCTACCACTTCTACCATACTGCTGCTGCTCCGCACATGCTTGTAGGGTGACCCATACAATCACCTGAAGGAAGATGATTCAACATCTTTCTGAGCCAACAGGTCAACAGTGCAAACCCCAACTGAGCAAGCTACTCAATGAATCACAAAATAGAAAGAAAGAGACTCTCCAGGTGAGCTAGTCCCTTCCCAAGGCGGAAGGCAGCACAGAAATGCCCCTCCACAGAGCTACTCTCATTGCCTACTCTCATTTTAATCCTATTCGAGCAGCAAAGCTTGTTCTTCATTTCTTAAAAGACTATTCCAGTGTAACACATCCCAGCAGTGATTTATTATCACTGTAGAATGGAGAATCACAGAATCACAGAATCAATCAGGTTGGAAGAGACATCTGGGATCATCGAGTCCAACCATTGCCCTTACACCACCATGGCAACGAGACCATGGCACTAAGTGCCGTGTCCAGTCTTTTCTTGAACACATCCAGAGATGGTGACTCCACCACCTCCCTGGGCAGCCCATTCCAATGTCTAATGACCCTTTCTGAAAATAAATTCTTCCTGATGTCCAACCTCAACCTCCCCTGGCGAAGCTTGAGGCTGTGTCCTCTTGTCCTATCGCTAGTTGCCTGGGAGAAGAGGCCAGCTCCCACTTCACTACAACCTCCCTTCAGGTAGTTGTAGACTGCAATAAGGTCACCTCTGAGCCTCCTCTTCTCCAGGCTAAACAACCCCAGTTCCCTCAGCCGTTCCTCGTAGGTCAGACCCTCCAGACCCTTCACCAGCTTGGTCGCCCTCCTCTGGACAATGACACTGATCAGTGTCAGAATGACACTGATCTCCCCATAGAAGTCTAAGTTTGCTTGAGGGCCTTTCTTATTAATTGCCCTTAACATTTTTATTGTGGTGCTACCCAAAAAAACCCAGATTGTTTCTCACACGCTAAGCGCTACAATTGACTTTCACTCCTTACAAGCTACTGCTTGCAGGTCTGCCATGGCTCTCGGTAGTTCAAATGCATCCTCTCTGAAAGATTTCACAGGCATCTCTTTCTTTCCCAGTCAAGACCTGAAAACAGACATCTCCTTATCTACAAACTGGTAAATCCCCTTTTGGATGTCTTACAAAGAAAGAAGGAAAATGTATTAGTCTATAGACCTACAAGCCAAAAACTCCCATATTTTATTCCTGTATCAGAGCACCTCAGGAAAATTGATTCACTTTTCTGCGAGTTGGCTACTGCATCCATAAAACAGTGATGATAAATACTGGACTATTGCTCTGGGGTGGCATGAAGGTTAAATTCATTAATGTTTGTAGAGTGGCTGAGATGTTTGGATGAAAGGCGGTAACCATGGGAAAATTATTATTTATTCTCACGGAGGCAGATCACAGCTTCAGTAACTCTACTTGAAGACATACGTTCTACAGTAAGCGTAGGCAAACCTTACTCCTGCAATGTCCAAATCCTGTACATGCTCAGCACAGAGTCTGAAACACCTACTGAAAGAGAAATCAGGCAGAAAATACATGCTTCCCTCAGTTCGGATCAGCCTGCTGTCCCAGAAGAAGGAGCATGGTCTACTGCAGAATGGCAAGATTACATTTGTTCTACAGATGTATTTCAACTCTTTAGGGAGGGGTATGCAAGAGCCATAACCAGGTGGAAAGAGAAAGCTGTCATCATGCTATTGAAGAGAATATATGAAGAATGAAAGAGTAGAGACTGCCCTACTATCACGAGCAGGCAGAGATGGGCACTCTCATACCACTTCCTGCTCAGCCACTGACTTATTGCACGGCATTGGGAAACTCACCTTCATACTTGTTTTCATTTTGCTTTTGTGTGGTTCCATGGACAAGGGAAGACCCCCACGGAGTGCAAGAGGGAGTAGACAAAAAATCTGCAACAGGAATGTAATTCTCAGCCTGGCCACCATTCACCAGCAAAACATCTCTCCTCAGGGCACAGAGCCAGCTTTTTGTACCTTCTGCCAAGATGCCACAAGAACAATGTGAAAAGAGCAGAATCCTAGACGCACAGAATAGTTGAGGTTAGAAGAGACTTCTGGAAGTCATCTGGTCCAACACCCCTGCTCAAGCAAGGCCACCTGCAGAAGGTTGCCCAGGACCATGTTCAAACAGCTTTTGAGTAACTCCAAGGATGGAGACTCCACAGCCAATTTGGGCAGCCTGTGCCAGTGCTCAGTCACCCTCATAGCAGAAAAGTCTTTCCAGGCTAGATGGACTTAAACAAGACTGCAGGTCCTTCCCTCCCCATGCAGTGTTTCCACCATCGCCTGCCACACAAGCCCTTTGTGTAGCCCATCTTCACCTCTTCTACCGCACAGAGGGTTGGAGTGTACCCTGCCTTTGGCAAAACATCAGCCTGCACAGCAAAACTCCAAACTCTGCTGCTATCAATTTATTAAAACCAACACGTGAACATGAGATGTAGTAAATGAGATCTTTGAGGAAGGCTCCTCCTATCAGGTCTCTGATAAGAACTTAACTTCCAGATTCTACGAACCAAAGCTACTTTTCATTCTGACATAGCAAAGGATAAACACCATTGCATTAGTCAGCTCCTGGCAGTCAGCTTTTGAAGGACATTGAGTGGGTGGCAGAGAAAACCTGAAAGCAAAGGAAAAAATCAGACTGCAGCATGGCATTATTTGGAGCTGGTCTTCTGGCACGCAGCGCCATTCTGCTGTTCTCTGGAGGCCTTTCCTGATAAATCATATCATCATGTCACACTGCCACTCCCCACGCTCACCAAATCAGACCAGCAATGACCAGCTTTACTTCTCTCTGTTGAACATCTCTTAGATGTTTACCCGTATTTTATTAAAAGTAAGGCACAAAATAAAACTGGATTATCAAAGCCTCAGCTTGCAGAGGTAAACATGGGATGTATCCCCTTCTCCATTAAAAGGGACATCAGAGCTTTGCAATAGCTGACACTAGTTCTTGAACTTTTTCAGGAGACTGATGTTTTTTCCGCATGATGGAATTGAGCATCCATCACACCACGCATTTGTCAGAAGTGCTGAAAAAGAAATCGTATCACGGTTTCCTGGTAGAACAACCGAGCTCTGTGGAGATGAGCCTGATTCTGGCTCATGCAAACCGTGGCTGGTAAATCATAGAATCACAGAATCATAGAATGGTTTGGGTTGGAAGGGACCTTAAAGATCATCTAGTTCCAACCCCCCTGCCACAGGCAGGGACACCTTCCACTAGACCAGCTTGCTCAAAGCCCCATCCAACCTGGCCTTGAACACCGCCAGGGAGGGGGCAGGCACAGCTTCTCTGAGCAATTCGTTAGTGCTATTCCCAGATAGACAGAGATCTTCCCAGCTAAGATCACACAGAATCACACAGAATGGTTGGGGTTGGAAGGCACCTCTGGAGATCATCTAGGCCAACCCCTCCCAAAGCAGGTTCACTTAGAGCACGTTGCACAGGGTCATGTCCAGGTGGGTTTTGAATATCTCCAGAGAAGGAGACTCCACAGCCTCCCTGGGCAGCCTGTTCCAGTGCTCTGGCGCCCTCAAAGTAAGGAAGTTATCAGTCATCTTAAGATGGAACTTCCCATGTTTCAGTTTGTGCCCATTGCCCGTTGTCCTGCCACTGGGCACCACTGAGAAGAGTCTGGCTCCATTCTCTTGACACCCACACCTAAGGTATTTGTAAGTGTTGATAAGATCCCCTCTCAGTCTTCTCCAGGCTAAACAGATCCAGTTCCCTCAGCCTTTCCTCATAAGAGAGATGCTCCAGTCAAATCCTGCAATGCTGGAGAAACACTGCTCCTGCTCAAGTCAAATAACTAGCAGGGCAGAGGCAGACAAAAGTAGAGCTTCAGGAGTGCAACTCCCCTCCCACACTCATGATGGGCAGTGAGAATTAGATGTCCATTTGTTCATACACTAGAGCACAAACCTCTCTAATACGCTCTTTGCCTGGTAGCGATCTCACAGTGGGGCTTGCAGCTTGATGGTGGAAAACTAATGAGTGAATCACGATAGATGCATTTGTTGGTGGTGTATTGGGTTTCCATGGCAAGGTTTTAGTAACGGGGGTGGGGGGGCTACAGGGGTGGCTTCTGTGAGAAGCTGCTAGAAGCTTCTCCTGTGCCAGATAGAGCCAATGACAGCTGGCTCCAAGACTGACCCACCACTGGCCAAGGCTGAGCACATCAGCGACAATGATAGTGCCTCTGTGATAACGTATTTAAGAAGGGGGAAAAAAACCCTGTGCAACAGCTGAAGAGAGGAGTGAGAATATGTGAAACAACTCTGCTGACACCATGGTCAGTGAAGAAGGAGGGGGTGCTCCAGGCACCGTGGTGACCCATGGTGAGGCAGGCTGTCCCCCTGCAGCCCACGGAGGTTAACAGTGGAGCAGATATCCACCTGTAACCTGTGGAGGACCCTGCGCTGGAGCAGATGGATGCGCCTGAAGGAGGCTGTGACCCTGTGGGAAGCCCATGCTGGAGCAGGCTGCTGGCAGGACCTGTGGACCTGTGGAGAGAGGAGCTCACACTGGAGCAGGTTTGCTGGCAGGACTTGTGACCCTGTGGGGGACCCACACTGGAGCAGGGAAGAGTGTGAGGAGTCCTCCCCCTGAAGAGGAAGGAGGGGCAGAGACAACGTGTGATGAACCGACCGCAACCCCCATTCCTCGTCCCCCTGCACCGCTGAGGGGGAAGAGCTAGAGAAAACAGAGTGAAGTTGAGCCCAGGAAGAAGGGAGGGGTGGGGGGAAGGTGTTTTTTAAGATTTAGTTTTCATTTCTCATTATTCTACTCTGATTTGATTGGCAATAAATTAAACTAATATCCCCAAGTCAAGTCTGTTTTGCCCGTGACGTTAACTGCTGAGTGATCTCCCTCTCCTTATCCCAACCCGCGAGCCTTTTGTTACATTTTCTCTCTCCTATCCAGCTGAGGAGGGGAGTGATAAGAGTGGCTTTGGTGGACACCTGGCATGCAGCCAGGGTCAACCCACCACAGCCAGTATCCACTCCTGCAACTTTACAGATTGTGCTTAATGCAATGGAAAGTGCTGTAGAACATTAAATTTATATTTCAAGGATGGACAGCCCTGCAAGACCGAGGCTGTTGCTGCTGCCTGCTGGAAGGGATGTGCTGGAGCCAGCTCATCCTTGCTGAATTCTTCAGACACACACAGGCTCTCTTCTTCCTAACTAGGTCCGTCAGAGAGGCCTGCATCTGACACGGGAAGGTGAGCTTTGCTGCTAATACACTGGATCCAAAGAAGAAATATTGACATCAATATTTCAATACTTACATATCTGAAAAAAATAGACAAGTTGAGGATTCTGCTGCCACAAGAGAAGTAATGAAGTAACATCAAAGAAAGGTTGATTTTTCTCTACCAATATTAAAGCATTTAAAATCTGTTAATTAAATGCTTACAATCACCAAGGCAGACAGCATCGCCACCTCATCTTTATCAGTGCATGTGTATGTGATTAGCCATAAACCTCACCCAAGGATGAACAAGTTCAGCACGTTTACTGAAGCTCTACACTTTGACCAGTAGCCTGACCAGTAGCAAAAGTTTTCAGTCTTCCACTTCCATCTTTGGGGCACATTCCCCTCCAAGAGACAACACTTTCAACACTCATTTCATTATTAACTATTTTACTAAAGAGAAACATCCAATGGAGTTTTTAACTATTTAAAAGGAAAGCCTTCTGGTTTGCCTTTAGCAGCCGTAAGCTCCACTTAAAGTGCAGAGCAAATGAAAAAGCTTCAGCTTTGACTTCCAGCCTGTGCTACCACCGTCCAGAGAAAGTGAGAGCAGCCTTTCCACATCAGATCCTGCCCAAAGCCTTTCCAGAAATTCCTCCTTTAAAAGAATATATCCTTCCACAAACAAGAAAAACCATGAGACGAGCAAGCACTGGAGACTGCCAGGGTGGCTATCAGATTAACCACTTAGGAAGCATTTCTTCTCAGCAAGGGTCATTCGCCACTGGAAGGGGCTGCCCAGGGAGGTGGTGGAGTCACCATCTCTGGAGGTGTTTAAGAAAAGACTGGCCATGGCACTTAGTGCCATGGTCTAGTTGCCATGGTGGTGTCAGGGCAATGGTTGGACTCGATGATCCCAGAGGGCTCTTCCAACCTGATTGATTCTGTGATTCAGATAGCACAATACTTTGCAACAATAATTGCAGGAACGACGAGAAAAAGTAGGAGGAAGTTCTAATCTTACAACATCTGGGTCTGAAAATCAAAATGCATTTCCAAACCTCACGTTCCAATATACCTCAGAATTGTGAGGAAGGCAATAATTACCCCTAATTTACAGCGGGAACTGTAGCAGGGAGAATTAAAGGCTCCGACTCACACACACTAAAGCAAACAGTGGCAGGAGCATATACTGTTTTACCCCAGCAAATGCTTGCCCCACCGTTGTGGCTTATCCCCTGGGCAGATGGGTGGTGCCAGTCACTGCCCAAAATATTCACAAAAACTCTCTTTTGTTGGTGCTTTAAGATAACACTCAGGTGCAAGCCACATGCTATAGTGCTCACTTGGGAAAGAACACCCTCCAGAGCTGAGCTGGACACCTGCAGTCAACCACGTATAAAAACATGGTAAGATTTCCAGGGGGCAATTAAATATGGAGTGTGGCAGTGATGACCACACCAAGTTTCCAGGCTCCTCCAAGGGTTTGCAGGTCTGTCCAAAATGCACTTCAAGACTATGAAAGCACTCACCATGAATTCTCCAACTGCCAGAACAAAAGCAAACTTGCAAGTGTCCATGGCTGTAGGAGCGGAGATGTTTGACACACCCAAGTCCCTAAATTCGGCTGCAAACATCTAAAGATATTAACCAGGTTCTCAGCTACTGTAAAAACTGGCCTGGTGGGAGAAGGACTGAAAGAGGTCTGACAGCAAGGAGATAATAGATGTTTTAGGGGTTTTCTTTTGTGCTTTCTTGATTAAACTCAGGTGATTACCTATGAAAAAAAAAATCTATCTACAGCGTAAGTATAAAACCATATTTTAATTTTTCTTACAGGATTCCACATCACTTCAGACTTGAAAAATACATCCTTCTGATAGATTTTGCCATCACTTAAGACTTGAAAAAAAGGACTTTTTTTCTTTTTTTTTTTTCCTTTTCCACTATACAGTTCTTCTCTATAGAGTTTTATCTCTCTGAAGCTGCTTGTACAAATAGGCTGACTTCCGTGATGCTGGTCATAAGCACAGGCTGGGAGGATGACTCAGCCCCCAGGCCAGCCAAATGATCAGTCAGAAGTCCTACCAGAGTCTGCAGGAGGAGAAACAGGAGCCTTAATACCATGTTCCAGATAATTGCAGCCTAAACAAATTCACAGAAAAAAAGAAAACAAGAAAACGCATGACAAACAAAGGGAAAAAAATACACGTATACATATTATATAATTATATACACACAGAAACGCTCTGTAGTGCAATTTTGGGAACTGATTCTCAACACCTTACATAGATTAAAGGAGATAACAACCAAAGACAGCTGCATGTGCATGATTAAAGAACTGTAAGGTGAGGGAGAACAGCTAACATCATACATATACACCCAGATACACAACAGCAGAGATGACCTACAGTAGCTCTCAATGACAATCATGTTGACTCTTGCACCATGTGATGGCTCTTGGCACCTTCTCCCACCTTTGAGACCAGACCTGCGAAAGGCACCTCCTCTGCTGGGAGCACTTTCTGCTAGTGAAAGCAAGGCTGAGGTACGTTGTGCTTCTACAAATAACTTTTCTCATAAATGGGTCAAATTAACCCTGATTTATGGAACTGAAGTTCCAACTCAAACTCATTCCGAAATCCAGGAACACAAACTCATTGTTATTAAACAACCTTAAACAACTCACGAGAAATTTCACTGTTATATCAAACAACCCGATACTTGAAACTAGAAGAGACTGTTGATCCTTTATATTACAACATTTTCAGAACTTGCTAAAATGATGACTATCAAAGATCTGAGAAAAAGAAACTAGGGCTCCTCAGCTCCCTGAAATAAATCTGTGCCTTCAGAGGAGCAGCAATGGTACCATTGGCTTATTGTAAGAAATATACCTCTTCTCTTATCAGTACTGATGATAGACAACTTTTCCAGAGGATTGACTGGAATAAAATACCCACCCGGAGCTGGTCTTAGTATCTTCAGTACCATGCAGAGAACATCAACGCATGCTGAAGAGTCTTGTCACCACTTTTGTCTCATATGAGGACATATGCAGAATTCCACCATGAATGATGTTGCAACTATTCCTTGTATTTAGCCCCTATGAAGAGATCACTAATCTTGCAAGAAACTACAGAGAAGGCAAAACTGTTATTCAAAAAGTATCAAAATTACTCTTAATGCCTATGTAAAAGTCTTCCATTTTTCTAGATAGCTTTCTTAAAATTCAGGCAGGCTTTGTCCTTAATTAGTAAAAGATGCTATTGTCTGTTATTCTTAACAAGGCACCTACCTTCCCAAGTCTAGTAAGGTATTTCTTAAACATTGACAAAGTTCCTCACTTCGTATTAATGCTTTTATACTTAAGCTGTAACTCAAAATAGTAACCAATTATTTCTTCAAACACTTTTACGATACTGGTGCATGAAGTGCTTGTTTATCCAATAATATCACAAGGATGTACTAAATTCAGCCTTGCGTTCAGAAGATATTTCCAAATATTTTGCATCTCTAAAGTAGTTTACATCACAGAATCACAGAATCACAGAATCAATCAGGTTGGAAGAGACCTCTGGGATCATCGAGTCCAACCATTGCTCTGACACCACCATGGCAACTACACCATGGCACTAAGTGCCATGCCCAGTCTTTTCTGAAACACATCCACAGATGGTGACTCCACCACCTCCCTGGGCAGCCCCTTCCAATGGCTAATGACCCTTGCTGAGAAGAAATGCTTCCTAATGTCCAACCTGAACCTCCCCTGGTGAAGCTTGAGGCTATGTCCTCTTGTCCTATCACTAGTTGCCTGGGAGAAGAGGCCGACTCCCACTTCACTACAACCTCCCTTCAGGTAGTTGTAGACTGCAACAAGGTCACCTCTGAGCCTCCTCCTTCTCCAGGCTAAACAACCCCAGCTCCCTCAGCCGTTCCTCATAGGTCAGACCCTCCAGACCCTTCACCAGCTTGGTCGCCCTCCTCTGGACTCGCTCCAACACCTCAAAGTAAACTGCTGAAGGCTTATGGAATCGCCTGGCTTTTGCAGAAGGATGTGACCCAGACACCATCCACATCTTGCACAAGGCTCTGTCCAACCATAAAGACACATCTGAAATTTAATAATCACTCTTACAAAGTCAGATTCAGCATGGATATTTGCAGAATACCTTGTGCAGTTTTAAACTGAGTTCTTAGTGAGAAATGAGAGCAATCGCTGTCAGTATTTAGGACCACAACTAATGCACAACTGAGTGATATCATTGAGGTGATGTAACTAACGGCATGTGTGCTCTTAACCAACAGCAAACCAAGATAAATTAGACTTGCTTACAGCCATGTGAAAGATTTAGGTGAGTGTGTTTTATCTTACATCTGAATTGGGTTCAGTGGACAAACCACAGTCCTGCTAATAAATGGCAACTTGTTAAACTGATGTGGCTTTCCTGAGCTTCAAAGCTTTTGGAGTGTAAGGGAAAAAAAAAAAACAACACATTCTTTGATCTCAGCAAAGAGCATATCCATTCCTTTTATCCACCCAGGCCTTTCTTCTAGATCAGAAGTCCATTTTCTTGAGGCAGAGATCACATGCATATGAGGATTCACATTGCCGAGAAGTTACCCAACCACCTAGTGAACACTTTTGCCCCCCAACCAAAGTGCCAAATCCTGCCTTTGTTCACCATGCTTGAAACTCACTGACAATAAAAAGGCATCTATGAGACGCACTGTGAGCGACACAAAGATTCACCTTTCAAAATATAAAAGAAAGTCATATTTACTGTTTCAGTTTTGCTGTAATATTCAAGATGCCTCACACAGCACACAGACGTTGCACGTGTTGCCTTCTGTTCTGATTTTTTTTTAATAGTAACGTACGAGTTGGCATATTCCTGGTTGACAGAGGTAGGGGTTTCCCCAAGTATTTCTTAAACTAACTTGACATTTCATATAATTAAATCAGCAACAAGAGAGTAAGCATTTGAGCTATCATATTATCTGAGCTTCACAGATATGAAAATAATTGTACTATCTCCTGAATCAGGGAAAGACACAACCAGAGTGGTTAAAACCTAGTATTAGAAGTATAAATGGTTATAATTTTATTAATCACCATTTTTGCACCGGTGCTGGGAATGAATTGCTCCCTGACGTTCCATCACGCCGAGCGCTGCACAAAACATGCATGATTAAATGCTTCCTCCCCAGAAGAGCTTACACTGGATGTTTCTTTGTTCAAGCAAGTACATGAACTTGCCATGCGTATAATTAAATCTGCTCTTTCAGGGGGGCCTGATCCCGCAGACATACGTCTGTTAACAGTTCCTCCAAGAATAACAAGCTTACTCACATGTGAAGCAAGACTGGAGCCCCAACACAAATAGATGGGATTAAAGGCAGGCGTTCAATAATATGGTATACATTCCTTTTAGGCAACCAGGCCTGTCTTTCTCTATCCAGTCTACGAAATCTACTTTCTCAAAATAGAAATTATACTCACACCATGCTGGTGTCCTTGAGAGGGGGGCACGTGGTGGAGTCACCATCTCTGGAAGGGTTTAAGAAAAGACCGGACATGGCACTTAGTGCCCTGGTCTAGTTGACAGGGTGGTGTCAGGGCAATGGTTGGACTCGATAATCCCAGAGGTCTCTTCCAACCTAATTGATTCTGTGATTCTGTGATTCTCCTGGAAACTACAGTTTTGAAGAAACAAGCGACCGTCTCTATTTTGATCACATTTAAATCCTACTAGTCCCTCTAAGCAAAGAACAAAGCCTAACAGCTGATATACCCAACTAGGTGCATTACATATATTTCTTTGAATGCCTCTTGAATGTGCACAAATTGCAAGTAGCGGTAGTTTTTCCTCCCCCAGTGCTGGAAACAAATTAAGCCCTAAAAACTTAGCTGTTCTTTTGACCTCTTGTATTTTTTTGCAGGTTGCTGTGATGAGTGTCTAGCCACTTATTGCATTGCTAAAGCACAGGGAAGAAGCCTGGCCAACTTCAGCGTCTCCTCTCGAGGCTCCAAGGGTAAGGACTTAATTTTATTGGCATAGTTGGCAGCACTGATGAAACTTGCGAGGAAGAACCTGTACTGAGCTGGTGCCACTTTTCTTACCTCCCCCCTTTCTTTCCCTACAATACGTGATAAATGTCTCTGATCCATCATCTTCTCACTATTTTCAGACCCACCTGAATGTCTCACTGCTCTGAATGGTCTAATTATCATAACTATTAAAAATGCCGGCAGGCAGACGAGACCCGAACGTGGTATCTTCTTCACCAAAGAGACACAAACCTGCCAGATGCAGATCGAAGGCTTGTAGCCACATCAGGACAGCACGTCCAAGCTAAACAACTGTGCCTGTATTAGCTTAGGAGCAGCACTAAACTAAATGCAACCATCCTTAGACATCGGAAGGGGCTGCCCAGGGAGGTGGTGGAGCCACCATCTCTGGATGTGTTTAAGAAAAGACTGGACATGGTATTTAGTGCCATGGTCTAGTTGACATGGTTGTGTCAGGGCAATGGTTGGACTCGATGATCCCAGAGGTCTCTTCCAACCTGATTGATTCTGTGATTGATTCTGTGATCCTAAACAGGCAGCTGAGCTGGTGGTTCACAGGGTCTTGCGCCCCATTAGGAGAATATACCAAATTAGCATCTCCAATGGCTAAAGACATGTGAAAATGAGAGGCAGGAACTGTATGCTCCGCAGTTTCTTAGAACAACCCTCCAGCAAAGAGCACAAAGTGACTTGGTACTGCTTCTCATAAAGCCACTTACACCTCTGTTTTCTTCTCCCCAGGGGGAGAGATGAATTTGCAACATAGTGCCTTGCTTTGGGTAACTGCTTGACACTCGTGGTTTTCTTAAGAGTTAACAAATGCTGCTGAGCATATTTATAACCAACATAAACAGTGTTTAAAAAATAACACACAGCCCCCCACACTTCCCTCTCCTCTTGCTATGGAGCAGCACTGCAGGCGATGGAAGGGGAAATTCATCCCAAAGTTCCCTTTACTGCAGCTGTCCTTGAAAAGAAGGAAGACTTATTTTCGGCACATGGGTATCAGTTATACTGGGGGAAAAAGAAAACAATTCCTTCCAAAGGAATTCAGCTAAATCCACTCTATGGTTCAGGAAATACCTGACAGAACTTATTACACATATGACACTCCCAAACTTTGCTTTAACAAACACAAATACCACAACAGCACACCTTAAAAATCAGCAAGATCTCTTCTGTATTTGCCTTTCCAAAAGACAGCACTACCCATCCTACTCTGTTTTCACTGCCTGTCCCTCTGTGGTGGGAAAACACAACTTGTAAGTCTTTGCTGAGAATATAAAGCAATGAATAAATACACCAGAAGCTCAGCAGAAAAGGGATGATAGAGGCAGCTGTAATCCCTTTTTCCAAGGGAATGAATACTGATCCCCTCCATTAGCTTTGGTCACTGGTGTTCACATAAACATTAACAGTTTTCATTTTCTTATTTCCCACTTCATGGCGGTTGGTCCTTTGAGGAAACCACTTTTCCCCTTTCAAAACTACACCCAAATTTCCCAGCTGGAGCAGTAAAGAGAAAGCAAGAAGGTTCCCAGAAAGCAAATAGCTCTGTTTGGGGTTTTTATTTGTTTGTTTGTTTGTTTTAACCCTATAATATACGGGCACACAAGGCTTCATGCCTGAGAAATTATGGTTTTGCCATTGCTCTCACTTTATCTGAGACAAAAGATGATAGAGGGAACAGATGATGCACTGCAATGGTACCTCTCTCACCATGTTAGAAGTCCAACAGCAAGAGGTCTTGTTGTTTTTGTCTCTTTTTCAAAAATTGGAAGATTTCTCTGTTTTCCATTAAGACTGCCAGGCAGTCATCCCCGCGTCACGCCATACAATTATCACATTTATTCATCTTGCCATAGGATGTTCACTCTCATTTTCTGCAGCACACAAGGCTAATTCAGGCTAATGCCGTTAGAGGCAAAAGGTGAGTCCCAAGACCTTTCTGCAGCCACGCTTTGTTAGGCCAACATGATGGAGGAGAAGTAACCTGGGGAGGATCAGAGCAAGAAATAGGAAATATAAAGCAACAAAACTAAATGGGAAGATTGGGTTATACTTCAGGGAGCTTTTCTCAATGCTGAGATCTGAATTAATCTCCCTGGAGAAGTAACTGAAGGCTGATGATGAGGAACATGTAAAAGCACGATGGACAGCTTCAGTGGGGATGGACCGCAGGGCTGCTCCTGGCCATGAAGATGCCTTAGCTAGAATAGCACCAGACTCCTGCACTCATGCCATCACCTGCTGTCACATCCGTGTTGTCAGGCCTCATTTCAGGTCTCACTGAAGTCTAGAAAAACACGGGAAGGGAAAGAGCTTGGTTTTCCCATCAACATCTGGCATCCTTTTGGCAACTGCATGCAATGCTCAGTACCTTGCCAGGACCCCACAGGCTGCATGTTTTATGAAGCACTCAGTCTTTAATTACCCTTAAAATGTGGAATGCCTCAATTCCACCAACAACAGATTTAGTGACTAATAAAAATAGCAAATGTGCATATGAATATTAAACCAATATCAATGACTGCGACCCCTGCGTGGCACAGGGGTGGCTTTGGGAACCACCTACCCTCTTGGCAGGTCTGTGACTCTCAAAGACCCTGAGGTAGAGTTGGAGATAAACGCACTGGCTGCTTCCACCAAAAACCAGACAGATTAGCTGTAAAAACCTGGTAGCGCTGCCAGAGACAAGCTCACATACTCATCTTGTTCAGAGAGGTGTATTGGGCTCCCCAGATCAAGGGGAATATTGTTGTCCCACTCTATGGCTGGGATAAGGGCCAAAGGATGCTCAGAGAAAGATCAGGGGAATAAACAGGGAAATAAAACAAAACAAGAAGTGGTAACTGAGTTTTAGAACTAACAAATTCTTTCTTTATAAAGAGAAACCAAGGAAAAGGTAAATTATGCAATGTTTGCAATGAACGCTTGTAGAGCAGTCTGGGAAAGATGCTACTCACACCTATATAGATATAAGTGGACGAAGACTTTCTCAACATACATGCAATCAAGTGCTCAATAAACTGAGATTCAAAGAAGGAAAATCAGCAATTGCTACAAACTGGGACGCACACGTGAATGCTCCACCACCCACATTGAAGAAAAAATCAAAAGAAAGCCCAGTAAATGTATTTCCAACCCTGGAGACCAGCTCTTCTCTATGGCATGAGTAAAGTAGCAAATGGTCAACCACGCCCTTCCTGAAACACTTCTGGAGAAGTGCACAAGGTGCATGAAGTCTTCGGTACTGTAAATTCAGCTCAGACATTAAAAAGCCATTAGAAATAGATAATGAAATTAAGAAGGGGAGAGCTAATAGGAACCACTGCACGGAGGGAGCCCTGCTGGTGCTCAGCAATGCGGCCAGCTGAGCACCGACAAAGAACAAATTGAGTGTTAGGAGGAGGGAAATAAAGCAAGCGCCATAGCTCTGCTTGGCAGGAAAAGCGTAATAGAGTCTGTCTCGGAGATGTATCAGCATCTGTGGCTTTTAAATCACTGAGAAAGGCAGAGGGGAGCAAAGCTTTTAGCACTCAAAGCAAAATCTGTGACGAGACCTTTATGATGATGAAATGCACTCGGGAGTGGGGGAATTAACAGGAGGCAAAATATCTGGCAGGAGACTGGACACCCCCAGTCCTTCCCCCATTCTCTATCAGCCTTGAGATCCCAAAGAAGAATAAAGTAGGTTTTTTTCCTCCTTCCCTGTTGCCCAGTCTGACAGCTTGGAAACACATAAATATTTCTTTGCAATTTTCATAATCACAGCAAGATCCTCAATATGCTTCAAAATTACAAACAAGAGAGTAATGTGTAACATCAATTATCAACACCATTAGGGAAAGAAGCACTGCTTCAGTTTTTGCCCAGAAATGGTAAAAAAAGTAGTGTCAGGGCTGAGGTAAAACCTCGGGATATCCAACTCTTCAGTCTTGTCCTGAACACAAGGACAAATCAAGTTTCTGCATTTCCCACCCCCTCCTCTCCTCTTCCTATGGGGGAAAAGATGGAGACCTTCTTACTGGAAAATGGGCAGACTTCTTCCAGGCCCTAAATATTTTCAAATAAGCCGCAGACTTAAACTGAACACTTGGGAGATACCTAAAAGCATCTGACTAAGGAATCCCCTATTCAAAATAGTTTATCTTCAGTGCCACTTCACTGCGCTGCTTAAACTGAATTTAATCTCCACGTCAGACGGCAGCTTAACCACCTCATCCTCCCCTTTGTCCACACAAACAGCAAATCAATCAGACCCATTCTACATCTTTTTCTGCACCAGCATTTCCCTAAGAAAATCAAGGCTTGCACTCTCACCTGCACATAACTAGGCTGGTTATGCCAGAGGACAGCACTACTCTTGTAAAAATAGTGCACAATTATATCATCCACCTTTACACTGGGAGAAAAAAAAACTCATTTACCCTCTAAAATACTCTTGCAACAGTAAGAGAGTGGGGTTTGGTCTTGTATATCTACACGTGTACCCCTATACACGCTGGCAAAGTGCAGCCACCCCTGGCATAAAGCAAGGGAGCTGCTTAACCACAGAGCTAAAAGCCCACGTGGAGCTCTGTCAAAGGCTGATCAGGACCTTGAGAGTGAAATAATTAATACAGACCAAACGGCACACATTTCTGCCTCTACAAGGCCAGGAAAGGTGAAGCAGCACTATTTTCCAGTCTCACACAGGGTAGCTTGTGAGTAGGGAAAGGTGTTAAGAGCCTACAATATTAATTAAGTTAATTGTTTGAGATTCAAGACAGGACATCAAACATGCCTGCTATATTACCATCTATTTGTGTGTGCCTGCTCCAAATCCCAGAGCAAAATTATGTCACTGCAGATGCAAGGACACGGGTTATGCTTTGCAGATTTCAATCAAGCAAAATTTACCATTCAGCTGTGTCCTTTCCGGACACAAGAAGTTGACCTTGAAGAACTACTGCGACAGCTTCAGAAGATGGTCAGTATTTGATCCTGCATAAAATGTAATCACTGGGAATATCAGGAGATCATGTCTGAATGAGCATTCTGCTTGTCCCACAATGGTCTTGTTTTCCTATTATCAAAATAAGTGATTTATTCTTTCTCCAGTCTCAGGGGTGGGAAACTCACTGTGCACAAAATATTTCTCTTCCGATCTTCCATGGAGTTGCACTAACACTAGGTAATGTCTGCACAGTTTGTCCAGGAAAGGTACTTTTACCCAAGTGGGGCTGCAACTTTACCTTGGTCTGTCCCTAATTACTACAAAGAAATTAAAATATGTAGACAAGCCAGCCTGCTGTTCTTCATTTCTCCTGCCTTGAGGATGACAGTCCCATTTCCCCATGGTTTTATGGGGTTGCCATACCCACTCTCTCCATTTTTTTTCTCCATCCCCATTTATTTCCTTTCACACACACAGCATTAACATGAAATCCTTTCTAAACCTCCTGAGTGAACCAATGGGTCTCATAAACTACCATAAGATAAATCTCTGATGAAGACACAGAGGAGGTCCTCTGCAGTCTGCTTCATTATTCATTGATAAGCTCTCAATCAGACACTGTAACCACTTCTCTAAAAGACTTTTTTTTTTTTGCTTCATCCCTAACCTCCCTAAATTTGTACAATGCTGTTCTGCAGACACCCACTGATCTTTTAAACCTGACAGCTCCTTGCCCTTCCAAAGAACCTTCCAGCAGAGAATTTAGAAAACTTTTCCCCTAAAAAAACTTTTTCCCAAGGCAAGCACAGGTATTATACAAGATCTGAGCCAACGGGTCAGATCAGAAATTCATGCTTTTCAATACCTGCCTCCAGGACCTACGGAGAAGCTACAGAAATTGAGAGATAATCTACACAGGTATGGTCCTTCAAAGCTTTCAGTTTCAGGAGTTTTTTTAACACCTTGAAGGAGAAGGGTCTAATCTCCCTATCTTTAAATGTTTACCATTACAGTTGTGTATATTCTTTGGGGCCACAAAAATAGTTTTTGCCTCTCTGTGCTCAGATGAACTTTTGGCCATGGTGATGTCTTCCCATAGCAAGTTTCACATGTTGCTTAAGTATTCCATGAGCAACTCTGGACCAACCTACTAAAACAACTCCCTAACAGTTATATCCCAAAGCATAAAAAATAAGCTATCCACGTGGTTTTATATTAGGCTATGTGAATATAGACCCTTGTGTTTTAAGGAGCCTCATGTGTGCAAGAGGCTCACAGGTGAAATAGGCCTCAGAGGCCTCAGAGTGAAATACAAGGTGCCTACAAACATACTCAGCACTTCCATCTATTTCTCAAGCCTCCCTGCTTCAGCTCAGGTGTCCTTCTTTCTCAACGCCTGAAGCAGCAAGTTTTACAAGTTATCTGTGAGCAGAGCAATCACAAGTTTGATATCTATTTTAGCAGGGAATGGCAGCTGTGGAGGAAAAAGAGGCACAAACAGCTACTGAATAATCCCTAACTTCTCCCGCTGGGCACAGCAAAAGGTGAAGCAGTGTAAGAAGCTCTCCCCCTACAGTGGGTAAGTACTGTCTCCCATTATGGGGTTGTGAAATAAATGGAAAAGCTGATATGTTTGCTGCCAGATCCACCACTGCAAGGAGCTTTGGAGCAAGGCAGAAACCGGAGTGTCCCAGGAGAGCTGCTTTAATTTGCTTCCTTGTGCTCCCCATCCCCATGTCACCACCTCCCTGATTGCAGCCACTCTCGACACACCCAAGGTGGTTTGTTGGCCATGCATGGGGCCATTTTCACAATGAAAAGTCACCAAAACCCCCACTACTGCCCTTCTGCCAGCTGTGCTGACCCTCACCTTGAGCTGACAACTGCTGCGCTGTCACAGAAAATGAGCTAAAAATGCAAATTCATGGTGTCTGCAGGTATCAGTATGCATTTGACCTTTCCTAACTTAACCTGGGACTGGAAACATCCTCTTTAAAAAAAGCAAAGCATTTAGCCTGCCAGAAGATCCAAATGCAGAATTAGTTTCAGGCTTCCTTTGAAGCACTGAAGTTTGAAGACTAGTTATCATGTATATTAACAAAAAAAGGAAAATTAAAAGAAAAAAAAAAGCTGCAGAGCAACTTCTGCATTAGAGCACACAAACCTTCACTTCTTTATTTTTAAACGATTGCATCTTCAAACCCGGTGATGCTCCTCCCAGAAGACACAGCCAATATCCTGATCTATTTTTTGATCTTCTAAATCCAGGCACAGGCAGAGGAAGCTGAGCTCGAGCCGACAGGGAAGCGTTTGCACGCCGCAGCCCAGTAACCAGCACTGCAACAAGGAAACTCTGGTTGGGTCCCAAGCTTGCTCTAATCACCACATTATTTCTTGGCGCTTGGCTCCTAAATATCCACGTTCTGTACGTGACTTTTGCTGCAAAGCTTTTCATCCGTGCCTACATGTTTCTGCCAAGCTGTGGATGAGATAAAACTGATCTCAGCCACTGGGGGTCATTAAAAGGCCTGGTAGAGCTTCTTCCCAGGGACTGAGATATTTCTTATGCTGGAATCTGACATCTTTGCTCCTTTAAGTATTTGTCAGGACATCTGTGTTATAACCCATTAGGACCAACTGCCACTAAATCATCTTAATTTTCTGTCTCTCTGTAGAGGTTTCCCCTCCTTTCCTGCTTAACTTAGGAAAACTGACACAGACACTGCTTAAAGGCAGATCAGCACCCAAAAACCATCCCAGGCAAATAAATATGCCTTTAAAAAGAGCTGCAGAAGAAACTAACAGCATACAAAGCTTCTTAACCCTTCAGCTGGTCTCGTGGCCACTCTCCTGTCTGCAGGTTGGGCAGGGAAGGAAAACTTCCAAGGAAGTGGAGATGACCTTCTCCTCCCTCCACTCTTCCATGTTGAGGAAGCAAGACACACGTGAAGATGCTTGCCTTATTGAAGGTAATCCAGTGAGCCATGGTTATAGACTTGAAAACACAACTCAATGAACAAGCTGGTAAACATCATGTTTAGAGTAGTGTTTCATGAGCAATAATCATGAGAACCTTGGCCAAGAGGACTCTTTCTGGAGGACAGCAATAATCACATCCTTCAGCAGGTAGACAAAGGAGAAAATCCATTTACTGTGCTAAAAATGTGGCTCAGTTGCAAAAACACCAATGACACACATCTCCTTTTGGCAAAAGCTTAAATATATTCCCACAATATATTCCCACACATGGCTTAACGCAGGACAATCCATCTAAGCCTACAAGTAATGGTCCCCATCTTAGATGAGAAGATGGAATGGTCTTCTTAAAACTGACCAACATGAGTGTGCGTTTCAGTGCAGGGAAGGGTTTCTGTTGGTGGTTGAGGACCTCACCATCTACCCTTCCCATGGAGATGTGGCTCAGAGCTGGAGCCTGCTCCAGGCAATCTCAGATTAATGGGTTTGAGCACGAAGTCATTCTGCAGTCTGCACCAACGGGGATGCAGACAGAAATATGCTCATGCCAAACTAAGAAAAGTATTTATATGGCACTGTAAAACAATGTCTTTGCCTTGGTTTTGGGAAACCTGGCCAAGAAAAGCTGCATGGGCAAGTGAGGAGAAAAGGACTGAGAGAAGAAAAAAAACAACTGAGAAAAAAAAAAATAAGAAAAAAATATTTTTGGGGGGCAGGGGGGAAAAGCTGAGTCCCTTCTGTGCCTAAACCAATGGATATGGAGGGGATCAGATTTTTAGAAATAGTTAGGAAAGAGAGAGACAGCAAATCAAGCAGGATACCCAGCCTTTATTCCTGAAAGCAGCCTAGCTTTTGTTTTTAGCCAAGAAGAGGAATTCACAGCCTGCTACAGCAGCGTTGCACTAGCAGGCGAGGTGAAAGCCCCCCACTGCCGGCAGGGAATCCCTTCTGCCTGACTCACAGCCACCCTGATGCAAATGCCAAGGAGGAGAGAAGCTACAAGAAGTGCTTGTAAGGCTTTCTACTGCAGAGAGGCACTGCCACCATCTAGTGTGACGCTGAAATGCTGGCCTGCTGCTTGTCCCCTCTCGGCTCAGCTTTGAAGAGGTCTCAGACATGCCTGGAAGAAGTAAAACACAGCAATAAAAGTTGGACCAAAGAGCAAAGGCTGTTCAACCAGAAACCAGAAACAAAAGGGTTGGAGATGAGTACCAAGACAGGTAGCCCTCCTCCCACCAAATAAACATCACCAAAATAAAATAAAATATAAAATAAAATAAAATAAGCTGAATTCTTACCAGTAGAAATCTGGGAATATGGAGGGGAAAAAAAAGCATTGACCTAAGACACATTAACAACTCAGCTAGCATCCCTCATCCAGTTGTGGGGGGGATGCCAGGCATCCCCTGAATCCAAAGCAGTCCAATTTTCTGATCTCTGGGAAGTCAAGTCTCCAAAAAGGAAACTTGTTTGCAACAGTGGCTGTTTCCTTATTAATCTTGTACATAAACATGCTGTTTTTTCTCCCTGTCAAGATGTCAACAAAGCCTGCTTTCTTCTTCTCCAACACTGATGAGCAGTAAGTGTGAAAACCCCGTGAAGAAGAAGAAAAAAAAAAAACCTCTGTGAAAATACTGAAATTCTGCTAAAAAATCTAAAATTAAAAAATATGGACAGCCCTTTGTTTTAGCAGTAAGACTATAAAAGGAGAGGTATGAAATGACAGTACGACTGAAACCTCCAAATTACACTTCAAAAACATACTTACACAGACGTATACATATACTACACATCCATACCCACTACGTATGCACATTCTATATAGTTTTAGTGATTTTATTGTTATTAGATCCTGGCTTGGTATTATCTATGTGTTGTTCACAGGCACAGCCATCTGGCTACTGGCTGGCTGGTAAAGCACTTCAGGAAAAGCAGCAGACAACTCCTCTATTCCAACCTGCTTAACTCTTGCAGTACCTGAAATAAATCTAAAATACTGACTACTACATGAGTGCAGTAAAGGTTTTTTTGTGGCATTTTGTCATAAACTGAAGTTCTTTGCAAACTCTACTTTACAGCAAACCCTCTCTATAAATCTCTGCTTTATACCATCTTACAGAAGTGAAAATAATAACAAAAAGAGGTGTGGGAATGAGCGGAAGAAAGTGATACAGAAGTCTCATTTTGCTCAGCCCATCACTTTGGTTGCCTCCATATATGTGGACAAGTATATGGACCTTATCACAGTCTACAACTACCTAAAGGGAGGTTGTAGCGGAGCGGGAGTTGGCCTCGTCTCCCCGGCAACTAGTGATAGGACAAGAGGACACAGCCTCCAGCTTCGCCAGGGGAGGTTCAGGTTGGACATTAGCAAGCATTTCTTCTCAGAAAGGGTCATTAGACATTGGAAGGGGCTGCCCAGGGAGGTGGTGGAGTCACCATCTCTGGAGGTGTTTAAGAAAAGCCTGGACATGGCACTTAGTGCCATGGTCTAGTTGACATGGTGGTGTCAGGGCAATGGTTGGACTCGATGATCCCAGAGGTCTCTTCCAACCTGATTGATTCTGTGATTCTGTGAAGTATGATAGGTCTGAAGTTTTCAAGCACCCAGGACTGATTTTCCCCTTCAAAACCTCTTTTTTTTGGGGAACACAATTCCCAGTGGTCTTGCTTCCACACAGCTTCATACACAACAGACCCATTTCACATGCAAGTTCATGTCATGGGCTATTCCCTGCCCTAAAAGATGGATTTATGACTTTTAAAAATCTTGTTTACGTAACTTTGTCGCTCTACTTTGTCAGTTTCATCTGCTTCCATTTCTGTATCTCACATAATCACAGAATCAATCAGGTTGGAAGAGACCTCTGGGATCATCGAGTCCAACCACTGCCCTGACACCACCATGTCAACTAGACCATGGCACTAAGTGCCATGTCCAGCCTTTTCTTAAACACATCCAGAGATGGTGACTCCACCACCTCCCTGGGCAGCCCCTTCCAATGGCTAATGACCCTTGCTGAGAAGAAATGCTTCCTAATGTCCAACCTGAACCTCCCCTGGCAAAGCTTGAGGCTTGTCCTATCTCTAGTTGCCTGGGAGAAGAGGCCGACTCCCACTCCGCTACAACCTCCCTTCAGGTAGTTGTAGACTGCACTAAGGTCACCTCTGAGCCTCCTCTTCTCCAGGCTAAACAACCCCAGCTCCCTCAGCCGTTCCTCATAGGTCAGACCCTCCAGACCCTTCACCAGCTTGGTTGCCCTCCTCTGGACTCGCTCCAACACCTCAATATCTTTCTTGAAGTGCAGGGCCCCGAACTCTATTAGGTCTGTATTAGAAGAGGAGAAGGAATAGAGGATATATAGTATTTTATGCAGCATGGCTGTGACTAGCTTTTCAGTGTTCTGCTCTCCACTAAGGACCTGAGCAAAGCATTCTGGGAAAAAAGAAGTTTCCCTACCTAATCAAACAAAGTCCTTGCATGTGTCTGCACCGCAGGCATGTATATCCATATCTATGGGAAGATCTTTGTCTCTCTGAAAACCCACTCCCAAGTCTCTCTGTGTAAAGCTTTCACAGCAAGGAATGGCCAAATACACAGAAATATTTCTGTGAAATATCCCGTTTCAGCGCATTTCTGGGCACCGAGGGATTTAGGAGCTCTCAGGTCTGACTGTCTATAAAAGACCCTTTGGTTGAAAGACACTATTTCAAGAGATCCTTAAAAGCCTTTCAGAGTAGAAAGGGGCCTTGGACTCCTCTGTCCCTACTGCACAACCAAGTACCTGGAGACCTGTGAGATCAGACCTCAAAAGCATTACTGAAAATGGGATATAGGCTGTAAAAAAAGCCCACTGTGAATATTTTAATCCTGGTAGCCTACCTCCCAAGAATTATCACCTGCCTACCACTTCAGTGTGCTGCAGGCCTAATTCCCATTAAAAATATTGGGTTTAGAAGGAATTAAAGCATTTTTAATGTACTTAGGATGTGTTCATATAGAAAAAAAAAAAAGTATCATCATCCCACTGTGGCCCTCAGTAGCCAGAGAAAGGTAAGAAACACAGGCATCCCAATAATGTGTTTCTACTTAGTTCACTTAGTGCCATGGTCTAGTTGACATGGTGCTGTCAGGGCAATGGTTGGACTTGATGATCCCAGAGGGCTCTTCCAACCTCATTGATTCTGTGATTCTGTGTGTGTGATCTAAAGATGTTGCATGAAACCAGCCTGGGGTCTGGATAAAAGGATACCCCAAAGCCAACCTCCTGCTCACCCAGCACATTTCAAAGACAGGGACCTTCTCAGCGACTCCCACTTGCTTACAAAGCAGTTGTGGGCATTATTTCCATGACGTTCAACCAAGTTACCGCTACATTGGGCTGGATTAAAGCCAGCACATTGGTTTGGCCAATTCCTAGGTGTGTTTTAAGTTCAAAGCACATGGTGACTGTCACTTGGGAATGTGTGCTACCAAGCAGAGAAGATGTGACACAGTTGTGCTGGACACTGCCCTGCCAGCCATCTGGTGACATGGCAGCATGCCTGGCTGCTAGACATGCGGGTCTTTGCCAGGGACAAATGGATCAAGTTTTTCAGATAGACTAAGTCCAATTAAAACTAAAAATAGCATGTTAGCCCAAGGAAGCTGTGCTGTGATTTGGAAGACTGAGGACATTCCCCAGTGTCACCAGACAACAGTCATTCTGTCCACCCCTTGTGACTCTGTGGACTGGGAGATGGATGACAATGGCAAATAGTCTTGAAACAACAAGAAGTGTCAGTCTCTGACCTTGACCTTCTCTAAAAAAATGAGTTATTTGGGGCAGGAAAGCATGTGCATTGTAGAAAGGCACAGAAACCAGAGAATAAAATGCACTTACTGCTTGGGATGTGACAACTAAAGGTTGTGAGAGACAGGCCCTGCTCTTCGTAGCTTGAAGGGTCATTACTAACAACATGATCTATGGTTCTTTAAGACTCTCTTCAAGTCTTCAGGACTGGTTTCTCCAGCCCTGACATCCACATATGCAGAAGCAGTACCCTGAAGGGCAAAACCTGCCCTACTTCACCCTCCAGCTGCTTCATTGCCATCGCAGCCAAGGGAAGAAGTTGCAGGCAAATCACAGTGTCCATGATGACAACCTCTACCAAACTCCCAGAGCTACAGGACAGAAGAAATTATGTTTTCTTCAAGCACTTCTCCAGACTAAGAAACCATCCAGAGAAGAGAGAGAAGCAGCCATGGAAAATAGCTGCTAACCAGTTCTAAAAGAAGAGGGATGCATCTGCATAACTGTTCACTGGCAAGTTTTGGTTTTCTTCCAGTACTTCCTTTAAAATTTAAAAGCAAGTTTACACCATGTTGGATTTCTACTGTGCAGATGTTCAAAAATCCCAGTAGCAAAGCTCATGCACAGCTCTGCTGAAGGATGAGCCCAGGATAGAAACAGCTCAGCTCAAAGGATGGCCAGTACTAGATTAGAGCAAGCCCTGTGAGTCGCAAGCTAAGAAACTGCAGTGGCTAAAGTGGTCCCTGTTTTAAGAGAATAACCAAGATTTAACAGCAAGGGAGTCCAGCTAAGGAAAACCCCGTGGCTCAGGAATGGGGAGGAGAAAGCCTTTTCCATGGAAATCATGCCAGCTTCAAACCTTAGGATACAATCCCCAAGGGAAACAGAGCAGGCAATGGGTTTGGTTTGTGAGCCCAAATCCTTCCACGACCCAAATCCCTCATCCATCAAATGAGGATAAAACTTATTTTCTGCAGGGGATGAAATGCTGCTGGGACAGGACAGGGAACAGCTGTCCTCCAACTGCCACAGAGGCAAGAGTCCACGAGCTTTCCACTTGACTTTCCCACCACCATGCCATGGTTCAGCAGTGCAAGGGGTGAGCAGGAGGAAAGCTGTCAACCAACTTTGTGCTATTTTCCCGGCTAAGCTCATTGCTTTTGGTCATTTATGCATAAATCAGCAGGACTTTGATTTATTCCTCCTTCTTCACCCTGTCTTTCCCAGTTTGGGATCAGGAAGCAATGGGAAATTGGTTTTAGAAACAGCTCCACAATCACTTGCACACCTCAAAACCTATGCAAGCTGCTTCTTCTACCCCCCTACAACCATCTGTAGGACTGTCATTACCTTCAGCCATGTCAACAGCCACTAAAGGTGCTCATGAATCCCAACCATTAATATTCAAGTCTAACAGAGAAATTCAGGGAAGATCTGCAACACACACATCCTAACATCCAATTTAAAATCCCTCCTTGCTCCTAAGTGATTTACTCCCACACTAATTCACCCTAATCCTCAATCTACCTGCTTACATCTGTTGAGTCCTTCCTCACTGTTGATCTTTAATCTCTGCCCACTTCTAGCTGCCAGTGTCTGTCTCCAAGCAAATGTCAACCTGGAGGAAGAGAGTCAGAAATTATATTTTTGGACTGAGAGCATGGATAAAAGCTTTGTTCTTTTTTTTTTCTACTCAACCCAAATTCTGTTTGTGTATCATACATTTTTGGGTCATTTGTGTCTACCCCTCATAGTGCATAGAAGTGAGTTTGTGTACTTTCTGCAAATAAATACATCCTTATAGTTAGGTTTCAGAACAGCAATCCACCACTACAGTATTTCAGTATCTACATAAATCTCCATTCCCATTTTGCTTGCAGGAACAAATAGTAAAAAACTCCACTTGCATCTTCAAAGAGAAAAAGGAAAAAGCACACATACACAAAGGACGCTAAATTCTGTTCTTCTATTCTGTTAAGAAAAACATATTCTCCATCCTTAAAAATTTAATTAATTACAGAATCACAGAATCAATCAGGTTGGAAAAGAGACCTCTGCAATCACCGAGTCCAACCATTGCCCTGACACCACCATGTCAACTAGACCATGGCACTAAGTGCCATGTCCAGGCTTTTCTTAAACACATCCAGAGATGGTGACTCCACCACCTCCCTGGGCAGCCCATTCCAATGGCTAATGACCCTTTCTGAAAAGAAATGCTTCCTAATGTCCAACCTGAACCTTCCCTGGTGAAGCTTGAGGCTGTGTCCTCTTGTCCTATCGCTAGTTGCTTGGGAGAAGAGGCCGAGTCCCACTCTGCTATAACCTCCCTTCAGGTAGTTGTAGACTGCAATAAGGTCACCTCTGAGCCTCCTCTTCTCCAGGCTAAACAACCCCAGCTAATACTAAACCCTAGATAATACTAGGCAGCAGGAGGGCAAGGAAACAAGAAGTTAAAAGATTTGCACAAGGCCACACCACAGAGCAGTGGCAGAGGTGACCAAGACTTGGAAGTTCACAACTTTCAAGTCCAGAACCTTAAAATTTAAAACGATTTTTCTCCCATGTAAATAAAGTCTTCCTCATTCAGTACTGAAAACCAGTGGTCTGCAGCTCCTGGACTCAGTATTTTGGACATGCTTTTAGGAAAGAAATAGCAATATATGTGTGAAACAGGAATTATTCCCAGCATGTGAAGTTTTACAATAGATTGGCTGTTAGGTGCCACCTAGGTTTAAAACACATTTCTGCTTATTCATTTTAAAATGCAATCTTAGCTCTGCCTTACAGACAAGTAACGTAACCTTTTTTTTTTTAGGGGAGCGGGTGACTCAGCCAGATATTTCCAAGTGATGCTGTTGGTTTCTCCAGGGCTGTGCGAGCAAATGAGGAGAAAAATCCCCATCCTTGGAGGCTCAGAGATCTGCAGGCAGGAGCAGGAGTGATGGAGCAGGGCCTGGACATGTATGTGCCCTCCAAAAGGTCAATGACTTGCTGGGTTACAAGCCGCATTCATGCACAGAGGTTTTGCTGGTTAATATATATTTTTTTTCACCCGTAACACTGGATGTAAATACACCCCAACCCCTCAAACACACAGAGCTCCATCTCACCCAGTGTGCCCTGCAGCACCCACTTTCTATATCACAACAGCACAGGCAGCAGAGATTAAGTTTTCCCTTCCTAAACTTCGTCCCAGGTTTTGTATTCTTTGGATCTGTTCACTCTTACAGCAAAAACCTCAAGAAAAAATTCTGCAACAACAAAAAAAAAAACCCTGAAGCAACACAGTTAAATACAAAGTTTGCTTTGCAGCCAAAGATCAGGGTGTTGCAGCACAGCCTCACCCATGCTAACAACCTGAGCTGTGCCAACGTCTGATTCGTACCTGGGGAATGTTTGGGACAAAGCAAAATCAGCCAGATACTCTTCTAGCTCTCCTTCCAACGCCCAGTACTGTCCATTCCCAAATTTACTGGGGTTGCTACAGCAATAGCAGAGGAGACAGAGCATGCGCTTGATCACTCACCGCACATTAACATCCTTCGTCAATCCAACCTAGGACAGACCAAGCCAAATATAATTTCAACCTCACTTGGTTTCCTGATGTGCACATACAAAAACCAACCAACAAACAAAATACTAAGGGACCTTTTAGCAAGCTGTACAGGCAGAAAAAATTGTCACAATATTCTGAAGAACAGGACAGGGAATGCAACATGATGCAACATGAGTGGATAAACCTGTGCCATCAATGACAGCCTGCTCCTGGATACCACCTTTTCCAGCAGAATTTGGGGGTTCTCCCCTTCGTGTTGTGGCAAAGGAGTTGTAGAACCTCAGGAAAAATGCTGTCTGGAGCATTCAGCCTGTCTAGAGCCTGATCCCACTTTCTCCCTGGCAAGGTGACTGGATGAACCAAACTGGGGTGAAGACACCACCTCAGAGATAGCAGTCTTGGACATGGCATGTTGAGAGAAAACCTGGAAATAACCTGGGAATTAACCCGATCTACCACTGATTTCAGACTGTAACCTCCCTGCTAGCACATCTGCATGGCATGGCAAGACAAAGATGAGCACTGGGATGTGCACGGTGAGACAGTTCTGATGGAAAAGCAAACAGCTGCAGCAGAAGAGCTCCAGCCTCCATCCATTTGCCACAGACCCCCATCCAGCAAGCACGGACAGATGTAAAAGGTCATTGGAATCACAGAATCAATCAGGTTGGAAGAGACCTGAGGGATCATCGAGTCCAACCATTGCCCTGACACCACCCTGTCAAATAGACAATGGCACTAAGTGCCATGGCCAGGCTTTTCTTAAACACATCCAGAGATGGTGACTCCACCACCTCCCTGGGCAGCCCCTTCCAATGTCTAATGACCCTTTCTGAAAAGAAATTCTTCCTAATGTCCAACCTGAACCTCCCCTGGCAAAGCTTGAGGCTGTGTCCTCTTGTCCTATCGCTAGCTGCCCGGGAGAAGAGGCCGACTCCCACTTCACTACAACCTCCCTTCAGGTAGTTGTAAACTGCAAAAATAATCCTATTGCTGCCTGAAATTCAATTCCAACTACGTATCCTGCTTCAGGTAGAGTTATTTGTAGGCACAGTGTAAGAAAAAAGGCTCCCGATCCAAGAATCTGATCCTGCCAAGATGCAAAGCACAAAGTGAAAGAGCAGGGGTAGAGAAAATGTTCGGGAAGGCTCGCAGCACTTGCAGGAATTTCATAATACAGCCAAGCATCCACTCACGGCTTGTTGGACAAGGGCTCTAAAGCAAAGGCCTCTCTGCTGTCCTAAGTGGAGAAACGCTTTTGAGCAATTGAGAAAGTTGGCAAAGAAGAATTGGATTGAACTGACAGTATTAAAGAAATCTCAGGAGCACTGATGTCTTGTTCAGGTCTGAATAGCTTAAACAAGAACTGATACAAACTTCCCACAAGGCAAAGTCGAGTTTAATTTTTTTAATAAAACTTAACTTTTCTTTGCTCTGCATCTGAGACAAGGAAAAGCCTTTGGTTACTGACTCTGCAAGAGCAGCCAGAAGGAAAAAGCATTGAGCTGTATTAATTTCAGGAGCTGAAACCAAAGCACAGGACGGTCTCTTCTCCTTTAGGGAAATACATCCCCTTGGAGAGACATCCCAGACGGACAACCTTAGGTCTGGGGTTCACAGCCTGGCACCCACTGGGAAACTAAAAGAACCACCAGCACGTTCATTCTGCTCTGCTTACCCCATCAAGGTACCTCTACCCATATGACGGGCAGACTGTGGGGAGAGGATCTTCTTAAACTGCTTCTAATTTGACCGTAATCGAGTGGAAAATGGAGCAAGCTGTTCTGTGAGGATATTTCAATGCATTTCCACCCGAACGCTGCCTAAGGAGAGGCCAGCATCTTTGCTTTGTGATTTTCTGTTAAAGATTGGGATCACAGGCATGATTTTTACATGTCTTTTACGTTTAGCCTGGAGAAAAGGAGGCTCAGAGGTGACCTTAGTGCAGTCTACAACTACCTGAAGGGAGGTTGTAGTGAAGTGGGAGTTGGCCTCTTCTCCCAGGCAACTAGTGATAGGACAAGAGGACACAGCCTCAAGCTTCACCAGGGGAGGTTCAGGTTGGACATTAGGAAGAATTTCTTCTCAGCAAGGGTCATTAGACATTGGAAGGGGCTGCCCAGGGAGGTGGTGGAGTCACCATCTCTAGAGGTGTTTAAGAAAAGACGGGACATGGCACTTAGTGCCATGGTCTAGTTGACATGGTGGTGTCAGGGCAACGGTTGGACTCGATGATCCCTGAGGTCTCTTCCAACCTGGTTGATTCTGTCATTCTGTGTTTACAGTAAAATGGCTTTGGATAACCAAAAGTAGCAAATAAAATTGGTAGAGGAAAAAAAAGTTTCTCTTTTCCCAAGAGGTTTTTGCCTTTTTTTTTTGTTGTTTTTTTTTTTTAAGTGCTATGAAGTTGTCAGCTCACCCTCACATATTTAATTAAAACACTTATTTATTCCAACTGTGTGTTTTGGTTTTGCTAGTCATATAAATAAATGCATAACCACTTAACTTCCCTGAAATGCTGAGATTATCGCAAAACATTTATTATAATGTTAAAAGTGAAAAAGAAGGGATAGGGCACAGGTTTTCAAAACAAACAGCTTCAAAGTTAATTCGTGGATGCAAGTTAATTCTCCCAGCAATTCCTTTTGTTATAAAACGTGTTGTTCATTATTCTTTAATATGTTTTCTTATGTTTAGGCTTATTAACTCATTAAATCACTGCTAAGATCTCTAAGAACTGGATGTAAAACAGAGAATATCCTCTACATTTAGTGAAACTGGACTAAGGAAATACATTTATAATGTTTGGAAGTCTTGCACAATAGCAAAGAAACAATATGAAATAATTTTTCTGTAGATGCCACAAAAAGGTTTTGAGGTTATCTAGTGGGAGAGATCATCTTACTATTATTTTTTTATTGTTTGCATCTAGGCTTTGACCTGCACTTTATTTCAGGCCAATTAATGACTTATTTAATATGACACTCGAGTCCTCTACTTCTGTGTCCCCATAAATTCTAGAACATACGACAGGACCCAAGACTTAGAAACGAAAGTCAATCATTAAGACTCTCAGAAACTTTTTACACAACACTTGACAAGCCATTTTATTGTTTAGTGCTGTGTAAAATAGAGGCAAGACCACTTTCTTTACAGTCCAGGTGGTAAACTTGGAGTAATATTTGTGAACTCACCTATGCTTGGCAGATAAAAGGTGCTACAGAAGGTCACAGAATCAGTCAGGTTGGAAGAGAACTCTGGGATCATCGAGTCCAACCATTGCCCTGACACCACCATGTCAACTAGACCATGGCACTAAGTGCCATGGCCAGGCTTTTCTTAAACACCTCCAGACATGGTGACTCCACCACCTCCCTGGGCAGCCCATTCCAATGTCTAATGACCCTTGCTGAGAAGAAATGCTTCCTAATGTCCAACCTGAACCTCCCCTGGCAAAGCTTGAGGCTGTGTCCTCTTGTCCTACCACTAGTTGCCTGGGAGAAGAGGCCCACTCCCACTTCACTACAACCTCCCTTCAGGTAGTTGTAGACTGCAATAAGGTCACCCCTGAGCATCCTCTTAAGGTCGCACTTTAAGTCCTTCTTTCCATTCTACACTTGATGGGACTCCATCTCAGAAGCACGCTTTGGTTATATCACTGAATGTGACCAAGACACGGTCCAATCCCTCAGTTTTAAAGGCTTGAACTTTTGAAAAAAACACCCCTAACATCGCATAGTGCTTTGAATCTCCCTAAAAGATTCAAGGATTTTGTTCTTGATTTCTTTTACTGCTTTTAACTCTTTTTAACACTCTATACTAAGGACATTTCAGTGCACAGTTGGGTCCCTTCTTGCTCCAGTGAGGAACAGTTGCCATGACCAGACCTAGACCACCTTCCAGACCCTTTGGACAACGCTGTACGCTGCAATGACCAAGAGTTTCAGTGTCCCTTCAATAGCATTGCAAGTACTGGAAGTAATTTGAGAAATTAAAGCAAAAACAAAGCAGTATTCATGTCCCAATATAGCAAAAGGATTAACCACCTGCTTAATGTTAATTAATCTCGGGGGACTCCTTGTGTACTTAAGAGTTTGTTATCTGCTTCGGCACTTTGCAGTATCAAGATGTGAAGCTGGCAGTGGATTCCTTCCCATGGTTTGCCATCAGACCCAGAGCTGCAATGAGACCATGTGGTGGTTAAGCCACACTGCTGGTTTGTACACGAGCTTTTGAGTGAGTTTTGTCTACATTAACATCTACCCCAGCTTTAGCCAAGGGATCTGGGTCTCCAGCAGAGCTTCCGCCATCTCCATCCCACCAAAGGAACCACGACGGGTGTGAGCATCTCCCTCCCATGAAGCACATGAGCTCTGTGACTTCGCCAGCCTGGAGGCAACAATGAACCCCAAGGTGGGTTTTTTAAGGACAAACCACTTTCCAAAACTGCTAAGAAAAGAGCAAGATAGGATTGGAGAGGTACGAAGAGGACAGAAGGATGGTCCAACCGCTAAGACAGGACAGAGACAGCGTTGCCAGCACTTAGACGGGACTTCCTACCGAAGAGCTGGTTGGTGTACCAGAGCAGCAGGTAGGTGGTAGAGATGGGAGGGCAAAGAAAATTATAGACCCGATTCCTGTAAAAATATAAGAACAAATCATATAACAACTGCTAAGTATGGAAATGATAATTAGGTGATATACACCCAGCGAACACTGCCAAGAACAACTTGCGCAGACCACTCTAATTTCATTCTGTGACAAGCTAACCAACCTAGGAGACAAGGAGAAAGGTGCACGTGTGACATATCTTTAGTGCAACTCTGGCCAGTGTCGCACACGACATCTTCATGCGCAACAGTAGGAAATATGGTCTAGATGAAGTCGAAGTAAAATTAAGCACTGATCCAACGGTCCCTTGAGCACACCTGGAAACATTGCACCTCTGGAATATGAAATTACCTTCACCCTTTCAAATCTGGCATTTGATGTCCAGGGCACAGTAAGGTTAATAAAAGCAGTGTTAAGAATTTCCCAGCTTGTTGCATTTTAATTCAAGCTATTTGAATTCCCTGACCTCTATGTCCCTGTTCCTCACAAAACAATGGGTTTGGGAGGACAAGTTGAACATGGTAGAGAGTGCATGTTGCACACATCAAAATCGTAAGAATTCAGGGTTTAATTCCTACTGCTGTACAATGTTCATTCTCAGTTTATTTTAGACATGTCACATGACTCAAAACAAATCTTTTGAAGTCATTTCAATCTTTTTAATTTCTCAGGTTAAAAAATAAAAACAAAAAGAAAAAAAAAACAACAACTTTCCACTACCTACTTTCCAACTTCTCCATGCAACACTAACGGACAGCTGAAGCCCAGAGAAGTTCCTACAAGGAAACACTTGGTTTTACCTGGGTTTTTGGGAGCAGAACGAGGAGCGGATGCAGATGCTGCTGGAGGAGGTCATGACTCACAACTGCAGGGCAGGGACATGGCTTACATCTCCACCTGCCACTCCTTGCTCTTCTTCAGTGGCTGTGGGACAACACTGTCAACCCCCAAAACTGCTACACTCCAAGTAGTCCTGGTGGTCTTCACAGAATCACAGAATCACAGAATCAATCAGGTTGGAAGAGACCTCTGGGATCATCGAGTCCAACCATTGCCCTGACACCACCATGGCAACTAGACCATGGCACTAAGTGCCATGGCCAGGCTTTTCTTAAACACCTACAGAGACGGTGACTCCACCACCTCCCTGGGCAGCCCATTCCAATGTCTAATGACCCTTTCTGAGAAGAAATGCTTCCTAATGTCCAACCTGAACCTCCCATGGTGAAGCTTAAGGTTATGTCCTCTTGTCCTATTGCTAGTTGCCTGGGAGAAGAGGCTGACTCCCACTGCACTACAACCTCCCTGCAGGTAGTTGTAGACTGCAACACACAGTTGTCCTTGTGATACACCTTATGGCGCTCCCTGGTTGAGGCTACAGAACATATGAGTTTTGCTGAGCATGATCTCTCTTTCCTCCCAACAATTTCCAATAGAAAAATAACAATAACAAAAAAGTATACTTGCTTTTTCTCTACAAAGAAATCCCAGATATCCAGCAACACAACCAGAATCAGAGTTTGAACCAGAGTTGTCTGACACCCAGGAGTCCAAGGCAAACCAAATTCCCCAAAACACTGCCTCTGGGATTCCTCCCAAAACTGCTGCAAACGGAGCCTGTGTATCTCTCTAAGTAAGCTGGTCAGCAAGGGCAACCACCACATGGTCTGATGACGGGCTGTAAGTGCCTCCATCATCACGTCAGCCCAGGGCCAAGGGAAGCATCTTCAAATAATTAATCTTTCCCAGCCTGGAAGCGTGTTCAGATGGAGCATGGAGGAAATGCAGCCAAGACGGACGGACATGTATTAGGACAGAGGACACCTTCTAGGTAGTATCACCCTTTATTAAAAAAAAAACAACAGACAAAACCTGAGCCCCCTTTTCTTTGCTCTCTTTCACGAAATTAAAGATTTAAAATATGAAGTCCCCAGCAGTTCTTTTTTCCCCATTCCACTGTGCGACAACTTGCTGTGACAAGGCTCCAGCTCCCTGGGGAAGCTGGGGCTGGCGAAACCTGATTGTTTTTTGTATGTGACTTCCATGCTGATCTATTACTGAACCACTGTTAAGCAGTGCCATCCCCACCACCTTTATTGTTGCAGAATCTCAGGGTTTTCTGTTGGATGCCTGAACGTTACTACTGAACCACACGCTACTGTCAGACAGTAACTGTCTTCATGGATGCTAGTACCTGGTTTTATTTATTTATTAGATATAAAAAGAAGAAGAGGTTTAGAGCACATGCAGAACATGTCCATCAAGGTTTGCCCCCACTGTGAGCAGACATGTATGCTGGCAGGAAGGCCACGCTCTTTTGTTCCAGTCATACCATGATCTAATACAGTAAGTAGTTTTTCTTAGCAAGCCAGTCATCCGTCTTTCAGAAGCAGGAGGCAGATGATTAGTGTTGCATTACCCTCTCCTTACACTTAATTAATGACAATATTTGGGGATACTACAACAAAAGACACCATGTTGCTCCATCTCCCATGGTAAAAAGGCATGGGGAGCTACGCAGGCTCAGACGGCACATCTGAAAAGAGAAAAGTTTCTCCAAGTTGCCCTTGGCCAACGCAACCAGGTTCCTTTCCTTGAAAAAAGAAAAGTTTCTCCAAGTTGCCCTTGGCCAACACAACCAGGTTCGTTTCCTTGCAATTCTTTCTACAGGGATACCTAGCCAAGGAACGAACTCGGTATTGAGCAACTCCACAATCAATTTTGGCTTGCTGGGAAAATCAGCCCTGGAGGACCTTGGAGATGTGTCCATCGCAATGCCACCCAAGATGATGTGTGCATGCATGGAGGGAAAGCCAGCACTCAACTCCCAGGTGTAAGCCAACAGGTTAACAGGCTCTGGCTGGGCAGCTGACAGACTGTGGCTGTCTCGAGAAAGCTGATGTTTCTAAATCAGCTGCTTTTTTCAATCCATTGAGGGTGGTTTCAGCGTCACATTGGTAACTGCCAAATGATGGGCAAGCTGAGCACAATGAGGTATCTCTTCAAATATTTAGAGATTGCAAGTGTCTTGAATTATTCTGTGCATTTGCATTAAAAAGAGTGGTCCTTTCATACAACACAATGAGTATTCATGGTTTTTTAACCTAAACTACAATGCACTGAGATTCATCATTTGTCTAGTCCACGCTTCAATTCCATTTTCTTATGGTTCTTTCATTGTGCCCAAGTATCCCATTCTTCCTTGCTTTTATGCCTTTAATTTTGCCTTGTAGAATAGCCTAAAAATCATTATTTACAACTGAACAGACAACTCACACTTACTTCAATACCTTCTCCCTGTTCAAAGAAAAACAATCGTAATTACACCCAAACTCATAAGAAAACAGAAAACCAAGAGAAACCTCTATGCTTCTTTTATATTTCCATCCAGGGGGAACAGCTATTTATCAAACAATGAAATGTTTCCTGAAAAACTTTTGCAACCCTCAAAACTTGAAAACCAAGTCAGGCTGCCTTAATCAACAGCCCAGTCGAAATCCAAGGCAATTGAAGAGAGGGGTGATGTTCATCCCCAGTGTAAAGTGAGAACACAGCCCTTTGCCATGTTACAACGTCCCCTTTCTTGATGCTTCTATAGAGGTCTGAACTCCCAGTTGTGTCTACACCGTAGCCACTGCTGGCTCACCCTGCAGTGCAAACCAGACCCAGGCCCAAAATTAAATGCAAGAACATGTTCCAGCTAACAAGGCTTGCTGAAAGCCAGACTGGATTAACCCAGATCCGTCCCTACAGCAGTTCCTCATCTGGATCAGGAGCTGGCATATGCCTGGGCAGCTGGAGATGTAGTCTTATGTGCCTATGCTCACCTGGGCTGACCTCTCGAACAGCAGCTCAGGAGTGGGCAGGATGAGACCTACCTTCCACCTTCATGCACGAGCCAGCCCCACGTCAACAGGGACAACCATTGTGCTAACCCACTGTTCTTCTGGCAAAGGATGCCTCCTGCAACTTGTCTGTGTCAAGAAGGGGACACAGCAGGGTCAACATCTTCAACAAACAAAAGCAGGAGGTTATAATAATCAGCTGTGCTCCATGTTACAACAGTTACATTATGAAGTGCAGCTTTGACTTGCACATTTGGGACCATTTCAGATAGACAGGTTGAGACCTGGATACTTTTCTCTTTCTACTTTAGTGTTTCTAGAGTCCTTTGGGGCAAGGGGGAAACAGGTAAGGAAAGCACAGCTGGTCTTTGCTTAAAAAACATGCCACAAAAAAAAGAATGCTCAGCCATTTGCAAGCTACTGTTTATGGTTTCAGCATTTCCTGAGCAAGTTTTTGACCCTGTTGCCACATCCAAGCACACTTCCCAGATTCAAGCAGCCTCCACAGCAGTTAAGTTACCCTCTGTGGAAGCACAGCCTGCTGCCCTTTGCGCATCTTCACATCTACTCCCATCACCAGTGCACCTACAGCCAGCCACAGAACAACCATTTAGACAAACTTCTTCTAAAGATGCTGAGGAGATGAGGAAAGACATAGAATCACAGAATCAATCAGGTTGAAAGAGACCTCTGGGATCATCGAGTCCAACCATTGCCCTGACACCACCATGGCAACTAGACCATGGCACTAAGTGCCATGGCCAGGCTTTTCTTAAACACATCCAGAGATGGTGACTCCACCACCTCCCTGGGCAGCCCATTCCAATGGTTAATGACCCTTGCTGAGAAGAAATGCTTCCTAATGTCTAACCTGAACCTCCCCTGGCAAAGCTTGAGGCTATGTCCTCTTGTCCTGTCGCTGGTTGCCTGGGAGAAGAGACCAGCTCCCACTTCACTACAACCTCCCTTCAGGTAGTTGTAGACTGCAATAAGGTCACCTCGGAGCCTCCTCTTCTCCAGGCTAAACAACCCCAGCTCCCTCAGCTGTTCCTCGTAGGTCAGACCCTCCAGACCCTTCACCAGCTTGGTCGCCCTCCTCTGGACTCACTCCAACACCTCAACATCTTTCTTGAAGTGCGGGGCCCAGAACTGGACACAGTATTCAAGGTGCAGCCTCACCAGTGCTGAGTACATGAGCAGATCTAGAGAATATTCTGCATGTCTTCTCCTAGTCCCCCAAAATATCTCCAAAATCCTCATCAGCACCGCTCTTCCATGTTGCAACCTCAAGACCTGAGCACGCGTATTGGGTCTGGCTGAAATGGAGGTAATTTTCCCCGTAGCAGCCCTCATAGTCCTTTGCTTTGTATCAGTAGCCACAAGAGGTGTTGGTAACACACCAGTGTTTTGGCTACTGCTGAGCAGTGCTGGCACAGCATCAAGGCTGTCTCTCCAACATTCCCCCCACCTCATCCAGTAGACTGGGGGAGGGCAAGATCTTGGGAGGGGACATAGCCAGGACAGCTGACTCAAACTGACCAGAGGGATATTCCGTACAATAGGATGTCTGCTCAGCAATAAAAGCTAAGAGAAAGGAGGAGGAGCGGCAGCATTCATTATTATGACATTTGTCTTCCAGAGCAACCACTATGCGTATTGAAGCCCTACTTCCCAGGAAGTGGTTGGTCACTGCTTGCTGATGGGAAGTAGAGAAGAAATCTTTTCTTCTCCTTTGCTTCTGCATGCGGCCTTTGCTTTTGCTTTATTAAACTGCCTTTATCTTGACCCATGAGTTTTTTTCCATCTTATTTTCTCCCCACTCCCTGTTCTGCTGAGGAGGGGAGTGATAGAGTGGCTTGGTGAGTACCTGGCATCCAGCCAAGGTCAACCACCACAGCACCGTAAGACATGGTGCCTCATCATATAGATTGAATCCAACAAAAGTTTGGTCTTCACCTTTGAAAATCACCATCAGAAATGAGCGCTGGAGAGAGTGGGATATTTATACACCAGCCACACTGAACGTGAGCAAGTAGAACTTCAGTCCCCAGGGAGTCAATAAATTACAGCAAAGGATCAATACCCTACCGAGAGGTTGGTAGCCTTGTCTTGAAGGACCTCCAAATGGATTCCTGCTCCCAAATCCACTCCCATCAATGGATCCATAAGACATTTTCTAGACAGCAGTGGATGAAGGATTATACTTCAAACCTAAGAAAACAGAGAAAAAGATACAACACTGTTAAAAGTCAGTTAAACCCCTGTATTCTAAGAAAAAGGAAAAAAAAAGGTGTATGAAAAAATACAGGACTATCTACAACCTTCAGGATGCCCACCCATGAAAAATAAAAACACTAAGATCCAGGTCTCCTGTACTACAGCTGATCTTGGGGGCAAACAAGTCATTTGACCTCCTGTGCCTTATTTTCTCCAGTAAAAAGGACGACCATTTATCTGTTTCAGCCACGGCAAGACTTTTAATTCCTCACTATTCAAAAAGTGCTTTGAGATCCTGAGCTGGTAGGCAAAGACTAGGCACTTGATCAAAAAAAAGGTAATGCTGTCTTCTGGAACATTACCACTAGGCAGCTGGCTAGGAGTCTATCCATCACACTGCAGTCTTGATGAGCTCTCAAAAGAGACAGTTTACTGCTATATTATAAGCTCCTGGGCCTCTAGTATAAATATTGGAGCCAGAGTTATTTTTCCTCGATGGTTTAAAAAAAAAAAAAGCTGCAAGGCCTAAGGTAGCAGCAGAATGAAATCAATGTGGCACTGTCAGAGAAAGACTACTCCTTCGCCCATCCCACCTCCCTATCCACAGGCGCTGTCTCACCATGGGCCCCAGATACCCTCCAGCATATCAGCAGGGTCCCAGGACTTTGATTTTAAAAATAGCTCAACCCTAAGGCATGGAGATGATGACAGCAAAGAGACGAAGGTGCTGCATCAGTTGGGGCATGATACAGGACCAAACGTAGCTGCTGTTTCCTTACATCAAGACCACGAAAAAATGTCCCAAACAGGGAAAATCTGGAGGCTGAGGATAGAAACTTATTCCCTGAAAAAGGTAGAAGATAACGCTGCTTAATGGGTAGCCCTTCATCAAGCAGCAATGCAGTGATGCTGCACTACAGCAGCATGGGAGAGTCCAGTGGAGAGGACACACTGGTGTGAGATGACTGGGAATACAACCTGCCCTCCATGTAGGGAGTTGCTCTGTCTTATCAATGTCACTTGTTAACTGAAGAACAACCAAAAAAAACGGGCCAACAAACCACCTTCTCCAACAAGCACGTGCAACCCCTTCAGTGCAATGGCAGAATTACAGCATCATAGAACGGTTTGGGTTGGAAAGGACCTCCAAAGGTCATCTAGTCCAACCCCCCTGCAATGAGCAGGGACAACTTCAACCAGATCAGGTTGCTCAGAGCCCCGTCCCACCGGACCTCAAATGTTTCCCAGGATGGGGCATCTACCACCTCTCTGGGCAACCTGTTCCAGTGTCTCACCACCCTCACAGTAAAAAATTTCTTCCTTATATCTAGTCTGAATCCACCCTCTTTTAGTTTAAAACCATCACGTCTTGTCCTATTGCTACAGGCCCTGCTAAAAAGTCTGTCCCCAACTTTCTTACAAGCCCCCTTTAAGTACTGAAAGGCTGCAATAAGGTCTCCCTGAAGCCTTCTCTTCTCTAGGCTGAACAACCCCAACTCTCTCAGCCTTTCTTCATAGGGGGAGGTGTTTCATCCCTCTGATCATTTTTGTGGCTCTCCTCTGGACCCGCTCCAACAGGTCCATGCCTTTCTTGTACTGAGAAAGATGTTGAGGTGTAAGGCTGGATGACATGAGATGCAGTGCTCCATCCTGGGCTTGGATACTCAAAACTGACAGGGCCTGGACCAGCCACTTTTCCTCTGACATGCAAAAAGCTGGGAATGGTCTCCAGCTCGTAAGAGCTTCTTGACACACAGCCACATGTCACATGATGCCCTGATGTATGCATTGACAGATGCCTCAGCAGAGGGCTGAAGTCTCTTTTGGGGTGCACTGACACAGCGGTGTACTTGCAACTGTTCCTTTGGTTTGTCCTCCATGGAGAGAAAAGCAACAGAAATTCCCAGTTCTGGAATGTACTGGGAACAGTCTAATGGTCTTGTACTTCATTCTCCTTTTTTCTTTCAAAGTTTCAAAACCAAGTAAAAAATTATTGCTGACATTCACCAGACAGGGAAACTCTAGGACTAAAGGAAATCACTCACCATCCTCCCTTAATTGGGCCAGACACATAAAAGAGGATGAAAGTACAAGTGCCTTTAGAGAGCAAGAGACGGGAGCTAAATGCATTAAAAGTGGAGAAAATACAGAGTACCGCTTCCCCACCCAGCATCACTGCACCACGTACACACGTAATCGGCATCTGAAGCAGCAGGTGCCCCTAGGCCATAAACCCTTCATTTCAGAGAAAACAGCCTTCAGTCCAAACCTACGGCAGCCAACCTGCAATAGCCCGAGCAGCCAGAGAGAGGATAATCATAGAATCATAGAATGTCAGGGGATGGAAGGGACCTCTGGAGATCATCGAGTCCAACCCCCCTGCCAGAGCAGGACCAGTCTAGGGCAGGTTACACAGGAACGCATCCAGATGGGTCTTGAAAGTCTCCAGAGAAGGAGACTCCACAACCTCTCTGGGGAGCCTGGTCCAGTGCTCTGTAACCCTTACAGTAAAGAAGTTCTTCCTCATGTTGAGGTTGAACTTCCTGTGCTCCAGTTTGCATCCATTGCCCCTTGTCCTATCACAGGGCACAAGTGAAAAGAGGTTGCCTCTTTCCTCTTGACACCCAGCCCTCATCTATTTATACACATTAATCAGATCCCCTCTCAGTCTTCTCTTCTCCACACTCAAAAGCCCCAGGTCTCTCAACCCTTCCTCATAAGGCAGGTGTTCCAGTCCCTTCATCATCCTCGTTGGACTCTCTCTAGTAGATCTCTGTCCCTCTTGAACTGGGGAGCCCAGAACTGGACACAGTACTCCAGGTGAGGTCTCACCAGGGTAGAGTAGAGGGGGAGGAGGACCTCCCTCGATCTGCTGGACACACTCTTCTTAATACACCCCAGGATACCATTGGCCTTCTTGGCCACAAGGGCCCGTATTTGTGTGTGCATCGAGGAGACAGAAAATGAAGTAAATAAGGGAAAGGTAAAAGAAGCCATCTGCGAACGAAGGATTTCCAAGACACTCAACAACACAACAATCGATCGTGTCAAGCATGAAAAACTATAATCACCACAAAAATATAATCTGTGATGTCTTGATGGAAGTTCCTCATCACAACCACTAAACACTACAAGAAACAGACGCAAATTCACTTGGGAAGCCTGCAGTGGACTTCAGAACAAACCTTGCCTCTCCCAGGTCTCCAGTTAGCCCACAACTACAACAGTAACACAACCTCCATTGCAAAGGGCAACTCAAAATCTAGCAAAACCCTTACCTGGGAAAATAAGGGCACATAGAAGACGGTTACAGGAAAATTTCTGGGCAGGGGTAAGGAGTTATCTTATTTTCTTTACCTCCCAGCCTGGCTACAGATTAAAACTGCCATAAGTAGGGAAGTGGGAAAAACAAACAGCTTGAAAACTGCCTCTGTACAGAGGTTGATCCTGACTCATCCTCTCATTTTAGAGACAAGCATTTGCTGCCACAACTTCCCCAAGGCCACGTGCAACAAAAGTGGAGTGAAAGTCTACACCACGTTGTAAAATGACTTGATTACAACTGGGCAAGTGTTTCTTTGGCAAACAGCAAAGGCATCTATTTTTTCCCCAACAGAGTGGTGTGAAAGGGGGAGGGAAGGAAGGCTTTTAGAGTACTCCAAATGTTTCCTGTTGATTTATCATTTTCAAAGCATGCTTCCATTTTAAAACTGTTTCTCCCTATAAGGGGAAAAAAAAAAAAAGGAAGAACTGAAAATGAAATATTTTGGTTTAGTTTAACCAACTTTTAAGAAAGAACCACCTTCCACCCCATCCTACTAAGCCATTGAAATATCCCTTATTCACACAGCTCCAGAACCACACTCCTACCCCACAGTAATATATTTACAGGAAAATTTAACAGCAGATCTAAATACCTTTAATTTGATTTGCAATAAAAGCATTTCCTTCTCCAGCCCCATGGCACCTCCCAAGTCTTTTGTCTACTGCTCTTCAGGGAGACTTGTCCAATTTACTGTGAAGGCAGCTTGTACAAATTGGAACAAGCATTGCCTAGAATACTAGATAAATTTTTTTTAAAAAAAGAAGAAAAAAAAGAAAAATATTTTTTCACAGCTTTATCCTCATCATCTAAAATACAAATGAAGGAACAACCATACCCAAGCCAGACCAAAAGGACATCCATCCTGCCAGAGGCATGAATTTGTTTTTTAATGACATGTAACTACTTCTTGCTTTGTATATCCTGTAGAAGTCAATCATGCAGTGAGTATAATAGTAGGATGTAGGATCTCAAGGGAAGGGTTGGTCTGTGTTTCTTGGATTGGGAAAGAAACTGGCAGGCAAAACCAAGCAGGCAACATTATTTAAAGAGTTCCCCTATGCACATCAATCTCCATTTAGAGGGATACTCAGATGGCCAGCATGATTAGTAGCAGGAATGAAAGATAAGATTTAAGCATGGAAGAAATAGGTTGGAGAGCACTTTAGGCAAGTTAGATGTTTTCAAAGTTGAGTTTGACTGAGAAAGACGTGAGCATTCTGGAAAGATAGAAAAGGAGGACAGATATGGACATATTGGAGCAAATCTAGTGAAGGGCCATGAAGATGACTAAGGGATGGGAGCATCTGATAGATGAGCGGAGGCTGAGGGAGCTGGGACTGTTCAGCCTGGAGAAGAGAACAGTTGCGGGAGTTATTGGTGTGTATAAATAACTGATGGGAGGAAGCAAAGATGACAGAGCCAGAATCTTCTTGTTGGTGCTCAGCGACAGGACAAAAGGAAATGGGGATGAATTGAAATATGAGAAATTCCACTGAAAGAAAATCATAGACTCATAGAAACATAGAATCGTTTTGGTTGGAAAGGGCCTCTAAACTCATCAAGTCCAACTATTAACCCAGCACTGCCAAGTCCATCACTAAACAATGTCCCTAAGCACCACATCTACACGGCTTTTAAATACCTCCAAGGATGGTGACTCCATCACTTCCCTGGGCAGCCTGTTCCACTGCTTGATAACCCTTTCTGTGAAGCAATTGTTCCTGATATCCAATCTAAACCTCCCCTGGTGCAACTTGAGGTTGTTTCCTCTCGTCCTATCACTTCTAACCTGGGAGAAGAGACCAACCCCCCGTCGCTACAACCTCCTTTCAGGCAGTTGTAGAGAGGGAGAAGGACTCCCCTCAGCCTCCTTTTCTCCAGACTAAACAACCCCAGTTCCCTCAGCCGCTCCTCATCAGACTTGTGCTCCAGACCCTTCACCAGCTTCGTTGCCCTCCTCTGGACTCGCTCCAACACCTCAAGGTCTTTCTTGTAGAGAGGGGCCCAAAACTGAACGCAGGATTCGAGGTGCGGTCTCACCAATGCCGAGTACAGAGGGATTATCCCTGCCCTAGTCCTGCTGGTCACGCTATTCCTGATACAAGCCAGGATGCTAGTGGCCTTCTTGGCCACCTGGGCACACTGCTGGCTCATATTCAGCCGGCCATCGATCAACACCCCCTGGTCCTTTTCCGCCGGGCAGCTTTCCAGCCACTCTTCCCCCAGCCTGTAGCGGTGCTTGGGGTTGTTGTGACCCAAATGCGGGTCCCGACACTCAGTCTTGTTGAACCTCATACAGTGGCCTTGGCCCATCGATCCAGCCTGTTCAGATCCCTCTACAGAGCCTTCTTACCCTCCAGCAGCTCAACACTCCCGCCCAACTTGGTGTCGTCTGCGAACTTGCTGAGGGTGCACTCGATCCCCTGGTCCACATCATTGATAAAGATATTGAACAGAACTGGCCCCAACACTGAGCCCTGGGGAACACCACTTGTGACCGGCCACCAACTGGACAACTCTATTCACGACAACTCTTTGGGCCCGGCCATCCAGCCAGTTTTTTACCCAGCGAAGCATATGCCCATCCAAGCCATAAGTAGTCAGTTTCTCCAGGAGAATGCTGTGGGAGATGGTGTCAAAGGCTTTATTAAAGTCCAGGTAGACAACATCCACAGCCTTTCCCTCATCCAGTAAGCAGGTCATCTTGTCATAGAAGGAGATCAGGTTAGTCAAGCAGGACCTGCCAGGTTAGTCAAGCAGGACCTGCCAAAAAAAGCTGTTTGTTTTGTTTGAGGTTTTTTTTATGGTGAGGGTGATCAAACACTGGCACAGGTTGTGCAGAGAGGTTGTGGAGTCCCCATCCTTGGAGATATTCAAGCCCTGACTGAACATGGGCCTGAGCAACCTGCTCTAGGTGACTCTGCTCAGAGGAGGGGTGTCGGACAAGATGACTTCCAGAGGTTCTTTCCCGCCTCAGTGGTTCTAGGATTCTGCAATTTTCCTCCTGTGATGCCTGAAGCACTGCCTGAAGCAGCTTGAGAGCCATTCATGGCCCCCTTGGCAGACTGGAGGACCCTTACTGTGCCTGTTTACTGTATGGGTGGAGAAAGGAAGAGTAAGAAAATTGCAAACCCATCAGCTTAGTTTCCATCTCCTGCAAAAACACTGTAATAAATTAACTGAAAGTGTCTCATGGTAAAAAAATCAGAGTAACAGCCAGCATGCATCTGGTAACTCATATCAAACCAATGTTAACTTCTTCATCCAACAACTTCGCAGGCAGTGGAGTTAGCAGAAAAACAGCAGGTATTACAGCTTTATGCTATTAGAGGTTTCCTTGCATGGCAGAAGAAATGGATTGGAGGTACAGGTGATTTTTTTTTTAATTAGAAAAATGCTCCCAGTGGACTGTTGTCATAACCAAAGAAAAAACTGTGTGGAGTCCACCAAGCTCTGCCCTCTCCATTTGTGTTTTGAGCAGTGAGCTGGGTGATGGAACGGGGATTAGCCTCATTAAACGCACACACGACACCAAAAAGGAAGGGTAGGTGACAGCTTCAGCATTCAGAACAATCCTAACAAAGCAGAAATGATGTTTGACAAGGAAAATAAGACACTACATAATTCAGGTCAACTGCAGGGACCTGAATTTAGAAGCAGCAAACAAGTGCACAAACAAAGAATCACAGAATCACAGAATCAATCAGGTTGGAAGAGACCTCTGGGATCATCGAGTCCAACCGTTGCCCTCACACCACCATGGCAACTACACCATGGCACTAAGTGCCATGGCCAGGCTTTTCTTAAACACATCCAGAGATGGTGACTCCACCACTTCTCTGGGCAGCCCCTTCCAATGGCTAATGACCCTTTCTGAAAAGAAATGCTTCCTAATGTCCAACCTGAACCTCCCCTGGTGAAGCTTGAGGCTGTGTCCTCTTGTCCTAACGCTAGTTGCATGGGAGAAGAGGCCGACTCCCACTTCACTACAACCTCCCTTTAGGTAGTTGTAGACTGCAATAAGGTCATCTCTGAGCCTCCTCTTCTTCAGGCTAAACAACTCCAGCTCCCTCAGCCATTCCTCATAGGTCAGACCCTCCAGACCCTTCACCAGCTTGCTCACCCTCTTCTGGACTCGCTAAAGGATGGGGAATGACTGGCCAGTGCTGCAGAGAAGGATGGAGGGGTGCTATAGGCTGCAAGCTGAATAAGAATCTGCAATACTTCCTGTAAAAGTGGGAGACATCATCATGGGATGTATAAATAGGATTACAATCCTCTAGACAGGTGAAGCAAACCTTTTGCTTGACCTCACGCTGTGGAGTCCTCAGCTGTAGGCAACAAGCTCCAGCAAAAGATTTTTGCCAGAGATTGAAGAGACTCTAGAGAGAACTTGCGGAATCACAACAGGTCAAGAAAACATGACCTGCTAGGAAAGACTGAGTAAATGGGGTTGCTTTGCCTATTGAAAGGAAGACTGGTGGGAAAACTTGAGCCTTCAAATTTGTGCAAAGCTGCTCTAAAAAGACAGGGAGGAAAACATTCTCTTCATTCATGTTGGACAAGACAAGGGAATAGCACTAAACCAAAGCAGGAAAGATGAAGTAAGACACTGGGAGAGTCTATAAGGAAGGACAGAGCACCTCTGGAAACAGGCAACATGGGGCAGGTCTTCTTACATCTGAAGGTGATAAGACTGGCCGGTGCTGGTCAGGGGCCAATACTGGGTCCAGTCCTCTTTAACAACTTCATTAATGATGTGGATGATGGGGCAGAGTGTCTCCTCAGTAAGTTTGCTGATGACACCAAACTCGGAGGAGTGGCTGATACACCAGAGGGTCATGCTGCCATCCAGAGGAACCTGGACAGGCTAGAGAAATCAGTCAACATCACAGAACAGTTGAGGACACCATCGAGGCCAACTCCCCCTGCTCACAGTAGGATCAGCTGGAGCAGGTTGCCCAGCATTGTGTTCAGTTGGGTTTCAAATATCTCCAAGGATAGAGACTACACAACCTCTCTGGGAAACTGCTGGCATTTGATATCTATAAACTGGAGTCCCCCCTTGGTATCTAACCAGCTACATTATCAAAGTGCAGGTGGTAGCTGTTTATGGGATGGGAGGAAGGGGTCACACAGGCAATGTGATCTATTGCATAAGTGGTCACAGACACAGAACTTCCAGACTCACAAACAACTTCCAGTCTTGCATTTGCATGGATCCCAGGCTGAGCATTCACTCTTTTCAGGACAGGTCCATCACATCATAGGGAGGACCTCCAGATTCCTCAAGAAAGAGAATTAGGAACTTGGCTGTGGATTCAGCAGGACCTTCTGGCAGGCTAATAGCCACCTGAAGCCAAGACCAGGCATCCATGTGAATACCTTGCCCTGAATTTCACAGTGAGCTGTTGGTGCTGCTGGGCTCCTCATCAGGATTTCTCCTGCCTGGGGAATGGCACAGCTACCACAAAGCAGATTGTTTCTGTTTACTGTTCATCTTTAGAAAAATAAAATCACAGACAGTTTGCATAATAATTACCTGCCATTAATGAATGCAGGGGGTGGTGAGAGCAACGGCACTCTCATGTTCTTTTCCCAGCTCTACCACCGAAGGAGAAGTGCCTTCAACGAGGGTTTCAGAAGTGATTAGCAATGACAACACCTCCATTTCTGGATGACCAACTAGAGATATATTTTTCCAAGGTTCTTAACCCAGGTAAAATCCTTGTACCAACCAGCCTGACCTTCTTCATAAAGAGCGAGCACATCATTCACACAAATCATCTTTACGTATCAACCGCTACAGCCTCTGGTCAGACCAGGTCACCTCTTTCCAAGAGAGACTCTTTGAGGCTCCAGTTAATGAAGGATCAACTCCAGACACTCTGTTAGGAGAGCTGCATCTTCTCATCTCTTGAACTTTGTTGTTTTATCCTTCTGTTGCCACTTAACCTTCCCAATAGATTGACCCTCTTTCATTTCTCACTAGGAGACTTGTTTATCAGGACACACAAATCACAAGAAGAAGGGAGAATACTCTATATTCTCTTGCTTTCCATACAGCTGCCTTTGTTTTCCTGACTGTAAAATGGATAGACAGATACAGAACCCTCCTTTTTGCAGCGTACTAGGATTAACTTGATTAATATGGAAGTTTTTTGAAGCCGTGAGATGAAAGGGCATATTTGCAAAACGTGCTGCTTTTCCAAATCCCTTCTAAGAGACTTGATTCTGTCACTCATGTCGCAGACATGCTGCTTTTTAGCTTCTCTTCTCAGGGATTTTCTCAGTTATTAAAAACAAAACTCAATAAACCTTTATGCTGTTCACCTGGAAAAATGCCTCTTTCCTCTTTCTCAGAGAGCCTGAATTTATGACCAAGCTCTGCTGCTGAAGCACTTTTTTTTTTTTTAATCAATGGTTTTAACATTGAGTTGGTGCAATTACACAAACCCCCAAGTGCTCACTGAGCCTCGTAACATGACTGTCAGAGGTCAATCAGAATAGCCGTAGGGGATGACTTTCTTCTTTTTCAGACTGTGCCTTTGAGGTAATTTATGGTCCTCTCAATCTTTTGTGATGTTTGTAATATTAATGTCATGTTCTTAGGTGGCTTTGGGCAGGCAAGGCAAGGAAGCAGTGCTCAGGAGCTGAAGAAGTGACTGGCAGGAGAGCGGTCCGGGAGCGATGCCCTGCACGCAGTGGGGCTGGGGATGTAGCAATACACATAATTGGGAAGCAAAGTGGAAGAAAGTAAGTTTTAATGCTGATGGAAGGTCCTTGGAGAGTGAAGTCATCTCTGTCCCCATGGCCTGAGAAGCACACTGTCTAGCCTAGGTTGACATGGCACAAAATATGGCAACAACACAACAACAAAAACCCAGGACGTTATATCTATAATCAGACCTTGCACAAAGTGAACTGGCTTCCAGAAACTTCTAGAGACACATATGTAGTACTTGACAGCCACAACGTCACTTATGACTGTAAACAACCTGATTCAACACGCTGAAGCACGCTCTTGTCTACCCTCCTCCAGCTGAAGTGTACTACAGAGCAAAGCAAACGCCCACAGCCTTAAGGCATTGTGGAGTAGGTGCAAAGTAAAACCAGCACAGATTATCTCAGAAACGAGCTTCTGCTGTTCTGGAGATTTGCTAAGAAACAATGAGCAAAAAATCTCCTTTTGCATTTTTCCTTGTCAAAGCCTTATTTCAGGAAAGCATCTGATCACTTTCTAACAGTTTAGTTTTTCTTCCCTGCAGTATAGCTGCGATCGTAGATGTCTCCAGGAACAGAGCAGTTTGTCTTGGGAACAGATACTATCAGGACAGGCTGCAAAGTCAGAGGTAGCGAGATAAGACATCCATGACATTTTATGGAGATACACACTGAGCCACAAATAGAGACAGTTGGTTCACTGTGCTTCTAATTGGGATGGCACTAAGAGCTCTGGCTGGCCTCAGCACACTTCATCACAACCTTCGCTTAATCTCGTTTTTCCACCAGCTCAGCAACACTACGCAAACACAGCAGGAACAGTTTCTGCCTCAGTTTCTTTCATCAGTCAGTCATTCCCAAGATTTCACAGAATCACAGAATCACAGAATCAACCAGGTTGGAAGAGACCTCTGGGATCATCGAGTCCAACCATTGCCCTGACACCACCATGGCAACTAGACCATGGCACTAAGTGCCATGGCCAGGCTTTTCTTAAACACATCCAGAGATGGTGACTCCACCACCTCCCTGGGCAGCCCATTCCAATGTCTAATAACCCTTTCTGAGAAGAAATGCTTCCTACTGTCCAACCTGAACCTCCCCTGGCGAAGCTTGAGGCTATGTCCTTTTGTCCTATCGCTAGTTGCATGGGAGAAGAGGCCGACTCCCACTTCACTACAACCTCCCTTCAGGTAGTTGTAGACTGCAATAAGGTCACCTCTGAGCCTCCTCTTCTTCAGGCTAAACAACTCCAGCTCCCTCAGCTGTTCCTTGTAGATCATACCCTCCAGACCCTTCACCAGCTTGGTCGCCCTCCTCTGCACTTTCTCCAACACCTCAACATCTTTCTTGAAGTGTGGGGCTATTTGCAGCTAATAGCACCCATCAGGTACATTAGACCCTTTCCTCTCAATCACAAAGAACCTCCATCCCAACCAAGCTCATGAAGGCTCTGTCTAAGACCTCCTATTGACCTCAGAGGACTTCAGATGCGATGGACTGTCACACAGCATAAAGGAGAGGGAAACTATAAGCAACAGAGATGGGAAGGAATGAATGCCTGCAAGTCATCTGTATACATCCCACGTTACACAAATGTCTGCGTATCAAACACGAAGAACAGAGGTAACGCAAGCAATCTGGAAGCCTGTTGTGCTCCTTTCATGTCAGTCCCAGTTGCCACTTCAATACACAGACTTTTCTTCCACATCAACCTGACTGCATGTCTTCTCACAAAAGAACTGAAGATACTCTTTAAATCCTGCTAAGTGGCAACAGAAACAGGTTGGCCTTAGGCAAATGCCAAGAATAAGGACTAGATATATTTTGTTTAGCTTGGGAATCTCAGATTTATAGACCCCCCCATTTAAGCCGTATAAACTTCTTGAGAGCAAAAGTAGCTATTTAGGGCTGCTAGAAAAAGTCTTCCATCAAAAAGATCACAGATGCCATGGAAAGATGGATGCCTTCCATCTTCAAAGCACAAGGCAGCACACTCTGAAACAGTTTGGTTCCCAAAAGCAGCAGCCAAGTGTGATAAATGACAAAGTGATTGTACTAGCAAGGTCAACCCTCAGGACCCAAATATCTTTCCACCTGGACAAGCAATCAGGCTTCCTTGATACTGAGGTATTTAAATCAAGATAAAAGAAGGAAGACTGTCCTTGGGACACCAAAGATGTTTTGGAGTCTACTGCCACTGAGTTGTATTAACATTTTCTACTGTTCAACTGCAGGCTATATGGATGGTGGTGCTTAGATGACTTAGTGCCAGGCCACTGTTAGCTTATTTTGATCAAGATGTGATGTCACCCTTCCTATTTTTTAAACTGACATTAATATAACAGTTAAACAACATTTCTTCTGTCTCCTGTAGGAGAAGATGATCTAGACGGCTTCCAATCCTGAACTTCCTTAGTACTAATGCTCTCAAACAGTGCCTGTTCTAATCAACCAAGGGTTTTCTTTCTTTTTCTTCCTGTATTGTCTTCTTCTATTTGTTATTTTGTGCCATGGTGTCTATTTTTTGTGAACCTTGCATGGAGAACTGTCTTAATCTATCCATATGCTAGACAAACACAGAAGCATTACATATTTCAGTGGACAGCAAAATTAAATTTCCACTCAGTTCAGAATCCAGGTTTCATCTGTCTTTTCACTGGTTACAAAAGATGAATATTAATATCTAATTGCTGTAAAAAAAAAAACAGGGAGGAGGAACACAAAGAAGAGGCAACTCGTGTCTAGTTTGCTACTGTGAAGTTAAGAGTAAATTTATTACAGAATCACAGAATGTTAGGGACTGGAAGGGACCTCGAAAGATCATCCAGTCCAATCCCCCTGACGCAGCAGGATTACCTAGATCATATCACACAGGAACGCGTCCAGGCGGGTTTTGAATGTCTCCAGAGAAGGAGACTCCACAACCTCTCTGGGCAGCCTGTTCCAGTGTTCAGTTACCCTCACTGTAAAGAAGTTTTTCCTCATATTTATGTGGAACCTCCTGTGTTCCAGCTTGCACCCATTGCCCCTTGTCCTGTCAAGGGATGTCACTGAGAAGAGCCTGGCTCCATCCTCATCACACTTGCCCTTTACATATTTATAAACATTAATGAGGTCACCCCTCAGTCTCCTCTAAGCTAAAGAGACCCAGCTCCCTCAGCCTCTCCTCATAAGGGAGATGTTCCACTCCCTTAATCATCTTCGTGGCTCTGCGCTGGAGTCTCTCTAGCAGTTCCCTGTCCTTCTTGAACTGAGGGGCCCAGAACTGGACACAATATTCCAGATGCGGCCTCACCAGGGCAGAGTAGAGGGGGAGGAGAACCTCTCTTGACCTGCTACCCACACCCCTTCTAATACACCCCAGGATGCCATTGGCCTTCTTGGCCACAAGGGCACTTTGCTTGCTCATGGTCATCCTGCTGTCCACTAGGACCTCCAGGTCCCTTTCCCCTACGCTGCTCTCCAACAGCTCTGCCCCCAACTTGTACTGGTACATGGGGTTGTTCTTGCCCACATGCAGGACTCTACACTTGCCCTTGTTATATTTCATTAAATTTCTCCCCGCCCAACTCTCCAGCCTGTCCAGGTCTCTCTGAATGGCAGCACATTATAAAAGATGTACATGCACGAATGGACAAAGACTAACTGCAACACACTAGGTCAGTTTAACAAAATTAGAAATAACATTTATAAATTTATATCAAATTTCAACAGAATAAGGAAAAATACATCTGAGGACAGCAGCCAGTTTTGAGTTCACAGGAACATCTTGATTGACAGACCTGCAATGCTTTAGGGGAAGGAGATGCAGGGTAAAATGGGACGTGTGTGTTTATCAAGTAATAGATTCCTAAATCCCAGCATCCTGTTCCCTCATAACCCAGCATCACTCATTTCCTATGTACCACTTCCCAAAGTTGAAATACCGCTATTCAACGCACACAATCAGAATATACATCAGCCTAAATTCTCATTTCACCGGCAGTTGTATTATAAATAAATCCTACAGAAGGCTAAATGAGAAACAGCATGGTTTAGTGAAAAGACACAGTACACAGTGGGAAATTCAAGAATCTACTTCTAACTTTTGTAGTGATTCATCGAGAAACAGTAAACAACTTGGTATCTTCGTTTCAGGTTTCCTACCAAGATCATGGGAGATGATGAAGTCGGTTAAGGATGGTGTAAATCAAGTCAACAGCATGATGTGGAGAGGAGAGAATTAAAAAAACTATCCCATTGGCCATGTGATGGACAGCAGTCTCCGAAGCTTAATGTCTGGGGGAGAAAAAGATTCGGGGGGTTGTGTTCTGCTTGGGTTTTTTCATGGTGTTTTGTTTTTTTTTTTTTAAAGTGAGAACTGAAAGAAAACCAAAGAGATGCTGGGCAGCAGTTTCCAAGTTTCTTTCCAGTGAGAGGTCAGCACTCAGGAATGCAAAATGAAACCTGCATGAAAATCAAAAGTCAGTGAACACAGGCAGTCCAGGTCAACCACCAACTGGAGATGCTGAGTCTTGGCAGGAGCTGAAGGGTGGCTTGGAGCACCTCCAGAATGCAAAGGCCACCTTTGAAAAGATATAAAGAGGGAGCCACAAACCCATGCAACCAAGGTAAGAAATACAGATACCTGCAATTAATTCAGGGAGATAGGAGAAAATAGTTCAACACAATACCAAGAGTGACTAGCTGGAACACTGGAACAGGTTGCCCAGAGAAGCTGTGGCTGCCCCCTCCCTGACAGTGTTTAAGGCCAGGTGGGATGAGGCTTTGAGCAACCTGGTCTAGTGGAAGGTGTCCCTGCCTGTGGCAGGGGGGTTGGAACTAGATGATCTTTAAGGTCCCTTCCAACCCAACCCATTCTATGATTCTAACGTGGGCACGAAGCCAACTACTATGTAACCATCACCTAACTATGAAATCTTTAGTCCTTATCTTTCCCCAACAATAAGCTCAAAGAAAGGTCAAAAAAACATAGTAGCCACATTTACTTATGCACCCATGCAAAACACCTTAGGAATAGAGCATCCAAATAAGTACTCATTGCCTTCCCCTCGTTAAACAAATAATCTTGCTCATGAAGAGGCAAGGAGGGCCAGCTTGTACACACCACCAGCCTCTGCTGACAAGTGTCCTTTTGACATTTCTGTTCCTTGCTGTGGCCACTGTGCTTCTATGGTTACTCCAACTATGTATCTGCACACAAGACTACTGAAGACTTCCAAGTGATGGCCACGCTGTGAGACAAAGTAAAACCAAGTAGCAAAAATACACGTGCTCCAACAATGAGAAAATGCAGAAACATCCTCGGGATCATACTGGGTCCTGTGGCCACCTGTCACGAATCACAGCCTGGAGTCAGCAATAGCTGTGAGACAATTTTCCTGTTAATTAAAGTGAATTTGCTGAAAAACTTCCATTGAACTTGCACTGGGCCACTGTATACGTTGTGGGGGAAAAAAAAAGCGTATTCAATTTTCCAACTCACCTTCGCCAAGACCCCCTACTGATGGAGAACATGGCTGAACAGGGGGCCTCTGCCCATGACTACTATCTCCCTGCCCATGACAGGGGGGTTAGAACTAGATGATCTTTAAGGTCCCTTCCAACCCAAACCATTCTATGATTCTATGATACTATTAGCTCCATCTTGCAGGGAAGGTAAAGCGGCTTGTAAGGCTCTGTCAAGCTGGAGCAGCTGAGATAGAAAGCTGGCAGGTCTCAGTCCTCAATTCAAATGTCTGCTCTTGCTGATCCCTTGATTATTTCAAGTGGTCCTTAACAGCACATCAATTCACTATTCACAGAAGGACTTTCTGTATTTTTAAACCACAACATGATCTCTTTAAGTCAGGAGGGAGAATGATCACCTTGGCTACATTTATTTCAATTTTCCCCTCCCCAAATAAAAACCATCAAGAATTAAGTAGTTTTTAAAGCAAGGGATGCTCTGCAGCAGGTGCAAAGTCTGGACATGGTCTAGTTGACATGGTGGTGTCAGGGCAATGGTTGGACTCGATGATCCCAGAGGGCTCTTCCAACCTGATTGATTGATTGACTGAAAGTCACAGGCAGGCAAGGAATTGCTGGGGTTGCTTGTAACAAGGCAACAGGATGAAAACAAAGTAACGTAGACTGAAGAGGAACAAGCAATAGAGATGTTTTTGACCACAGACATTCACCCGAGGGACGCAGCAGAAAAACACAGCAACAAATTTGCCTAAATCCTAGGAAAACACACTAACAACCACCACTCATCGGCAGGGGAGGGGGGGCTCTCCACAACAGAGCGGAGCCTCCTGCCACGTCTCCTGCCTGCAGCAAAGCACAGCAGGTGAGCGGTAGGATTAGCATAACAGAAGAAAAGAGATTTCACCGTGTTTGAAGGCTTACAGGCAAGGAAGACAAGAAAGCACACACAAAGCTGGATGTGTAAATACGCGCTGTCAAAGGAGCTTGTCTTCTCCAGATCAGCTGCGCTCACAAAGCGTTTGCCGAGGAGACGGCAGAGACAGCTAACAGCACGAGGCAGCCTGCAGAGAGCTAAACTCATCACCTTCCCAGCTTCCTTTCACCGTAACGACAGATATATTTTGGGGTACATCCACCACCATGCTGAGAAAACCATACTGGTCAGGTCTGCTCTGGCACAGCCTCCAGCCAGTTATGAACCAGAGACCATTAAAACCCTCGTTTCAGCTCATTTCACAGCTTCGGCGACGTCCGCCACGCTTTCGGACTCCTCCTTCCTGCTGATAAGCTCATGTAGCACATGATGGCACCAAAGGGAACCAAGTGCAAATATCAAGGTGAAAAAGGAGCTTCTCTTCAGCACGTGACTCACGCAAGAACACCAAGCCCTGAACAAGCCCAATCGAAACAGCTGACCATCAAACCCTGCACGTAAGCGCAAAGTTCCACTTAAAAACACAGCTGCGATATTTTCCACCAAAAAATGCAGTTTGTTTCTCTACACAATTAGCCACGTATAAGAGACTGATGAAGAGGACACACAATTGTCTAAATATAGGTGTCAAGTGCCACCTGAGATGGCCTGTGAGGCACACGTGGGGCTGACAAGACCTACTGGTGACGCACAACCCCCTGGGCTGGCAGGAGAGTGGGAACCGGCTCCAAATTAAGGCACCTAAACCTCAGTGTGTGCAAAAGGTATCTGAGCACCCATGGCTACTTGTAGAGACTTAAGTCAGTACAGTCAGTGAAGCCCAGAAAGCAAGACAAAATACGCAGGAGGTACCTACTTTTCAGTAAAGAGAGAGAGTGGAGGAAGATCGCAGCTTCTGGGAAGGATAAACATGCAACAGATCAAAAAAATAAAATTTACCTTTAAATTTTTCATTTTCACCTCTCTGTTCTGTGCATTATCTCATTCGACCACTTTCCTCCTAATACAGTAGAAGAATTAAAGAGGTGAGGTCTCTTCAGGCTGGGAAAAGAATGATGGGGTGGGGGGAAAGCCCATAAAATAACACCGCATGAAGTCCTGAGTTGCCTGGAAAAGGCAAACCACCCCCTCTTTTCCAGTGCAAGAACGAGGGAGTAATGAAGCAAATCCAGGAGGAGCCAGGAATGAAAGAAAGGAGACACTCCTCCGTGTAAAGTCTAGGTAAGCAAGAACTCCATGTCACAGGCTGCTGTGTATGCTAAAATCTTACACAGGTTTAAAACCGCAAGAGGACAATGAGAAGAAGAAGAAAATAAAAGAAGAAAACTAAGTTCATCACGTGCTATTAAATGTACCACCTCTGACCCAGGAACATGGGAAAACACTGGGAGAAACCTTGCTCTGTTTGCCCTGTTCTCATGCTCTTCACAAAGCGGCCACCACTAAACACATAACAGGACTGGATTTGGTCCACCTTGCATAGATGCATCTCTGTCCTGACCCAGTTTGTCTCTTCATATGATAATACCAGAAGGAAGTCCTTCAGGGAAGCACAAAACTGGACAATTCAAAAGCTGCCAGGATACAGTCAGTTGTTTTAGGAAGCATGTCTTCTCAGAAGGGGTTATTAGACATTGGAACGGGCTGCCCAGGGAGGTGGTGGAGTCACCATCTCTGGAGGGGTTTAAGAAAAGACTGGACATGGCACTTAGTGCCATGGTCTAGTTGACATGGTGGTGTCATGGCAATTGTTGGACTCAATGATCCCAGAGGTCTCTTCCAACCTGATTGATTCTGTGATTCTGTGATACTTGAAATTCACCTCTTTTGGTCAGCTGCTCTCTTGCCTCTTTCCATGACCATGGCGAGTACGCTCGCCACTCAACCCCAGTATCTTGGCCTTATAAACTAGGTTAGACCCAACCCTAAGAGCCATATTTCGAGATAACCATATTAACAAGAATTACCAGATCTTTATCACCTGAGGGTAAAGAAAAATACTTAGTAGAAAGGAAAGAGCAAGAGCATCAGCATGGGCCCATCAACCACCAAGGGCTGGTGGCTGAGCATCCTTCTCTGTTCAGGCAGGCTCAAATCTAAACCCATCTGTGCATTAATGAAGGCAAACAGTCTTTCGAGACTTAAGTCGGGAATGGGCACAAGGAATTAACAGATGCTAAGTTCAAATCTGATGAAAAGCTTGCAAAAGATGCATCTGTGTTGTGCTTCATTTTACTGCTCTTAACAGAAATACTGTAATTATGTTGTATAATTGCACACCTGTAAAGGGCGCACGTGAATCACGGTGGTTGTAAGGTATAAAATATTTAGGTCCCAAATAAGGTGAGGCGAGAGACAGACCCTGTTCTACTGTATCTGCTCTCAGCCTGTGACAGAATCACAGAATCAATCAGGTTGGAAGAGACCTCTGGGATCATCGAGTCCAACCATTGCCCTGACACCACCACGTCAACTAGACCATGGCACTAAGTGCCATGGCCAGTCTTTTCTTAAACACATCCAGAGATGGTGACTCCACCACCTCCCTGGGCAGCCCCTTCCAATGGCTAATGACCCTTGCTGAGAAGAAATGCTTCCTAATGTCCAACCTGAACCTCCCCTGGCGAAGCTTGAGGCTGTGTCCTCTTGTCCTATCGCTAGTTGCCCAGGAGAAGAGGCCGACTCCCACTTCACTACAACCTGCCTTCAGGTAGTTGTAGACTGCAAAGTCTACAACTTTGCAGAAAGTGCCCACAGCACTTTCATCACACAGGCATTCCCTTTACAACATTGTTATACAGACTGCAATATTGAGTAGAAATACATACTCCTACACATGATTTTTGTTATTCTTTACCCAAGCTTGTCTAATCTTGCTGGCTTTACATTTTATTGGGCTTTGTGTGTTTTTTTTTTTATTTAGTGGCTTGATTCTCCATAAAGGATAGGATCCACATCTGAGGAGAATTGTTTCCTCTCACTCTTTCTATGCATGCAGTCAGTTTTTAACTTATATTTTTTTTATCTCACAAACTTTTTCAGCCTGAAGAAAGCATCGTTCTGAAAATGAAATAAATAAAACATAAAATGAAGGAGACTTTTTGTAATGGAGTTGGGAGACCAAACTCCCAACCAAGGAACTTGTATTTCAAATGTTCTGTTGCACCGTTTGCTTGTCTTACACTCAAAGCTTTGGGAAGCCATCCAAGCCTATACAGACACAAAATAATCCATGGAAATTACAGCTGCAAGGTGCCAGTGCAAGCGAAAAGTGTTTTGATTGGAAAATGAGACTGAAAACTCAAGGATGAGGCAAAAAGCATGGAATAGCTTGTGCAGGAAGAGAAATGTCCAAAAAAGAAATGGTCAACACAGAATATTTGACACCACCTGCCAAAAAAAAAGTGACAAAGGGAATGAAAGAAGCCCTGGGCAAAAATGAATTAGACAAATGTTGGAGGAGTTTCCATCCCTTCCATAGGTTTTTGGTTTTGTTTCCCCTGTTATCTCAGTGGAGGATCTAGGAGATCTCTAATGGATTTGGCCACTTTCCTCCCTCTGTGAATCAACCAGAGGAAAGTCCAAACTCCTGAAAGCAAAGGAAAGCAGAGAGAACTGGAGACCATATGGGTCTTATGTGGTTTCAGACCAGACAAAAATCCTTGGCTGAACCGATCACAGCTGTAAGGCACAGCTACTCAAAACGAATCTTCCCAAAGAACACAAGGTCCATGTCCCCTCCCACCTCCTCGGAAGAGTTGCACCACTTTGGAGAGCTCTTAGGAGAGCCCAGGAGGAAGGACCACAGTGGCTGGTGAGTCCCAAAGCACATCAAGCTCTTCTGAAGACCCATCAGAGAAAGCCCAAAGGCATCTCAGTTACCAGAACCATTCACCAAGATCACAGCTCCTCTTCTCCAGCATTTATATACACCTCTGTAAATAACCTGATTAAATCACATTTATTTTGAAAAACAAAAAACTTAAAAGACAAGTCAGCTACGCAAAGATGAAAATTCTAGCTCTAAATTTAAAGAAGACAGAAAAGCTTATTCGTTGTACCTTTCAAATCAAAACCAAATCTCACTATGTTATAAGGAAGGAAATGAAAACACCGCAACTGGAGCATAACTGAAATAGTTTAAGGTCAAATAAAAAAAACAAACAATTCAGGCAATTAAGTTCATGGGAGCACAGGGAGGGTGCACAGAGTTGTGTCTAATGGGTTTGTTCCACGATGAGACGAGAAATATTTATTCAGATTGAACAATGCCTCCCTCTTTGTGCTGCCTTAATCCAAGGATTAAATTTGTTACCCACCAAAGGTATGAGCATCTGGCCCCTAATGATTACACGCTCATAAAAATCAGAAGATCATGTTCCTATTTCAACTAAGTATCATAAACAACTGCATCAATTAAATTTTGCCAGGCACTGTACCTATTGCAGATGCTTCAGAATAAATTGTTTCATTTGAAAACAGAGTACGTGCAAGCTCCGGCAGGGATGGGTAGTCCCACTTTAAATTGATCCAAGGAAATACATGGCTCTGCCAGGCCGTTATTTCACAGGGAATGTTTTGAAATCCATTTTCAAGCACTCAATTCAAAAAGTTAAGATAGCTGCTCTCTGCAGATAAAATTAAGGGAAACTATAAAAGAATGAAAGGCTAAAAAAAGAAATCTGGTCCAGATGGATTCCCGGCTGAATTCTATAAAATATTTACAGATCTTCTGTCACCAAAACTTACGTTTCTTTTTGATGAGGTGGAAACCAAAGGCTCTCCACCTGTCTTTTTTTTTCTTTTTTTTTTTAACCCCTCACAGAAGATATAATAATGTTATTTAAAAAAAAAAAAAAAACAACAAACCAAAACCCACAACAGACTTTAATCTCAGCTGTAATTACTGCAAGTAACTCCAATTAATTAGTGTTGATTCTGAAATCCTGTGAAAAGAGATATTGTCCCTTTGCTTAATTTAGCTCAAAGTTGTTCCCTAAATTCCAAGTTCAAGAGTTTGTTCATTAAAATAGACTTAGCTCAGATAAGCACAGGCTGATACTACCATCATTCATGTAATAAATTAACAGCCTAGTCCTATGACAGTGCTGTCTCTAGATACCAAAAAATAATTCATCATGTGTCATAATGGAAAGTATCCACTTTTTCATTTCATATCAGACAAAAAGTTCTCAATTTTCTGCTCCTAGAAAAGTATGTTCCATTTGCCAACATCACAGAATCAATCAGGTTGGAAGAGACCTCTGGGATCATCGAGTCCAACCATTGCACTGACACCACCATGGCAACTAGACCAGGGCACTAAGTGCCATGTCCAGGCTTTTCTTAAACACATCCAGAGATGGTGACTCCACCACCTCCCTGGGCAGCCCCTTCCAATGGCTAATGACCCTTGCTGAGAAGAAAGGATCGCAGCTCCCCAGTAAGGAGGGAGCAGTTTATATACATGTACACCACATGCAGATCAACCTTATATTTGTTGTGGTCCTGTAGATGACAGAACAGGTGAACACGGAGCAGCCCTTTAAACCACAAATAATCCTGCCGATCCTGGCAGGACTTTTGGAGAAGGATGTGACTGAGCATCAGCAACGATATCAGTAATTGAACCCTTTTGTTTCAGGGCATGTACCCAGGCACTGCTTGGTACTTGTGGATTTGATGTAAAAGGTAACAAGGTGAAGGCAGTGGGATGAAATCAGGGGATGAAGGTCCAGGTCATGGCTCTCAGATTTCTTGCTCAAGGCTATTGCATCTTTGTTCTTCTCCCTGTCCCTTGTAAGGAAGCCAAAGATCTTAAAACATGAACTCCTTCCATAACAATGCATGCATTAAACCTGAATTCTGATCTCACAGAATCACAGAATCACAGAATTAATCAGGTTGGAAGAGACCTCTGGGATCATCGAGTCCAACCGCTGCCCCTACACCACCATGTCAATTAGGCCATGGCACGAAGTGCCATGTCCAGTCTTTTCTTAAACACATCCAGAGATGGTGACTCCACCACCTCCCTGGGCAGGCTATTCCAATGGCTAATAACCCTTTCTGTAAAGAAATTCTTCCTGATGTCCAACCTGAACCTCCCCTGGCGAAGCTTGAGGCTGTGTCCTCTTGTCCTATCGCTAGTTGCCCAGTAGAAGAGGCCAACTCCCACTTCACTACAACCTCCCTTCAGGTGGGTCTTCTCAGTTCTATGCTGCACAAATATCTAGCTCCTCTCATACATCAACAGATTAAAAGGAGAAAACAAACAAACAACAAAAAAAACCCACACTGTGGTCTGCTTCGAAACCCATTTCACATATTCCCACATGAGATGATAACAATTTACAACACATTAGATGTTAGGGGCGTATCCCAATTATTTTTAAGGTGAGCTTGGAATCATTGTTCAACGCATCATTATGCTTTTTACAAGCACAAGAAGAGACTACATAACGAACTGGTCTCCACTGGATGTTGACTTGATAAGCACTACAATTAATTCAAATTAGCATGCTGCCCTTCCTTTCCCTTCACACTTTCAGAAATGTCTCTCTAAACCAACTTATGATTACCAGTCATACATAAAAGCTTCAGAAAAATACTCCTCCACAAGCATATGGCAGAGCAAATTTGTCCAGCGTTGCAGGCTTCTCATGGCATTTATCTTGAAGAAGGTATTACACAGAGACAGAGATGTCTCTACGTGTTGGCTACACTCAGAAAGGCACAGAGCTATTCCTTATCCATCGTGGCATGCACCATCTCCTTAGGAGAGCATCCCGCTCCCCACAGATGTTTCAGACAGCTGATGACTGTAATCAGCTCTCCAGGATCTCAGCTGTAACATCCATCCTTAAAGTCAAGGCTGTGCTTTCTAGGAGCTGTACTAGACCTCAGTCACACGCCATGGCAACCGAATTCAAGTGCACTTCTTCAAAACCATCACTTATGTAAAAAACAAAACAAAACAAAACAAAACAAACAAAAAAAAAAAAGAAAAGAAAAATGCAGCAAGTTTACCTAAGCACTTCATGAACGATGCAACAGAATCACAGAATCAACCAGGCTGGAAGAGACCTCTGGGATCATCGAGTCCAACCATTGCCCTGACACCACCATGGCAACTAGACCATGGCACTAAGTGCCACGTCCAGGCTTTTCTTAAACACATCCAGAGATGGTGACTCCACCACCTCCCTGGGCAGCCCGTTCCAATGTCTAATAACCCTTTCTGAGAAGAAATTCTTCCTAATGTCCAACCTGAACCTCCCTGAACCATGCGCAATGGCCACTATCAAAAACATGTCAATAATCAGCACGTTCCCACCACAGCCACACTGTTCATGATGTTCCCCTGTCAAAGGGTAGGAAGAGCACAGCGAACATGTTAGCTGTCAAAAACAACAGCAGCCGCTTGTATGAGTTAACCTTAATCATTAAGGCACCTCTCCTGTATCAGGGTATTGTCTTAGCGAACACCACAACAACTCAGCCTCCCTGATTTAACAGCGTGACGCTGGCACTCAGGCATGGCAAGATGGAATAGTTCTTAAAATAACAACCTCAAACAATGTAATTTCATTAAGACAGGCTGACCCTTGCTGTTTCTGCTCATGTTCCTCCATGGTATCATTTTTCTTTCCATCTTCCTAGTTGTGCATATATTTATAAATACAGGAGAAGAAAGAGAACACAGTTAAACCCTCAAGGCATTTCTCTCCATGCTGGTCCAAACAAGAACACCAGAAGAACAAGATATTTTAAGAGTTACACTCAGCAGTTTGCAAGAGCGTGCACAGCCTTCCTTTAGTGGCTATTTAATTAAAGAAAAAAAAAAGTACAAGAGCTAACAGTGCCTGATGTATACATAGAAAACTCTTCAAGCTCAACGGATGGTTCTGAGAATTCAAGGTTCAAATGTTATTAAAAACAAAACCCACACAAACACCAAAACAAAATCTACCTTTTCAATCTGCAGGGTTAGAAATTCTTTTCTGTGCAGGCATCTTGCACTGTCCTGAGGTCCAGGCAGACAACAGACCTCCAGAGAAGATGTGTTTTTTTCTTTCTCCCTGCCTCTACTAACCATTTTAAAAAGCCTCACACCCTACCTCAACCCCACTGAAGCATCCAGATGCTGCTCTGAAGGGGCATGAGCTAAAACAAAATGCTCACACATGCCTAGTCTCTCTGTCACTGAAGTCAACACAGATAAATTAAACTTGAAGGACTCTCAGGATCTGGAAACTCAAGACTGGCTTTGCTTTGCAAAACCTGAACGGTCTGAAAGCTGCGTTTCCTGAAAGGAGAAGACCTGTTTAGCTTTCAGGCATTTCATTCTCTAGCTCTCCAGAAGTTCTACACACAACTTTCTCCTTCAGTGAAAAACATTTTGGTTCTGCATATATGTGAATCTACATATTTAAAATTACAACATACAAAATTATATTCATTTCAATTTTATCAGCTAAATAACTTTGAAAATAACCCAAAAATGAGACACCTTTCAGCATCTCTTCATAACATTTGGATTTGGATAACAGGTGGCCAACAAGGCCAATGGCATCCTGGCCTCGATTAGGAATAGTGTAGCCAGCCAGTCTGGGGAAGTGATCATCCCTCTGTACTCAGCACTGGTGAGGCCGCACCTTGAATCCTGTGTCCAGTTCTGGGCCCCGCACTTCAAGAAAGATGTTGAGGTGTTGGAGCGAGTGCACAGGAGGGCGACCAAGCTGGTGAAGGGTCTGGAGGGTCTGTCCTACAAGGAACGGCTGAGGGAGCTGGGGTTGTTTAGCCTGGAGAAGAGGAGGCTCAGAGGTGACCTTATTGCAGTCTACAACTACCTGAAGGGGGGTTGTAGTGAAGTGGGAGTTGGCCTCTTCTCCCAGGCAACTAGCGATAGGACAAGAGGACACAGCCTCAAGCTTCACCAGGGGAGGTTCAGCTTGGACATTAGGAAGAATTTCTTTTCAGAAAGGGTTCTTAGCCATTGGAAGGGGCTGCCCAGGGAGGTGGTGGAGTCACCATCTCTGGAGGGGTTTAAGAAAAGCCTGGACATGGCACTTAGTGCCATGGTCTAGTTGACATGGTGGTGTCAGGGCAACGGTTGGACTCGATGATCCCAGAGGTCTCTTCCAACCTGGTTGATTCTGTGATTCTGTGATTTCTCATGTGAGTCTCAGCAGATTATTCTAAGCACAGTATGAATTTGTTCATCTCTAAGACAAGCCTATAATGCACTGAACAGAGGCACAAGAATCCCAAATAAAGATAAGCCCCATCAGCCACTACCTAAAATCCTCTGGAGAGGGTAAACACTAGCCTGTGGTTTCAAGATGAGGTCTCCAGAGAGCTTCTTCCTTTCCAAATTCTGGCTGAAATCTCCACTATCGTAGTCCAGCCCAACCTCTCATGTTATTTTACTCACAGGGAAAACCAGAAACCACATCCACCGTCCTTTGCAGAAATCTGTCAAACTTTTTCACTTAATGAAGCAAAAACCTAAAGCATTTGAATATTTTTTTGATGCATGACATGACTAAGTCGACCAAGACCTTTTCAGTCGACATTGTAGATGGGGATGCAAGCTTCATTACGGTTCAGTACAACCATCAGAAAAGGGAAGAATTTAATAAAAAAGGTTGATTCAGTGGATCAGCGGCAACCTTTCAGACAGGTCTGAGTTATTTCACCCATCAGCTCCTCGAAAGAGCAATCAGATGGTCACAATTTCTGTTTGCAGTCTAGAGTCAAGGTCAGCTCTCCCACCCCATATGGATGGATACCATCAAAACAGGGAGAGGCTTTTGCATACTCAGGACATGACTTTTCCAGGCTATAATCTCTTCAAGAAGGATCAAGAAAGCAAGAGAATTCAAAGCCATATGTGACCATATTTCCACCCCACTAACAAACCAAGCAGCATGCAGAATAAGAAGACACACTGGAGAAGATCAACACTTGCCTATGAAGTGTAAGGAAAAGTGTTCCCTAAAGGGACTTCAGCCTGACTGGCGTATGCTTGAAGTCTCCTGCTGCCAGGACTAAAACATCCCTAGAATTATTTAATATTACAGCTGACAAGTTTCCTACCTCAGAAAGCATTGTGCACCGCTCCAGGGAATTTTGCGTTAGACCTCATCTTGATACAGAGGAGTTGATCAAAGAACTGAAAATTAGTGGCTGCTTGGGTAATCGTGACTCGTTCACTTAAAAAAAAAAAGTATTAAAAAATCCCCACCTGGAACAGTGATATAAACCCTCGCTGGCTTTAAAAGGCCTGTTTTGCAAAGGCATATAAGTAGAAAAAGAGAAGGGCAAACTGGATGTGTAAAAGGTGATAAAAATATCAACAACATAAAGGAATTTCACAGGTATCCTTCCCTGAACATCCATAATTCTCGGTTAGGGAAGAAGGCAACTCTTCTCACATGGGGTAAAGAATTGTACAAATCACTCTAAAACCATATGCTCAAGGCCAATGGGATCCTGGGGTGCATTAAGAAGAGTGTGTCCAGCAGATCGAGGGAGGTCCTCCTCCCCCTCTACTCTACCCTGGTGAGACCTCACCTGGAGTATTGTTTCCAGTTCTGGGCTCCCCAGTTCAAGAGGGACAGAGATCTACTGGAGGGAGTCCAACAGAGGGCTATGAGGATGATGAAGGGACTGGAACACCTGCCTTATGAGGAAAGGTTGAGAGACCTGGGGCTTTTGAGTCTGGAGAGGAGAAGACTGAGAGGGGATCTGATTAATGTGTATAAATAGATGAGCGGTGGGTGTCAAGAGGAAAGGGGCAACCTCTTGTCACTTGTGACCTGCGATAAGACAAGGGGCAATGGATGCAAGCTAGAGCACAGGAAGTTCAACCTCAACATGAGGAAGACCTTCTTTACTGTAAGGGTTAGAGAGCACTGGAACAGGCTCCGCAGAGAGGTTGTGGAGTCTCCTTCTCTGGAGACTTTCAAGCCCCGTCTGGATGCGTTCCTGTGTAACCTGCCCTAGCTTGGTCCTGCTCTGGCAGGGGGGTTGGACTCGATGATCTCCAGAGGTCCCTTCCAACCCCTAACATTCTATGATTCTATATAGGAACTTGGTGAAAAGAGAAAAGAAAAAAAAAAGTAGCAGTTCAGCAAAAAAAACCCACAAACCTGAAACATCAAAATAAAACAAAACAAATCCAACACAAAAAAAAACAACCAAACAAAAAATATACAAGAAAACTACTGCCAAAAAAAATGCAAATAAGTAAAAAAAAAAAGGGGGGGGTAAAAGCTACCTTGTACAATGGAGCTGGTGCAGGACAGGACAGGAGAGACTGAACTCAGAAATAATTCAGAAAAATCAGGATTGTTTTTAACTTTTTTTACCTTTGGAAAATATCTGGAAAACATTCAAATAGAAAGTTTCACTGAAAGCCGGTGGAAATGATTGTCCACCCCATCTGTTGCTCAGGAAAGTTCAAAAATAGCAGCTCACATGTGATTAAATCCAGCAAGCTTCAGTAACATAAGCACCAACGCTATGAAAGAGCAGGGCAAGCAGCGATTTGGCTCATTAGTGCTGATTTGTGACACCATTTGGGAAAAAATCAAGGAAATTCCAGAATAAAAGCTAACATTGAATCAAAGTTAAAGGGTAAAACGAATAATACAGTGCTCATTAACGGCCTGCCAGCCTAACAACAAATCCAGGAAAAGAAAAGAGAAAAAAAGAAAGAAGAAAAAGAAGAAACAGCCGATGTTGGACTCAATTATTAAAGAAGAATATTTTAATTTCCTGATGCAGTGGGCAATTTAACCCTTGCTTGCTCTCCAGCAAGGGGTAGCTCAATGCATTCATTCTCCAACTACTGGTAACCTAACGCTCAGCCATGAGAAACAGTTGGTAAATATTCAAGTGAGTATGGATTTATGGAAACTATGGTTTATTGAACTTGGTGACATGTTTTTGTCCACAAGATCACAAGTTGCACTGATAACAGGAACAGCACCAAAGCCTAGGAGGTAGAGCACCACCTTCAGCAACCAAAGAAAACCCATGTGTCCCAGAATAAAAAAAATCATCAACCACAATATATCAGGTTATAATTACATGCATGCAATTATCAGAGAGGAGACATGTTTCAGAACAGTCCAGGTGGATGGTTTCTTGCCTGGCCCTGGGTCGTTTTTATCAATGACTTTGTAGAAACAGTTTAAGGTCACACAAGGATCAGTGGAATTGGTTAAAAATGTTGTGCCAACAGGCCACTGACATGGGAAGGTCACTTCTGCCCTTCTCAGTGCTTCACTCAGCCTATCCACGTTGGGTCCAACTCTACTGCCAAGTTCTATGAAACATTGACCATGCATCAAAAGAGAATCCAGAGAACTATTCAAATATTGGAAATTAAGAGTTTTTTCAGGACTATGATACATTTAACTGAACCAAAAGGTAGATTTTCGTGCAACTTCATTTAAATGTTGACACATCCATCATCGTTGTATGGAAATAATCTTTGACCGCCTCTTTGATTAGCCAAACAAGACAACTGACCATAGGTTGAACTTTAAACACGGTGACAAACTAGAAAACAGGTGATAATTTCCATCATCAGGGATCATCACCATTGGAAAAAAAAATCTACTGTGGAGATTTAAAAAAAATAAAAAAGCAATAAGTGATAATCTAGGTCTGGATTTCCCTCCCCCACTTAAAAGATATGCTTTAGTTCAGAGGGAAAATAACTGAAGGAAAAAAGACTTAAGGTTTTTGCTATATAAAAGGTCAGACTAGATAATGAGAGTGATTCCTTCTGGCTTTATAATCTGCTTCTCAGCTGCCACTGAAATCCCTGGAGCTACACTCAGTGGCAAAGCTCAGCACATATGTGGATGCAAGGACCATAACTGCCTTGGTGGATTTTTTGGAAACGAGAGAGAAAAGATCTGCAGAGGCTTCCAGTAGTGTTACCCAGGCTTTCCATGGCTGCAAAGTGTGTAGCATCACCTGCATTAGCATCTGGGTGCTATTTCAACCGCCTTGTCTCTAGGACGATGATTCTGCCACTGATGTTCCTGATTAGAGCTGAGCTAACTTGATTATTCTCTGGTAGTCCAACATTAAACATATTAAACAAGTTAGAATAAGAAGTAAAGATGGTGTTGGTGCAACTAACACAGGCAGATGAGAAGTTTCCAGAATTAGGACCCAGATTAGGACCTGGAGATATTCAAAACTCGCCTGGATGCAACACTGCGCAATTGGTCACATGCTCTGGGTGAACCTGCTTTGGCAGGGGGTTGGAGTGGATGATCTCCAGAGGTCCCTTCCAACCTCAACCATTCTGTAATTCTGTGATTATTTTTGAATGAAACAAATGGATTTGAGGCACAAAATAATTTTCTTTTGGATCAAGTTTCTTCAGTATTTCTTTAATTCTCTTTGCAGAATTTAATTCTTTAATTCTCAGTAGGCTGATTGCAACTATAACAAGTAGCTTTCCCCATCTCTGTCCTGCCCACTCATGTCACTTCTCTGCCTTTACTTCCCCTCCTCCTGCTTTTCCTTCGTTACAGATATCAAATTAACTGCTTAATTCAGGTGTCTCCTTTGAGGCACCTCATGGTGGTAAAGCGTACTAGCCCTGAGCTTGCATTGACAGCCCTTATTTTGGTGCACAGAAACAACACATGGACACACCTGAACTATTTTAGCAAGTAATAAAAATAAAAAAAGAAAAAAAATCCCTGACGCAACCAGCTGTCTCGGGAAGCCCACTAACCCTCCTCTTTTGATAAAACACCTTCCATCAACTCCAGCAGCTTGAAACTCACCCAATTCCCATTTTCAACTAAATTATGAATGTCTATGAAAATGAAAGCAAAAGCCTTTGAGAGGATGCCACATCTTCTACTCTTCTTCCTTCTATTTTACAGCATTATCTTCAAACTCCATTTTGTGATGCTTTTTAAATCCAGTGTCAGAGTTCAGTCATTCATGTCAGGAAGGGCAGGAGCCTCAGGTCCTGAGCACGTCCCAGTGTGGAAAGGCTGCCAAATAAACCTCTTTTCTAAACAAATTATTTTGGAGGCAATTGCCATCACATTTCTCTTGTAAAATCATTGCTTCCCCTGGGTACAAGTGGGCTAGAACTGCTCCATATCAAACATATTTCCATTCCTCCCACCAATGCAAAGCAGGAACCACAGGATGGACACTGAAAAGCTCCGTAAAAACTGAAAAGCTCCGTAAAATCTCAGAATCACAGAATCAATCAGGTTGGAAGAGACCTCTGGGATCATCGAGTCCAACCATTGCCCTGACACCACCATGGCAACTAGGCCATGGCACTTAGTGCCATGTCCAGGCTTTTCTTAAACACATCCAGAGATGGTGACTCCACCACCTCCCTGGGCAGCCCATTCCAATGTCTAATGACCCTTTCTGAAAAGAAATTCTTCCTAACGTCCAACCTGAACCTCCCATGGCGAAGCTTGAGGCTGTGTCCTCTTGTCCTGTCGCTGGTTGCCTGGGAGAAAAGGCCGACTCCCACTTCACTACAACCTCCCTTCAGGTAGTTGTAGACTGCAATAAGGTCACCTCGGAGCCTCCTCTTCTCCAGGTTAAACAACCCCAGCTCCCTCAGCTGTTCCTCATAGGTCAGACCCTCCAGACCCTTCACCAGCTTGGTCGCCCTCCTCTGGACTCGCTCCAACACCTCAACATCTTTCTTGAAGTGCGAGGCCCAGAACTGGACACAGGATTCAAGGTGCAGCCTCACCAGTGCCGAGTACAGAGGAACGATCACTTCCCTAGACCGGCTAGCTACACTATTCCTAATAGAGGCCAGGATGCCATTGGCCTTCTTGGCCACCTGGGCACACTGCTGGCTCATGTTTAGCCGCCTGTCGATCAGCACCCCCAGGTCTCTTTCTGCCGGGCCGCTTTCTAACCACTCTTCCCCCAGCCTGTAGCGCTGCACGGGAACTCCACTAGACAAGAAGGGATAAGAGGTGAATTTAGACTAGGTTACTGTGACCAATTTGGGAACCTGCTCCCCTGCATGCAAAAAACTGAAGCTCCTAAAAGAAAGCAGCATCACCTTCCTGCGGATCCTCCTCAAAATCCCAAATCACATGGCATGCACATTGTCTTCTAGCAGAGCCTTCCTGCTCCACTTCCACGCAGAACGTTGGTCTTTAGTCCTCGCAGCAGCAAAGGCTATTTAAGTGAAAAACTGATGTGCAGAAGAAAATTATGGGCTTATGCCATATAAATACAGGAAAAAAAAACCAAAAGGTCTTGTTTGCTACTAAGCATGTGAGGTTTTCCAAGCCATGCTCTCTGGATCAGTAACATCTCTTCTGGAGGCTTGTCTTGAACCGGTGGCTGGAGTCAACAGCAGTGCCTACCAACACACCAGCTTTTCTGTCTGAAGTCCATATAAAAAAGAAATTATCCTCTTCCCCCATAGCTATTTACATTCTACCCCTGCTTCTGTCTTTGTGGAAATGTTTAAATTATACAAATAAATCGTCTCCTTACTCTTCTCTGTTAAATATTAAAAGGATTTTTTTGTTTGTTTGGGTTTTTTTGCTGTTTGATGCCTTTTTTTTTTACATTTAGAAACAGCATGTAAAGAAACAACCGTGTTCAGCTTTGCATTAGTGCTGCTCTACCTAAATTATTGTATTACAAACATACATCTTCCTCATCTTTGCACAAAATTTGTTTGATAATGGGAGTTCATAATAATCTTGGTATCTCACCTAGTAGAGTGTTGCTTCCAGGAAAGCACAACTACAAACAAAAATCTCTTCTACTGTAAGAATATATAAGTGCCTTAACATTATCTAGTGTAGTAAATGCAGCACTGGGTGGGGAAGAAAAAAAAAAGAAAGAAAAAGAAAAGAATAGATACATTAGACCAGGGGATTTAAACACACAGAAACTTAGAAAATTTGGAAAGATGGATCCTATATTAGGTCACAGCTTGAAATGCTGCTGGTTTTCTTCATTACAGCAGCTCTGGGACCTAGAAAGGAGTCTGAGATGTCGTTACACGGAGTTTGAATTACAGCAGAGGCAAAAGGGAAAAGAAAGTACAGGCTTGTCACTCTTTCTATACTTCTATGTGTAAAGGTGCACAAAGGATTTCAACATCTGTGTTCACAAAGATTGGAGAAACATTGTCCTCAAACAAAACACCCCAAAATGCAGCTATACCAAAGAAGCAAAACGTGATCCATGTAGAAACTGTCACCAGCTGGACCCAAATGTGCTTCAAGGCCAGAAAGAACCACAGATGCAGCAGCAGGACAGTGAAGAAGTTGGTTCTCCATGATGCATCAGGCACCAGTAGAGCAGCAAAGTCCCAGCTTGCAAACCACCATGCAGAAGCACAACTGGATGGGTCCCATCAGCAGGACTCTCCCACTGCTAAATCCATCTCCAGCTCTGCTCCCATCACATCGGTGCCTTCACTGCCCTCTTTACCAAACTTCCCATTTCTGGGCCAAATGAACTCCTTTCCACACTTTTCCCGTTGTCTTTCACCAACAGAGGTTAGGGCCCTACCTAGGGATATCTTCCCACCGTGCTCTCCTACTTTAAAGGCACCCATATTTACTTCCTGGCTGTGCCTGAGGCCCCAAAACCACCCATCAACCAGGAACCAAACCCAAATGAGTCCCAGCCCACCATCCAAACCATGCTGTATTACAAACCTTGATCTCCTACTCATTCTCATAGAAAGATATGGAGATAGACAGCAGAAGAATGATTTAAAAAAAAAAAAAAAGAGACACAGGACACATGGTCAGATGGTGAAGAACATGCCACTGGGAAGCTCTATGCTCTTGGACACCAGCCTGGTAGTCTGCTAGGTTCTTTCCACCTGTCAAAATCCACCATGCCCATATTTTAAGCAGTAATACATTTTTATCAGCAGTGAAGATGCTTGGAGGTACGGGGTTGGGCAAGAAGGGCATCCAAAAAAAAAGGAAAAATGCAGGGAGCTGCTGACGGAGAAGCAAGGACAAAGCTCCAGACGTTCACATACTGTTGCTGGCTGGAGAGCCACTCAAGATTGTGTTTTCCAGCCTGCAAGAGGACAGCAAAGCAAGCTGCAAACAACACAGGGAGTGATGAAGCATCCCCATGGGCTGCATCGTTAGCTCCCTGCTGTGCCAATATGCTGAAGATCAGGACAGTGCAGACCGGGAGGCAAAAGTGTGATGTGTAGCTCCATCCTACCTCCCTCAGACCAATACCCTGTATGTGCACATCCCTCTCCATCTACTTCCCATGGCAGAGAAGGGGAAAAAGGAAGGGAGGAAGGAAAAAGGAGGGCAAAAAGGAGGGGAAAAGAAGAGCAGGATGAAATTTCCCTGAGGACATTGATGTACTCTCCCCTTCCTCCCTACAGACATCGTCTGCATCTCCACCATACACAGCCCCATCTATGCAACAGCGCTGCCTGCCCCAGAGCCACTAACCAGGTTATGGAGCACAGGAAGGAAAAGGGGATTTAATGAAAACCCATATCATGAAGATACTGCCAATGAACATCTTGTGTGCAACAATGTTTCATGCAAAATTAAATTCATTTGCAGAATTCAAATAATTAAGCAAAGGCATAAAAATTAGTAGTTTTACCATCCTTTAATGCTCAAAAAAAACCCCAAGACACCGTTGTGGAATCTAAGTGCTCAGCTAAACTGTGTATTTTAAATCTGTGGGAAGACACTGACTCAAATCACAATGCTCCAGACAAGCAGTATCTAACTCGGCAGAGTCTCAGTTTGCCACTATATCTAATATGTGCTGAGCAGCTGCACTCCCGCATCGCTGCTCTCTAAAGGTGCTCAGAGAGGCCAGTAATTTCCCAAGCAGCAAAATGAACCCAAAGACCGCGCACAAACTACATTCTTGAGAAAGCAGAGACAGGGATGGGTGAAAATGAAATTAGGAGAAAAAAAAAAAGAAAAAAAATAAATCACAGAATCAATCAGGTTGGAAGAGACCTCTGGGATCATCAAGTCCAACCATTGCCCTGACACCACCATGTCAACTAGACCATGGCACTTAGTGCCATGGCCAGTCTTTTCTTAAACACATCCAGAGATGGTGATTCCACCACCTCCCTCGGCAGCCCATTCCAATGTCTAATGACCCCTTCTGAGAAGAAATGCTTCCTAATCACAGAATCACAGAATCACAGAATGTTAGGGATTGGAAGGGACCTCGAAAGATCATCTAGTCCAATCCCCCTGCCGGAGCAGGATTGCCTAGACCATATCACACAGGAACGCATCCAGGCGGGTTTTGAATGTCTCCAGAGAAGGAGACTCCACAACCTCTCTGGGCAGCCTCTTCCAGTGTTCAGTCACCCTCACTGTAAAGAAGTTTTTCCTCATATTTATGTGGAACCTCCTGTGTTCCAGCTTGCACCCATTGCCCCTTGTCCTGTCAAGGGATGTCACTGAGAAGAGCCTGGCTCCATCCTCATTACACTTGCCCTTTACATATGTATAAACATTAATTTATAAACTAATGTTCAACCTGAACCTCCCCTGGCGAAGCTTGAGGCTGTGTCCTCTTGTCTTATCACTAGTTGCCTGGGAGAAGAGGCCAACTCCCACTCCACTACAACCTCCCTTCAGGTAGTTGTAGACTACAACAACAAATACAACCTTCCAGCCTCCACAGGCTGTCACTGTACCATCCCTCTTTCTTCTCTGTCCCTGTAAAAATCACAACTTTTAGCTATACTCAACAAATTCATGATTTATAAAACTATCAACATTTTTATGTATCATTCCATAGTTGCTCAGAAAAAAGCTATATTTTGGTGGGAAGATGCAGCAGTGAGTATATAGAGTAATCAGAAAAAAAACAAAATCTCCCTATTTCACTTCCGTAAGAACCTCTCCAGAACTTCAGCATGGAAGACCACCTCTAACACTACTTTTTATTAGTGAATAGCTCCATTTTACAGCCTCTCTGGAGGATTTACACCCTGGATTCCCACGCAGCCATGCAGGAGCTCCAAAAGGTCACATCTGTTATTAAAAATAACATCCAAACACATTTTTCTTAGTTCGTTCATGGCAAGAGGTGCTTCTTTCTGGGTGAACTTTCAGCCAGCTTCAGCAAGCAGAACTGGCTCTCTTCTCCCGCAAACTACCCCATTCCTTTTACATTATTCATACTCCAAATTGCTATTTCTCTGCATTAGCAAACAAGAACAAAATGTCCAAAGTTTCATTTTTTTACATCTTTCAGTGAGGTGAAAATGCTGTCAATGAATCCCTCCTGAAGCAAAAAGTTTGCTGGACCAACAGTCTGCTGTAATTAAGGTTAGAAACCTCAATTAAAAAGAAAATCCAGCTTTTGGTATGTTGTTGCTTCCCTTGACAGAATCACTGTTGCTGTATGTGATGGGCGAATTACAGAACGTTGCCAGATAAAAAGTATCGTATAAATAGAAAATGACAGGGATTATTAAAGATTATTCTGAGTTTCAAAAATCAACACGCTGCCAGAGCAGTTTCTTAAAGGTGCTGGACCAAAAGGCAAAGAATTGGAGATGGACAAGAAGTAATTAGAGAGGCAACTCCCATCCTTGGCCTAGCTGCCATCCCAATCTTCAGGGCATTTTCCATGGCCTGAAGCTTTCATCAATTCTATATTGACAGGTGGGGAGTAGGGGGAAAAAAAAAAAAAAGAAGAGAAAAAACTTTATCTAGGACCTTTTCCATATTAAAAACCTTCTTATGAGACAGAAGCCACAAAGCAAATCGCGTTGTTGCCTATGGAGCATCCTCAAATGATGGCAGGTGCTGGCAAATACTGATATTTCGTGCTCCTGGGAAACGTCTTGGGATTTGCCCACGTTCAGAGGAGCTGCACTTCTCTGTGTTTATTTTGCTCTGCATATAAGAAAAACAAAACAGACCAAAAAATACAAAGACTAACTAATGACAATAAACAAGCCACCAAAAATAAGGAAAGGTTGTATTTTTCAACCAGTCAGGCTACATCGAGCAGTCACCTCTGATTTATTTTGGCACCAATCACCCTCCCAGCTACACCTCCAAGCTCAGTGTGCATCACCTCGTGCAGAGCTGCACAGCAGAGCTCGCTGCAGAGAAGGACCAAGCAGCACCAACGTGCAAGTAGATTCAAATAAACGGGGAAGGGAATAAAAATCATAGAATCATAGAACGGTTTGGGTTGGAAGGGACCTTAAAGCCCACCCAGTTCCAACCCCCCTGCCACAGGCAGGGACACCTTCCACTAGACCAGGCTCCTCCAAGCTCCATCCAGCCTGGCCTTGAACACTGCCAGGGAGGGGGCAGCCACAGCTTCTCTGGGCAACCTGGGCCAGTGTCTCACCACCCTCACAGCAAAGAATTTCTTCCTAATATCTAATCTAAATTGTCCTGTCACTATTTGCCCTTATAAACAGTCCCTCTCCCGCTTTTCTGTAGCCCCTTCAGGTACTGGAAGGTTGCTATAAGGTCTCCCTGGAGCCTTCTCTTCTCCAGGCTGAAGAGTCCCAACAGTGTGTGCAAATATAATATATAAAATATATATCCTATATATAAAATATAATAAATAAAATGTTTGCAAATATACACACATATTTGGGTAACTTCATACTAAATATGTTTGGCTTAACGGCTTGAGTACTCTTCCTACCCCATGTGTTGGCTGCATTTACAAAATCCTATTTCACAGCTAAAGACACGTTAACTGCAAGGAGAACTTCCATCCTTTCCTGAAAAATGGGTGGGAATGATGCAAAGAGCAATGGGATTCCCCTGCGGCCTCTCTCACTTGGGATTTTTTTTATTCTGAGTTTCCTTTGCAGCAGAACTTGCACATATTAAGCATCGAAGATGGGTGCAAGGAGCAGGGAGGGAAACAGAAGGGGGAGAGGAGGCTCAGAGGTGACCTTATTGCAGTCTACAACTACCTGAAGGGAGGTTGTAGTGAAGTGGGAGTCGGCCTCTTCTCCCAGGCAACTAGCGATAGGACAAGAGGACACAGCCTCAAGATTCACCAGGGGAGGTTCAGGTTGGACGTTAGGAAGAATTTCTTCTCAGAAAGGGTCATTAGCCATTGGAAGGGGCTGCCCAGGGAGGTGGTGGAGTCACCATCTCTGGAGGGGTTTAAGAAAAGACTGGACATGGCACTTAGTGCCACGGTCTAGTTGCCATGGTGGTGTCAGGGCAATGGTTGGACTTGATGATCCCAGAGGTGTCTTCCAACCTGGTTGATTCTGTGATTCTGTGGGAGGGATGCATAATGCCATTATAACACCTAAGCCAATCTATTACAGAGCTGCAGGGGACAAGGACAGAAAGATCAGGTACTCAGCAGCACATTCCTGCCTTGAATAAATCCTGCTTCACCAGCACAGCTCCAGCCTCCAACACCTTCAGCACCAGGGGCTGCCTGTCCTGAGCATTACGGCTTACACCAACTGGGCAACGGAGAGAAGCTGTTTCGGTGCCCCTGGCCAAGTGTGATGCAGATGAAACACAGCAGAGCTTTCATTAGAGAGGAATTGATGAGCACAGCAAGCGTTTTTTTTTTGTGCAAAGGTGAGTTTTGCAGGACATGGGGCCGTTGGGATTTGGTGCTACATCTGCCACTGCTGCCAGACATCTGCGGCCACCGCTGCAGGTGGGTTCCTGCAGCAAAGCCAGACTGTGTAAAACACTATTTAACAGATGCATCCTCCTCCTCTGAGTCAGAGATTCACTTTTCCCTATGAAAAACAGCACTCGCTCGTGTTGGTGGAGCAAAAGTGAGTGCCACACTGGAGACAGGAGCCTGCTTTGCCTTGAACGTCATCAGAAGTGCCAAGATCTCAGGGTGGATGCGGAGCACTGACATGTTCGAAATGGGGGGAGAAATACAAATTAAATTCAGATTTTCATTGCACGAACAAGGCACACCGGGAGAACGGAGAGGGACGAAATCCTCGACCGTGTGCCACCACGTCACTTCTAGAGAGTCGCTTTTCTGACTACCACTGTACTTCAGATGGCAGTTTTAAAGGTTATGGCTGAAGGGGCTCTTCAGCAAAGCCTTCAATGAACTTTCAGCAAAATAAAAATACACGCACGAACAAGCCAATGACAAGAGCGAGGCAAGGACAAAACTTCTGAGCAATCACCGCAAATACCCCCGGGGCTGCTGCCTTGCTCGGGAAGCCTTCCTGCTGCCCTGCCTTCTGCGACACTCTCCTCAACTCATTTCCTAGGAGGATCATTCATAACAGCATCCAGGTTCAGTAAACAGCGAGGCACATCTTACCACAAGGTCAAGAGCAATCTAGAACTGTAATTCATTTCTGTCCAGCCAGGTAACACAAGTGTCCAGCATCACTTGCATTTTCAGGCAAAATGTTTCTATTTTCAGGTACCTGCTACCGGCAGTGAACCACTCGTGAATAATCGATCACGATACGAGCTTGGATAAATTTTTAGAGGAAGCACTTCAGGAAAACCAAGTTCAAATAAGGTTTAAAGAAAAACCCTGCTAATACACACCGGGAAAACAGGAAATAAGCCATAAGTTATGAATTAATAAATTCCACCCAGCCAACCACCCTCACTACCTCTCTCCATCTTGACTTGAGCAATAAAATCCTATGAGTTCACAGAGTTCTCAGCAATCGCTATCATCTTGCTGGTGTCTAAATTACAGATACAAGTAGGTCCTGCAAGGTGGGCTCAGGTCCCTCTGTGCTAGCTGCCTTACAGACATCAAGATGACGTGTCACCTCACAACCGAGTCAGAAGTTAGCACAGAAAGACAAGACACGGGGTGCCTCCCGGGAAATGGCACTGCACATGGGAACAACCAGACACATAGGCATCGTGAAGGCATCTCAACAAGAGTACGAGGTCTACCAGGCCACATTTCTCCAGATGAACCTTCTTACCTCCAAACTTCATCTCCATCTCAAGACACTTCTCCCTGGGTGTGGTATTCCCCAAGAACCATTCCACAGCTCCACCGGGTGAGACCATCAGTGGTACCATCACAACCCGATGGTTATGAAACTGGCCACAGCTAGCAGAAACCAAGCTCTGAGCTCCCCCAGAGAAAAGCCAATGGTCAGAAGCACCACCCAACTGAAAAGCCATGGCATGCAGAGGAGCCACACTCAGTCTCAGTGCCATTTCTTGGCTTTTAGGGCGGGTGATGTTATGGAGAGGATGTGGCTGGGAGCTGAAGTGAAGGACTTCCCGTGGGTCAATGGTGAACCCTCTCCATTAGGGTTCACCATTAGCTGGTTAGGGACAATGGCCTGGCTGTAAAGCATGAGTCTCATCTGGTGCTCTTTCAGCTGAAGAGCAGTTTGCACAGTTCAGATCAGCTGTAGCATACAGCACTAGAGGAGATGGACAAGGCAAAAACAAAACCCCAAAATACTAAGGAGATATTCCACAATCAACAGATATCCACAGAGGGAAGAAAAAGCTGGATCAAACCTTTGATGCAGTAGGATTTGAGGAGTTTTCACACGAGCATTTCACTTTTGAGAGACCATCCTGCAGCCCTTAAACCCAAGAGCAATTTTGTCAGGCTGGGCTAATGAAGAAATCTTTCACCAACATGGGGCTGGTAGGACAAAGAGGCAACGCTCCAGCACAGCAACCTGGGAGCCCTCCTTGCAGGAGCGGAGTTTTGGAGCACAGCATACACAACCCACCGTACTCACCCTGCAAACATCTCCCCAAACGATGGTTGGGGATGCAGAGACGCAAAGCATCAGTGGTGAAACAACAAAATAATCAAACGTTCTGCCATGCCCCTTTTGTAAAATTCTCATGGAAAAGCCCATTTATAACAAGAGCCATGTTTATTTAGTGAGTCCAGAGGAGGGCGACCAAGCTGGTGAAGGGTCTGGAGGGTCTGACCTATGAGGAAAGGCTGAGGGAGCTGGGGTTGTTTAGCCTGGAGAAGAGGAGGCTCAGAGATGACCTTATTGCAGTCTACAACTACCTGAAGGGAGGTTGTAGTGAAGTGGGAGTTGGCCTCTTCTCCCAGGCAACTAGCACTAGGACAAGAGGACATAGCCTCAAGCTTCGCCAGGGGAGGTTCAGATTGGACATTAGGAAGCATTTCTTCTCAGAAAGGGTCATTAGACATTGGAATGGGCTGCCCAGGGAGGTGGTGGAGTCACCATCTCTGGATGTGTTTAAGAAAAGACTGGACATGGCACTTAGTGCCATGGTCTAGTCAACAGGGTGGTGTCAGGGCAACGGTTGGACTCGATGATCCCAGAGGTCTCTTCCAACCTGGTTGATTCTGTGATTCTGTGATTCTGTATTCACTTGCATCGCAAGGAACTGGACAGTCTCTGGCATTGATATGCATCAGAAAGATTTCTGACTTGCAATAGATGCTCTGGAGTTGTGGCAACCTCCCCATCAAGACACCAGTTCCACCACTTAAATATACAAACTGAAAACTCTTTTTTTTTTAATTATTTTCTTTTTTTTTTTTTCCTTACCTTGAATCCCACTTGGGTTTTTATCTCTCGGGTAACAAGGATACTGCTGCAACAGAAACAGCCAAAATCACAATAGCAAATTCCTTATTCCCTGAAGAGTGGATAAATCCTGCTTTGACTTTTAAGCTGAAAAATCAGTGTTTTTGTTGCTTGGCTGGGGCTCTGCATGTGTGTGTGTGTTTCCTGGTGGGGGTGGGATAACCATAAAGATATTCCACGTGGAAACAGCATTAGCACATTCCCTTCATAAAGATTTTTCTCCTTCTAACAAAGAACTGTTTCACAGAATCACCCCTCTCGCTCACCACACAACACAACATATCTAAATACGTTAGCCTATGACTAGGAGAGCAGAAGGTGAATAACATCTGGCACTTTAAATCTTGACTTTCTTGCTTTGTTCCACTGGTTGCAACCTTTGATGGAGTCAAGCACCTTATTTCAGGTATCTGCTTTGGGATAAAATGAGTTGTTTTCCAGACCAGAGAGGGACTAAAAGCCAGATGCACTTTAATCCTGCCTGCTGTGGGGAACAGCTGGCAATTTCCCAGAAAGCTGTTTCACTTATTTTCAAGATTTTTTTACTTATCTACTTTTAGATATTAAAAAAAAGCAAAAAAGGGATTAGGGCAAAGGGATGGTGGGGAACGAGGTGAAAGGTTCAAAAGCTGCATCTCCAAGGTGCACAAGTGGCAAGGGAGTCTACCCATTACCAGTTTGACTTCCTCACCACAAATCATCTCTTTTTCAAGTAGCAAGTAAAATCTTCCCCATAACCACGTGAACACACGTGGACCCACGACTGCGTTTTCAGTACAAACGAAGTTTAAGCGTGCAAACACACAGCTACAGGGATCTGCCAATGTGAACTCACAACAACTTCCCAGCAAACACAGCACTTCGGATACAAGGAAGAGTACTCAAAAAAAAAGCCCAGATACAAACTAAACCAATAAAAAAAACAAATCAACTATTCAAGTGAACACAGAAACTGGCCTCCACCTTGGTGTGCCCAAAGCATTGCTTACCTCTCGCTGCTCCAACACTTCCAACACCCAAGATTCAATTTCTGGCTTATTTGGGATGAGCCATGTGAATCCGTGTTACCACGGGCTTCCAGCAGCCATACAATCACCAGATCTTCTATGTTCTCTGTATAAGTATACCTCCCCCATCCATCTCTTCCAGGAATAACTCACTCCCAATATCACAGAATCACAGAATCAACCAGGTTGGAAGAGACCTCTGGGATCATCGAGTCCAACCATTGCCCTGACACCACCATATCAACTAGACCATGGCACTAAGTGCCATGTCCAGTCTTTTCTTAAACACATCAAGAGATGGTGACTCCACTATCTTTTTCCATCATCCTTTTCCAAATCCCCTAGCAAGGTGCAAGCACAGAATCACAGAATCGTTTTGGTTGGAAAGGACCTTTAAAATCATTGAGTCCAACCGCTATTCTAGCACTGCCAAGTCCACCACTACACCATGTCCCTAATCACCACAACCACAGGCATGCACCTTGCCTGTCCAGGTTTGCTTCTTAAGGCAACAACTAGCAAGACAAACCAAGGGACAGCCTCTCTAAAGGCAAGCAAGAAAGATTTTACGTACCACATAGAAGTTTGACACTGTGCAAAGTGGTGTGCAGTTAGGAGGAGGGAAGCAAATACACATATGGGAAAATACCAGGGTCAAGGAAAAGCTGAGGTTTATGTTTCATGGGTAGCGAGAGAAAAACATGTGGATTATTAGCAGGATGAGAACATTTTGGGGGCCTGAGAGCAGTATCTGGTTGGAGTAAACATTTACTACCTGCCCTCAAGCTTCACAGAATCACAGAATCAATCAGGTTGGAAGAGACCTCTGGGATCATCGAGTCCAACTATTGCCCTGACACCACCATGTCAACTAGACCATGGCACTAAGTGCCATGTCCAGGCTTTTCTTAAACACATCCAGAGATGGTGACTCCACCACCTCCCTGGGCAGCCCATTCCAATGTCTAATGACCCTTGCTGAAAAGAAATTCTTCCTAATGTCCAACTTGAACCTCCCCTGGTGAAGCTTGAGGCTATGTCCTCTTGTACTATCGCTAGTTGCCTGGGAGAAGAGGCCGACTCCCACTCCACTACAACCTCCCTTCAGGTAGTTGTAGACGGCAATAAGGTCACCTCTGAGCCTCCTCTTCTCCAGGCTAAACAACCCCAGCTCCCTCAGCCGTTCCTCGTAGGTCAGACCCTCCAGACCCTTCACCAGCTTGGTCGCCCTCCTCTGGACTCGCTCCAACACCTCAACAGCTTATCTGCATGCTGTCACATGAAGGTAGCTGTGCTGCCATAAAAACATGTGTTTAACAGGAGGAACAAGCCTTTTGCAATAGGAATTAAAAAATAAAGATACTACACCAGAAGTGTTACATACTCAGCCACCAAAAGCTCTTCCCTCTTGACAGACATCCCTGGGCTGAGCATTCATGCTCTGAAAAACCCCACAAATCTGAAGCAACTCAAATGGGAACCTCTCAACCTCCCCCTTTCCCTAAGCACAAAAGTGTGCTATTTAAATCGAGTGACAATCTACAGCACACAAAGGACAGAGGAACTGAAGTTTGGGGAGCAATGACGTAATATGGTGAAAAATAATAAAGGCTGAATTTGGCTATTTCCAACAGGCAGCTCAGCATCCATCCGCCTCCTTCAGCGGCTCCGTCCTTAGCTGTGTTCTCTTAGAAGAACATCCTGTTGAAAACTAACATTGAGTTTCTACAGCCTATATATAGCAGTGACATTTTTATTCTGCTAATTGATTTTAAAAAAAAAAAATATCAACTTTTGAACTACCTAAGAGCTACAGCTTTTTGGAGTGGAATTACGTTATTTAAAACAAGTGTAGAGTCTTTAAAACAGCAAGTCTGCCATGGACAGGGCTCTCTGCAGGCACCTTCTCTTGCCTGCAAGGATGATAATTATTTTCAAATAAATAAATCTGACTTGTACTTTGCAACCTATCTTGCAACCCTTTTAAACAGCATGATGTGTATTCTTTCCAGTGCAGCACTGCTGACCTTCACACATATATTATTACGTTCATTAAATATCCTTATTAGACTTGTTGCTGAGATCACAGAATCACAGAATCAACCAGGTTGGAAGAGACCTCTGGGATCATCCAGTCCAACCGTTACCCTGACACCACCATGTCAACTAGACCATGGAACTAAGTGCCCTGTCCAGGCTTTTCTTAAACACATCCAGAGATGGTGACTCCACCACCTCCCTGGGCAGCCCATTCCAATGTCTAATGACCCTTTCTGAGAAGAAATGCTTCCTAATGTCCAACCTGAACCTCCCCTGGCGAAGCTTGAGGCTGTGTCCTCTTGTCCTATCGCTAGTTGCCTAGGAGAAGAGGCCGACTCCCACTCCACTACAACCTCCCTTTAGGTAGTTGTAGACTGCAATAAGGTCACCTCTGAGCCTCCTCTTCTCCAGGCTAAACACCCCCAGCTCCCTCAGCCGTTCCTCGGAGGTCAGACCCTCCAGACCCTTCCCCAGCTTGGTTGCCCTCCTCTGGACTCGCTCCAACACCTCAACATCTTTCTTGAAGTGCGGGGCCCAGAGATGTACCACTCTGGACAACTACTCACACCCAGGACTGTAACTCCACACAAAGGAGGGACAGGACTGCAGGTTCTACATATCTCAAAAGAGTCTGATGCTTCTACTTCTAATTCTTATGCATTAACTTTCCAAACAGGTCACATATAACTACCAATATTAATTTACATTGCTGTTACGTCCCACTCTGAAAGCAACTACAACCCTTTGGCATGGAAAAGGAAACTTCTCTAGATTTAGTTATTTACCATTCAATTAATGAACAGAGTTCTGGTTGTTTATGACTTTGTAATTCTATGAAGCTTTTTGATCTTGGGGGAAACGGGAGAGAAGACTGATTTTAACATGCACATCCCAACAAAGCACATTTTCATGCTTAACAGGGACATTCTGATGCATCGGTAGATATCACGCCTTTGCAATCTGCAGTAAGTGCTTGTTCTGGGAATCAACACATCATCACTGCTTCTGGAAGCAGCAGAAATGGACCAAAAATGGAATAGACGTTGATATCTTTTGGCCAGAAAATAAAGCAGATTGCTTCTCACGAACGCATTTGGAGCCCAACTTTCCAACTTAGCTGCAAGTTGGATATAATTATTTACATATAATTATTTACAAGCAACAGAGGCCTATACCAAAATTTACTGAGAGCACTAGATGTTTTCCAATTAATTTCAAGTTACTTCAGATCAGTGTCTTTCAGCCTGCACCCTATGGACTTTGTCTTTTACTGAAGACACCGTGATACCAAGTCTTTCTGCCCAGCAATCTAGAATGTGAAATTTTAATGACATCTAGAAGTCCAAAGAGCTTCCACGTAGCTCCTCTAGATCACATAAAAAGTCCAACCAGCGAATCATAGAATCATTTAGACTGGAAAAGACTCTTGAGATCATCAAGTCCAACCATTAACTTAAGACTGTCAAGTCCACCACTAAACCACGTCCCTCAGCACCTCATCTGCTCTTCTTTTACATCCCTCCAGGGACAGTGACTCAACCACTTCCCTGGGCAGCCCGTTCCAATGTTTGATATCCCTTTCCATGAAGAAATTGTTCCTGATATCCAATCTAAGCTCCCCTGGTGCAACTTGAGGCCATGTCCTCCTGTCCTATCACTTGTTACTTGAGAGGAGAGACCGACACCCACCTCGCTACAACCTCCTTTCATGCAGTGGTAGAGAGTGATAAGGCCTCCCCTGAGCATCCTCTTCTCCAGACTAAACAGCCCCAGTTCCCTCAGCCGCTCCTCATAGGACTTGTGCTCTAGACCCTTCATCAGCTTCGTTGCCCTTCTCTGGACGCGCTCCAGCGCCTCAATGTCATGCTTGTAGTGAGGGGCCCAAAACTGAACACAGGATTCGAGATGCAGCCTCACCAGTGCCGAGTACAGAGGGATGATCACTTCCCTAGTCCTGTGAGACTGGTCTTACTCCATCTCGTAAATCCTCTCTGGTTGCCAGACTTGGAGTCAGGTATTTCAGAAACAGCATGAAATGGGTGGGCTGTTTGCACGATCCACATCCTAAATTCATCTGGGTATTTTCATCTAACAAAATCTCTATTATCATACAGACATGGGACCCGTAGAAACACTCTTCCCCTTCCTTTTGAGGGTAACTGGGTGGTTAGTGTCATACAGTAGGTGGAAGAAGGGTGGAAGCAGAGTAGAGCCACAGGAGTAGATGCTCTTGTGGATGGTTCTTGTAGACACCCAACACGGTCTACAAAACTATTATAAAAGTAGCTTAAAATGCAATTCAATGACCCCAACCAACTCCATCATGTCTAAACTGCTATAAATTTCACAGAAGTTTTTCTTACTCTATCTGCCTATTCAAGGACCATTCAAAGCTACTCCTCAAAATGCCATGTAGTTGCCTAGCCAGGGGCTAAACACACCAAAATGTTTTTTTTCCAGTTCTTCATCTTAGAGACCGGTGCAGAGTGCATCACAGACCTCACCTTTAAGTAAACCTAAGCCTCCTTATAAACATCCATTACCATAATAAAACACCTAGTACTCTGGAACAGGTCAGAGTATCTGCAGTTTCAAGAGAAATTCAAGAATATTGATCCTGCTGAGATAATATCTGCCATAAACAGGTTATTTTCCAATATTTTACTGGTGATCTCCAGGAAAAGGTGACTTTTGCTGAAGACCTTTACAATATGCATGGGAAAGAGGAGGGTTGATGGGCAGGGGGTGTATGGAGATGTGGGAAGGCAGCTGAATTTAAAGGCAAAACACTGAAAAAGGGTAAGGGCTTGTCAAGATGTGAACACAATGGAAGCAGATGTCTTCTGGATAAAGACCATTCAAGATGATTTCTGGAACACTTTGGTAAAGGCAATGAATTCGACAAGAGGATGAGTTATAACGGGGACCAATACAGAACCTCCTGCAGGACTGCTCCTTCGCCTCCAACCGATGGATCAGCCTCTCCTGGGCAACTTAAAAAACTTAAAAAATAATTATGAAATGCAAAGAAAGAAACAAACACAAGGAAAGGTCAAGTTTAATTGATGCATTTGAGATGATAATTTTTCACATTCTACTTCCTACTCAGAATCACAGAATCAACCAGTTTGGAAGAGACCTCTGGGATCATCGAGTCCAACCGTTGCCCTGACACCACCATGGCAACTAGACCATGGCACTAAGTGCCATGGCCAGGCTTTTCTTAAACACATCCAGAGATGGTGACTCCACCACCTCCCTGGGCAGCCCCTTCCAATGGCTAATGACCCTTTCTGAGAAGAAATGCTTCCTAATGTCCAACCTGAACCTCCCCTGGCAAAGCTTGAGGCTGTGTCCTCTTGTCCTATTGCTAGTTGCCCAGGAGAAGAGGCCAACTCCCACTTCACTACAACCTCCCTTCAGGTAGTTGTAGACTGCAATAAGGTCACTCTGTGCAGTTCTGAGCATTCCTGGAGACACAGATGAAGGAATCTTGTAGAGAACAACAAGAACAAAAAAAAAAAACAAAAGTGCAAGTTAGGTACCAGCTGATACGACAGCAGGCCTCTTCTCAAACGTCTCAGAAGTGATTTGCAATTGCACAGGGGAAAGAAGGGGGAGGTTCATAACTGCAAAATGAAGCTAAGAAATCAGCAACTTGTCTGCAGCCACTCACAAACAACAAAAATTTGGTTACAGAGAAACCTAAAGCCTCAGCCTCTGTATTATAAACGAGAATAACACTGACCTACTTTCCAGCCACTTGCAAAGCTGCTGGAGATGCTACGATGAAAGGCACTACAGAAACCTAAAGCAATGCTGCTTCAGATATACAGGAATAAGGTTATCACTGAAATGCAGCAATGCACTTTCTACAGCGAAGGTAACAGATAAGAGATCAAATAATGCAGGGAGCTAGACAATTTTTTTTTGGAAGACATGGTTTCAAAAAGCATTCGGGACATACTCTTGCAAATGGTGCCCCAGATATTTAATAATCACAAAAAGCAAAATTAACCTTTTTACGTGGCAAGGATTGTCTCTGGAAGAACCCCATGCGATAACCTGCACGGAGCTCAATTTATTAGCGTAAACTATGGTGATAGAGTTGATCCAGCCAGGATTCACGTCTATATGGGAATAACGGATTAATCAGGTCTTGCGTGATTCAAAGGAAGCCTTTTGTGGTAAAGTGAAGCAATGTATAATGAACAGAAAATTCTCTGGCATAGAGAAAAAGAGGTCTCGGACACTGAGGTTTTATATACTAGTTTAGCACATTTAGTTTTGCTAGGGAAAAGCAAAGCTGGGCTGTTGAGCTCTTTAGAAATGACATGGCTTCTTGCTTGCATTCCTATAACCACACAAATGAAGCTTAAGCCTCCAGCAAAGTGTCCATTAAATTTATTTTTTTTAAATGCTGAATTTGCCCTTACCATTTATAGAGACAAGCTTTCAAATCTTCTGCTGCAGCATTCATTGCCCACATTCCTATCGTCTATGAAAAGACATTCTCTCCTCCAAATAGAAAAAGAAAGTCAACCTGTGCAGGAAGGGGGCTTTGGCAAGCAGAACCTGAGTGTGCCCGCACAGATTGCACAAAAAAGAAACTAAGGGTAGCATGTCGAGGTGTTGGAGCGAATCCAGAGGAGGGTGACCAAACTGGTGAAGGGTCTGGAGGGTCTGACCTACGAGGAATGGCTGAGGGAGCTGGGGTTGTTTAGCCTGGAGAAGAGGAGGCTCAGAGGTGACCTTACTGCAGTCTACAACTACCTGAAGGGAGGTTGTAGTGAAGTGGGAGTCGACCTCTTCTGCCAGGCAACTAGTGATAGGACAAGAGGACACAGCCTCAAGCTTCGCCAGGGGAGGTTCAGGTTGGACATTAGGAAGAATTTCTTCTCAGAAAGGGTTATTAGACATTGGAATACGCCCAGGGAGGTGGTGGAGTCACCATCTCTGGATGTGTTTAAGAAAAGACTGGACATGGCACTTAGTGCCATGGTCTAGTTGACATGGTGGTGTCAGGGCAATGGTTGGACTCGATGATCCCAGAGGTCTCTTCCAACCTGGTTGATTCTGTGATTCCGTGATTCTATGTCCATCAGGAAAGCCTTGGAAGTGTGAAAAATAACCATCAGCTCTTGCTTCCAAGAACGATATTGCACCAATCACCATTTGGCCTATCCATTTTGGCCCCGAACCAGTACTCATAAGACCACCTGCACAATCCCTTAAATCCTTGCAGAAGTCCTATTCAAACACACAAATGAGAAAACAGGGACCCAGAAACACCCTCAGGGGCTCAGCTTACCTCGAAATGAACTGTCCTTCAGCGTAAAGAAAATCACATTTAAAAGTAGTTAAGCAATTAGTAAACCTTTAGCAACAGGTTATCAGAGCACCTACTGATGCTCATCCAGGATGTGCTATTAGGGAAGAGAATAAATATTGGCCAACTCACCGTCACACCAACTCATTTGCCTGGCAGGGGTGAGGATGTGCTACCCATGCCGGCTCTGCTACAAAACACTGAGCTTTAAATAAACTCTGTCTCAGCTGACTACCCAAGAAACAGGTTAAGACTGCACAGAAGCACTAGGTAAATGATAGAATCATCAAATGGTTTGGGTTGGAAGGGACCTTTAAAGGTCATTTAAGTCCAACCCTCCTGCAATGAGCAGGGACATCTTCAACTATATCAGTTTGCTCCCCTGTCCAACCTGACCTCGAATGTTTCCAGGGATGAGGCATCTACGACCTCTCTGGGCAACCTGTTCCAGTGTTTCTCCATCCTCATCGTAAAAAATTTCTTCCTTATATCTAGTCTGAATCTACCTTCTTTTAGTTTAAAACCACTACAGAATCACAGACTGGTTGGCGTTGAAAGAGACCTCTGGAGATCATCTCGTCTAACCCCCTGCCAAAGCAGTTCACATCCACACGGGTTTTGAATATCTCCAGAGAAGGAGACTCCACACCCTCCCCGGGCAGCCTGTGACAGTGCTCTGGCACCCTCAAAGTAAAGAAGTTTTTCCTCATATTACCCCTTGTCCCATCACTACATGCCCTATTAAAGTCTGTCCCCATGTTTCTTATAAGCTTCCTTTGAAAGGCTGCAATAAGGTCTCCTGGGAGAGAGAGCAATTAAATCCTTTAAGCAAGCATGGGAATATCAGTAATTAACTGTTTAGAAGCCATCAATACATGGGAACACACCCTGCAGTCCAGTAGCACATAGAGGCTTAGGCTTAGGCTTAGGCTTAGGCTTAGGCTTAGGCTTAGGCTTAGGCTTAGGCTTAGGCTTAGGCTTAGGCTTAGGCTTAGGCTTAGGCTTAGGCTTAGGCTTAGGCTTAGGCTTAGGCTTAGGCTTAGGCTGTTTTTCAGGAAACACATTTTAAAGACATTGTGACTCATTGGCAACAGCAAATTCTCCTCCCAGCAGGACCCATCCATCCTGTGAGCACCTGCATCTGGAGAAGATGACCCCCAGCACGAGCTAATCTATTCCAGCCAGGTCACCCAGACAGACATTAATGCTCCCAGGGGGTATTTTGCCATCCTCTGGACTGTTCGCTTTGCAATAATTCAAGCTGTGGCTCTTCCAGTGCCTCTCCTCAGAGACTATTCACACCTTCATAGATATCACTCTGAAGGCATTTTTCCTCCCAGTCTAATCTTTGGAAAAATTTGACAGCTACAAAAACGTAATAAACCAACCAGTCGGATTATATATATATTACAGTTTGAAAAAGATGAAAGGCTATATTGTTAAGAGATGTAATTCCAGTGGCTTCCACAATGTAGCCTGTGCTTACACAGAGGAAGAAAGGGAACCGAAGCAGCTTATATTTTGTCTTATAAGTCCCCTAAAATAACCCAGTTTCTGATCCTCAGCTCACATCAGGAGAATGACACTGAAAAGGCTAATAAAGACCTGTCAAATATCTCATCAGGACAAAATACCTGCGTGTTCATACCAGCTCTTCCAAGGCATCAAGTGAAGTGATGTAAGAAGGGGAAGGAGGATTGTATGCTTCAAAATCAAATATTCAAGAGCAAAAGGAAGCAAACACAGATTTATCACATTTTGGGCCATCTGAGATAGAAACCACTCTGATCAGACACAAGCAGTCGAGTTGTGACAAGCAGTAACTATATGGCTACAGCAAATGCACTTAACTTCATTAATATTGGTAGATATAAAAAGAGACTACTATGGCTCAAGGAAAAAAAAATTGGCGATGAGGCTGGGTTGCAAGAAGATGAATTGTAGCTTTTGTAATATCAATAACAATTTATTCCACCACGGTACTGGACAGCAGATGATTAAAGATGAGCAAAGGTCTCCACGTGTTTGGATTTACATCAGGTCATTCAGTCCATTTGGTTACAGCAGCAGTAATTAATCATTGCTGGAGAAGGAAGAAATCGTACGAAAATCTTGTGGTTTCCAATTTCAGAAGTGAGTTGTAACACCTTTAGGAGAGCAGTTCATCTCCACAAGAGCTGAGACATCTTGAAAAGCTGGTAACTCGTAAGATTTTAGCTTGCCATTTTACAGAAACTGGTATCGCCCTTCATGTTAAGAAAAAACAAACAAAACACCACGAGAAGCTTTTTAGACCTACAAATTCAAATTCAACCAGCACTCACCAAAAAGATCAACGGGACACATCTTAAGGCAGTGCTAAATGTAATTTGATCGCTAAATTCTTGCAGTAAGAGGTGTTGGAGCGAGTCCAGAGGAGGGCGACCAAGCCGGTGAAGGGTCTGGAGGGTCTGACCTACGAGGAACGGTTGAGGGAGCTGGGGTTATTTAGCCTGGAGAAGAGGAGGCTCAGAGGTGACCTTATTGCAGTCTACAACTACCTGAAGGGAGGTTGTCGTGAAGTGGGAGTTGGCCTCTTCTCCCGGGCAACTAGCGATAGGACAAGAGGACACAGCCTCAAGCTTTGCCAGGGGAGGTTCAGGTTGGACATTAGGAAGCATTTCTTCTCAGAAAGGGTTATTAGACATTAGAAGGGGCTGCCCAGGGAGGTGGTGGAGTCACCATCTCTGGAGGTGTTTAAGAAAAGACTGGACATGGCACTTAGTGCCATGGTCTAGTTGACAGGGTGGTGTCAGGGCAACGGTTGGACTCGATGATCCCAGAGGTCTCTTCCAACCTGGTTGATTCTGTGAAGAGGATCAATGCTACTGCACATCATCAGTTCCCAGATCACCCTACAGAAGATGTCTCCCTTGTGTTGATAACCCATTTTCTGACTGCTGTCTCATCACCCCAACAGCCACATTTTCACCCAGTTTCCAAAAGAGAATTTAAACTCAGAGTCTGGGAATAGCGGTTCAAGAAATAAATCTCTTCAATAGCTTAAGGGAAGAACTGAAAGAATAGTTTCATAGTTATCATCAGAGGAGTTCTAGAAACTCGCAATTTCCTACTGAACGTTGAGTAAATCTCTGCAGATTCACCCCGTGGGGTAGGAACACCCTGACATTCCCACCTAAAATAAGACAAACCTAGAGTCACAGAATAATTTAGGTTGGAAGCAACGCTAGAAGTCTCTGTGTCTATCCTTCTCCTCAAAGTTGCTCTAGTTAGAGTTGCTCAGGCCTTATCCAGTTAATTTTTGAGTATCTCCAAGAACCCAGATCTCACAACATTTCCAGGTCCCTGCTCCAGTCTTCAGAAACAGTCATGGTGAGCTGCAGACAAAAATAAGGTCTCCCCTCCGCCATCTTCTCCTCTCCATGCTGAACAAACCCAGTTCTCACCACCCCTCCTCATACACCCTGGGATCCAACTCCCAGACACTTTGGTGGCCTCCTCTGAAGGTGCTTCAACATACCAATGTCTTTATTGTACAGGGAAATCCAAAACTGGACACTGTGTCCAAATTCAGTGTCACAAGTGTCAAACAGAGGAAAAGGATAATTTCCTTGGACCTTACTTTTATTAACACGGGACGTGGTTGACCTTATCTGGCACAATGACACTATGCTGACTCACGTTCAGATTCATATTTAGGTCCTTCAATGAGTTTGAGCTTAAAATTCACTGTTTTGGGCTTTTATGTGAAGAATGACCTTCCAGTAAACCAAGCACAGGTTAAATCACTGGCTTCTGTGTCTTCTTGCTGGTGGGGCTCACTTTGGCTCTGAGTCCTCCTGTTCATCACCTTTCGCCATTAGTCAGTTCTCCAATACTCTCTCAACAAAAATTATATCCACAGTCTTTACAGATCAATACCTCAAACCATGGAGTTAACATTTAGTGCTTCTTATGTGTGGGGAAATGAGAACATCCTGCAAAGTCTTGACTACAAAATATATTAAAAGAGACTAGTTCACTCAGTTCAGGTCAGAATTTCTCACTTTTTTTTTTTCCCTATTTTTTTTCCCCGAATCAGAAACTCTAGAAATACAAAGGCTCTCAAAAAGTCTATTAAAATTAAAAATTACAGTATGGAAGAACTTGTATTGAATTAAAGCATGCAGGAAAAAATGAATTACATCAGTAGAACAGTAGTTTAAAGAATTCATGTTTCGGTTCACTTCACTTACAACCATGCACCTGCTTTCAGAGTCCATCACAAAGGCGACAGAATCTGAAAAGGTGGAAGAAGAGCAGCGGGATGGGAAAGAAAAGTTAACAGAATCGGAGAACAAACTGAAGGATATTTGGAAGAAGCTTTCACAAATTTATTGCTTGAAAAAGAACATAGAAGCCACCTCCCATTCTGCAACATAATATCCTTGCTCTTCATTCTTGACTGTTACTCAACTCCTTCTCCTGGTATCCCTGTCTAAAAAAAGCAGCACGACATGATCACAAAAGGTTAGAAAAAGGCCATATGAATTCATGTCTGCACTCAGGATCTCCTCCTTCACAAGTATTGTTATTTGATGATGTATTTGAAAACACACTAAAGAATAAAACTCAACCAAACGAAAAATAACGATCATCGAGCAAAAGCTGCCGCAAGCAGAACGGCAAAGCTAATCGGGAGATTGATTTTGTGTCATATTTTACGTAGAGAAGAGTATTACAAAGAGGAAGTTTGATAGACAAAATAAATTTGCTTTCATTTGACTCTTCCACCCCCAATCAAATACTCATGATCTATGGAGTGAAGGCCAGATAGTGAGAGAAGAAAAAAAGAAAAATAAAAAAAAACCACAGCACTAGCTCCAAAAATGAAGTTCTGTCCTAAAAAGGATCTGAATCATAGAGGCTCCTTATAAAAATAAAAAGTGGAGCATGCCTTTATACTAGATAGAAAGATAGCAAGTAATGAAATAAATTCCATCCTACATCAACGAGGAAACTTCTTCCCCAAGCACTCGGAGGGCACCTCAGCCAGGAAGCAAAGTGCAAACGTCTGAGCTTAGTCCTTCTTGACACCACTTCACAGCGAAAGCCATTTGGGAGCCAGTTCCCTTGTGTATGAACTGGGAGCATCAGTATCTGACACTCATGCAGGACCTCCAAGAGTAAAAGACCAAAAATGCTCATTTTGGCTGCATCATTCAGCAATGCACCAGAAGACATTATAGAAGTCCACGTGGAGAACCACTCCCACCTGAAAAGGATGTCTTTTAGGACACTTAAATACCAGCTGCAACAGAGATAAGGAACTAGAAGATGCCCACAGAGCTTTGAAATATGATCTTCAGTCATCCTCTCTCCAAAACTACCAAGTGCTAAAAAGAGTCACACCAAGAAGATTCAAGCAAAGACATGAGGTGGGCTAACAGCTGAGGGAGCTGGGGTTGTTTAGCCTGGAGAAGAGGAGGCTCAGAGGTGACCTTATTGCAGTCTACAACTACCTGAAGGGAGGTTGTAGTGAAGTGGGAGTCGACCTCTTCTCCCAGGCAACTAGCGATAGGACAAGAGAACATAGCCTCAAGCTTCACCAGGGGAGGTTCAGGTTGGACATTAGGAAGCATTTCTTTTCAGAAAGGGTTATTAGACATTGGAAGGGGCTGCCCAGGGAGGTGGTGGAGTCACCATCTCTGGATGTGTTTAAGAAAAGAGTGGACATGGCACTTAGTGCCATGGTCTAGTTGACAGGGTGGTGTCAGGGCAACGGTTGGACTGGATGATCCCAGAGGTCTCTTCCAACCTGGTTGATTCTGTGATTCTGTGATTCTAATTAATTAATCAACAAGCACCTCCCAGTGCTACCTGGGTTAGCACATGAAGAATGAGCCCACGGGGCAGAGAAAAGCTCTGTGTCATGGAAGGAAAAGAGGTGCCCAGTGCAAAGGTAACAGACATTTTGCCCACATATTCAAAACCTATGGATTATGTATGCCTGTACTTCAGACTTCACCCCTACGTAGGCCTTTACGACATTAGATGATTTTTTTTCCCCCTTTATCTTTGTGGAATCTGCATTAGACCCCGTGTTTTGGGGCTGAAAGCTTCAGTGCAGAATTTATTTCACAGCTATTACAGGGTACATTACACTAATTACAACGCACATTATAGCTATGTAGGGCACTGTGATAAATCATATAGCGCTACGGTCTGTTGTAAACACTGGCATACATCCTGGACACGATTGTATGTTTGACCACTCTCATAAATATGAGCATTTCTGTAGTACAAGTATGATTGGCTACAGGGACTAATTTATTATCGTTTTCTTTCAGCACATTAACAGCGTAGTAAATTCTGTGGCTTCTGGTGGGGGGAAAAAAAAAGCAAGAGTGGGATTTCCTTCAGTAATGTAGCATCAGTAGTATTTTCCCTTCAGTAACATACCAATTGTTCTTCATTTTCCAAAAATATATTTGCCACGTCACATCTACTGTGCAGTCAGAGAGAGGTTTCTAGCTTTCAAGCTTGTCACACTTGAGAAATTGGGGTGAGGGGAGGGTAGCAGGTTCATAGTTCCAAAGACTTTGGTGTTATTACGAGCTTTCCTTCCAACTACCCCAACACAGGTTTGTTCATACACAGAAGCTCCATTTCAGAGGTAAATCTTATCATTCAACCAAATGCTTCTGAAGTTCACACATTGTTCATCAAATACAGAGGGGTGCGGGAAATCCTGACAACATATTTCTGCAGAAGACCAGGAGAGGTCAGATGCTCAACGGCACATGTACGCATCAATCGTGCAACCATGAACCTGACATGCTTTCCCTGGGTGGGAGAGCACTATTCAGACGTGCTCAGGCTCCATCTAGAGCAACTGGGACAGTTTTATAGGCTGTGTCCTTCTCTGTGATAGAAGGAACAGTTGGAGCATCACCCAAGAGACAGAGAATCACAGAATCACAGAATCAACCAGGTTGGAAGAGACCTCTGGGATCATCAAGTCCAACCGTTGCCCTGACACCACTATGGCAACTAGACCATGGTACTAAGTGCCATGTCCACTCTTTTCTTAAACACATCCAGAGATGGTGACTCCACCACCTCCCTGGGCAGCCCCTTCCAATGTCTAATAACCCTTGATGTCTAATCACCCAACTGGGGTGACATGTGTGGCTCCTAGAACTGGGAGAATTTAATTCCAGAATTAGATACCCAAACGTAGCGTACTATTCCAAGTGCTGCTGACTTGGGAGCACACAGTATCCATTGACCCATTTGTCCTTCAGCCTATCCATCCAAAAAGCAATAAAAAATGTGTGGGACAGAAAAATGTTCCACTCCAGATGTTAGCCCTCACAGAAGATATTTCAAGCCAGGCCCCTGTTCCCCTTCTCATGGCAGATCTCACCAAAATGGACAATCACCTAAATAACCAAAAATATTTCCTTCAGCCCCACCAGCTGCACTAATAGAAAAACCACTCTGGAGAACTGCAAGGCACTGGTTGGGGTTTTGTCCCTCCTTGACACTCCACACTCACCACTGGCACAGGAATCTCTGCCATCCGTGTCTCTGCATTGAGAATTTTCTCCTGCCCTACAGAGCACACAGCAATTCGCTAACTGCTTTTAACAGGTAAACGATGCCAGCACAGGTCTAGCAAGATGTTGCTGAGTTTGCACGGGCAATCCTGCAGGCAGGACAGCTCTGCTGCTCACCATACAGCATGGAGCCAGCAAAATGTCACCATTTACAAACGTGTCCTGGACACAAAGGACAAACTTCAGAAAGTGACAGCAACTTTGCCTCCAGCTCTGCCTTACCCAGAGTGAATTGGACTTGAAAGGAGAACAAAGGAGAGTCCAAGCTCTCAGGAAAGCCACCACAAAAGAAACAGCTTTAAGGTCCTGGAAATGGAAGGCAAGGGAGAAGGAGAGGAGAAGGGGTTTTGAAAGAGGATAAAAAAAATCTTGTAGTACCACAGAGCCCCAATTCAGCAGGGAACACTCTGCCAGGCAGAGGTGAAAGCACATACAGAAGGTCAAGGAGACTGAGATAGCTGCTTAAACCTTCAAGGAATTGTGATTATGGCTTAGTTCCCACACAGTTATGGCCTGGAAATAAAGGACAATAAAGGACATCTCCATGTTCCAAACTCTTGAGGGACAGCTCACAGAGGTCTATGGCCTTTGGCAAGTCCAAACAAGGCGATGTTGATTAGCCCAGACTGGAGATGTTGTAGGAAATCAGGCCATTCTTCCCACACACCACATACGACCACTAAAAACCCCTTGATCCCTACGGGAGCCCTGTCACACGAACTAGGAGGAGGATCCTCTGAAGTTGTCTTGTGCAGGTCCTGTAGATGGAGGAGACAACATGAACCAGCTTCCACAGCCTGGTGGGATGGGACTTCATGGCATAACATGAGCAAACATGGACAGCATCATGTACAGATTTGTTCTTCAGACCCAAACAGATTCATAAGACGGCTTCCGTATGTGCTTTTACCAGAAGATCTTTCTTTGCATTGTGACCATAGCCAGGATTAACATTTCCACTACACTGAATTTGACAGTCAAGAGAGAAGATGTCAGCAGTCCAAGCAAGCAGACCAGTCAGATAGCTCAATAAGAACAAAAGCCAAGAAGTTTTAGCTATGTTGCACTCTGTTTCCACTGTTTAGGTTCTCTGTGACATTTCAGAGCTCAGTCATGCCTTGAAGTGCTATTAAATGTGAATATTTCAAAAGGTGCCCTAACAAGAGCTGTTCCCTACAGCTAAGAGTACAGCTGCAGGACACAGCTATACAAGCAAGTTCTTAGCTTGCCCGAAGAGCCAAAGTCCTACAGAAAGGTCTCAAATGGAGCTCCAGTAGGAGAAAACATCAAAGCTGTGGGCTGCCACTTCACATAGCTCTCTTCAGCTCAGCCTACTAACAGCCAGAGCAATGCCCAACCATGAAGAATCATCCAATATCCCAAAACAGTCCTGCTATGGGCGCTGCCACATGTAAAGGGTCAGCAAACCACCATACCCCAAGCCAACAGGAAGAGCAAATGCAGACTAAAGCAGACTAAACCCATGTGAGATGATGGACACTAAGGACAGGTGCCACCACCACCATGCCCAGGTGATGAGGCTGGACCACACAGGCAATAGTCACAGCAGTACTATACATGCATCAAAGCAGGCATGCACATAATCACACCAGTCCCAAAACAACAACATTTCTCCAGCTTTTGGGCACTGAAATTTAGAGTAGCAGTTTCCAGCTTCTCTTTTGCAGACACTCTAGAGGATCATGAATTTCTTTGGGCAAAGAGCCAAGAAAAACAAGGCTATTGCCCAGACATCTCTACTGAGCACACAGGGAAGACCAGACAATGGTTAGAGACCTGAAAAACAGAAATTTGTTCAGAAAGAGAAAAATCCACAGCCTTAGACCTCCCACAGGAGCTGGGTTCTTTCCTCCTCTATATAAATTTATGTCGTGTCCAACTGCAAGGCAGCAGTGGCCAAGTTATGATACACACAGGCAGAAAGTCAGAGACAACAAGACACCGTTATGCATTGTGCCAATGTCTGAAGGGAAGAATAAGAGGTGGACAGTCCTTCCTGGCTCACGCAGGCAGTGAGTAGATGCCTGGGTGTCCAATTGTATGTGGTGGCTTCAGCTGCCTGTCCAGCTCGGAGCATCTCCCTCAGCACCTCCAACCAGCTTGCTCAGCCTGTTCTTCCTCAGCTGGAAAAGATGAAACACCTCCGATACAGAGCCAAGCGACACCAGGTTCAACACACCGTGGAAGCTGAGCAAAATTAAACTCATGGAGCACGCGCTGCCGCTAGCCAAAAGGAAAGGAGCTCATAAAATAGCACTTCACAACAGACATCCAGGCAGAACAGCTGCCCTCATCCACCACTGCCAAGAGCTGCTTCCCTCACACTGAGTGCAGGGCTGGCAAGGAGCTATAGTATTTAAAAACTGATTCAAGTTCTGTGTAGTTTTTAATACGCCTCGTCAGACTATGTCTGGTCAAGAGCTAATGCAAGGGCTGCATTTCTAAGTCAGGAAAGGAGCTTCTTTGCAGGCTGAGAACCAGCAAGGTTCCCCACAGCCAACAAGGAATGGACCCAAGTCCATCACAAACAGGGAAGAGGTCCAGGAACAGACCAGGACATCCTCAACAACAGATTTTTTTCAATGCTGCAACAGTGATGCTTTCAGCTTGGCAGTAGTGAGGACGTATCCAAGCACCAGTGGATGAACAAGAATCTGGTGAATTAAAATGCTATTAACAGCCCAGTTATTTCCCGTGAGCTGGGCTAATCCAGCAAGAAGAGCACAAAGATCTGGATCTGTAGATGCAACCACAAAGGCATAACCTGGAATAGCTCTACCTTGATCATAACCCCAATTAGAAGATATCCAAGATGTCAGCTGAGGACATGCAGGAAAAGGAGAGTTCACAAATTTAAAAATTCACTAACAGCAAGAAGATCCATGATAGTGCCAAAGTCTTGTCAACTGAAAAATAAGAGAGTGGATACTCTCCTCTAAACCTCCTGAGACTCTTTTCCTAACTATCGCACATGCTCACTGACGTCTTTCCATAAGGGACAAACCCTCCCAGTTTTCCATATGAGCAGTGGGATTGGAAAGCTCACACTACTACAGGCACTTAGAAGCAAAGCAGCCCATAGAATCACAGAATCAATCACAGAATCAACCAGGTTGGAAGAGACCTCTGGGATCATCGAGGCCAACCATTGCCCTGATACCACCATGGCAACTAGACCATGGCACTAAGTGCCATCTCCAGGCTTTTCTTAAACACATCCAGAGATGGTGACTCCACCACCTCCCTGGGCAGCCCCTTCCAATGTCTAATAACCCTTTCTGAGAAGAAATGCTTCCTAATGTCCAACCTGAACCTCCCCTGGTGAAGCTTGAGGCTATGTCCTCTTGTCCTATCACTAGTTGCCTGGGAGAAGAGGCCGACTCCCACTTCACTACAACCTCCCTTCAGGTAGTTGTAGACTGCAATAAGGTCACCTCTGAGCCTCCTCTTCTCCAGGCTAAACAACCCCAGCTCCCTCAGCCGTTCCTCATAGGTCAGACCCTCCAGACCCTTCACCAGCTTGGTCGCCCTCCTCTGGACTCGCTCCAACACCTCAACATCTTTCTTGAAGTGCGGGGCCCAGAACTGGACACAGTATTCAAGGTGCGGCCTCACCAGTGCCACACCTTGAATTACACCTAGCTTACACCTCTGCTCTGGAATGAGATTAAGTGCCACCCACCAGTAAAGCTATTATGTTATCTAAAGGTCTGCTTGACACATATATATATATTTAATATATTAAACTAAAGGTGTAATTACTTTAAGTCAACAGATCTACAGTTTTAGACAAACACGGGGTTGTACTTTACACCAAAGCTCAGTGTTTCCTCAGAACATCTGCAGCAAGAAACAAGACAAAAAAGTCACAGAACTTAATCACAAAAGACAGAAAAGTCAAGGTTAGTTTTACCCAGGTCATGATATTTCTAAAGTTGGGATTTAGTTTGCTTTATGCTCATTAGAGGGAGATGCTACTGCGGAAAACACGGGAAAATTATAGGTGGGTTCATAGCACAGGTCTCTGCCAGCGCACTTCTCCTTGGCTAACATCAGATGCTTACAAACCCTGTCACAGCATTGCCAAATCTGATTTAACTGAGTGTGACAGAGTCAGAAGCTCTTTGCCTCCAAGATTAGTTATGACATAATAGAAAGTCTATCAGTTTTCAGTCCTATAAATACTAAGTTTCAAAAGCAATTTCAAAAGTAATTTTTTTTTGACGCAGAAGATTGTTTATCCTTTCAATATCATGAGTCAGCTCCTCTGATTACTACACAACTTTTTTCCTCCCCTTGTTCTCTTATAATTAGATTACAGAGTAAAATTATTAGAGTATATTGCAAATAACTCATCAGCCTATAGATTCTCCTCCCCCTACCCCCATTCCTCTCTCACTATATGTAAATACCTGCTAATTTAGACAGTAAACTCCCATGGTTTGGCTTTTAATTATGGCTACCCTATAGCAGCAGCAGAGATTACATCACTTACTGTAAATACAGACAATCTGAGCTCTTTATCAGAGATGTCATACATGAGAGTGGTTGTGAGAGAAAAGAGAAATTACGCCAACTAGACCACTTAGCTCAGCCAAGGCCACCAGCCTCTACAGAGCAGGTCTGGGCAAACCACAGATCAGCCAAGGAACAGCATTTCAACCATCTTCTTGTAAAAATCCCCCACTGCATTGACTCCAACGTTCAGCACAGCGCAATGGGTATCCATCATGGAAGCGTGGCTCAACAGGATGTGCTGGGGGTTCAGCAGAAGCATTTGGGAACCACCATTGTGCAAGAACAGCTGAGGAACGCCTGAGGGAGCTGGGGTTGTTTAGCCTGGAGAAGAGGAGGCTCAGAGGTGACCTTATTGCAGTCTACAACTACATGAAGGGAGGTTGTAGTGAAGTGGGAGTCAGCCTCTTCTCCTGGGCAACTAGCGATAGGACAAGAGGACATAGCCTCAAGCTTTGCCAGGGGAGGTTCAGGTTGGACATTAGGAAGAATTTTTTTTCAGAAAGGGTTATTAAGACATTGGAAGGGGCTGCCCAAGGAGGTGGTGGAGTCACCATCTCTGGATGTGTTTAAGAAAAGCCTGGACATGGCACTTAGTGCCATGATCTAGTTGACAGGGTGGTGTCAGGGCAATGGTTGGCCTCGATGATCCCAGAGGTCTCTTCCAACCTGGTTGATTCTGTGATTCTGTGAAGAACAGGTTTTCATGTCTTGTGGAGTTTTCCAACATTGAGCTTCTTTGTTCAAACTGCTTTCACTTCTCCTCACTGTAGACACGGGGAAGTCTCCCTGTCCTAAGAAGAAAGAACACGTGCAAAGGAGAAATAAAGGCAAGAAAGGGGAGCACTGGTGGTGGAGGACAGCGTTTCAGCGTAATAGTCCTCAGATTTCATTAACTAGAAGAGTGGCTCTGGCCAAAGGACCAAATTGCCAGAACGTGTTTGGAAGTTGGGAGCCAACAAACCAACCAATGGCTGCCCTGACAAGGCAAGCAATGCTGCCGAAGACAGCCTTATTTTATACAGCACCTTGCACACCAGCTATGATAGCACCCTCCAAATTTATTTCTTCCTTCAAGTATTATTTAGGGAAGCAAAGAGAGAAGACAAAAAATGGCTTTGGGATGACATCTGAAAACAACACATGAAGCCATTTGCATATGGAAAATATCCATTTACCATAACAGCCAGTAGGCATGTCAAAGCTTATAATGAAGCGTCTGTTGCCTTCAGTCAACTTTTCTCAACAGAAGAGGTTCGAGGAGGGCAGGTCCAAGGACTCCCATGGAGCTGAAGTCCAGAGTCCTCTCAGATTGAAGACAGCAGTCACTGGGGACAACTCTCCAGAGTCCAGTCCTGCAGACTGCTTTATTCAGGACACACCTCATGTCTAACAAAGTCCAACTCCACCAACAAGATCTAGCTGACTCTACGGAAACATTCACTCCACTGAGACTCCATTGAGTTAATGTGTGGCTTGGAAAAACACAACAGCAAGTAAAGGCCCAGAGGGCTGTGAAAAAATGTGACCCCAAAGTTGCCTCAAATACCCAATGAAAGCAGCACCTCCAGACCCCTTCCAGAGGGGTTCTGAGTATTTTCAAGCTCTTCTTGCAAGCTCTTACATTACTTATATTATTACATGGGTGCAACATATGGCAAATGCTTTTGGAACTGCAACCTTGTTTCTCCTGTAATGGGCAACATAGGCATTTTTCAGACCCAGGAAAGCACTAACACATCTGTATCCCCTCAACATCAAGACAGATGTTGAGGTGTTGGAGTGAGTCCAGAGGAGGGTGACCAAGCTGGTGAAGGGTCTGGAGGGTCTGACCTACGAGGAACGGCTGAGGGAGCTGGGGGTGTTTAGCCTGGAGAAGAGGAGGCTCCGAGGTGACCTTATTGCAGTCTACAACTACCTGAAGGGAGGTTGTAGTGAAGTGGGAGTCGGCCTCTTCTCCCAGGCAGCTAGCGACAGGACAAGAGGACATAGCCTCAAGCTTCACCAGGGGAGGTTCAGGTTCGACATTAGGAAGAATTTCTTCTCAGAAAGGGTTATTAGACATTGGAATGGGCTGCCCAGGGAGGTGGTGGAGTCACCATCTCTGGAGGTGTTTAAAAAGACTGGACATGGCACTTAGTGCCTTGGTCTAGTTGACGTGGTGGTGTCAGGGCAATGGTTGGACTCGATGATCTCAGAGGCCTCTTCCAACCTGGCTGATTCTGTGATTCTTTGATTCTGTTTTCCTGGTCCAATTTAAGGGGCAGGGAAAGAATGGAAATAACATCCTTTCCCTAACTGGCACTGTGAGGGTATGGAGTTATTTAAAAATACACTGATATGCCAATTTTACTAATCCCTAGAGAAAACAACATCCCCAGCCACAGGCCATTTGCCAAGGGAGGTCTTCACTTGCTTTAGTGAACTGAGCTTTGGTCGATACATGATGTTATTTTTTTATCATAAAAATGCCCACAGCTTGACAATAGGCTTGTTGTAAGTGCAGGGGAAGAAACAGACACTTTAATTCCACTGGCAAAAGCTCAGTGGGAAAGCACAGATATTTCAAATTACTTTCTAATCACTTCTAGATATTTTCCCCCCAAATTGTAACTACTTACAGAACAACTGCACCTTCTTGAGAAGCAGCAACACTGGCAGGCACAGACAATATTTTGCATTTGGCAAAGACGTTTTGATCCCAAAGAGGGCTTCAGAATAATATTCACACTCAACAGTACTGAAGTTAAGCCTTTTCAACTCTGTTGGTGGGTTTTCTTTGTTTCTTTCTGTATTTATTTATTCTTTTTTTTGTTCCTTTCCCAACAAAAACAAAGGATTTCTTTATTCTGCTTCCCAGCTGCTCTCTCAAAAGAGATAAAGTGAATTTCTTTCTAACTCAAAATATACAGCTAATGCAAAACCTTCCAAGACAAGATCCTTCCCAGCTGGCCACCTTGATCCAGAGTAGATCATCTTAGGCAATTATATTGTTGAGGAGACAAGGACTGATGACTTGAGCCAACTGGCAGCACTGCCTTAAAACAGCAAACACTGATCCAAACCATCTTTCAATGCAGAAATGCTCTCCTTCAATGACAGGCACCATGTCATTGCCTCTCCTCTGCATTACCTTTGTGCTGCTTGATTTTACGAATACTCCTTGCTCGCTATAGGCTGTACATGGTGGGAAGATGAAGGTGGGAAGAGGAGTGGAGTTAGGAAGTCACCAACAATTTCAGTTGAACTAGCATTTCAAATTTCATCTAAAAATTGTCATTTTAGAAAAGAGTGATGTCCTTTCCCTTGGAATTAGTGTAACAACAGATTTGGTTAATGCCACAGGGTTTCCTTTTCTTACTGTTTGATGTTGGATCAGTATTTTGGGGGTTCTGGAGACCATTCCTGTGCAATCACTGCCAGCCTCCCTTCCCTCTGCTTTGTAGCTGCCAACAAAATCCTCTTCCAAACCTACACTCAGATCTTCATCCTTGAAATCCACATCCCTCAGAGCGCCTGCTCTAACACCACCCTGCACACAGTATCTCCATCCTTACATACTGGGAGAGGAGAGAAAAAACTGGAAAGATCTCCACCATGGCTCCACAAAATAAGCCTGAATTTGCAGGCAAGCCGGCTGGAGAGCTGTCACCCCAATCACAGAATCACAGAATCAACCAGGTTGGAAGAGACCTCTGGGATCATCCAGTCCACCTTGCCCTGACACCACACTGTCAACTAGACCATGGCACTAAGTGCCATGTCCAGGCTTTTCTTAAACACATCCAGAGATGGTGACTCCACCACCTCCCTGGGCAGCCCATGCCAATGTCTAATGACCTTTGCTGAGAAGAAATTCTTCCTAATGTCCAACCTGACCCTCCCCTGGCGAAGCTTGAGGCTATGTCCTCTTGTCCTATCGCTAGTTGCCTGGGAGAAGAGGAATCAGCTAAAAGATAAATTCACTCAGCCTTTTGGATCTCTAAATGCAGAAGTAACTCACATCAGCTTCTTCCTCGCTGCTTAAAAAAAAAAAGGGGGACATCTGGATTTGCCTCTCTTGCAGAAACCTCACAGAATGATCAAGGCACCAGCTGTAGAAATGCTGGCTGCCATCCCAAACCAGCACAGAAACCTGCCTCTGTGTGGAGGAGGTGTTTAAAACACACAAAAAAATTCCAAACCTGGCAATGGGGAGCGAAGAGAAAAGTTGTAAGGCCCAGGAACACAGATAATTAAAAATGTGCCCTGAAAAACAGGGTGCAGCCAAAAAGTCTGGCCTGACACAGGATGGATTCATTGGCATCTCGCTGAAGAAATGAAGGTGGTGGCACAGATGTCTTTGCTTTTAAGACAAGGAGGCACCTGCTCTTGGTTGTGGAGCCTGAGTTTCTGGAAATTCCAGGTCAAAAGAGAAAAAAAGAGAAATCAATCCCTCTACTTCTTTAAAAAATAAATACATATATAAATAAAGCCAAATCATCAACCCCGTCATAGCATCCCAACCTGAAGCTGGTGGCCATTTGATGGAGAGAAGGCAGGGACAGTCTCATCTTTCTCCCATCCCACCCAAGCTGCAAAAGAGGACATTGATAGGCTGGAAAATAGGTGATGGCAGCAGCCACCATCAGACTTATGATGCCACAGGAGGGTGAGAAGTGGGAACAACATTAGATTTCCACAGTTCATGTGTTTTCAGGTGCCGGTGCTTGGTCTAAACACCTGCCCAGCAGAGGAAAGCTCTCATCAATCCCTTAATAGGTGGTGGAGATTGAGCTCATTTTTAACGCTGACAAAGATCCAGGAGCTGTCCTTAGAACAGCTACTGCAATAACTGTAATTTCACTTCCCTGTATTCCCTTGCGTCTCCAAAAAAAGATAAATCCTTCCTTAACACCCAGGTCTTCCCCATCTGAGGAGCACTCCCAAAACACAAAAAACCTTCTCCCATGCTGTGCATGGCAGACACCTCCCTCAGCCAGACGTCAACACTCATGTCCAAGCATGGAAAGCTTCCCCCCCTAGTTGCACGCCCTGCTCTGTCAAACCTAAACCATGTTGGCGACGTGGGAGAACACCTTCCTACTTCTTTGGGGAAGACCAGGGAATTTGTGCAGATCCTGAGGTACTTGGAGGCGGTGTTTCTCAAGAAAGGCAACCAAGGAATCTCAGAGTGGCAATGCTCTTCAATCTCTTTTAAAGAGATTAGGATGACGGCCAAGCGAATCAGCAATCCTAACGCCCTGCATCAACATGCTTTTGCCCACGGTTGTCACTTGGAGGAGGGTTTGCTACAAAAACGACGAGGTTATCTTGTTCACCTGCAGGAACGCAAGCGCTGAGATGCAGGAAAAAAACAGGAAGATGGGAGCTATGGGCTTTGGGGAGGAGAAGCCAGCCCTGCTCATGGAGCAGGGACCACCACATAGGTGAAGTCTGGCCAGAGAACACCCCAGTGCTGAAATGTTGGCCAAGAAACTGGTTTGAGAAAACACAAAATATTCTAACAGCCTGGCGACACTGCCCATTCCTCTAAGGTGGGTGGTACACTGAATGCTAAACATCAGGACATCCAGACAAAGGCAGGCGTGGATAGGTACCACATTAACCCACCACCCAGGGAGAAGCTTTTTTGGGTCACCACACCGTTCACATCACACGCTGACAGCTGGAGCAGATGCACAAAGGTGTTGCACAATGGCTCCTTTTCCCTTCCAAACACATTCTACAGCAACCTGCAGAGCAACATCGCAGCCGGGAATCGCACATGGGATGAGGATACGGAGCAGCACGCTGGGAGAGAAGCAACAGCAACCCAGGTCCACCAGCAAGTCCACATCATTAGCTTTGAGCCCTTGTATGTGCCCTTGCACAAACGATGTCCCCATTCCTTAGCACCCCTAAAGACAAACCCAGTATCCACACAGCAAACAGCATTTGTGAGGTTCAATGGTGACACTTGCAAAGACTAGAAGGACGGGGATAAGGAGGAGATGCAACAAGGTCTCGCAAGGACCTGGGCACAATAAGGGTGTCAACACATGGATGTTACATCTTTTATATATAGTTGTGTGCAGTTTTATGCACTGATATAAACACAATTTTTTCCAGTCACCATGCCTCTACCTGAAAGCATGGATGACCAATCAGACATGAGAAGAAAGACCACCACTCGGTCATGTAAGAAAAGTTTGAGCACTGAAGCTGATGCTCACTGCTCTCACCTGGACACGAATTCAGGCGCAGGCTTAGCCCCAGTCAACCTCTTAGTTGTGTCACCTGAATGGCTGAAGCATGGGTCAGGCCAGTTGAACAATGTCCTTAGGGAGGACCTGCTGGCGTACTTAGCATGGAGTGGCCTCTCTGGACCTCAGCAGCCTCTGGCAAATGTTTGGCCACGTGGACGAAGAGGGCTGGAGTCAGGGAGCACACTGTGCTTGCACCCTGTACATCCCTTCCAGCAAAAGTGCCTTCACCAGTGCTCACTCGGTGCAGAACCCATGTGGGGAGAATCGAGGAGCTAAATAACACTCTGCTGCCTGGACTTTAAGGAAGAGAGACAAAAGGAGACATCAGGAGATAAAAAACAGCAAGCCTGAACAGGCAGAGATATGGCCTCTCTGCTGCAAGAGACGTCCTTCTGTAGCTTTGTTCTCAAAGGACGAACATGCGCTACCAAACAAGAGAGGCTTTCAAGAGCTTGCCATGGCCAACCTGTAGCTGGGGTGACCCTCCCCAAACAGTTCCTACACACTTTCCTCATCATGCACCATGTATGTGGGCAGAGCACCAGGCCCATGGTAAACACAGAGTAAGGAGAAGGTGATCAGCAAGTGTTGAAGAGCACAAAGACATCACAGAAACAGTTACCAAGTTGGGTCAACAAATCAATGGGGGCCAACGCACTGCCAACACAGCCAGGGACCATCATGGCAGCTGGTGAGAGATAAATATCTTGACCCCGGCTTGGTTGACACCTCCAACACATCTCTCAAAGCGCAAAGGGACTTTCACATTCATCACGTTTGGCGTTCTGCATAATTCACACCACCAAACATCATCCAGCAGCACCCTTCATCAGGCTCACGACTCCAGGTCCACCAAGAGCAAGACAGGTCACAGAATCACAGAATCAACCAGGTTGGAAGAGACCTCTGGGATCATCGAGTCCAACCGTTGCTCTGACACCACCCTGTCAACTAGACCATGGCACTAAGTGCCATGTCCAGGCTTTTCTTAAACACATCCAGAGACGGTGACTCCACCACCTCCAAAGGTCCTAGGTCAGAGATACAGAGATGCTATAACAGTTAACCCACTCCCCCTCACTGCTAAAAACACCTGCCCCACCACCTGGTCGACTACAGCTTTCTAACCCATCAGTATAGGCAGCTCCCAGAGGTCATATTCCCATGTAGATGGTCCTTTCTGCCACGCAGGAGAAACTGCACATCAACGCAAGAGATGGAAAGGGAAAGGTATAAAGCTGAGAAAAAACGCCTTCAGCAAAATTTGTTTTAGGGCACGACTAGCTCGTACTGAAAGCCAAAACCTCTAGTTTTCAACCCGGATCCTTGTAGGAGGACAATTTATGTTATCTCTCTCCAGCCAAACGTGGTGCTGGGGGACTACTCAGGACAGCAGTAACACCACTAACGCTCTTTACTCAGTACTGCTGCAAGGAGATCCAGGGGCAATGAGCACTGATAGTTAGCAAAACATCACCTGTATCAAAAGGGGCACCCGTCCCACTGACTGAGCGCCGGTGCTGCTGCAAGTAACATTCTCCGCTGGGCGGAGAATGGATCGAGAGCAGTCCTGAGGAGAAGGACTTGGGGGTGATGGGTGATGAGAAGCTCAACATGAGCCAGCAATGTGCACTTGCAGCCCAGAAGCCAACCGTATCCTGGGCTGCATCACCAGCAGCGTGGCCAACAGGTCAAGGGAGGGGATTCTGCCCCTCTGCTCCGCTCTCGTGAGACCCCACCTGCAGTGCTGCGTCCAGCTCTGGGGCCCAACAGAAGAAGGACATGGAGCTGTTGGAACGAGTCCAGAGGAGGGCCACGGAGATGCTCAGAGGGCTGGAGCACCTCTGCTATGAAGAGAGGCTGAGAGAGTTGGGGCTGTTCAGCCTGGAGAAGAGAAGGCTCCAGGGAGACCTTCTAGCAGCCTTCCAGTACCTGAAGGGGCTACAGGAAAGCGGGAGAGGGACTTTTTACAAGGGCATGGAGTGATAGGATGAGGGGGAATGGTTTTAAACTGAAAGAGGGTAGATTTAGATTAGATATTAGGAAGAAATTCTTTACTGTGAGGGTGGTGAGACACTGGCCCAGGTTGCCCAGAGAAACTGTGGCTGCCCCCTCCCTGGCAGTGTTCAAGGCCAGGTTGGATGGGGCTTGGAGCAACCTGGTCTAGTGGAAGGTGTCCCTGCCCATGGCAGGGGGGTTGGAACTAGATGATCTTTAAGGTCCCTTCCAACCCAAACCATTCTGTGCTTCTGTGATTCTATAGAAATTACACAAAGCTCTGCCCAAACACAAGCCTTGCGGCTGATGAATCTGAGTTGCTGTCTCGAGATATCATGGAGGAGTCACGTAAATCCACAGCCGCTCCCTACACCTCCAATTCGGATTAAACGAGATCGGAAGGAAAACGAAAGAACAGTCCCAGGAAAAGGCAACGGAGCTTCATTTCAGCTCTCCTAGCTAGGAATGGAGCTGCCATTTGAGAATCTTCTGCTGGAGCAGATGGTAAGTCCTCCAGGAGGTAAGGTGAGCACCAGCACACTTTGCTGTCAGGACCAGTCCACTGAGCATCTGGGGAATGGATGCACATCCCACCAGCATGGCATGGGACCAGCACTCCCCTGCTCGTCTTTCACACTGCACAGGAGACCAACAAGGCTTTATTCAACCTGGCAAGAGTTTCCAAGAGGAGGAACATGAAGTTAAACCCAGAGACCTAAAGAACAAGATGGTTCTCAGTGATTTCAAGGAATTTGGGGATTTGGAGACAGACAGACATAACAGTTTTAAAGTAAGAGAGGGTAGATTCAGGCTAGATACAAAAAAGAAGTTTTTTACAATGAGGGTTGTGAAACACTGGAACAGGTTTCCCAGAGAGGTGGTAGATGCCCCATCCCTGGAAACATTCAAGGTTGGGTTGGATGGGGCTCTGAGCAACCTGACCTAGTTGAAGATGTCCCTGCTCAGTGCAGGGGGGTTGGACTAGATGACCTTTAAAGGTCCCTTCCAATCCAAACTATTCTGTGAGACTATGATTCTAACTCTGCATGTCATCTTTAAGCACCTGTGATTCAAAACACTGTCATTCTCTGTATTTCACAGAATCACAGAATGGTTGGGGTTGGAAGGGACCTCTGGAGATCATCTAGTCCAACCCCCTGCCAAAGCAGGTTCACCCAGAGCACGTTGCACAGGGTCATGTCCAGGCAGGTCTTGAATATCTCCAGGGAAGGAGACTCCACACCCTCCCTGGGCAGCCTGTTCCAGGGCTCTGGCACCCTCACAGTAAAGAATTATTTCCTCATATTTAGATGGAACTTCCCATGTTTCAGCATGTGCCCGTTGCCCCTTGTCCTGTCACTGGGCACCACTGAGAAGAGACTGGATCCACCCTCTTGATACCCTGAAGGTATTTGTAAGCATTGATAAAATCCCCCCTCAGTCTTCTCTTCTCCAGGCTAAACAGACCCAGCTCCCTCAGCCTCTCCTCGTAAGAGAGATGCTCCAGTCCTCTGATCATCTTTGTAGCCCTCCACCGGACTCTCCCCAGTAGTTCCCTGTCCTTCTTGAACTGAGAGGCCCAGAACTGGACACAGTATTCCAGATGTGGCTTCACCACGGAAGTGCAGAGGGAGAGGAGAACCTCCCTCGACCTGCTGGCCACACTCTTGCTAATGTACCCCAGGACACCATCGGCCTTCTTGCCCCAAGGGCACATTGTTGGCTCATGGTGAACTTGTTGTCCACTAGAACTGCCAGGTCCTTCTCTGCAGAGCTGCTTTCCAGCAGGTCAGCCCCCAGCCTGTACCGGTACATGGGGTTATTCCTCCCCAGGTGCAGGACCCTACACTTGCCTTTGTTGAACTTCATGAGGTTCCTCTCCCCCAGCTCTCCAGCCTGTCCAGGTCTCGCTGAACGGCAGCACAGCCTCCGGGTGTATCAGCCACTCCTCCCAGTTTTGTGTCATCAGCAAACTTGCTGAGGGTACACTCAGTCCCTTCGTGGAGGTCCTTGATGAATAAGTTGAACAAGACTGGACCCAGTACTGACTCTTATGGAACACCACTAGCTACAGGCCTCCAACTAGACTCTCCACCACTGATCACAACCCTCTGAGTTCTGCCATTCAGAGAGTATTTCATTTTTTTCTGTACATAGCTAGCTCTAGAGATTAAAGACATGAAACCATCAAAAGACCTGCATGATGACAACATGGGAAGAACATGAAAACATGGCCAATGTCTAAGACAGCTCTTGGATAAGGTTGCTCACCATATGAGCGAAGCTAAGGCCTGACGAACAGGGACTCCCTCCCCAGCCTCGTCATCATATCAGCACGCAGAAAAGCACCACATCACCAAATCCTGCTCGCCAGCTTTCTGTAGGACGGTTGTGTACAGCCTAGTTTGGCACAAAAATCAAGGATGTGGGAGTGAAAAAAGACAACTAGCCAGAGCACCAGCTATGCTTGAGTAGGTAAACAGGTGGCTTTTTAATTGAGTTAGATAAGTGGTATTTCTAATCACATTGGCCCAGGCACTTAAAGCAATACTACTGGCAGGGTTGTAGCTTGAGGAGAGCTTTGAAGGAATAAATGGCCTGTTCAAGAAGGCTTTGTTTTGGAGGAGGAGCTCAAAACTTTGAGAAACCAGCTCTCTCTTTTTGCAACTCAGTCCAAAAGAGAGTGAAGCTTCTATAAATGAAAGCCAGGAAAAAACAACATTTCTCAAGGGCAAAATTTTACTTGCATCTGCTTGAGCCCCATCCTTCCACGCGCAGGTGACCCTCTCCTGCAGAGATGCTCTTACCAACCGCTTCCTAAGTCCTGTTCCCCTGGACACACAAGACTTTCTTCTAATCTGGAAGGAAAAGCGAGACAACTGGTTAGTACTGGGAAGAAAACTATTTCACTCTGATGGCTAAGGACATGGACACCATCAGCGCCATAAGCTCTGGTGTCCAGCAACAACCTGCAGTCTCTGAGCTGGGCTGTATGAAGAGGTACAAAAGCAAGCACTGATTCCTCAAAACATCGCTGCTGAGTATGGGAACAGCATCTCCTTTTTAAAAGAAAGGGGACATGAAGCTCTAAAGCTGCTGAAGAGTTTTAAGACTTCCAGATTAGCAGAGGTGCAAATGTAGAGGGTTATAATTGCTTGCAAGAAACCTGCAAAAAATAACAAATTAAAACCTGCAATGAGAAAGAAAAATCACTTATTTAACTGTCCTGTCTTTAGGATCCTCAACCTGCCGTGGGAGGAACACTCTGGTTACAATCCAGTTAAGCATTTCAGTGTATGTCATATTTGAGAGAACACATAGAGCCCCGCTCAGTCAAGGTCTTCACCTCTCAGCAGCAGCTTATCCTTCACGCTTGCGTACACACACCCCTACCCTGCAAGAACTTCCATTTTTAGCTTTTATTCTCAGGACTATCCTTCTAGAAACGCATCCCCTCTTGGCTGTAAAAGCACCTAATTCCCCTGGGAGGAAAACATGCTGGTGCAACCCCAAGATGCAGGTCCTGCATCCACCAAGCAGCTTTTGAGATGCAACCCAGAGCTGCACCCACAAACTACCTGGTTTTACCTGCAGACACTCGGATGATGCAACATGAGGATTAGCCAGACAAACTGTAGATTCCTTAACATATCCATCTACCTTGCAACAGGTATTAAGTATGCAGTAGTTCCTAATTTACTCCATTACAAAGAGAATGCAGTGTCCATTCATCAGCCTGTTATCACAAAAGGCCTTTTAATTAACGCGCCTACTTGCTTTGTTCAATTAATGCCAACAAGGCAGCCCTTTTTTACTCACTGGGTTTAGCTCCTATACTGCTTTGGTCACAGAATCACAGAATCAACCAGGTTGGAAGAGACCTCTGGGATCATCGAGTCCAACCATTGCCCTGACACCACCATGTCAACTAGATCATGGCACTAAGTGCCATGTCCAGGCTTTTCTTAAACACATCCAGAGATGGTGACTCCACCACCTCCCTGGGCAGCCCCTTCCAATGGCTAATGACCCTTGCTGAGAAGAAATGCTTCCTAATGTTCAACCTGAACCTCCCCTGGCGAAGCTTGAGGCTGTGTCCTCTTGTCCTATCACTAGTTGCCCAGGAGAAGAGGCTGACTCCCACTTCACTACAACCTCCCTTCAGGTAGTTGTAGACTGCAATAAGGTCACCTCTGAGCCTCCTCTTCTCCAGGCTAAACCATATGCAGAATACAATAGTATTTTTAAGGTATTAATAAACACTTCCTATATAAATTCTCTATAATTTCTATGTGCATGCTCTATACACAGAGCTCGCTAAAAAAATGGATGCAATTTCCTCAGCCAGAAAAATTCAGAGATAAAATTGCAGCAATGATTTGTATCTGCCTGGAGCAGCAATCCCAGCCTTCGGTGACCCCTGTGCAAACACACCAAGCCAATTACCCACTGTGACAGCAGACTTTCCCCTCCTGTATCAGCAGCTTCTTGTTGCTGGCTGCGAGAAACATCAAAAGGTAGCTCAACCAATATACGTGTTACCGAGCGCTTCAGGCTAGGGACAACCAGCCTAGAGGTTTAATCAAGATTTGGATCAAATTGTGCAAGGTGTTTTGTAAACATTGATCTTAGTAAGTTGTTACAGTCAGAGGATGTAATTCCCAACCGCCCCCACCCATTTAACCTATGAAAATCACCATCAGGGAATTCAGCTCAATCCTCCCCCTCCACTCCCTCTTGTTTACCATAGTCTTCACTAGCAGATGAGTCGTACCCCACCTCAACCTTCAGCATCCTACCCCTGGGTCATGCCCAGCAGCACTCTCATGTCCTCTTGGCAAGGTAAAACTAGCCCATGGGGCAAATGGAAACTTTTAAAAAGCCTCCTCACCATAGCAGCTGACAGAAGAAATGTTACCAGCTTCTTAAGAGATTAATGGGCAGGAAAAGGCAACGTGCAGCTTGCCAGTTTGCCTTGTACTGCCTAGGACATCCTAGGTCCAACTCCTGGTTGAGCAATACCATCACTGCTTTGTCCAGTTCTGGGCCTCGCACTTCAAGAAAGATGTTGAGGTGTTGGAGCGAGTCCAGAGGAGGGCGACCAAGCTGGGGAAGGGTCTGGAGGGTCTGACCTACGAGGAACGGCTGAGGGAGCTGGGGGTGTTTAGCCTGGAGAAGAGGAGGCTCCGAGGTGACCTTATTGCAGTCTACAACTACCTGAAGGGAGGTTGTAGTGGAGTGGGAGTCGGCCTCTTCTCCCAGGCAACTAGCGATAGGACAAGAGGACACAGCCTCAAGCTTCGCCAGGGGAGGTTCAGGTTGGACATTAGGAAGCATTTCTTCTCAGAAAGGGTCATTAGACATTGGAAGGGGTTGCCCAGGAAGGTGGTGGAGTCACCATCTCTGGAGGTGTTTAAGAAAAGACTAGACATGGCACTTAGTGCTATGGTCTAGTTGACAGGGTGGTGTCAGGGCAACGGTTGGACTCGATGATCCCAGAGGTCTCTTCCAACCTGGTTGATTCTGTGATTCTGTGCTCTGATTATAAGGATGCTTTTTATGCTGAGCATCCCAAAGCACCTTTATTCCCCCCCCTTTCTTTAGGAAAATGGGCAGTAGGGGCTGAGAGCTGGGAATCCATTACTTCAGCTGGCAGCCTCTTCTGCTCCAGGAACAGAAATTTAGGAAGAGTATGATGAAGAGCGTGGAAGAGACCCCTGGATTTCTGAATCTTAACATCAGCGAGAGATGCACTTAGGTCTGAATTTCAACCCTCACGTGCTCACCATCCCCGTTTACTGCAAGGCAGTGCTAAGAGCAGCTAAACCCCAGGTGATTCTCCATCAGGCGAAAGAAATACAGGAGGATGCACTTCAGAGAGCCTGAAGCCTCACACGGACTCTCCCAAGCAACAGGATCAAAAAAATCAGCTCATCCTACCAGTGCCCACAAGGGCACTGTAACTCCAGATCCCATCTGCTACCCAAAAGGGTAAGCTATCCCCGCCTGAGATGTTTACAGGAGGGGAAACCACTTCAACTACCCAGCTCACCAGTCACCCAGGTGCTCTGAGTCTTCTCCAATCTGCTCCACCTACGCTTGTGCATGCAAAACAAACCCCAGGGCAGCCGTGTTTTCCCCAGCAGAGCAAAACAGCAGACTCAGAGAGGGGAGATCCATCTGGAAAGCAAATGCCGGCCGTTCGTGGTGATGGCCAAGGATCGGGAGCAGGAAACCTGGCGTGTGAGATGACATGGAAACGCGTTAAGATCCAACAAGAAAGGCAGCGAGGCTGGAAGAACCACACACCGAAGCTTCAGAGGACAGGAGGAAGAGCAGCTCTAACAAAGCCAACAAAATTGGGGCTGCCCAGGGAGGTGGTGGAGTCACCATCTCTGGAGGGGTTTAAGAAAAGACTGGACATGGCATTTAGTGCCATGGTCTAGTTGACAGGGTGGTGTCAGGGCAACGGTTGGACTCGATGATCCCAGAGGGCTCTTCCAACCTGGTTGATTCTGTGATTCTGTGAAAATTGCAACGGATTTCAACCCCTATATGCTGGTACACGCTATGATGACAACATCAATGGCAGTCCAGGGATGCACTCCATCATCTGCTTGGGATTGGGAAGGAGACATCCTTTTCTAAAACCCACAGCGAATGCACCCATTTAAGAATTATACTTTGGGCTATTTTTTTCCCCTTTTTCTGAAGCATTCAGCCACGAAAGGAAACGATTTCTGCCTGCACTGATAGAGGAAACGCTACTAACTGTTTAGGTGAGATTTATTTCTGGATTGCGGCCAGACTGAGGAAATTGGTGGAAGAAATCCTTCATAGCTGGATAATGAGGTTGCAGTTTTATGAGTAATTCTCCTGAGTTATGTGCCCAGCACCTTGGGTGTGGGTGACACGTTCATTCCTTCCCTCCCTTTTTGAACGGAAAATGCCATCCAAGCACACAAACACGATATTTATTTAAAAAACAAAACAACAAAATCATGAGGTGGAGGCACAGATTTCCTCTCACTTGTACAATGCCCAATACATGGCTGTTATCTAGAGGAGTTTGCCTGGTGGGTTCTCCAGGAACGTCCACAAGCTGCAACACAACCCATGCCTGTCATATGTACACCATCCCCCTAAAACCTAAATAGCCTCTGGGGTGGAAACCAAGACAGTGCCAAGATAAATCAACAGTGAAAGACACTGCCCTGTACACCTGTATTACTAACAACACTTGTGGAGAGACCAGTCCAGGGTTCCTCACTCCAACATTCACATCCTCGCTGCTGGACCACCTTGTGTCTTCATGCGTGGTCCTACATGCACTGCAGGGACCAACTGTCTGTACCAATGCCACGTTCCTCCCAGCTTGATACGGCGTAAGTGGATTGCAACCAGCTTCCCCTTTTGAGCAAGCAAAGGCTTCCACGAAGAGGTTACCTGAAGTTCTAATGCTGTCAAAGCTCAGTTGCATGGAAACCAAAGGGGAGGAAGAGTGGCCCTTTTCTGAAGATCTCTCTGCTCCATCTGGACCCATCACCTTCCATTACTCAACTGCCTTTCTGGGAATTCTCCATGCCTTCCCCTATGCCATGCCCAGGCACTAGACATGAAAATAGGTTACGACAGTTCCTGCTGGCATGACATCGACTCTGTTTCTCCTGGAGGATGAATTAGCAGATGGGACCAGTGGAAAATGGCTGAACTAGAGAGCTGGACAACTGGAGTCTTTCCAATCCAGTAACTACAGTCCAAAAGAGTGAGGATGCAATGATCCTCCAGGGTCAGAACCTCTTTCCTAGGGGTAGGAACAGGGTCAAGGAAGATATGCAGGTGGTTACCGACAGACTGTGCAGGCTAACTTATGTCTGCATAGTTGGTTTTACTGTGCCCCAAATTCCTGCTTTGCTTGCGTATTCCCCAGTCAACCCACTGTATTATTCCAGCAAAATAACCACAACACCAAAGAGCTTTTGAAAGTAATATGATGGACTTGCAAGCGTCTTCCATCAAGCAGAACTAAAATTAAGATGTACACCCGGCCTCGCCTGACTCCCTGAAATTCATAATGCAGAAACTTCCCTGTGTCAAGAGACTCCTGACAGCTGAAAGAGCTAATGGGAAGGTGCATTTGCAGCAGCAGCAGCAAGAGCATCGCTTTGCTGCTAGCAGACTTCACAGCAACCCCAAAATCAGCACACCGATATTTCGGAGCAGCAAAAGGCAACCATGAGGGTTTGCTCAGAAACCACTGCTGCAGGTCTCATGCACGTTCTGGCTTTGCCACCGCACTGACACAAGAGAATTAAAACTAAAGCCAGGAGAGAAATTAAACACTGTCAGCAAGTTCACTGATGACACAAAACTGGGAGAAGTGGCTGACACAACAGAAGGCTGCGCAGCCATTCAGAGAGACCTGGACAGGCTGGAGAGTTGGGCGGGGAGAAATTTAATGAAATATAACAAGGGCAAGTGTAGAGTCCTGCATCTGGGCAAGAACAACGCCATGTACCAGTACAAGTTGGGGACAGAGCTGTTGGAGACCAGCGTAGGGGAAAGGGACCTGGGGGTCCTAGTGGACAACAGGATGACCATGAGCCAGCAGTGTGCCCTTGTGGCCAAGAAGGCCAATGGCATCCTGGGATGTATTAGAAGGGGTGTGGTTAGTAGGTCAAGAGAGGTTCTCCTCCCCCTCTACTCTGCCCTGGTGAGGCCGCATCTGGAGTATTGTGTCCAGTTCTGGGCCCCTCAGTTCAAGAAGGACAGGGAACTGCTAGAGAGAGTCCAGCGCAGAGCCACGAAGATGATTAAGGGGGTGGAACATCTCCCTTATGAGGAGAGGCTGAGGGAGCTGGGTCTCTTTAGCTTGGAGAAGAGGAGACTGAGGGGTGACCTCATTAATGTTTATAAATATGTAAAGGGCAAGTGTCATGAGGATGGAGCCAGGCTCTTCTCAGTGACATCCCTTGACAGGACAAGGGGCAATGGGTGCAAGCTGGAACACAGGAGGTTCCACATAAATATGAGGAAAAACTTCTTTACGGTGAGGGTGACTGAACACTGGAACAGGCTGCCCAGAGAGGTTGTGGAGTCTCCTTCTCTGGAGACATAGCAAACCCGCCTGGACGCGTTCCTGTGTGACATGATCTAGGTAATCCTGCTCCGGCAGGGGGATTGGACTAGATGATCTTTTGAGGTCCCTTCCAATCCCTAACATTCTGTGATTCTGTGTGATTCTGTGACCTCAGTAAAAAACCCAGGGAGCAGGTGGGAGCAAACAGGGGCTACACCACTATGACATGTCACAAGGTTGGGCATGCCCAAGTAGAAGGACCTTCTGGGAACCATCTGTGAATGCATCTCCACCCACCACGCACATCAACTGCTTAGCCTACAGAGAGGTTTGGGCAAGGATGCAATGCTGCACTACCAGACCAGAGCCAAACCCTGATATCCGTGCTACATCAGGCCTCAGGGCTCTGCAACTCCAGCTGAGATGAGCAGCTCTGTAAGAGGGAACATCGGGACACACGCTGTCCCACAGCCTTCAAGGCAGTCAGTGTCCCATTGTGAAAACCCTGTTCAACAGCCAGGCACCAATATGGCAAGCCAACTTGTTTCCAAGGTTTTGCTGCAAACCCCAACAGATATTTTTTCAAATTACCTCCCTCATGCAGGTGGTTGACAATTCCTTCACGGCTCCTCACACTACCAGGACCACAGCAAGAAAACTGGCACCATCTCAGATACCTTCTGGCTTGGCAAACACAGCTGCCTGCACTTGATGCGTATTTTGGGGTTGAAATTGAGATGCAAACTGCTGCTAAAATAACCGCCACGGAGGAGTGGTTGCTTTTTCTCTTGAAATGTGGAGACACTTCCCATTTCTTCCCTCTCTGTCCCTCAACTGATTTTGCCAGCCTATAGAAGGAAACAAGAATTGCATGACTCAGAAGCAGTTATCTTCTACCCATCAGAGAAATGCACATGTGCACCCAAGTAGCTGGGTGAGACACTGTCTTCTGTCCCCGGACACCAGTATCACACTGACTACACCAGCACAACTCTGTGACATGCCCATGAGAAAACAGACGAGGCAAGAAGCCGCAAGTACTCCGCTCTCGTGAGACCCCACCTGCAGTGCTGCGTCCAGCTCTGGGGCCCCAACATAAGAAGGACATGGAGCTGTTGGAACAAGTCCAGAGGAGGTCACGAAGATGATCAGAGGGCTGGAGCACCTCTCCTATGGAGACAGGCTGAGAGAGTTGGGGCTGCTCAGCCTGGAGAAGAGAAGGCTCCGGGGAGACCTTCTAGCACCTTCCAGTACCTGAAGGGGCTACAGGAAAGCTGGAGAGGGGCTTTTTACAAGGGCATGGAGTGATAGGACAAGGGGGAACGGTTTTAAACTGAAAGAGGGTAGATTTAGATGAGATATTAGGAAGAAATTCTTTCCTGTGAGGGTGGTGAGACACTGGCCCAGGCTGCCCAGAGAAGCTGTGGCTGCCCCCTCCCTAGTGGAAGGTGTCTCTGCCCATGGCAGGGGGGATGGAACTAGATGATCTTTAAGGTCCCTTCCAGCCCAAACCACTCTATGATTCTGTGATCCTAAGCAAGAGTACCAAGAACCAGAAGCTAAAATTGCAGGACTGTCCCAGCAGTGATGAACAGAAGGAGGTTTCCTCCCCTCCATCTCAACATCCAAGGGAGCATCCAAGGAGCCACCAAGCCAAACAGGAAGGTTCTCATCCCATGTGCCAAGGAGGTCATGGGAGGAGAAATCTGTGATTTGCTGCATGGAAGAAGCTGCATACGATCAGGTCAGAATGATCAGTGTGGTCAAGGCATAAAAACTATGCCTAGGAATGAAATGATGGCAACATCCCTTATCAAAGCTTACAATCTCTCATATGCTATGCCGGTTTGCCTGCTTCGTGAACTTCTGGAATACATCTGTAGAAGATGTTATAATTTAATGGCATATATTTTCCATTGCCTCTAGTTTTACTGCATTTTTCTTGTGGTGCCCAAATACCAAATCATCAAATAAGCAGAGCGGGGATTAGTAAGGCACATGCACAAAGGCACCAGGAGAAGATGTTTCCTCTGATGCAGGACAGATCTGAAAACAGCTTCTTGCTCTGCAACAGAAGTCCCACCACAGCAGCAACGCCAGGTGTCAGAACGTGACCCCTGCAAAACTGCAAAATTCACTTGATGGCATTCAGATATTACAGCCCCTATGGCACATTTCCAGCCCTGGCTGTTTTCTCAGTTATGATTCCTCCTTACCCCTAATACAGCTGACAGCAACACATGTAGGATCTGGAGATTCAGTGCAGGGGAAGACAACTCTCAGAGACATAAAGACATCAGTGCATTTCAGCAAGGCCTTTAGAGTCAGTTACGTGATGCTTTAGACTCCACTGATGTCCTTTATGAATTTAAAAACGCATATAAGGCTTCATCATCCTCTCCCAGTTGCTCTCTTTACGACATAAATGCAATTTAGCACAATTAGGCAGGACAGAAAGCCCAGACCTTTTTACAGGGTCAACTGCATTCCAGTTGTTGGGCAAGATAAAGAGACGCCAGCTCAACAGGCAGGCTGGCCAAAAGCACATTACCACCTCCAGATGGTCTTCACATTACCATGGGACTTCACAAGGAGGAACAGCACTTTTCCAAAAGCCATCGAGCCCTGCTACAGCTCTGCATGGGAAAAAACTTCACCCATCAAGTAATCCCAGACTCGTTAGCAGTAAAACAAAAGGTTTCATTTAGAAAATGAAGGTCAGGTTGGACGGGGCTTTGAGCAACCTGGTCTAGTGGAAGGTGTCCCTGCCCATGGCACGGGGTTGGAACTAGATGGTCTTTAAGGTCCCTTCCAACCCAAACCATTCTGTGATTCTAAAAAAAAAAAAAAAAAAAATCTCTCATCTTTAAGACTGGAAAACCCAGAACTCCAAGAACTCTCACGTTTCATATAACTGAGAAGCTCACAAAGTGTCTGGAGGCACCTTGAAACATTTCCCATTGCTACTGCTCTTTGCACAGGAGAAACAGTTTAAAACTGACATTCAGTAGATATTTCTGTCTAATCTACCATCTTCCGCAGAAAAATCAGTTATCCTTAAGCATGAGCATTTTTTTTCTATTACAAGACTAAAAAAAAAAGCATTTTTGTTATCACAGACTGCAATTTAAAAAATAAAATTATAAAAAAAGGAACAGATTTATTAAACAAATCCTCTGTATCTATCCCGTAACTGCTCAGTGACTTCAGAGGACCTTTAGGTGGTAACAAAGATCTTGACAACATTTTTCCAGAAGAAATTCAAGAGCTTTTAACTTGTGCATCTCTATTTTTTTAAACAACATGGATCAGGAGGATCTCAGAAGTAATCAGTTTATCAGCACCCCTGCAAGAACGAATGAGATGGAGAACGACCTAAGCACAGGTCCAAGGTGCCACATGCTGTGTTTGCACACCTGACATGCTGAAGGTGCTTGGGTCAGTCCCGCATCCTCGTGCCTTCATCTCCCATCCTAAATCTGGCACAACAGTACTGACCTTTGTAAAGTGCTTTGAGATCTCTGGGGCTGTTACACAAGTACAGGTGCTACTACCTTGAGTCCAGGTAATCCAAAGCAAATCACTGCAGGGAGCTAATGGCTCAGTCTATCTGAAAATAGACAGAAATCCCCATCAAAAACATCTAAGTCGTCATGATAGAAAAATAAATCCCAGCAGATTGTTGCTAGCATTATATGAATCATCATGTTGTTATAGCAACTCCATATCTGCATCGAATCTGAAAACCAAGCACAGCTGAAATAAAATAACAGCATTAAGTAAAAATGATATATAACAAGATAAAAATGGATCGGCTCGATCTCAAAGGAGCACCCACACTTCTTTCTCACCCTCTTCCTTCCCTTTGAAAACATTCCTTCCCTGTATTTAAACAAAGAGAAGAGACTTGGAGCTTATGGAGAAGGAGAGCACTGACGAGGTTTTGAATTCAAGGAGAACCTTTGAAACAAAAATCCACCTTTAAATTACGGAATCATAGAATCACAGAATCAATCAGGTTGGAAGAGACCTCTGGGATCATCGAGTCCAACCATTGCCCTCACACCACCATGGCAACTAGACCATGGCACTAAGTGCCATGTCCAGGCTTTTCTTAAACACATCCAGAGATGGTGACTCCACCACCTCCCTGGGCAGCCCCTTCCAATGGCTAATGACCCTTTCTGAGAAGAAATGCTTCCTAATGTCCAACCTGAACCTCCCCTGGTGAAGCTTGAGGCTGTGTCCTCTTGTCCTATCGCTAGTTGCCTGGGAGAAGAGGCCAACTCCCACTTCACTACAACCTCCCTTCAGGTAGTTGTAGACTGCAATAAGGTCACCATTAAATCCAGTGCAATTCCCAGTTATTACCACCAGCCCCAGCCAACTGACCCTATTGTTCCTATGTACTGCAAAATTCATGTATTGCATGAATTATATAAATATATATAATTTATTTATAAAATATGCATAATTTATATAATTCATGCATTGCATGAGTTATATAAATATATACGTGCAGTGTCAAACCCCTCGGTTCAGGAGTCCTGAGCAGAAACATCTCAACCAGAACCGAAGATGCAGAAGCAAGAATGGGGATGCAAAGGTCTATTTTTAAAACTGCAAGAATAAGTGGTTATTTTTTTACTGGAGAAAACGTGAAAAGTGTCATCAAGGTTCCTTCCATCAGCACAGCAAAGGAAGAAAGCTAAACAAACATATTTATTTCAGGGGCTTGGCAGAAAAGCACAACTCCTCTGAAAAGCAAGAGGCTCCCAGCAACCTCCAAGACACCACAGGTGCCTCAAAAAACACCACTGTGCTCCGATTAGTGCCTAGGACACACAGAAAGCACCGCAGGGCACTGAACTGCTCCTCCTCCCCGTGGGATGCCACCAGCATCAAGGAGGTTTGAAGGGAGAGGAAGGGGAAATAGCTAGGAGATCCGTAAATTTTGCTCTTGATGTTTCAAGCAAATTAAAACCAAATAAACCCACCCCAAACCTGCAGCTTTAGTCCCATCAAAGTCCTGTTAGTTTTCACAACAGCACTAAAAGATTTCCTGCCCCAGACAGGAGAACTCTTGTTTTCTTCTTTCTTCTTTTTTTTTTTAAATGCATTTATTCACTAAAGTTTCCTCGTAGGCTGTGTAATGAGTCACTTCTTACTTCTCCAGAAATTGCAAAGGGATGGAAAGGAAGGGGATTTAAAGAGAGGATGAAGGCGCTCACAAAGCCTGTTAGAAATGCTTGAAAAGCTTCTGAGGGAGCCACAGATAAAGTGAGACGGCTCCTCACATGGGCTTGAAAACCTTTTCTCTGTCACCATAGTTTTCCCGAGGTCTGAGTCCGGCTGTCTCCTTGCTTACAGCCAGCACAGAAAGCCACCCCCTCTCCTCCACCCAAAATAACTTGCCAAGCTTTTTTATTCCCCAGAAGAGCCTGGGAAGAGAAATTTGGAGCTCCAGTAGCAAGCAAGAGGGATGCTGCTCCTCCCATGGGCTTGCTGGCCCACGAATATGGACAGGACTATCTCTGCACCAGTGAAATGTGATCAACAGAGATCATATAAGTTGGTATCATCAACAGCACGAGGCATTTTGTCTCTCTTACCCTTGCAGCCAGAGAACCCCCAGCAGCCACCAGCTCCGAGAGGGCCACACCAGTCCATGTGGGTAGGTGAAGACTGCAAGCAGCTACTTTGTTGCTGGTTTTCTCATGGGGAGGGAGAGTCCATCAGATCACTAATGACAAACTCAACGAAAAGCCCAGGAGACAAACTCTCCCATCACCAGCCTTATCTCAAACTGGATCTGGAACATCCTGATTTGGTCACACAACTATCTCAGCAGCACCCCCCAGCTCTCCAGGACCTTCATCCACTCTCCAAGGCCTCCCTTCATCAACAGAAGCTTTGAGAAAGCAAGCCAATAGCCAGCACAAAGGTGTGACACAAGTCTGCAGAGAGGCTGGAGAACAGGAATGGCATATGTGTCGGCGCAGTCTTGATTTATGTTGAGTGCTGATGGATCAGGGACAGAATAACCTCCACCGTGAAAGCAAAGGGACATGCTACTCCAGCAAAACTCAGAAGCATAGTCCAGACCCACCTGGGGCCAAGCTCATCAGCCTCACGAAGCTCAGACAGATGGAGTTATAATTTCCTAACACAAGAAACACTCAGTTCATCAACTCAAAGCTCCTTAGGGGTGGCTAGAGCACAACAGCTACTGCACAGCCCCACCGACAACTGGTTTAGATAGACTTTGACCTACAGAGCCAGACCCCTTGACTGACCATCTGCACAGCACCGGCTAACCAAGTATGGCAGGCAAGAGCCCAAGATCCTACACCCAGGATGCTGCACCATCCATCATCATGCCTTCAAAAGCTACCTGCTAACTACCAGACGGATGCTGTGCTGATGGCAAACGCGTTCCCTTCAAGCTCTTATAGAATCATAGAATGGTTTGGGTTGGAAGGGACCTTAAAGATCATCTAGTTCCAACCCCCCTGCCACAGGCAGGGACACCTATCCTCTAGAGCCACCCATCTGCTCAGTCCTTGGGTGAGAAGAACACTTTGGAGCTCCCCAGCACTACTGCAATAAACACAAATCCCAAAAAAGCACAACCTGAGCCCAACTCCACTGCTGCCACCGTTTTCCAGCAAGGGCTCTATCTTGTCCATGTGTAACAGCAGAGAATGTGAAATTGCTGCGGTGATGGCCATGATCATGTGTCATACCTCATGGCAGAGATCTTCTACCTTACCTAGAATGCTGTCTTTCACTTTTCTAACATTTATTCTATCTGGGAAAGAAAAAAAAAAAAAAAGAAAAAAAATAAACAAAACCTAAAATCAAAGTGACAAAAAAAAAAACAGAAAAGATAAAATACAAAAAAACAAACTGAAGACAGAATTCAGGGAAACTTTTTCGGTTCCACCTAGACTGCTTCCAAAGGCTTCACATGCCAATCTAATAATAAAGCTGTCATACGGGGTGATGTGATTTTAGCTTTCAAGCTGAAGGTTGCTATGGGAGGCTGTTCCCAGAAGCAGCGCTGCACAGCGTTTGTAAAAGGCCTTCCCAGCATCACACACCGCTCTGATTTTTGAGTAGGAAGAAATTAAATATTTTTTTTAAGAAGTCCCAGAAAAAGCAGCAGTCCTAGAAAGAGATGGGGAGGGGAAAAAAATTTTAAAATGGGGCTGTAATTCAGTTGCCTACACAAGGGTGGATACAGTAAAATCCATCTCCCAAAACTAAAGCACCAGGTAAACCTGCGTCTTGCAAATCAGTGCACAGCCATTGAGCCAGGGTTGCTGTATGCACCCTCAGTAAATTTGCAGATGACACCAAGCTGGGTGGGAGTGTCGATCTGCTGGAGGGTAGGAAGGCCCTACAGAGGGATCTGGACAGGTCAGATAGATGGGCCGAGACCAATGGCATGAGGTTCAACAAGAACAAGTGCCGGGTCTTACACTTGGGCCACAACAACCTGCTGGAGCGCTACAGGCTGGGGGAAGAGTGGCTAGAAAGTGGTCCAGTGGAAAGAGACCTGGGGGTGCTGATCGACAGCCGGCTAAACATGAGCCAGCAGTGTGCCCAGGTGGCCAAGAAGGCCAATGGCATCCTGGCCTCTATTAGGAATAGTGTAGCCAGCCGCTCTAGGGAAGTGATCGTCCCTCTGTACTCGGCACTGGTGAGGCCGCACCTTGAATCCTGTGTCCAGTTCTGGGCACCTCACTTCAAGAAAGATGTTGAGGTGTTGGAGAAAGTCCAGAGGAGGGCGACCAAGCTGGTGAAGGGTCTGGAGGGTCTGACCTGTGAGGAACGTCTGAGGGAGCTGGGGTTGTTTAGCCTGGAGAAGAGGAGGCTCAGAGGTGACCTTAGTGCAGTCTACAACTACCTGAAGGGAGGTTGTAGCGCAGTGGGAGTCGGTCTCTTCTCCCAGGCAACTAGTGATAGGACAAGAGGACACAGCCTCAAGCTTCACCAGGGGAGGTTCACGTTGGACATTAGGAAGCATTTCTTCTCAGAAAGGGTTATTAGACATTGGAATGGGCTTCCCAGGGAGGTGGTGGAGTCACCATCTCTGAAGGGGTTTAAGGAAAGACTGGACATGGCACTTAGTGCCATGGTCTAGTTGACATGGTGGTGTCAGGGAAATGCTTGGACTCAATGATCCCAGAGGTCTCTTCCAACCTCATTGATTCTGTGATTCTGTATTCGTCAACACCAGGTTTGCTCGGATGTGGTAAAAGTTAAAGACGATCAGATGATCCCACGTGCCGTGAGGAGCAGAAATGGGAACAGTTATTGCAATGCCTGGGTACGACTGCAGGATACATTGGCTGTGTATTTAAATCCTGACTCTGCGATAAAAACAAGTCACAAGAGGCTGAAGAAATTTACCTAGCACGGGAAAAGCTTTTTAGAATAAAAAAAAAATATATATATATACACACACAAGTTGTGGTAAGAATAAAAAATATATATACAGAGAGCTGTGCAAAGCTGGTCAAATACAAATGACTCACTTAAAAGTAAAAAAACAAGTAAACATAGGAGATATTTTCTACACCAAATTGCAAGATTTAGGAGCCCGTTACAACCTGCAGGATTTAGAGAGAAAACACAATAAGAAGGAGTTTTACCGAGGAGTTAACACAAGGACACAGCCATGAAGCGGCAGGAGGGGGAGAGGCAGCAGCTATTTACCTGTACACGGTGCGCTGGAGTCTACTGAATAGTGATATATTAAAGGCTTTTAATTCATGTTGCCAAAGCTTCCATCCATTAGAGATGCTTTAATTCTTTGCAGGTTAAGTAAAGCAGAGCTGGTAGATGAGATAAAAGGACAGGGATGAATACTTACAGAGCAAAAACACTGCAATTCTGTGGACGTGTGCCTACACGAGGTTAATGTCAAGACAGATAAACAACTGCGTTATTTAAAGGACTGAGAATGCAATAATATTCATGATGACAAAAATAAAGAGTAGTAAAGGACACATTTTGAACCGCTGCCCAGATCACAGAATCAATCAGGTAAGAAGAGACCGCTGGGATCATCGAGTCCAGCCATTGCCCTGACACCACCCTGTCAACTAGACCATGGCACTAAGTGCCATGTCTAGTCTTTTCTTAAACACATCCAGAGATGGTGACTCCACCACCTCCCTGGGCAGCCCCTTCCAATGGCTAATGACCCTTGCTGAGAAGAAATTCTTCCTAATGTCCAACCTGAACCTCCCCTGGTGAAGCTTGAGGCTGTGTCCTCTTGTCCTATCACTAGTTGCCTGGGAGAAGAGGCTGACTCCCACTCCACTACAACCTCCCTTCAGGTAGTTGTAGACTGCACTAAGGTCACCTCGGAGCCTCCTCTTCTCCAGGCTAAACACCCCCAGCTCCCTCAGCTGTTCCTCGTAGCTCAGACCCTCCAGACCCTTCACCAGCTTGGTCGCCCTCCTCTGCACTCGCTCCAACACCTCAACAATGATGCAAGCAGACAGTCAAAAGCTGGTGTACCCTGTACTCCAGGCCAGAAATGGACCATCTTTTCCTCTGCAAACTGACACCAGGAGATGCTGTTTTTACAGAAATACAGCCAGTTACAGCAGAACCAATAAACCAGAAAGCCAAATCCTTTGAGGCTTTCTGTTTGTAAGGTTTTCAGGGTGTGTTTGCCTCTGTCCTCAAAGCCTCTCACACTTGTACCTAAGTGAGCTGCAATAATTAACTCTCATCCAGAACTTGCTCATCGGGGGTCCAGCACTCAGGTGGCCGGTTCAGAGCAAAGGCTGGAACTGAGGAGGTTACACTGGGCTTATAATGGGCAGGAAATGGCAAAATATCAATTTGATTTAGTGCTGCTCTATTTCGGGCAATTCTCCCCTGTTGGTACTTGTCAATGCAAAAAAGCCCCAATATTATATATTGGTTATATATTTATATATATATATATATAAAATATATATAGTGCATATTTATACACACATATATATTTTTATATATATATACTATAAAAATACATGTTTTCATATTCTACACTGTTGTAGTTGTGAAAAAATAAACCTTTTCACTTGTAACATTCCATAGACACAGACCTAAATGTTCGCTACAAGGTCTCATCAGATCAGGGAGATGATTTTCAAAGGCTGTCAGATCACCAGTGGCCTCGGCACCAACGCCAGCCAGGAAAAAAGGTCAGGACCTTGTGTCTATCATGGAAAAAAACTCTTCTCCCCCTCTAGCTAGGATGATACATCTTGTTTTCATAGGATCATTACGGACGTGCTATCTATGTGGTTGAAGGAAATTTGGTTGATGATGCAGGAGTCTTCAGTTCAGTGGATCAGTGGAGTATCTGATCCCTGGAGGTATTTAAAAGACATGTAGATGTGGTGCTTAGGGATATGGTTTAGTGGTGGACTTGGCAGTGCTGGGTTAATGATGATCTTAAAGATCCTTTCCAACCAAAACGATTCTATGATTCTATGATCTGCTTTACATGGAAAATAGGGTGACCAAGATGGGACGAAAACAGAACTGGGGCTGGAGCCAAAAGAAATGGAAGAGCATACAACCATGCAAAGCAGATGTGTACCTGCAGGAATACAAGACAGCACCCTCTGTCCCACTCGGCATAGCTATCCCTGCTGAGATGCTCCTTCTTCATCAATACCAAGAGCCAGCAGGCAAGATGTCCTCCAGGCAGGTTCACAGCCCTGAACTTCTGTGATGTCAAAGCTTTCAGACCCAATTTAAACTATGATGGAAGTTATACGTAGGTGCAATCTTAAGACAAGGGAAGGAACACCTATTTGAATCCAATGCTCAGGTATGCAGCTGAGATGGTGGAGAAGAGCGATTTCCAAAGCATGGATCCTGCACATCACAGATGAGCATTTCACAATGTCTGGGTTTGAGATAAAATCCCACCATGGACCAGAGAACCCATTGCCAAGGGAAATTTTGGCAGAACTTAAAAATAACCCAAACAGAAGTCTTTATCAACAGATTAATATTTGTCTAAGTGCTCACACTCCAATTTTTTCCTGAAAATACTTTACTGGCAACAATCCTGAGCCCACAGTACCGTGCAAATCAAAAACCAGATACTGAGCTACATCAATTACAGCAGCAGCTATCAGGAACACATCATCCAAGAAAAATTATTATATTAATTGAACAATTTTGCTACAAGCAAACCAAATTATTGCAGAAGACCTCACTATCAGAAGGCTTCAGAGCGCAGTTAGCCCACCACCATCTACCCACCCTTCGCATCTCGCTCCGCTCCCAACACTCCTCCTTCCCTGGCGCTCTGTTAAGAAGCTCAGGGATGTCCTTCCCAGCGGTCTCAATGCCTTGTCAGCAGAAATTCAAATCAATCCAGACCTGCAAGCAGCTGCAGCAAATAACTCAATCACATTCATCATTTTAACTTATCCTATTTATGAATCAGGTCAAGCTTGAAATCTCCATTTACATTATCAGCCTTGCTGATCCTAAGATAATCACGCAGAGGACTGATCAAAGGTTCCTCGTAACTTCGGAGTGCAAGAATTACCATATGGGAACACTTTATCTATTCCAGCATCCCTTTTTGACTATGGAGAGTACTTTCTTCCCCAGAAATTAGGACATGGAACAGAATCACAGAATCACAGAATCAACCAGGTTGGAAGAGACCTCTGGGATCATCGAGTCCAACCATTGCCCTGACACAACCATGGCAACTAGACCATGGTACTAAGTGCCATGTCCAGTCTTTTTTTAAACACCTCCAGAGATGGTGACTCCACCACCTCCCTGGGCAGCCCCTTCCAATGGCTAATGACCCTTTCTGAGAAGAAATTCTGAGAACACCATGCTGAAGAAGAAAGTGCTGCCGATACTAAATCTGAGCTTCTCCATTCAGTAACAGGGCAGCAGGTACTGTACGTACATCTCCAAATAACCAAGAAGCTCATCAGGTTTTAAAACAGAACATCTGCTGCAAACCTTGGAGAAAAAGAGATATTCAAGCTGCCTTGAATTACCTTTATTTTACCTAGGCTGGATGGAAGGGCATTCTGATTTTTCCAGGTTGATTTTGAAAATCATCAAAAACGGTGCTCTTAACAGCATGCATTTCTCTCAGCCCCGCTTTGATGGGGAAACAAACTCTGTAGCCTCCTGAAATGCAAAAATACACTCATGCTCTTACAGTCCTTTCTCTGTTGTCCCACCAGTGGAGGTTCAGGTTAGACATTAGGAAGCATTTCTTCTCAGAAAGGGCCATTAGACATTGGAATGGTCTGCCCAGGGAGGTGGTGGAGTCACCATCTCTGGAGGTGTTTAAGAAAAGCCTGGACATGGCACTTAGTGCCATGCTCTAGTTGACATGGTGGTGTCAGGGCAATGGTTGGACTCGATGATCCCAGAGGTCTCTTCCAACCTGATTGATTCTGTGATTCTGTCCCTCCACTGTCCCAGTAATAGCTGCAGCACCTGCACACCATCACCAGGTCACAGTCACAACTGGTACAGACCTGACGAGAAAAAAAAATAAGACAGTAAAAAAGAAATTCCTGTCTTATCAAAGAACTTTCACTCTGCTGCTCACCTCCAACTTGATGTTTTTCTTCCTACAACAAATAAAATGTAACATCATTCTGCTGTTTTTGGAAATAGATGTTTTATGTAGAGTGTGGGCAGAGGGAAGCAATTTGTATCTGGATTTTAGGATTAGTTAAAGAGGAGAAAAAAATGTACGGACATAAGCTAATAAAACATTCTTATTTGGGGGGAAAAAAATCTAGAAATATTTTAATTGAAGTGCTTCACTTCTGATACCAGCTATTAAGAACGCAGATACAATCTCATATGCAGCAAGAAAACTTTGAAAAAAAAAAAAAATCACATGGGGCATAATCCACAACAGTCTTCCCCATTAACTCAAGAATGATGTTTTATTAAATATTTCGAGTGCGATTACACTGTAACAAAATGGCATCATGCCACGAAGTCCTATAAATTATTCTCTCTCAGTACCTCCCTTCCTTGCAAAGATGCCAAGAGGCTGGATAAGAAAAGTGCTCCCAGATCAAAGTAAAAGGCATTGAAGAAACTTGGAGGATCCTTCAAATGACCACATTTGTCCCGTGATCTTAACGGCTGGTGTTGCAACTTCTAGCCAGGATCTGGCTTGGGAATTACTGCGCCAACGAGATGCCTTCTGTAAAGGAATTAAATACATAGAGTTTAAAATGATGGTAGCCCACTCCAAGTCATGACTTTGAATGCAGTTAATGCTGCTGGCTCGATTTTAGAGCTGTCAATGGCAGACAACTTTACACTGAGCCAAACCATCATGAGTAGCAGAGATGAAAGCTCAGAACAGCTCCACGGGTGATGCACGAGCTCCGAGGGACTCCAGTTCCCATGCTCACGACTGGTGAGCTCTGACCAGCAATCCCGACTGTCTTTTCTCTGGCTACAACTCCAGCTTAGGAGGAAGCAAACATAAGAAGAATCACAAATACTGCCCGGTCCCAGCAGTGAGACTGTAACACAGCTAATTAAACGCTTCGTCAAAGACCTTCTGATCGTTCAAAGGATTGGGATGTGCAAGGAAGAGGCTTGCAGAGGTCTGACAGCAGCCAGAGCGCTGAGTAAGCACATCGGAAAGTGGCAAATACTAACATGAATTTGATTTAAACTCCCTGAATGTGTTAGGTAAAGGGGAAGGCAGAAAAAGCCATTCTGTGGCCAAGTTCATCCATGTAACCAAAGTGTTGTGTCTAGGATTCCAGTCTGGCCTCTCTACAGTCAAGGGAGAGAGGCTGGAGACTCCCCAAAGGAGCTCCACTGACCACAGAAGGAGTCATGCGTCTCCAGTAGCTCCTTCCAGTCCCTTGGGACCGGTGTCATCACTACCTGAGTTTGATTGCAGAAGCGAACACAACCCACCCAAGATCACATGGGATATCAACTGATGAGCAAAGGGGACAACACATCAAGAAGGGGACAACATGTCAAGACCTTCACAGCAGCTCATGGACCCCAAATGCCAATTCACTGCTTTCCTGAACATGCAAGTTGATTTTTGCCTCTTAACATAAAGGATTTAGGAAATTCACTTTGATATTTCTTAGAATTAGCTACACCAGGGTCAAGAAATGCAAAGTGATGATGGAGAGGAAGTGTTACAACATACACAATCTGAACACAAACTGAAGCCAATGAAAAGGAACTGGATGGTACCACTGGGACCTCAAAAAGTAAATCTGCCCAAGGCTACTACTTTTAAGTAAGCAAAAGGATGCATAGGAAAGACCACAGATAATATAGAGATTATTATAATGTAAAATATAATTATAGATTATTATAATGTAAAATTATAAGGTAAAATTAGCGGTGCAGTGTCATTTGGATCTTGCTCTTTTCAATAGAGAAGGAGCTCACAAAAGTAAAGAGGAGAGACAAGCAGCAAAAATGCTCCTTGCCCCGTGGCGATGGGAAAGAAGGAAGGAGACACACTGAAGCAATAAGTTCAATTTAGAAAGGAAACTGGCACCGAACACAGAAGAAATAACTCAATAAGGAACAGTTTAGAGAAGATATCTGGAACCTCTGTGCTTCCTACCACATAGCAGAAAAAACAGGAAATCTCCCACAAAAAATGAAAATTCAGGAAATTCTCGAGAGACAACAGAATCACAGAATCAACCAGGTTGGAAGAGACCTCTGGGATCAAGTCCAACCGTTGCCCTGACACCACCACGTCAACTACACCATGGCACTAAGTGCCATGTCCAGTCTTTTCTTAAACACATCCAGAGATGGTGACTCCACCACCTCCCTGGGCAGCCCCTTCCAATGGCTAATAACCCTTGCTGAGAAGAAATGCTTCCTAATGTCCAACCTGAACCTCACCTGGTGAAGCTTGAGGCTGTGTCCTCTTGTCCTATCACTAGTTGCATGGGAGAAGAGGCCGACTCCCACTTCACTACAACCTCCCTTCAGGTAGTTGTAGACTGCAATAAGGTCACCTCTGAGCCTCCTCTTCTCCAGGCTAAACAACTCCAGCTCCCTCAGACGTTCCTCGTAGGTCAGACCCTCCAGACCCTTCACCAGCTTGGTCGCCCTCCTCTGGACTCGCTCCAACACCTCAACATCTTTCTTGAAGTGCGGGGCCCACAATTGGACACAGGATTCAAGATGCAGCCTCGCCAGTGCCCAGTACAGAGGGACGATCACTTCCCTAGACCGGCTGGCTACACTATTCCTAATAGAGGCCAGGATGCCATTGGCCTTCTTGGCCACCTGGGCACACTGCTGGCTCATGTTTAGCCGGCTGTCGATCAGCACCCCCAGGTCTCTTTCCGCCAGGCCGCTTTCTAACCACTCTTCCCCCAGCCTGTAGCGCTGCATGGGGTTGTTGTGGCCGAAGTGTAAGACCCGGCACTTGTTCTTGTTGAACCTCATGCCGTTGGTCTCGGCCCATCTATCTAACCTGTCCAGATCCCTCTGTAGGGCCTTCCTACCCTCCAGCAGATCGACACTCCCACCCAGCTTGGTGTCATCTGCAAATTTGCTGAGGGTGCACTCAATCCCTACGTCTAGATCATCTAGAAAGATATTGAACAGCACCGGCCCCAGAACTGAGCCCTGGGGGACACCGCTAGTGACCGACAAGTGAGATTTTTTGAGTAACTGATCTGTAACACAGGTTGTGGAGGCCAAGAACTCAAGCCCTCAAAGGCCCAGGGAAGTGTGTAACAAGACCAGCCAAAGTTGTCATAACTAAGTTGTAACACAAATGCTTAAATCAGCCTTAATATTTAACCATCAGGAGAAATCCAGGGAGAAATTATCATCACATTTGCATATCAGGGCATTACTTTCTCTTCTTTTGATCACACTATTACTGCTCACCATCCAAAAGAGAGATTCTTGAGTTAAATGAACCCTGTGTCTCACTAGGCAATTCCTAGACTACTTATAGTCAAAGGCACCATTAATCCTGCAGACACCAGACCCGAATCCATGTCAAAAGTTACGCAGCTGAACATGGTCCAATCACACTGCATTCACGAGACACAGCACATCCCAAAGAGATATAATTTCACAGGAAGCTTTTTCCATATCTTACAATCTTAAGATCATTCAAGATGCTCTTGCCTCTATTATCCCTTGTTTAGAAAAACTGTCCCTAGTTATCTGCTAGCAAGCTTAAGATGAGATAAGTAGCAAATAGAAGAAAAAGCCCAACTAATGACTGATACTGTGGGGAAGACAAGTAAAAAATTGTAATTAAGAAAAAGTTTACATGGAGAAACTGGGATTGTTTAGCCTGGAGAAGAGGAGGCTCAGAGGTGACCTTATTGCAGTCTACAACTACCTGAAGGGAGGTTGTAGCGCAGTGGGAGTCGGCCTCTTCTCCCAGGCAACTAGCGATAGGACAAGAGGACACAGCCTCAAGCTTTGCCAGGGGAGGTTCAGGTTGGACATTAGGAAGCATTTCTTCTCAGAAAGGGTCATTAGCCATTGGAATGGGCTGCCCAGGGAGGTGGTGGAGTCACCATCTCTGGATGTGTTTAAAAAAAGACTAGACATGGCACTTAGTACCATGGTCTAGTTGCCATGGTGGTGTCAGGGCAATGGTTGGACTCGATGAGCCCAGAGGGCTCTTCCGATCTGATTGATTCTGTGATTCTGTGAAACAATCTTTTCCTCCCCATTTCACACTTTTTTGGGGGTAGAAGAAGGGTGATATTTTGGGCTCCATTTTTGCATGCTTATTCAGGGTCTGACAGCCAAGGGACTGCACATTCCTGTGGACTGGCAAATGCCACAAGCCCCGTTCATCCATTCTTGAAAAAGTATTTTATAAAAACAGTGTAAAAGGGTAATTAAGCACCATGAAAAGGGCTCTTGCACAACCGAGTCCAGGTGACAGAATACCCCGAAAAATCTTTTGGATTAAGACATTGATCAAGCTTTCCCCTCTGCATTTAAATGGGAAAAGAAAGTCCAAACTACAAATCAACTCAGAAACTGCCATCATATAAGATACTAAAAATATTATCATCTAAACACAGGAAGGTCAAAAAATAAATTCTTAGCTGCCTTCTCAACATACTGCAGAAAGCGAGTCTATTCTTAAGCACACACCAAGGCCAGTGAATTTGGGAAAAAGACAGATGGGAGGATATGTAGGAGAATATGTTCCCTGAGTACTTCCACAAATAGGCTACCAAAAGTCAAGAGAGATGCTGTGTCACAAGAGATGCAGAAGCCACAGGAGATGCATTTCTTGACATTCCCCACCAGGAGATCTTCTGGAAGAGACAGAGGTCTTTACTACTCGTTACCATGGCACTGCCTCCAGACGTTCATCCTATCGTTTTCCCATATTTGCAAACAAAATGGCCAATCTCCCATGGTCATGCAGAGACAGATGCCACTTTCTCAGCCTTTCCCAGCAACGTGGTGATGATCAACACAAAGAATTACAGTGATACAAGAACCATCAATGGTCTACGCTGACTTTCCTATTTACTAGTCCCATTCTCCTGCCCTTTCAGCTGCTCCCATAACTTGAAGCTGTTGGTCAGCTTCAATCAAATCGGAGGGAAAAAAATGAAAGAAAAAAAAAGAAACCTGAAACATAATTACCTCCCCAAAATCTGGGTGAAATATTAAGGGCTGAATCAAGGAAAGATAGATAAGTGAACACCAGTGTGGAAAAGTAGACCAAAACACACCACTTGCAGCAACCACCCGGCATGTGGATTACCTGCGAGTAGACAAATGAGCAACCAGTCAGACTTATGATTTCTCTTGTGGTGAGGGTAGCAACTAGAGCTGGCAAGTGGCAGAAGATACGTCAGGAGGTGAAAGGCACTTCTGTAGGAAACCAGGTGCCTTCCACTTGCTCTTCAGCAGATGGAGTGTGGAGAGCAGATGGAGATCCTCCTTCTGAGGCTCATATTTTACACACTTCTTTTGTGACATCCTGGTTGGTATCCGCACCAACAGCAAGGCCAATCTTGGTGGCTTAGCCAACAGTAGTGTAGCCAGCCACTACTGCTCCAGCCCTAAAGTCACTTCAGCCAGTTGGGTTTCCTTACATACATGTAGTCCAACAAGCACAATAATATCAGTATATTGCTGCCCCAAAACCTCCCGTGAGGAGCAGATGTCCCACAACCAGAGGCCTGAAGACTATGTTCTTGCTCCCCAAATATACAGTGCCCAACCAGCAAATTACACAGTGTGTTTCCAACACAAACCTGTCATGCTCTGACAAATGCATCCACCCATGTTACTCTCCCATTCGATCAAGAAATCGGGACCTTAATTAAGTAGAGCAGGGAACTAACAGTAAGGTGTACTTCAGTTAAAACAATGACCTGATTTTTGTCACTTTACTCCAAAAACTAGTTCTACATCATTCATGGCATGAATTTGCTTTTCTATTTTAAAGATTTATGCCATCTAACACACAGCCTCGTTTGCAGTCAAGTCAGGGCAAAACTGATGAATGCCAACACAGCTGGATCTCAACAGCCCTTCCACTAAACTGCAGTGTAAAAAACACATGGGAGTGCCAGAGATTACCAAGAAAAACACAGCAACACAGCTGTAGGTTTCCAATCAAAAGTCATCTCATGGAGATGGAAACAATTCAGGTGCAGAGGAAGCACGCAAAGACAAGCACACATGGTAGTTTGCATTCGTCCAGGTTCTAACCAAGTCACAGCTGTCTTTATTGCAATGACCCTCATTGGCATTTCCAGTTGTGAGATGGGAAAAATCAGCTGATGTGAGCATCTTTGCCTACAGTCCCAGAAAACATAGGCTGAAGAAGACACAGAGGTCTATCCAAGGCATACTTGAAGAAAAAATAATAAAAATCCATTCTTCTTTCTTTTCGACACATTGAGCTAGCTAAAGTAGTCCACGTTCTCCAGTTTCTACCAGAAGCATTTATTTATCACTGTCCTCAATTCTGAACGCAAACTCCAAGTGATAATGCATGATTCTCCTGCAAAACTAACCTGAGATGGATGGAGGGCGAAAGGTATAATTTAAGACAGTTTATATTGCTCACAGTACCAAGAACACTGCATTCAGGCTGCAAGAAAGGTCACTGGTAAATTGAAGTCAGCAGAAGGTAACAGGAAAGTTTACAAACAACATCTCAACAGACAAAGGAGCTAAATTGGGTATTCAGGGAAAAGAGCACCCAGAGAGCAAGTCTGGGTATGCAAGAGCCTTCCTCGCCCCAGACACATGAGCATAGCCATATTCAGAGGCCCAGAACATCCTACGATGAAGCACACGAGATCTGTACTGCTGCCATCAATAGTAGCACCCAGTGTGACAGGAACCTTCTCCTTGGCAAAGCCATACATACCAACACAGAAGAACAGTTCGGAGTTATCTCCCATCTCCCAGTCGGCTCATTCCTTTTAGTGCAGAAGTCTCAGTAGCCAGGATTTCCCTCCAGCAAAATGCAAAGGATTGCTGTCCTGAACTGGCTAGACTTAAGCTTTCAGTCTTTTTTGCAAACGCTCCAGGAGATAAGAAATGTAGAGTTCACTTCTTCCCTTCTGAACACTATCATCCGATGAAAACACAGTTTCTCAAGTAAAGGAGAAGCTCTTTGTGTGGTTTTGTTGGAAGAACACAATGGAAGTCTGCATTGCATGTCATCATAGAATCATAGAACACCAGGTTGGGAGGGACCTCAAGGACCATGTGGTCCAAAATTTCTTAGCAAAAGCACAGTCTAGACAAGATGGCCCAGCCCCTGACCAGCCGAATCAGCAAACAGCTGACACACAGCTTTATGTCATTGACTTCATTGGGTCCTTCATGGTCCAAACTCCAGTTGGGAGTTTCATGCTGAGGCCAAAGGAGAGAATAGGAAAATATGAAGAAGCTTAATCTAACAGGACAGGCTGAATCTCATCCTACTCTCCTTTCTAACTTTGGACCATCCACGTAGACACACTTGCCACAAAACAACTCAGGATCTCTACATAAGATAGTCACCCTGACCTCACAGAGGTGCTATTTTGCATAATCAGGTTCCTTGACATTACCATTTCTTTGGTTCCACTTCCAGGGGAAGAGAGGGCATACACCAAGTATCTTGAACGTCAGGCAATTCAGCTATTTTGCATCAGGAAGACTAAGGGAAATGCCCTAAACATCCAACTTCCAGAATAATATCTTGAAAAATGTCACACTTCACTTCAACTGAAGAGTTTCCAAGTCAGTTGTTTGCTCAACATGTCTTAGCAGTGATAAAACCACACATTTCTACACTGGATAGCACCGAGTACTGCAGAGCAACATGTTCTCAAAGCCAACAGTGGCTGAGCATCCCTGCTCATGTCCCCTACAAAATGCTTCCTGCCACGACAACCCCTGCTCCTCTACTCTGCATCCCCACGACACTTTTGTCACAATCTCTCCACATCCTCCATATATCCATGGATGCTTTCCCTCTGCAGCTTCAAGCCCCATCCATGTCTCAATTTCTTCTCCAAAGCTTCCTCCCAAGTATCAGAGAGGCAGCAAGCAGCATACAGGGGTAATCTAGACCTGGACATGTACTAACTGGTTGACTGGATGATACCAAAAAATAGACAATTGCTGAATTTTCCTGCGTTTCCCTTGTGGACATTGAAATATTAAGTCCTTATGTGCTTCATGAACATGTTCATGGACGGTTGGGTAGAGGAAAAAAGCCCAAATCAGCGAACTGTACTCTTTCCTCTGATGTGATTAGCCAACCTACTAAAGTAGAAGAGGCAGAAAGACAGCAACAGGAGAAAGCCTTAAAGGAAGTGAGAGACTTCAGACTACCAAAAAAAAAAATTCCACTTCTGGAAAAAAAACTTAATAGCGCTCATCTGTTCTCACTTTCATACCCATGCCCCAAACACTGTATTTGTATTTCATTTTATGGTTCACCAAGCAGAAAAATAACCCATTCCTCAAGCTTCCAGCTTCATTTATGCACTTGGTTGGGACTGAGCTGAACACTCAAACGTGTCACTGAAGGTTTCAGGTGCTCCCAGATCTGGTTTGCGCTCACCGTGTAGCAAAGCATCAATGATGGAGGCTTTGCATTCCACCTCACAGTCCAGAAGAAACCACCTTCCACCCTACCACACCAACCAAGGTCCCCCCATGTCCCAACGGCTGGCACTCACCCTCTTCAGCTGAGGGTGCGAGCAAGATTAATTCAACCCACGCGAGAGCAGCAAGCTGCCTTTTAGAGTGAAGACTACATCTCACCTACCCAAAATCTAAGTTATTTCTTTATTTTTGGTAGGGTTTCGTTTTGAATGAATCAGGCTTTCGAACTGGCTCACCACACAGAAACCACGCCAAAATGCTGGATAGGGCTGAAGTCCATGGATCCACTTAAAAGAGTGTGAAGTCCTGACTTTTACTGGCTTAAAATGATGCAAAAAGGCCTCTTTGGGCTGCAGCTCCATGATGCATTAGCTCTGACAAGGGAGATAACTCAAGACCTCCCCACACTCCTCCTTCCCCACCCCATACCACGGCTGGCTCTCCGCTCTCTTGTTAATACAGCAGCCAGCAGCTCATGCTGTAAATCAGATCAATGAAACACTCAGTTAAAAATAACAGCCAAAAACTCCTCCATTGCAGGAGAGCCTTTAGTATTACAAATGATGAAAGCACGTTTCCAAAAAAAGCAAGCTGAGTTGAGAGCGATTTCTGAGAAGGTGGCAAAAAACAGCACCAAGCCCAGCCAGCAGAACAAGGGCTGGGCTGCTCCAAGCGTTGCTGGGTCATCAGAATATCCCCGATGATAGTGGAAAAAGGGGTCTCAACACCCTCAGCTAGCAGATACCTAGATCAGAGATGTTGCCTGGCTCCCGTCCTGGACCTGTGTGGTGATGCTGTAGGAGCAGGACATTCACAGGACACTACCATCCTCTGCTTGCAAGCTAGTCCTTGGGCATCTCCTTGCCCAGTGGGTTGTGTTATTGCTGCCTTGTGGCTGGGAGTTAGGGGAAGATGCTGGGATGCAGCTTCTCAGAATGACAGAATCACAGAATCAATCAGGTTGGAAGAGACCTCTGGGATCATCGAGTCCAACCATTGCCCTCACACCACCATAGCAACTAGACCATGGCACTAAGTGCCATGTCCAGTCTTTTCTTAAACGCATCCAGAGATGGTGACTCCACCACCTCCCTGGGCAACATTAGGATGCAGCTTCTGGGGTCAAGAAACAGCATCCTTGCACAAGCACTCGGTCTGTGGTGCTTACTGAAACTGCAAGAGAAAAGAGAAGAGACATCCCTGAGGTTTTTTACAACTATTTTTATCGTTGATGCTGCGAAACATGAGGGGTTTTGGTGGCTTTTGTTCTCCCTTGTCATCAGATCTAAGCACACGTTACGTAAATAACTGGCTATCCTCATCCTGCAATCCAGCTGGCTGTCCCACACCTGCACCAGACCGGTGCTTCACCCACAGCAGCCAAGTCCATCAGCGAGAGGATGTGCAAGAGGAGGATGCACTGCAGCATCTCGCATCCCATTTCCAACACTGCGATCACAGAATCAACCAGGTTGGAAGAGACCTCTGGGATCATCGAGTCCAACCATTGCCCTGACACCACCATGGCAACTAGACCATGCCACTAAGTGCCATGTCCAGGCTTTTCTTAAACACATCCAGAGATGGTGACTCCACCACCTCCCTGGGCAGCCCATTGCGGGGATGCAACCCCACTACAACAATTGAGGCTTTTAATGCCTTTTACAAACATCTAATTCACTCCGTATTAATCCCTCAGAGCCGCTACTCCTTCATTTTACCCCTGGAGACACCAAGCTAAAATATTTCGTCAGGTTAAACACCAAAACCTACAGCTCTAGGCAGTCGTTCAGGACAGAGGAGCTGCTATTACGCAGCTCTCTGATATACTACAGCAGTATAACACCGTCCTTGCAATAAAAGTACAGAATGAGCTTCTACAGACACCCTTCTATACTAGATGCTTCTAAGTGAATTTAGGTTTCATGACAAGCTCTTCTTGCTTACTTCTCACTTTTTCTCATCCTTCTTTTTTGAGGTGGCAGGCAGGGGCTGCTCTTTCTCGAGCTCAACATTAAATAAGAGCGACCCAAAAATACATTAAAAACGCACTCTTAAGGCATGGCACGTGGCATATTTCAAACAAATGCAGCTGAAAACCTCCAAAGCATCAAAAGCTCTTTCAACAAGGGGGTTCGCTTACTTTACACATTCGCACAACTTCTAAAAAGTCAAATCTCTTTCAAGTATTTTAACTCAATTGCATGGACAAACTCACCAGCGCAGGAAAGTGCCAGCAACCCCATGGCCCACATCTCTGTAGTCTTCCCAGGCTCCAGAGGACTTCCCAAATCCATCTGTGTGGGACATCAGGCTTCCTCAGAACCTACTGCCCTGAAACACCCTTGCTGTGAGCTGGCTTTGCTTCCAGCCCCCCAACTGGATGTGATGCTGATCATCATCTCCTCACTTCCTTTTACTCTTCCATACATTTGAAGTTATCCAAGTCAGGAACCAACCTTTTTGTCTTGCGCTTGTACATCTTCCAGCTCACAATACCTATACCCTACAGCAGGCTCAAACTCAATGATTACCAGCTGGACCTTGAACAGTAGGACATATATTTCTGGGTCTCTACTCTGTCTACATGCAGGAAAGAGGTTTCTGATGGGGCGTCTCCATCATTACCATGGCATTCTGCCATACACCTCCATCAAGCTCCAGCTTCAGCCCACTATGATGAGATACAGATCATTATTTTACGGAGAGCTTTCACAGAATCACAGAATGTTAGGGATTGGAAGGGACCTCGAAAGATCATCTAGTCCAATCCCCCTGCCGGAGCAGGATTGCCTAGACCATATCACACAGGAACGCGTCCAGGCGGGTTTTGAATGTCTCCAGAGAAGGAGACTCCACAACCTCTCTGGGCAGCCTGTTCCAGTGTTCGGTCACCCTCACCGTAAAGAAGTTTTTCCTCATATTTAAGTGGAACCTCCTGTGTTCCAGCTTGCACCCATTGCCCCTTGTCCTGTCAAGGGATGTCACTGAGAAGAGCCTGGCTCCATCCTCTTGACACTTGCCCTTTCCATATTTATAAACATTAATGAGGTCACCCCTCAGTCTCCTCTTCTCCAAGCTAAACAGACCCAGCTCCCTCAGCCTCTCCTCAGAAGGGAGATGTTCCACCCCCTTAATCATCTTCATGGCTCTGCACTGGACTCTCTCTAGCAGTTCCCTGTCCTTCTTGAAGGGAGGGGCCCAGAACTGGACACAATATTCCAGATGCAGCCTCACCAGGGCAGAGTAGAGGGGGAGGAGAACCTCTCTTGACCTGCTAACCACACCCCTTCTAATACAGCCCAGGATGCCATTGGCCTTTCAGACCCAGTCTCTCAGCTGACTCTTCCAGACCATGTCCAGATACCTCTGGAAATTTTTAGTATTGAAAGAGCAAACCATGGAGGTGTGCATTGTGAACGTGTGTGTTGTCCACGTCTCACCCACAACAAATCACAAACACTGAACAAGACCTGATACGCTCTACTTTATTTGACCTTTGACTATGACGGAGCCAAAGCGAGGTGATTCCAGCCCATAAACATTCCTGACCCCGCCAGCATGTGCAGACTAAAGAAGCTCAGACCTCAAACCCCAAAATCGAATCCCCCCAGTTATTTCACCTTAAATAGGCAGGAGGGAGGTGTTGACACTGAAGTGATGTTTTGCAATTCAGGCAATCTGTGTTCAATTACCAGGCTTGCATAAACTCTGTAACGCAGTAGTGTGTATCTAGGAGAAATAAAGACAAGGCACAGTCATCTCACCTGCCTCCAAAGCATCCTAGTGCTGAAAATGCACAGGATAGACTCTCGGTTTAACGGGGTGTTATTCTGCTTCAGTATTGCACAGCAGGAAATAACTTGCATCATTGTGATTTTTAACCTTCAAGTAGATTAAATTAAAAAAAAAAAAACCAAATGTAAAAAGATGCAACTATTATAAACAAGGTGGCAAGAAACTGCCATCGTGTTTATCACTGGAAGAGTTTGGGAGTTATCCTGAACCAGTTCATCCCATTGATCAAGGCTTTTCTTTGCATCAGCCTGCTGCAGCAGGCAGATAAAGCATAGCTGCACCGTGTGCACAAAATGTGTTTAAATACATAAATCTTAGCAAAGTGGCTTCTTATTTTGAGGCAAAACCAGAAAGAATTATACGTTGCATTAAATATTTCCTTCCCTGTCCTCTTCTCGGCTGTCTGAAAGACCAATTAAAGCGCTTTTGCATAAAACAGGCAGAGAGAAGCGCTTTCTATAAACAAATTAAATAAATAATGAAGCCACTCTTTGCTTTTAATATGATCTCGAAAGAAAACAAGCGTAACGACTTAAAGATTCCCACAGTGAAAAAGACCAAAATGCAGAAGGTTTAATCACCCACTTACAAGGTAACAAAACAGATTTCTCAAGTCTTAACGTCTCTTGCAAAATTTCAGGCGCTCATACACAAATAGGAGTAACGTGCTGCAGCAAGCAGCTCTCGCACAGGGATATGTGCAAGTCCCTCCCTTGCACTCATACACACACATTTGCCCTTTCCATCACTTTTCTATTTGCAAAGAGATCAAAACGAAATCACAAGCAACCGTGTCGTGGCTTTTAACACCTTCCTCCCCTCATGAAGGTGTTGCTGTTCTCCATATCAGCAATCACTCTGTCCAACTACACCGCAACGTCTGGAAGCATCGGCGTGAGCTCTCTGCACGCTGACCAGTAATGTGACTCATGGACAAAGGCTTAGCACTGAGAGAGCACCACTGAGTTCAACAGGTTTCCCAGTTACCAACCATAATACAACCACCTGAAGGGAGGTTGTAGTGAAGTGGGAGTTGGCCTCTTCTCCCGGGCAACTAGCGATAGGACAAGAGGACACAGCCTCAAGCTTCGCCAGGGGAGGTTCAGGTTGGACATCAGGAAGAATTTCTTTACAGAAAGGGTTATTAGACATTGGAATGGGCTGCCCAGGGAGGTGGTGGAGTCACCATCTCTGGAGGGGTTTAAGAAAAGCCTGGACATGGCACTTAGTGCCATGGTCTAGTTGACATGGTGGTGTAAGGGCAATGGTTGGACTCGATGATCCCTGAGGTCTCTTCCAACCTGGTTGATTCTGTAATAATGGGAACAGGGGGAATGAGGAGAGAGATCATCCCACCAAGCAAACTCAAGACTTACTTTCTTCTCCCTCAGACTGCCCTATATCATGTCTTCGCAAAGCAAGGAACTGTTCCCATCAAAAACCCATCTTCTTAGTTTCTAAGGAAGAAATTTTTTACTATGAGGATGGTGAAACACCGGAACAGGTTGCCCAGAGGGGTGGTAGATGCCACATCCCTGGAAATATTCAAGGTCAGGTTGGATGGGGCTCTGAAAAACCTGATCTGGTTGAAGATGTCCCTGCTCATTGAAGGGGGGTTGGACTAGACGACCTTTAAAGGTTCCTTCCAACCCAAACTACTCTGTGATTCTTAGTTCTCTAGAGAGCAGCAAACCATTACACCATCACGTCAAGACGAACCCAGAGGACCTTTCCAAGCTGTGTTGTTGGATAGCAATTTGGTGGAATTGTATCTCCTCCCTCCCACAGCATCGGTGGAGCGCTCAAGCGCTCTTCTACTTTGCCCAGCCAATGCCAAGATGTTGGGCTGACTTCCAGTAACGCAGTCTGGAAAGGAAATCTCAGCTCCAGGCAAAGCTGTGATAGAAGACAATAGTCGTCCTCACACCCAAATGCTAAAGCGCAGACAGGAGATAGAAATCACTGCCCAACTCAACTGAAACAGGAGGAAAATAACTTGCAATACTAAAAAAAAACCCAACAAAAAAAAACCAAAAAAAAAACAATTAAAAAAAACCTGAAAGACCCCCACAATTAAGAACAAAAGCTAAGAGGCAAATAATTCATTTAGGCAACATGCAGTGCCTACACTCTACCTGAATTGTTTAAGTTGAAGGTTCATGGTTTAATCAGAACCACCACAAAAAGAAAAACTAGGGTCATAAGTACAATATTTATCTTGAGTAATGAAATAGGTTTCTCGGTGAGGCATTTTCATTAAAAATAGAAAAAAAAATAGGCTGCAGTTTGTCAACTGACCAGTAAGGGGAGTCGGTGCCTAGAGCTTTGAGTCAACCACGCATATGCAGTTTTGGGTGGAGAAAACTCAAATACAAGAATTCTGATGCAGCGACATTGAGAAAACACTGATGACTGCCAGATGATGCTAGAGGAAGATGGACAGAGAGCACCATGCCCAGAAAACCCACTAAACTGGAAAAGAGAGAGCGCTTGAGAGATACTATAGTATGGAAAAAAGTCATGTTCTTGCTTGGAAATGGGTCTTTCTCTCCCTGCAAGACTTAATGGGGAGCACGTGATGGAGAGCACTTGGAAGGCGAAAGCCAAAGGCCAAATGAAATCAAGTCAAGATGGTGCCTGGAATAAGAAAATAAGGGTTAAATCTCAGTGCACTTATGAGTACCATATTCTGATGGTAGCATGTTTCCCAGAAAAGACTTGGGCCAATTCCTCTGGTGGCCTTGAGGAGACATCTAGGAGGGTACCAGATACCTGGGAGAAGACTTCAGAAGACAAGGGCTAATCAGGTGCCTTATCACTGAGCCCCAGCACTAGAAACAAATAGGGAAAAAACACAAATAAAGATTTATTAAAAAAAAAAAAAGCTCAAAACCTCTTGCAAGGAGTGGGATTTAATAATATTATACAGTATCTAAAGAAAAATGCCAGCAGTAGGAACTCATTAAGCATTGCACAGGGAACAGCAGCAAAATAACTCCTGCATCTATAGCTATGCTGGGCTCGTCAACAGAAACCGGGCTACCATCGGCTACAGGGCCATGGGGAGGAGCACTCCAACGCTTACGTTCCTCTTTCCCGTTAATCTCATTAACCTCGTATTTACTCTGTTGTTGGTGATTACTCAGGATGTTAATAGGCACACTTTTTGCATACAATTTACTGAATGTTACAAATCTGTTTAGCTCTGTATACAAACGGGGCTGCAACGTGCCAATTCTCCCCATGCTACGGAAAATGGAGGTAGAGAAATAAAACCCTTTTTAAGGACTTGCTTCAAAGATCATGATTTATTGAATAAGAATTAAGTGCAAGATAATCAATTGATTCAGATAAATATATAAAACCCTTTCTTTTTTCTAATTCTATAATACTTTCTAAAGTATTCTATGAGGAAGGAACAGACACAAAACCAAAAATACCCAAGAAAAGACTTATTTCCTCCTATTAAGCTGGAGCACATGAAACAACTGTTCTAGCCACGATACAAATTACTGTTAACGGTATTCCAGGTGGGAAAAACAGATGTAGTTTAAGAAAACTATTTCTGCTGATAAAAAACTTTATAGGTTTTACAAATACAGCCCGTTACTCCTTGAAAAATGAAACCTTCACTGACCATCTGTTCCTAGCAGAGTGCCCATTAACACTCACTTTGGCCAGAAAGCTCAACTCCAAGTCAACGCGCTGCGAGCGGTGATCATCCCAGGGCTTAATGAATCAGCCAAGCCAGGCAAGATTGCTGTCAGGGAAAGAATTTGGATGGGGATCGCCCAGTGTCAACCAGTTAAAACAAGGAAATCAACGCAAGACCGGAAGACACCGTCCAGAGGTGAACATCTGCAAGCATTGAGCCCATAACGTTCCTGCACACCCACTCCAGAGGCTGGGTCTACAAAACAGAATCACAGAATCAACCAGGTTGGAAGAGACCTCTGGGATCATCCAGTCCAACCGTTGCCCTGACACCACCATGGCAACTAGACCATGGCACTAAGTGCCATGCCCAGTCTTTTCTTAAACACATCCAGAGATGGTGACTCCACCACCTCCCTGGGCAGCCCCTTCCAATGCTTAATGACCCTTGCTGAGAAGAAATGCTTCCTAATGTCCAACCTGAACCTCCCCTGGCGAAGCTTGAGCCTATGTCCTCTTGTCCTATCGCTAGTTGCCCAGGAGAAGAGGCCGACTCCCACTTCACTACAACCTCCCTTCAGGTAGTTGTAGACTGCAATAAGGTCACCTCTGAGCCTCCTCTTCTCCAGGCTAAACACCACCAGCTCCCTCAGCCGTTCCTCGTAGCTCAGACCCTCGAGAACCGTGGAACGTAGAACCACTTCCAACAAGTTCAAGGGATATGGAGAAAAACACCCAAACCAAAAGAAGGAACCTGAAACAGGAAGGATTATCACTGAAAGAAAACAGCAAAAAATATCTCACCCAGAATTTTATTCTCTTGTGTTGTGGAGCCACTTGTTCGGCACCAGGCAGCAATAGCCCAACAGACCCAAGGCCCATCTCAACAGTATTGTCTCTGCTCAGGGAAAAGGAAAATAATGAAAATCAGAAGTGAGAAGTTCATACAGGTTTTTATCTGCTCTGTTTCTCCCAGTCTGAAGTGCAGGCATTCCCAAGACTGAGGTTTTAGCCCTATCTTTAGATTCAACTGCCTTCAGGAGTTTTCACACTCTGTGAATTTGTTAAAGAAAAATATATATATTAGGCAAGCTTTGCTTTTGGCCTACACAATATCTCTTGATGATGTAACTCATGCATTAAAAAAAAAAAAAAACAGTCCTTCTGTTTAATTTCAGGGTGCAAACATTAAGGAATGCCAAGTAAAATGAAAATTACTTGCTGTATTTCATGTAATTTGTGATTTCACGTAACTCTCGTTTCCCCCTGCTTAGTGATCTCATGTTTTATATTCAGTCTTAGCCAGTCAAGTAGGATCTGACAGTATTTTTCCTACATTTCCTACAAAAAGAAAGTCCATGCAGCTAAGGAGATCGCTGAGCTAGAAGTATGCAGCTGGGACAACCAAGCGGACGCAGCACTGGAGGAGGTCTCAGCACAGAAGAGCAGAACCTTCACCAGGATGGTGTAACACAAAGCTGCACAGAGGACTCAGGCTTTTATAACAGCAGCCAATCTGTTACAAAGCAAAGGTAGCAGAAGACTGAAAAATCCCTATGGTACCTTTATAATTGATTTTTAACTAAAAATACATAGAAAGAGGAAAAATAAATTATTAATTTTGGAAATATTATTCATACAAGAGTGCAAATGCACACGCTTGTGTATAGAGCAATAGGCAGAGATAACATATCTATACAGACAGATGTACAACTGCATATTGTAGAACGGCATCTGTAAAGATCTGATAGCTCAGATAACTCTGGAGACTCTACTTAATGACGTAATAAATCCACTTCCCACACACACACTTTAACAACTGAATTTTTTTGTCCCGAATTTGGAAACTAATGCTTTGGAGGGAATTCAACATGCTTTTAATGCAGTTTATTATGCTTTAATAAAAAATAAAACAGAAAACAAGAAAAAGAATGGCTTAGGCAACTCAGGTAGAGGCACTTTTACACTGTGTAAAGTTAAGGACATAGAAGTATTACTCTCTTTTTACTGTAATTATTTCTCAAAAGAAGTGTTTTAATCAAAGTGCTGAAAATTTTGGCTGCTTGGCTTGTTTTAAGCAGGAGGAGCATCATCACGCAGGACTCAGCCTTCCAGACTTATCATCAAAGCTTTCTTATCCCTCCTCGTGATGGGATGGTGGAGAAAGTCATATGGCATGGGATGACACTGGAGTCAGAGACGGCAGCAAAGGATGCTGAAGGAGCTCCTGCCCTGAGTTTTCATACCCGTAGAAGAACCACACAATTACGCTTGCCTCTGCTTTGATGAACACAACCCATTTCAAGAACCTCAAAAGCCAACAGCAGAAGCCCCAACACATGAAAAAAAATCCTTACGAGCATTAAGTTCAAGTACAGTGCCTAGCACCGGCTTTTGAAGATAGGGTAAATAAGTAAGACATTTAAGTTTTAAGATGCTGCTCAGCAACACCTTGTCATGCTACTTCATACACCACTTCTTCGTTATTTCTCTCGCCAAAGGTCAAAATTCACCTTCCCAAGAGACAAGACTTCCTATAGAGAGCAATGAAACTTCCACATCCAACTGCCTCAGGAACAATCCGCATATCCATCCTGGAGACCTTCCATCATCAAGGCATGTTGCGATTTCTCAAGGAGGCAGCCTTCACTCTTTGTGATCACTGCACAACGACACATGAAGCATGCGCATTGCCACCACAGAGATGCAGGATTCCTTGTACAGAATCACAGAATCAATAAGGTTGGAAGAGACCTCTGGGATCATCGAGTCCAACCGTTGCCCTGACACCACCATGGCAACTAGACCATGGCACTAAGTGCCATGTCCAGGCTTTTCTTAAACACATCCAGAGATGGTGACTCCACCACCTCCCTGGGCAGCCCCTTCCAATGTCTAATAACCCTTTCTGAGAAGAAATTCTTCCTAGTGTCCAACCTGAACCTCCCCTGGCAAAGCGTGAGGCTATGTCCTCTTGTCCTATCGCTATCAATATGAAGTACGCATCAATATGAAGTACTGCTGTCTACTGGTTCACATCTACACATTAGTAACTCAACAGAAAGTCTACGTATCAACATTCAACAGTCTTGGGAGTGTTTCTTCTGGACTTTGTGGCTTTTTCTTTTCTGAAATCTATTAGAAAAATGTAAAAGCAGAGGTAACTGCTTGGTGTACAGCTAAAACACACACCATCCTGCTCTAGCGCCAGGACTGCACTTTCCCCTTCTCTGATGTACGCCACATCTCAGTGTGTTCAGAGGTCCCAGCAAAGCACAAGCAGCAGAGGATCCCTCCAGCCCTGTCATCACATACCCAGGAAAGTCACTCCTTGACTACCTGTATCGCTCTCCATGTGCTACCATGTTCCCATAATTCATAAAAAGAGCAAAGCTGAGTGAGTTACAGAGAGCAATGCTGGCAGCTACAGTTAACTAGTTTCATCTGTTCGATCACTCCTTTCATTTATTATAAAAAAAAGCCCTGATATTCCTGTGATTTAGTGCAACTTAAGGTGAGAAAAAAAACGTCAGAAATCTTGTCTCTGGCAATCTCACACGGAGCAATCCTGCTCCAAATGAAAACAGCATTAATTGTCCAGCACACAGAGTCCAGCACTGAAATCTCAGGATGCTCATGGCTCCTAAGGTAAGAGTTTCTATCACCTTCATGTAGCTTTAGGTCAAGTGTTTTTAAACTGCCTCTGCACACAAAATCAGTAAAAGTTTTAATTCTTCAGAAGAAGCTAAGACACATCGCATCCCATACCGCCAAGCAGGGACTCAGGTCCGTAAGCGTAGAAACGTGGTGTCCCAGTTCTACAGAAGCATCAATATTATGCCCATCTCTCAGAGCACCCAACCATCGCGTGCTGCCTGCTACACGCAGCCCTAGAAGGATGAAAACCAATACTGAAATTACCAACACGCACTATGTCGCGCATGCGACTTCTTGCCGACCCATCTTCTCCTTATCTCATCCTCCCACCCTTCCCATCCCACGTATCTATCTGTTTCTTCTCCAACTCTATCTTGTCAGGAGGTTTCTCCACAGCAGAGTCTCTCCTCGTGCTGGACACCATAAAGGAATGCAAGAAGGACATGATCTTCGGTTGGTACTCACAGGAACAACCCCATTATAGGAAGGAATTAATGACAATTCTGCCTACTTGAAGGGTTTTTTTGGTTTTTTAAGTCATCGGGTATATAACTCACATGATGTCAGTACAGGAATATCACGCTAAAGATCTGGAACGCAAGGGGTGGGTTTTCCTCGTTTCTATGGTTATAAGCAATTTTAATGACCAACCTAAATAAAAAAGCTGGAAGAGAGACAAAGTAGGAAGGAGTGAGGTAGGCGTTTAATTTTGATTGACAAGACACAGCATAACTAGTTAAGATCTGTCAAATGCCTGCTGAGGATCACAAATCCTCAGCACATTTTATGGCAGACAGAATTAGTCTAAATGCACAGCTTTACAAAAATGTTTCTTACCCGGCGATATCAGAGCTCACCATTTCAGTTTCCCCACATAAAGCAGCTGATATCGTAACTACCAAAGGAGGCAAGGTAGGGATAGAAAAAACATGTAAGGTTCTCTGAAGATATCTCACCAAAAAAACAAGGTTTGGGGAAAATTAAGAGCATCCCTACAATCACAGAATCACAGAATCAACCAGGTTGGAAGAGACCTCTGGGATCATCGAGTCCAACCATTGCCCTGACACCACGATGGCAACTAGACAATGGCACTAAGTGCCATGGCCAGGCTTTTCTTAAACACATCCAGAGATGGTGACTCCACCACCTCCCTGGGCAGCCCATTCCAATGGCTAATGACCCTTGCTGAAAAGAAATTCTTCCTAATGTCCAACCTGAACCTCCCCTGGCGAAGCTTGAGGCTGTGTCCTCTTGTCCTATCGCTAGTTGCCTGGGAGAAGAGGCCAACTCCCACTTCACTACAACCTCCCTTCAGGTAGTTGTAGACTGCAATAAGGTCACCTCTGAGCCTCCTCTTCTCCAGGCTAAACAACCCCAGCTCCCTCAGCTGTTCCTCGTAGGTCAGACCCTCCAGACCCTTCACCAGCTTAGTCGCCCTCCTCTGGACTCGCTCCAACACCTCAACATCTTTCTTGAAGTGCGGGGCCCAGAACTGGACACAGTACTCAAGGTGCGGCCTCACCAGTGCCGAGTACAGAGGGTGCCAATGTTCACAGGTGATGTCATCAAGAGGGAAGAACAACGGAGCAGGAGACTTGGAGCACGTCAAAGTCATGAACAGAGATTCATGACCTTGGAGGGAAGAGCCCACATCTCAACAAGGCATAAGGCAGCACAAGAAGGGCTCTGGAAGACGTAACCAGCAGCTTGTGTTTAATGCCACAGAGATGCAGGATGCAACAAAGGACACAAAGAAGATTCAAGACGTGCCTGAACCAAGCTAGGAAGATGTTTTTCTTTTACTCGCTCAGCACCATCGAGATCCAGGCAAGACATGGCGATCTTCATGTACACTCACGAGAGTGCTTTATAGACCACCGCTTTCTGAGTTCCTCTGTACTTTCTTCCAATGTTTTAGAGAGCTCTGCTGTTTTCTCAAATCTGTTTGACTTTTAAGGAGTGAAAACCTAGGCAAGAGAGGACAGGGTTATGAAGGAGGGAAGTCAACAGCTCGGGAGATGCCTGCCAACAGGATCTGCACTTAAACCATGCAGTGCTGGCAGAGAACACCCTCAAAATTTGATATTTAAAAGTCTTATGGTGTTGGAACATATAATTAAAGTAAAAGGACACAAGGGAACTAAGCTGATCAACACAAACTTATATCAAAGTCAGGAGAATGTGTTCCCACAGTCTCAGTCACCTGGTTTTTCCATGCTATGTTGAAAGAAAGAAAAAATAGCCACCAACTACTTTTACTTCCACTGAAGATCATCCTTCTCCAGCCTCTAAAAGGTACAGATTTGTACAAATCTGAGAGTCCTATAAAAACCAAAACAAACCCTGAACAAAAACCAAAACTCACAAGAAGTTGCCTCATTTACTGCTAGTTTCCAATCCTAGAGCAACATATTTATTGGGATACAAACTTTTATTTTCCCCAAAAATGTCCAGGCTTCACAATAAAAGAATAATGAAAACACAGTCTACAACTACCTGAAGGGAGGTTGTAGTGAAGTAGGAGTCGGCCTCTTCTCCCGGGCAACTAGCGATAAGACAAGAGGACACAGCCTCAAGCTTCACCAGGGGAGGTTCAGGTTGGACATTAGGAAGCATTTCTTCTCAGCAAGGGTCAGTAGCCATTGGAATGGGCTGCCCAGGGAGGTGGTGGAGTCACCATCTCTGGATGTGTTTAAGAAAAGCCTGGACATGGCACTTAGTGCCATGGTCTAGTTGCCATGGTGGTGTCAGGGCAATGGTTGGAGTCGATGATCCCAGAGGTCTCTTCCAACCTGGTTAATTCTGTGACACATACAAATCAGCATTTCTTGAAGAACCACAGTACTCGCTCCTCAAGAACTGGAATAAATGGGAGGACTAAAATCCACTGCCCAACTGGTCATCTCACTTTGGCAAGTCCACCAACCTCTGTCTCTTGAAACTCTCAATTTGCAACTAATTAAACTAAACCTGGATGAAACTTATTCATTCAGCAGTTATACCCTAAACAAGCACAGCAGCACTCACACACTAAGTTACTGCTTACTACCAGTATCTAAAAAGTCATTATACAAAACTTGGCAGATTTGGACACGGATTCCTCAATTTCAACAGAAAATTTCAACTGACCTCTTAAGAAGTCAACCAAGACTTCTAAAAATCTAATGTCACTGCGATGTACAATGAGGAAAACTAAGCTCCAGGGCATGTTCTCCCAATGTTCTGTTGGGCAGGTTGGCTTCACTCAAGTCCAACCACGGCCCATGATGATTTGATGGGGTGTACAAGTCCAACACACACCTCAGCTCAGATTATTTAAGCCCCTGAGAAATCGCATTTGAGAGAGAAAACCATTGCAGATGCAGTCTTCCAGCCTTCCTATCCAATGGTTGAGGATACTGTAATGGTCCACAGGCAAAAACATTTGGTCAAGTCTTTCCAGGAAACATCTACTGAATTAAACCCATCATCAGCACACAAGAACCACCCAATAACTGTGGTTATAATCTAGTTATGGGTGATGTGTGTGAGAGGAGGGAAAGGACCTGAGCTCTTCCTAGTGTTCAAGTCATCAAGGACATCTTAAATGCATCATTTAATGAGACAAAAAGACACCACAAGTCAAATAAGGTTCAAAAGTAGGATCAAGGATAGAACAGAAATATTAGGCAAGAGTGGGTAAGAAAAGAAGATACGTCCATGCAGAAGGTAGTGTCAAGAGGTTAAAACTGCCACCTGCTTTTCAGTCCTCAAATATTAAATAGGGCAACTTTTGGCCAGTGATCCCATGGCACGTAACAGCTTCTCTTGATCTCCCTTAGTGCTCCTTGGCCTTACGGAGGCAGGATAACTGCTTTACCTGCCTGAAAAGCCACATAGCTGCCCAGTTGTAGCTATTGAATACACCTGAGCTTGGGGGTGGAAAGAAGGATAAATGGTGCCTCTGACTTGTACTGATGGACACAGGACCAGCTTGGACAGTCGCAAAGCAAGAACCATGAAACCACTGCTTGGGTTCTCCTAATTTACTGCTGGTTCCTTCCCAGTAGTGCAACCATGAACTCAGTAACCAGAAAAATAAAACAACAACAACAAGTGATTCATATTTTATCCAATTTCTTATTGCAAGGTTTCAAACAGCCAAGCTGCCTATCACCAACTTGAAGATAGAAGTCAAAGCACAGAATCACAGAATCAACCAGGTTGGAAGGGACCTCTGGGATCATCGAGTCCCACCATTGCCCTGACACCACCATGGCAACTAGACCATGGCACTAAGTGCCATGGCCAGGCTTTTCTTCAACTCCTCCAGAGATGGTGACTCCACCACCTCCCTGGGCAGCCCCTTCCAATGTCTAATAACCCTTTCTGAAAAGAAATTCTTCCTGATGTCCAACCTGAACCTCCCCTGGTGAAGCTTGAGGCTGTGTCCTCTTGTCCTATCGCTGGTTGCCTGGGAGAAGAGGCCGACTCCCACTTCACTACAACCTCCCTTCAGGTAGTTGTAGACTGCAATAAGGTCACGTCTGAGCCTCCTCTTCTCCAGGCTAAACAACCCCAGCTCCCATTTACTACCAGATAATGCCTCCAAACCAACTCTGCAGCCATCAGAGCCACCTCTTCCCTGGGCAGTGCCCAGGAATCACTTGCAAATTAAATGCAACCACATTTATTGCTTCTGCAACCCTGGAAATCCAACTTACAGAGGTGACGTTACAGTTTGTTTTGCCAACGCTATTCTAATACCTTTTTAAAGGTGCACACGTTTCACCCTGTTGGCTTCCAACACTGAATTACCAGCTCTGCTAAGCTTCAGAATAAATGAGACGACCGTGCCCTCTGGGTGAAATCCCTCGCTGTAATCTTTATTCAAAACACACTGCTCCGGAGCCTTGTGTGCATTGCCAAAAAATCGCCTTGAGGTTTGCTCTTAAGATGGCAATTTGCATATCAACATTTTGCTGCAAAGCTTACCCAATGTCCCCGCTATTATTTTAATACTCAGCTGTGGGCGGCCCCCCGAGCGGCGCACAGAAGCGCACGCTAAAAATACTCTTGCCTTCCCCACCGGCTCCTCACATGACCATAGCTAATGCCGGCTCGGCTGCAAAACCAGGAGCGATGGCATCCACCTGCTTCTCAAGGAGGATGCACAGGCTCCAAAGTGCTCAAAAAACATGCTAAGAAGCAGACAAGTACCTCTGCGTGGATGGAGGAAGGATGCACACAGCAGCTGGAGGAGGAAGACCACCGAAAGAGCCAGTTTTGCAGCCAAGGAAAGCAGGAGAAGTTTATCCGAGCACGAGATCTACTGGGGAAAACACATTAAGAGGTAATAAAGCAGGCGAGGGAGGCATCGCCCGGTACGTGGATTTAAGACGATGCTTAACAGAGGAAGAAACCTCACACACAGAACAGGAGCAATCCCGGGCGAACACGAGCACAGCCTGATTCATGCTCCAGAAGGGAGCTCCCGGTCCCATCGGCAGCACCACGTTGATGAAAGCGCAAGAAAAAACACGGATTGCAGGTTTTTCTGTGCCCTCTTCCCCCTTGCTCAGCCAACCCCAGTCTCAGAGGTTGTAATTATTTTTTGCAAGGTGCAAACAGGTCTGGGAAATGCAACTGAAAACCAGAGTTATTTACGAGGTGCAACGCAGGGAGCCAGCATCGGAGCCCAGCTACCAAATCAGCAAGTGCAAGGTCACCCTTGTCTGCTTAGGAGAGCAACTTTGCTACGTGGTGTGCAGCCAACCAGGCAAAATAACCAGCCTCAGCCTGTCCAGGAAGGCAAGTAATGGAAATGGAGCACAATGAAACACCAGAAAACATTGCCTCATTCATCTGCAAGAGCTCACCATGGGGCTTGTAGGCATTGAGATGACATCCATTGAGATGATGTCCACCCAGCCCTTAACTGACCACGACAACTACCTGCCTCTGGGCTATGGGATAGGAGCAAGAAGGACATCAGATCCATAAGCCTTCCTTCACGAAAGTTGTTGTAGAGTGAGGAAGCCAAGGGACTCTCATCTGCATGTAAAAGACTGGTGAAGACCACTCATCACCTTACCCTGAAGGCCACTGCCTGCTTCCAAAGAGTTAGATTATCATCGCAACCCAGGAATCACCACAGATTTTGAAAAGCAATTTGCTTGCAAAGAGCAAAACTTTATATTCTCGTTCTCCTTTCTGCCGGCAGAGAAAAGCAGTAAAAGCTGAATCCTCCCAGCAAGAAGATACTGCACCCCAACGGGGCTGAAGAAGCCAACAGCATCTCAAGCCCACGAAGTAACCACACAGTAAAACACAAAAGTTCCTTCTGGTTTTACCAGGGGCCAACAGAAAAGGGATGGTCAAAGCCAGGAGGAGCAGGGAGGCAGGAGGTGAGTGCCCTGGGGACAGGAGGACCTCCAGGCTACTTTCTGCACTCTGTTTATAGTCTGTGTTCAGATGCCTCACAGACACAACCAGGACCCACAGCCCTGTTTCCAAGTATGGGATTATAATAAACTCTAATTAATTAACAAAAGGATGACAAACACAATGCATTAGGAAAGGAACTGGACAAAGATAGAAGAGCGAGTCTGTAGACCTCAGAGCCCATGGGACACCTCTATATACAAAGAAACAAAGATACATCCAAATGACATGCAAAGAGGAAAAAAAAAAGCACACCTTGGTTTCCACGCACAAAGAAGATCCTTACAATTAACCTGCAGGTATTTCCATGAGGAGAAAAGAAAAAAAAAAAACAGAATTGGAATCTTCTCCATTGTCCCATATTTGGAGCAAAGGAAAAGAAACCCATCTGCTTGAAGCTGTGAAGATGATAATCAGGAAAACATCTGCAGTGAGACTGTCAATCTGCTCTTTCAAATTCAAAGGTGAGTCAGACGCAGCATCCCCTTTTACTGTAATATTGCAGCACTGTTTATACCACTGGCTAAGATGCATCTCCAAGGGACCAGTTTTGGCACTTGGCTGGGATATCAATCCATTACATTTCTAGACAACCCGTACCTATGAAACTTCCACGTGGTGCATAACCAATACTTAAAAGGGCTTCTGAAAGCACGTGGTTGTTCTCTAAGCCAGAGGTGTCAAAAAGCTCAGGACAGCATCTCTGGGGCTTCGACATCCACGTTTTACCACCTACTTCCATCTTCAGCCACTTGCAGTTAATGGAAGCTGAAGGTCCTCAACACTGAGAAATTGGGCCACTAACATGCAGTGGCCTCAACACAACTTTAAGCACCATCATTTTAATAAATTTTTTGCCTTATTTATGATTAGTAAAAGTAGTCCTAGTAAAACTGCATGATTTTTCACCGTCACTATAAATCTGGATAGCTTTCACAGAATCACAGAATCACGGAATGTTAGGGATTGGAAGGGACCTCAAAAGATCATTTAGTCCAATCCCCCTGCTGGAGCAGGATTACCTAGATCATGTCACACAGGAACGCATCCAGGCGGGTTTTGAATGTCTCCAGAGAAGGAGACTCCACAACCTCTCTGGGCAGCCTGTTCCAGTGTTCGGTCACCCTCACCGTAAAGAAGTTTTTCCTCATATTTATGTGGAACCTCCTGTGTTCCAGCTTGCACCCATTGCCCCTTGTCCTGTCAAGGGATGTCACTGAGAAGAGCCTGGCTCCATCCTCATGACACTTGCCCTTTACATATTTATAAACATTAATGAGGTCACCCCTCAGTCTCCTCTTCTCTAAGCTAAAGAGACCCAGCTCCCTCAGCCTCTCCTCATAAGGGAGATGTTCCACTCCCTTAATCATCTTCGTGGCTCTGCGCTGGACTCTCTCTAGCAGTTCCCTGTCCTTCTTGAACTGAGGGAACATACGAAACGCCATAACAAAACAATGCATGTTGACCAGTACCCAGCAATGATAAACTGCACATAAACACTAACAAACAACGGCAAGTAAGGTATTATTACACTTAACTCTGTAAAAGGCTTAATAAAGAGACGAGATAGCACAGCGATCAAAAATGACATTACCATCTTCGCTATCTGTTTTAATTTCCAACCCCTCGTAAATCTCAAAGGAAGAACTCCGATACTCTCTCAGCTGAGCTCTCCGGGTCTCCTCCCACTGGAGCTGGGATTCGACTTATCAGAGCAACCTGTCGGAGCTTCTTTCGTGCCCCACGTTGGGCGCCAATAAATCTGTCACGGTTTAAAGCTGGGCCAGTTATTAAACCTGTGGCAGATGCCCTCTGTTATCCCCCCCCCTCCTCCCAAAGGGAAAGGGAAAGGGAAAAGGGAGAGAGGCTTCCGGGTTGGAAAGTTAAAACAGTTTTAATAAACTATAATAATGAAAAAAAAAATATAATAATAATAATAGAAATAATCAAATATATACAAATATATATACAAAACCAAGATTGAGCTCCCCTGAAGTCAGCCACGTCACCACCGGCACTGCAGGGCAGGCTCCGGGAAGGCCCAGGCTGGGCCTAGCAACGGTCGAGAGCTGGATTCAGGGACGCACGGATCGGGATCGGGGGCAGCAGGAAAACAGACGGAGTCCTCCTTGGACACTGGCCATAGCAGAAAAAAGTGCGACCCTCGTGATCCCCCCCCTTTATACCGAGAATGACGTGTGTGGAATGGAATACCCTCGTTGGTCAATTTTGGGTCACCTGCCCTGTCTGCTCCCCACTGCAGCTGCAACCCCCCTTCGGCTCTTCACTTGTAAGCAGTGAGGAATTCATCAGTGACCTTGGTTTCTCTAAGAATAAGTACAGCAAGAGCCTTACTGCACAACATCCCTACCGGTGCCTCAGCGATAACTACAAACTTCGGGCGTTATCAGTCTTGGAGGCAGACACTGTCTGCAAACATGCAGTTACTTAGAGGAGACTTAGCTGAAAGCAAAAATCACTGAAAGGAAAATCGGCCTGGTTTAGGCCAAACCAGGACATGGGCCCAGAACTGGACACAATATTCCACATGCGGCCTCACCAGGGCAGAGTAGAGGGGGACGAGAACCTCTCTCGACCTGCTGACCACACCCCTTCTAATACATCCCAGGATGCCATTGGCCTTCTTGGCCACAAGGGCACACTGCTGGCTCATGGTCATCCTGCTGTCCACTAGGACCCCCAGGTCCCTTTCCCCTACGCTGCTCTCCAACAGGTCTGTCCCCAGCTTTACAACTTGTATGGGACATGACACAAGAGGATGGTGAGCAGCAGCAGGCTGGGCATGCTGCCCTGACCACAACTACGCTTATTCACTGTGGCCTGATCCTGCTCGCACCGATCCCATGGCTCTATCCACAGCGGCTTCAGCAGAGAAAAGACAGAAATTTTCAATTCTTTAGACCAAAAGCAAAAAAAAACAGAGCATAAAAGCAAACAAAAACACATGCACTATTATTATATATATGTGAATTTTATATATATGATCTTATGCATTATATTATAGAAATTAATTGCTATTTAATAATATACATATAAGTTTAATTTCTCATCCTTTTTCACTGAGCATCTGCTCCTGGTCACTACTTGCAGCAGAATATTTGATGGGACTGACATCAGGGTCTCTCCAGCAGCGACAAGCACTCAGAGAGCAGCTGGGGATACATGAGGTAGACGACTGAAGACATCAAAACAGTTTGGAAAGAGAAATCATATCTCAAGCTATTTAAAAGTATGTTTAAACTTGTGTAAATTAGGTATTTTAGAAATTAGGAGGTTCTCATGAGAGCCTAGAAAGCTAATAGTGTCACAAGGGATCATAAATCAATTGTTTTGAGGGGGAAAAGATAAAACAAAAGCTGTATTAAGGTTTAGCTGTTGCTTTGCTTTGCAAGAAGAAAAAGCTCAAGATCTGCAGCTCGCAACAGAAGAATGCAGCTACATGGAAGATGGGAAAAAACAACATAGATCGATTTACGTCTTAATGCACAGCAGCTCCTCTCATACAGCCACATGATTTTTTTATTAGCTGGGAATAGAAAAGCAGTTCATCGAGTTAACTTCACATCGTTGTAGTGATTACCATTAAAAAAAGTTTGCTTTCTCATTAATAAAGTTTCCACGGCAAATAGAAGGGACAAAGAGGGACTTTTAATCACCGGCAGGACGTTGAACGGTGCCTGTGCACAACCAGCATTGTAAGCAAATAATCTGCATTATCTCCCTTCAAAAAAATCAAGCCCACGTGTTGGAAAAGGGCTGCTTCGACAGAAGCAATGGCAAAATCACACGAATTCAAGGGATCACCATCTGCAGCTCCCGTTTCCAGGCAGATGAAGGGCAAGAAATAGCGAACAAAGACAACCTGTCATGTGCAGCGTCACATCAAACAAGGTGTTACCCTGCAAGTCAGCAGAGTTCCTGCAGCATCATCGACCTTCCCCATCACCAACCACATGCGTGGCAGCACTTTTCCTCCCCTCTCCAAAATCAGAACTCCTCGGAGCATGTCAAACATCTCCAGGCTGGGACATGGGATGCTGCAAAGCATTTACTAATAATTCAGCTCAAATGTAACTGCAATTACAGAATCAGAGAATCACAGAATCAACCAGGTTGGAAGAGACCTCTGGGATCATCGAGTCCAACCATTGCCCTGACACCACCCTGTCAACAAAACCATGGCACTAAGTGCCACGTCCAGGCTTTTCTTAAACACCTCCAGAGATGGTGACTCCACCACCTCCCTGGGCAGCCCCTTCCAATGTCTAATGACCCTTTCTGTAAAGAAATTCTTCCTGATGTCCAACCTGAACCTCCACTGGCCAAGCTTGAGGCTGTGTCCTCTTGTCCTATCGCTAGTTGCGCAGGAGAAGAGGCCGACTCCCACTTTACTACAACCTCCCTTCAGGTAGTTGTAGACTGCAATAAGGTCACCTCTGAGCCTCCTCTTCTCCAGGCTAAACAACCCCAGCTCCCTCAGCCGTTCCTCGTAGGTCAGACCCTCCGGACCCTTCACCAGCGTGGTCGCCCTCCTCTGGACTCGTTCCAACACCTCAACATCTTTCTTGAAGTGCGGGGCCCAGAACTGGACACAGGATTCAAGGTGGGGCCTCACCAGTGCCGAGTACAGAGGGACAATCCCTCCCCTAGACCGGCTGGCTACACTATTCCTAATAGAGGCCAGGATGCCATTGGCCTTCTTGGCCACCTGGGCACACTGCTGGCTCATGTTTAGCCGGCTGTCGATGGACAATGAGCATGGACATGAGCTGGACAATGAGCATGAGGACTGTGGTCACAGTCATGAGACGTCACATGCTGGTAAATAAATAAGGGAATTTCAGGGGAAAACAGGAAAAATAAGAAAAACAGTGTTCATGGCTGTATATGCCTCCACCACAGAGCTCCTGAGCTATCTGCTCATATGAGATGTTTTACAAAGCAGCCATTAATAGCAAGTTTGGGAGTTCCCTCGTACCATATTCGAGTCTCTGGCACCTCACCCAGCAAAGAAATGGGTTAATCCAAAAATCTGGGTCACACCACCTCCAAATCTGCCTGGTTTTCACATGCAGAAAAATGAAGGAGGTACCTCCCTCCTCCACGCAGAAGCATCACAAGAAGATTCATTATAAACAGGAAAAAAAAAGCAAGAAGCTTCATCAACGAGTGTGATCAAAGTCTCTAACGGAAGAAGAAAATGTTTTATTTTACAGAAATAAGGACTACGGCGACCTACAACACAGCAAGGCTGGAATAAAATCCTACAGCACAGCACTCTCCTGCACTCCTTCACTCCATGCACCAGATGATGGAGGAGTCCTACAGGGGGGAAAAAATACATGGCCAAGTTATTCAAGACTACACTCATAATAAATGCATGCAGCAGGGGAAGGAGAAGAAATAAAGCCCCCAATAACCTCAAAAAAATCACATTTTTGCAATGTGTGGCTTTGCGGTGGGGGTGAGAGCGGAACAAGAAGAAAACAAACGCTCCACAATGAAGAGCCTAAACCATTTTGCAGTTATTTTCTGCTTTTATTTAGGGAAGCGATTACAGAGATAACAAAGAAATCCCAGCCTAACCTAACATGAGCATTTCCTTTAAAAAAAATAAATTTACTAAAAAAAAGTAAGCATAGGTATTGCAGCCGAGTTAGACTTCATTCAAGGAGAAGCTGGAAAATGCTTTGCAGATTTTGCTTGCAGCATCCCAGCAGATGAGTAGCCAACGCACCTAAACTGCTCTTGGGAGAGCTTTTCCTACCAGCTCTGCATCCCAGCAAAGAAGCGTGAAAAAAAAAAACCCCAAACTTTCTTATACTCCATTTTTTTCTTTTTTTGGTACCCATCTTCATAATATATTTCAAAAAAAACCATCTGATGACCAATGCAACCCTTGCTTTCTAATGGCACTGCAAGCAAAACGGACACTGGAAAAAAAAAAAATCTATCCTGCCCCTTTGGGGTTTTTTTGTTAAATGCTATTTTTTTCCATCATCAGAAACACTGAAAAGCAAAGACGTGCCCATGCACTGCAACAAAGCGATGGCACCTGCCTACTGAATTTCCTGACTAGTGACACTACGAAGAAAAAGAAGTTTTAAATAGAAGCCTCCCTGCAAGTGTTAAATCAGATTAATTTAACTCTTTTGCATTATTTTAATCTTACATACCAACATTTGCAAGGCAAGCAGAAAAATAAAGAGAGAGCAGGATTCTTATCTTGAGCATATTCCTTTGGAAACACTGAATATTATTAAAAATCACAAATAACCTTCCTGACAGCAAAAGGACATGTGCTCCTTCGCAGCAGGGGGATAGCATGAATTTTGTAGGTAGCTTTTTGGGCACTCCAACATCAAACGATGGGCACGAGCTTCCCTTCATCCTCGTAACGCTTAACATCACTGCTGGCAACGCCAACACAAGTTTGTGGCCAGATTTTGTATTTGCACGTGTCAAAAAGTAGACTGCAAAAGACCAAAATGCAATTTGAAGGGTTGATGACGCTGCTGGAGGACAAGTTTTGCAATATTTCCCCAGCAAACGCTGGCATGCAGGCACTTGATGCTTCATTTTGCCAGTTAAGCTCATGCTTAAATATCTAGATGAAATTTAGACCAAATGGATCATGCTGTAGGCAAACACATCCGCTCTTATGGTCAGGAATACACCACCAGCCACGTCCCAGGAGAAGAACGTGGTCTTCCATTCATAGAATGGTTTGGGTTGGAAGGGACCTTAAAGATCATCTAGTTCCAACTCCCCTGCCACAGGCAGAGACACCTTCCACTAGACCAGGTTGCTCAAAGCCCCATCCAACGTGGCCTTGAACACTGCCAGGGAGGGGGCACCCACAGCTTCTCTGGGCAACCTGGGCCAGTGTCTCACCACCCTCACAGGAAAGAATTTCTTCCTAATAGCTAATCTAAATCTCCCCTCTTTCAGTTTAAAACCATTCCCCCTCGTCCTGTCACTACATGCCCTTATAAAAAGTCCCTCTCCCGCTTTCCTGTAGGCCTCCTTCAGGTACTGGAAGGGGGTACCATTCATCCATCAGGTCTCACGGTGATCAGACCTGGATCATAGAATCACAGAATCAATCAGGTTGGAAGAGACCTCTGGGATCACCGAGTCCAACCATTGCCCTGACACCACCATGGCAACTAGACCATGGCACTAAGTGCCATGTCCAGTCTTTTCTTAAACACCTCCAGAGATGGTGACTCCACCACCTCCCTGGGCAGCCCCTTCCAATGTCTAATGACCCTTTCTGAGAAGAAAAGAGTCATGGTCTTATCTTGAGCATATTCCTTTGGAAACACCAAGTATTATTAAAAACCACAAATAACCTTCCTGACAGCAAAAGGACACATGCTTGAGATGCACAAGTCCTTTCCAGTGCAAGCAACTGGACAGAGGTTCCTCCTGCCCACGCAAAGCCCTCAGGTGTCACACATTTCCATGGCCCCTTGCAGCACTGGCAACCCTCAGAAGGTCCATAAAAAGCCGAGTGAGAGCCACCTACCCATCCCATTGCCCAAACTAACTGAACTGGAGGAAGGAAGATAACAAAGATGGGAAAAGTAAATGAAATTTTTTAAAAGTTCTTTCCATTTTCATCAAGCAGAACGTGCTTATGGCACAGGCAGGGAATCAAAAGTATTATTTTTATCTTGATATTATTTACCCTTTCCCACTTGCTATTTAAATATCCCTGAATTCCCAGAAGAACCAGCAGTTCAAAATACCATTTGATATATATTTATAAGCAAGGGGAAGCACAGTCTCATTCATTTTCAGCTTTTTTAAATTAGATTTTAAGAGCTGTAACATTGATGTGCAAATTTATCAAGACACAGAAGTATTATTTCACCCCCACCCTCAGCAGAGGATCTCAAGGCCCAGAACAAACATCTTGCTGGTAAGGAGATCCGGTCACACCAGAGTGTTGCATGGTCAGGAGCAACTTACGAAAGGTTTAAAATAAAATAAATTTTAAAAAAAATAAAACAAGTGAGTTGTGAGAAAAGGAATAAGGTTTCTTGCACAAGAGAGGATGGGAGTAAAGGACTTTAATATTAAAACCTCTCTTGTACTAGTCTCTGTAGCCAACCTCAGCTAAATAACTTGCAGTCACAGAATCACAGAATCACAGAATCAACCAGGTTGGAAGAGACCTCTGGGATCATCGAGTCCAACCATTGCCCTGACACCACCACGTCAACTAGACCAGGGCACTAAGTGCCATGGCCAGGCTTTTCTTAAACACATCCAGAGATGGTGACTCCACCACCTCCCTGGGCAGCCCCTTCCAATGTCTAATAACTCTTTCTGAGAAGAAATACTTCCTAATGTCCAACCTGAACCTCCCCTGGCAAAGCTTGTGGCTATGTCCTCTTGTCCTATCACTAGTTGCCCGGGAGAAGACAAGAGACAACCCTGGATGCCAGGAAAACCACAGCAGCACAATGTTATACTGCGAAACTCCTCTGAACCAAGCAATTGCCAATACCCCTCTAGGAGGGAGACATCGTATCCGAAAGCTCAGCCTTGTTTTAAACACAATGGCAGGAGGAAACAGGGATGGCGATCGGACCCAGGAGCCAGGATTGCAGCAGGACACATGCACTGCTCAGCCTCTCCCATGTCCATCACAGCCACATCAGTGGTGGTTGTGCTATTTTTTTAATTACATTAATATACACAAGCAAACCAGCAAGGCTCATCTGGAGATGAGATGAGAAATGACGTCGCAGCTGGAGAAGACGGCAGAGCAGGAAGGCACCGAGGGGTCAGACAGTGGCTGTCCTGAGTCATCGGTGATTTAAAGACCTGAACCATCTACACTGACTCTTTCTTCTCAGAAAGGGTTATTAGACATTGGAAGGGGCTGCCCAGGGAGGTGGTGGAGTCACCATCTCTGGATGTGTTTAAAAAAAGACTGGACATGGCACTTAGTGCCATGGTCTAGTTGACATGGTGGTGTCAGGGCAATGGTTGGACTCGATGATCCCTGAGGTCTCTTCCAACCTGATTGATTCTGTGATTCTCTGATTCTCTGACTCCTGGACCAAAGCAATGGAGACCAACAAGGAAGGATGGGGCACTGCTTATTCACAGACCCATCGCAAAGGGAAATACCTGGAAAAGGGGTAAATGCTGGATAAAACATGAACCTTATTGCCACTGGATGAAGGAAAAAGGGAGGGGGGGGAAAACCTCTTAGGTTAGTCCAGCCTAACACACCACACAGCGAGTCAAAATTTAGGATTGAGAAGGATGAAGCACGAAGAGCAAAACTCCAGGCCACCACCCCAGGCACGTGTTATCCCCAGCTTTACAAACAGACAAGGGCTTGTCCACGCCGCACTCCCAGTCACGAGGGCGCAGCTCGAGCTGCAAATGTCACCAAGTATTTCCAACACAAACAACCAGAGGTTCTGCAGCGCGTATTCGGTGCGATGGCGGAAGAATGAAAACACGCTTTTAGGTTTCCAAACCCTCTGCTTTTCCATCTGCACACAAAGACACCGAGCAGCTCACCGGCAACACAAGATCCCCCCAACAAAGCCCACTCCAGCGCCAGATGCTGCAGGTTCACTGTAGCACGCAGCCAGGGTGAGCTTGTATTAAAAGCTGCAAACCACAAATATTTGGAAGTACAAAAGCAACAAAGTTTCTGCAAAGTCAATCAAGGTCTATTGCAGGTGCTTTATACAAAGTAGTTTCATTTCCTCTCCTGTATTTTCCCCAAAGCACCTGCAAGTCCATCCCACTGAATCATTTATGGCTAAAGCTTCCTGAATTAGCCTAGAAGGAAAAAAAATAAAATAAATAAATACCATTATACCCGATGTGAGGTCAAAACTGAGACAAAACCTGTTATTTACAGAATCACAGAATCACAGAATCAACCAGGTTGGAAGAGACCTCTGGGATCATCAAGTCCAACCGTTGCCCTGATACCACCATGTCAACTAGACCATGGCACTAAGTGCCATGTCCAGGCTTTTCTTAAACACATCCAGAGATGGTGACTCCACCACCTCCCTGGGCAGCCCCTTCCAATGGCTAATAACCCTTTCTGAGAAGAAATTCTTCCTAATGTCCAACCTGAACCTCCCCTGGTGAAGCTTGAGGCTGTGTCCTCTTGTCCTATCGCTAGTTGCATGGGAGAAGAGGTCAACTCCCACTTCACTACAACCTCCCTTCAGGTAGTTGTAGACTACAATAAGGTCACCTCGGAGCCTCCTCTTCTCCAGGCTAAACAACCCCAGCTCCCTCAGCTGTTCCTCATAGGTCAGACCCTCCAGACCCTTCACCAGCTTGGTCGCCCTCCTCTGCACTCGCACCAACACCTCAACATCTTTCTTGAAGTGCGGGGCCCAGAACTGGGCGCAGTACTCAAGGTGCGGCCTCACCAGTGCCGAGCACAGAGGGACGATCACTTTAACTACAGCACAGGCCATGGAGCACTTCCCAACATTGTCATCACGCGGGGGTCGACACATCAATGTTTCACTGCGTTAAGCAACCACGGGACAGTGACGCGGTGACTGTTGATAGTGGATCGGGGACGTCCCGTCTCTGCCTGGTCATCAGCCACGCGGGACACAAGCGTGTCTGTGGGAGAGCACGGCACCCTCGGGATGCGTGGCCCTCCTTGCTCACACCAGGCCAGCCTTGTCCCCAGGCTGCACACACACACACACACACACACACATGCACACGTACCCCCGTGTCACACACACACACCCGTGTCACACACACCCCCCGCCCGTGTCACGCACCCCCGACCCGCGCACGCCCGGGGAGGGGCGGGGAAGGCCCAGCACACGCGCCGCCGCCGCCGCCGCGCGCGCCCCTCACCTGCCGCCGCGCGCCCGTCGCCGCGAGGCTGCGCCGTGCCGCCGGCATCCAAACATCACGTGACGGCGGCAGCGGCGGCGGGCCCGCCCTGACCACGTGCTCGCCCCGCCCCTCCCCGCCCCGCCGGAGTCCCGAGCCCGCCGGTGCCGCCGCGCGCGGCCCCCGCCCCGCACTGCAACTCCCAGCCTGCACCGCGGAGGGACGCCCCGCCCCCTTTCCCCGGCGGCCAATCCGCGGAGGGAGCGCTCCGAGAGTGGCGGGCACGCCCCGCGCTCCCGCCCACCGTCCCTCAGCGCCGCCCGCGCCTCCCTCAGCGGCTCCGGCCTGAGGGCGCTGCGGGGTGCGGCCCCCGCGGGAGCCGTTACCGTTCTATCTATGCTCCGCGCTGCCCCGCGGCCCGTTCCCCACCTTCCTCCTCCCTTCCCGCCCCTACTCGCCGAGTCCCCACCTTGCCTCTGTAGCCGCGCTCCCCTCCCCAAGGCGGGCTTCTCCCTGAGACGCGCCCGCCGCCCCCTCAGCCTCCCGTCCCCTCACGGCTCCCTGCTGCTCTTCCCCTTACTGGGAGTCCCCCTGTCCAGTCTCCTCTGGCTTGTAAGGGAGGTACTTCCATTTCCCACCTCCTAGCACCTTCCCTTCTCCCCTCTTTCCTCAGTCCTGCCGTACCCCACCAGCCCTGGTACTCTCCTCCACCACATACTGGTGGTTTGCACCAGTACAGGTTGGGGGCTGACATGCTGGAAAGCAGCTCTGCAAAGAAGGACCTGGGAGTTCTGGTGGACAACAAGTTCACCATGAGCCAACATTGTGCCCTTGGGGCCAGGAAGGCCAGTGGTGTCCTGGGGTGCATGAGGAAGAGTGTGGCCAGCAGGTCAAGAGAGGTTCTGCTCCCCCTCTACACTGCCCTGGTGAGGCCACACCTGGAGTAACTGTGTGCAGTTCTGGGCCCCCCAGTTCAAGAAAGACAAGGAACTACTGGAGAGAGTCCAGCAGAGGGGTACAAAGATGATCAGAGGACTGGAGCATCTCTCTTATGAGGAGAGGCTGAGGGAGCTGGGTCTGTTTAGCCCGGAGAAGAGAAGACTGAGGGGGGATCTTATCAATGCTTACAAATACCTTAGGGGCAGGTGTCAAGAGGAGGGGACCAGTCTCTTCTCAGTGGTGCCCAGTGACAGGACAAGGGGCAACAGGCACAAACTGACACATGGGAAGTTCCATCTGAATATGAGGAAAAACTTTACTTTGAGGGTGGCAGAGCACTGGAACAGGCTGCCCAGGGAGGTTGTGGAGTCTCCTTCTCTGGAGATACTCAAGACCTGCCTGGACGCGACCCTGTGCAACGTGCTCTGGGTGACCCTGCTTTGGCAGGGGGTTGGACTAGATGATCTCCAGAGGTCCCTTCCAACCCTTAACCATTCTGGGGCTCTGTGATTTCAGCTACTTCCCCTCAGGCATCCAGCCACAGGGACCTACAGGGCCAGGAGCCCCAGGGTGGGACAGTAAGTGATGTGGTTAGCCTTTGATTTCATCAGCTGAGGAGCCCTCCAGACTCCAGCGTTGGATGAGCCGATTCTCCTTTAATCATTAACAGATACACTTTTGTTACTTGTGAGAGCAGCGTAAGCTCTTTGAGAACAGGTTTGTGCCCTCCTTTGTAGTCACACAGTGCCTAGCACACCGCACAAAAGAACAGAAAGAAATAAAAATCACCGACTCGCTGCTACTAAAGCTACTAATGCTGTTCAAAACACCACGAATTGCAGACCGAGACTGGAGGTTCACCAAAAAAGTGCTTTAATAGAGCAGTCCAGTGCACAGGGTGTTTGGTCCAACTCATACTGTACCTGGGAGGGGTTTGCTTTTTTATTTGTGAAGTGACAGCAGCTTTACTTGGTGGTTGGCTTTGCAAAAGGAGTCATAAAGCAAGGATTTTCTTGATAGGGCCTTTAAACAACAATTCATTTTAACAAGGGGTGGACAAGCCAGCTGCCTTTTCAGAAATGTAGTTCTGCACCAGTAGCCATGCCAAAAAAAGTTTTAAAAGGGCTGAAGGGCCACCTGAGCCTCCATAAAATTCATGGGTTTACAGCACCAAACCGCGCTCAGAGCAGTTTCCTCGATCTTTTGCTGCATTGGTAAATCATTTATTTCTGCAGAGTCTAAAGAAAATCCCTTAGGAAAAGGGCAGTGAAAATGCATTGATAACGAAATATTTGCCATCTGCAAAATCCTCTGACTACAGTTACATGTGCAACAGCCTGTGTCTTGCTGGGTGGGTTTTTTGTGACAGTTAAGGGGGAAGGAAGAGCAGGTTAATCCTGCAAGGAGCATAGATTACTGCTCAGACCCAGTGTGCAAAGTTCAGGAGAGTCCAGTAATTTTGAGTACACATCATATTTACTTTCAGTGTGAGCCTCATGAAAGTATGTAAGAAAAGCAATATATAAACATGTGCCAATATAAGACACAGATCACAGAATCACAGAATCAACCAGGTTGGAAGAGACCTCTGGGATCATCGAGTCCAACCATTGCCCTGACACCACCATGTCAACTAGACCATGGCACTAAGTGCCATGTCCAGTCTTTTCTTAAACACATCCAGAGATGGTGACTCCACCACCTCCCTGGGCAGCCCATTTCAATGTCTAATGACCCTTGCTGAGAAGAAATGCTTCCTAATGTCCAACCTGAACCTCCCCTGACGAAGCTTGAGGCTGTGTCCTCTTGTCCTATCACTAGTTGCCTGGGAGAAGAGGCCGACTCCCACTTCACTACAACCTCCCTTCAGGTAGTTGTAGACTGCAATAAGGTCACCTCTGAGCCTCCTCTTCTCCAGGCTAAACAACCCCAGATGAAGTATTCCAAGGGAGAGCAAGCATAAAATAAACAGTGAGATAAAACTCTTATGATTACTTTGGTTTGCAGGCTGCATCTTGCTGGTTTTGCATTTTATAGTTGAAGAAATGCTGCTTGATCAATAAGTGTGTTACTCATACAATAATAATACCGTGCATTCTCTTGGGAGATTTTTCTTCAGAGGGATTTGGGCTTTTGCAGACCTTCATATTGTGTGCATCAGGACTGGTCCTTGTTATTACCAGCTGCTTATTGATCTGTTACAGCTTTCAAAAAGAAGCAAGGCTGGGTTCTTGGCGTGGTGTGGAAATCAGGCCTTTGACGTAAGCAGGCATGGCGCCTTGCGTCATCTAAGCTGACGCTTTCTCTGAACTGAGAAAAAAAAAACCCAAACAATTAACAACTTTGTATGGGGACCAAAAGCCCTAAGGGCCAAAGCTTTATTTAAAAACAGTTTAGTCTTTATGCTTGTCATCCTTTACTGTGAGGAGGTTGCCCGTTTGCCAGCTGCTGCGTGGCATTTCCCAAGGTGGAAGCAGTGATTTTGTTCCAGGGTGAGCGAAACTCACGGAGGTCAGACCTGCATTCCTGGAGGAGTTTGGCGAAGGTGTCTCAGGGGTGAAGTCGTCAGCGTGTTTCTGCTTTGGAAAACTGCCCTGATTCCTCTACAAATGTGAAATGGGCTGCATCAGAGGATCTCTACCTGAATTTAAATAAACTCAGCAATGATGCTTTCACCTCTCTCCTGCTGAGATGATTATTCAGTTAGGTTGACTGTGTCTTTAGGGGATTTTTTCCAGTGTTTGGAAGGAGTTTCCTTTTGGCTCACTGGTTTGTTTTGTGAATCATCTTAAATCATAACCTTTTAATAGCTATGCTATTAAGTATTTATGGAATGGTTATCCTGTTGTCCTCTCGGTTACTTTTTCCTAAACTGTGTTGATTTTGTTTCTCTATAACAATACCTCCTGGCTTTTCATTAACCTCTGTTGCCACTGCCATTTCTTTATGTCATCTAATGAGTTTTGGTTGACATATGATAAAGCAAGTAATCCTCTTATGAAAACGTTATCGAGGGTTTTATACAAAATGATAAACTATGATAGTCAAATATCTTAAGAGAATATTGAAAGAACAGTCTATCTCCTATTGAATTTCAGTTTAAGAAAAAAAAAACAAACATAAATTTGTATTACATCCTATTACATACTGGCATATAACCTACTGGGGTTTCATTCCTCCTAAATACTGCAGGACTTTTCCACAAAGCAGGAGAACACAAAAAAATATCTTTCATGGAGAGTAAAGGATTGTCATGTGGATTTCTTAGGTTAGAATTTGTTTTATGATCTTAACATCATTTCTTGTAAAATCAAAGCTACTATTAATTCCTCTCCTGTTTTGGATTGACTGGAAGTGTTGATAGGTTCAGGAAAAGAGAGGTAATTAAATAACATATCACAAGAAAGCTTCAACGACTGCTTAATTTACCCCATTAAGACACAGTTGCTATGTCACTCCCGATATCCATGTAAGCACAGTAGCAAAGCTTTTCTAATACAGCAGTAAAGGAAGAATAAAGAGCAATTTATTATTGCGATAGCATGAAGAAGAAAGCCTGAATATTTGTCTGGAGTATGTACAAATAAATTTCTCCAGATTTTAAAATAGTTTGGGAACTATTTATTTAGAGTAGTTTTTCATCTTCTCCTGTGTCTAAGGAGTCTCTACTTCTGTAAAAAAACCCTTATTTTCAAAAGTTTCTTTCTCCATTTGCTCCAATTTCTTTTCAACTCTCAATGAGGAATTATTCCCCCCTCCTAGATTACTACCTCCTTTTGCTATTTTTTCCTGCTGTTTTCAGTACTTGGGCTGGGATGACAGCTTTTCTGAAGACTCCTAGAAAAAAACGTAGCTGTTTTTTTAGCAGTACTTAACTTCTCAATCCCGAATTACTTGGACAATTGCACCGTTGGAAGAGTGCTTTTTTCTTTGATAAAAATGCCATTTTCCAGTCAAATGCCTTATATACTTATCAACTGCAAGGAGCGCAGGAACAAATGGAAGTTGGTCTGAATGCTTCACAAAAACAAGGCTAACTCTTATTTCCCATTTCCAGAGATCCATGACAGTGACCTAAGATTCCCTGATGGTGAGCCAAGATTCCCTGAAAACAGTAGAGCTCGAGGAGCTTATTGCAGCCTATCTGTATATTGTTACCTGTGAGCAATTTAATAAAAACGATATTATAGCAGCACTAAAAGGAGGCTGGAGAATGCCACCTAATCCCTGAACAACCTTATTTCAGTCTGTTTAAAGTACAAGAGAGGTTTGAATTCCGGGACCTAGAAGATTCTGACATAAAACAGATGTTTTCATCACGTCCCAAGCTGGTGACTATCTGGCAGGTCCGGTACATCACAAGGAGGAATCACGAGCCGTAAAGAGCTGATTTTCAATACTTTGCACTGCATTCCTGCATCAGTAATGCCCAGGTATATCTACAATAGCTGTGGATTTTAGTGGCATTACACCTGGATTTATCTTAGCATCACTAGATTTGACCCTTCCTTTTCTATTATTGTCTCTGATTTAGGAAAATAAAAGCCCCAAGTCAATATAAAAATCTTTGCATCCGAGGCAGTGGTAAGTCAATCACCTCATCAATAAAGCGTGTCCAATACTCTTAGTAATCCTAGCGATCAGCTTTGTTTATGAAAGCTAGAGATATTAAATTGAGCTCCTCACCGCTCTGAGCAGGGATGACAAGTGGCAACTGAAATTAACACTGACAGAGCTAAAGGAGCACATGCTGAGTGCAACAGACGCAACACAACGGAGAGGGAACAAGGCTAAACCAAGCTGGTGGGGAGGAAAACTTAGAGGTTGTAACAAATCCCTCATCCCACTTAATGACAAAACAGCACTGATAATTTGCTCAGTTCAGTAACACAGTTGCTGCTGAATCTGTATGATCAGGAGGAAAAATTGGCCCATGCGGAGTAGCTGCGGTACAGGAGTTATGAGTATGAGGGATGCAAGGAGAGCATCACAGAAAGTGGACTGAGGGAGATTGCAGCTGTCAAAGTCTTAGTACCTAGTTCTTCCCTATGACATCTAAAGGCATCAAAGTATCCAAAGCATAACTGAAAACCTCCTTTTTATCATGGAATCATAGAATCGTTTTGGTTGGAAAAGACCTTTAAGATCATTGAGTCCAACCATTAACCCAGCACTGCCAAGGCCACCACTAACCCATGTCCCTCAGCACCACATCTACACAGCTTTTAAGTGCCTCCAGGGACAGGGACTCAACCACTTCCCTGGGCAGCCTGTTCCAACACTTGACAACCCTTTCAGTGAAGAAATTTTTCCCAATATCCAATCTAAACCTCCCCTGGTGCAACTTGAGGCCATTTCCTCTCATCCTATTGCTTGTTACTTGGGAGAAGAGACTAACACCCACTTCGCTACAACCTCCTTTCAGGTAGTTGTAGAGCGATAAGGTGTCTCCTGAGCCTCCTTTTCTCCAGACTAAACACCCCCAGTTCCCTCAGCTGCTCCTCATAAGACTTGTGCCTATGATGCACTTGTGAAACAAGTAAGCACATCATGCAAAACAAGGAATCCTGAAATACAAGTAGGTACCTCGGTACCGAGAAAAGAAGAAAACAGTCTGGGTTTTTAAAATTTTTCTTTCTGGTGTAATTCTACAAACATAAATGTTTGTTTCATTATCTGGTTTTAAGGCTAAATTCCCACCACCAAAATCAAGTCTCTATTTGGTTACTGTTATTAGAGCTGCAGTTACTAACACTGATTAGTCAAGAATTGTCCTTTCCGCCTGTGGTCTCATCCAGTTAATAGATTTAATCCTGAATTGCACATTTTGGAGGAACAGATTATTGTTTTCTACACATTTGTGCTACATCTCTTACAACATATTCCCACTTTCAGTCTGCAAGAGCTACTGCGCAATAATTTTTAAATAATAATACTGTGCTGAGAAATGTAATAAAATCTTCCATTTCAGAAGAAAGATTTAAAAAGTGACCAAAGATGAACACTAGGTTTTGGGGATTCACCGACAAAAGCAAATGTACTTTTTCCAGTGTTTATAAGGACTCAACTGAACTTCTGTCAAGGTTTTCATCCGAACTATAAGATGGTGAGAGAAAGTCCACAAAACAACAGCAAGAAACATCCAAAATCTAGACAATGTAGTTTCAAACAAAGATTGAAAGAGATGAGCTTGTTGAATCCAGAAAATAGAAGGTCTCGGGAAATGGGAGTAATTGCTCATATATATGAAGGCTTGCTGTAAAAAGAAGCAGAAAAAAACTATTTTTCATGCCCGCTGAGGATAGATCAAGAATCCATTGGCTTAGATTGACTGGATTGCTGGGAGAAGTTTTAATTTAGATACAAAAAAGTGCTATCCAGTATTAAGGATAGTAAAGTACTTGTACAAACTACCTGGGAAGGCCTGGACTTTCTGCTGCTGGAAGTTTTCAAAACCAGATTGTAGCACAAATCACCTCTGGAAGTGTTTTACATGATGATTCAGGTGATTTGGGGGATGAACCAAATGGTCTCCTGAAAACCTCTCCCATCCCTATATATTCTGTGATTTGGACAATATCAGGGGGAAGGGCTGTATGGATTAAGTCTATAAGAATTTCAAAACCATTCTGTTTTAACATAAGAATTTTTTTTAAAAAAATCAGTGTTCTTTCAGACCGAGGCACATTTAGGCCATCTCCTACCAGCACCCCTAAGTGGATGCCAAAAAAGTAAGCACAGGGGAGATGTTTATGACTCCTCTACCAGCCTCCAGATATTCTCAGCTGAGGGATTTCCTGACCCTGTTGTGGTCCTTGTCTATTCCTTCCTCCAGCTACCTACCCAGATTTAAGCCCATAAAAATGTTCATTTGTATTTTTCACATCTGCTACTTGCTGCATGAAGGACCAACTTTTTTGTTTTATTTTGTGTCCCATTAGCTTCATTTGAAGACATTAGTCTTTGCGCTAGAAGAAACTGAGTTCTTACTCCTACCCTCTGCTTCCTGTCTTTGAAAAATTATTTATATTGATCAACACCAGGTAAGATGACAATCTTATCCCGTGGCTGCTTATTTCCTTTAAAAACCTTTTCTTAAAACTTTTTTGGAAATCCAAGAATATTTTATTTACTGGGTTATTGAGACCCACAAGCCTGTTAACTCGTTTAAAAAATCAAGAGATCTGTAAGGTGCAATTTACCAGAAATTAAATGTTTTTACCTTCCCTGATCAAAGTTTCAGCTAATTTGTCTGGTTCAGATGTCAGGTTTATAAGCTTATAGTACCCTGGATCTCTCCTGGATCCTCTCCAGTCTTCACATACCAGGGAATTTTTAAGAGAAACCTTGCACATTGCTGTTAATAATTCAGATATTTAATTTTTTATTTTCTGTAAAACTCTTGGGTAAATATATCTAGCCCTGCTGTTTTGTCGGTGTTTATTCCGTGTTTTTAAGCTGTACCTTTAGTTCAATTTCAGGCAGGCTCTTTGCTGAATCCTTCCCTCCAAGAGGGCCTGGGATGTTCATCGCCCCCGTTTCTCCTCTAGCAAACACCAGTGCAAAGAATTCTCTTGGGTACTCTGCAGTGACCTTTTTCTCTGCGAGTGATTCTGGTATACAGTTGCCTTCAACTGGTCTTACAGGCAGGCTTTTCACTCCTGATGTGTTGAAAGAAAAACTTAATATTCGTGTTGTTTCCTTTCACTGGTTGATCCTCAGTCTCCTTTGGCCTACCTCGTTATATTTTTGCTTTTAATCTCCTAGAGTTCCCAAATCTGTTTGCTTTTTTTTGGATACAGCTTTAGCTTTTTGAAGGATCCCTTCTTATTTCTAACAGCAGCCTGTACCCTTTTGTTCAACCGTGCTGGCTTACTTTTTTCTCCAGGCTTTTCGAAGAGAAAAACAACAGTACACCAGTGGCATGTTTCCTACTCAACACCCTTCAGTACTGTCGACACCTAGAAGGACTTAATTCCCCTAGCTTCCCCTTTTAACTTTTTTTAAGAGCTTATTTTTACACGGTCCCGCTGCTCAATTTGGGCAAAGCTTTGGTGGACTGCTTGGCCCCTGTTGCTCCCACAGGGATGTTGACACAAGGCACATCGTGGAATCTCCTGCAGGATGTTGACTTCATGATGAGATTTTGAACTAGATTTTGCTTAAATCTTAGTACCAACCCAGGGGTTATGTATCTTCTTCTGGGATCAGTAACCAGCTGCTGCTTCAGACTCAGATGTGACCTTTGCTCAGTCTCCATGGAGGTAACTGAAGTCACGCAGTACACTTGTATTTCCTGCCTTTCCTACCTCTTCTTTTTTCTGTTAGCATCAGTTAGTGCTGCTGTACTGATGAGCAGTGAGGTCTGTTGACCCAAGGCTGTATTGTTCCTTCTTGACCTGGAGTTTCAATTCATAGAGGTTCTTGATGACAAGTTTTGCTCTCTCTTTCCAGCATATGGCTCATCTGATATAGTGTCCCTTTGATTGTTTTCCTTCCACCAAGTTTTTGATACGTGTATATCCATCTCTTCATTTAGGCTCAAAAAGGCCAGTTCCACCGTCTTTGTTTCTGAGGTTTCCAGCATTTGCGTAGTAACACATGTACCGCCACTTTAGTTTCTGTCTTGACAACCTTTTCAAATGTCACTCTATTTGTTTTCCATTTTCTCTTTTATTGTTTACTTCCTGTGACCTATTCTTCATTGAGGAGTACCTATGTTTGTGTCTTCATCTTTACAAATGTCATCCCAAAACATATGCTCTTGTGCACCGTTTGGCTTCCGTCACTCCTCACTTTCAAAGCTCACCCACAGCCTCCTTCATCTTAAGTGACAATGCCTCAGATGAACTCCGTCTCTCCTGTACTGGCTTTCGATGCTCTATATAGAATCATAGAATTGTTTAGGTTGGAAAGGACCTTTAAGATCATCAGCCATTAACCTAGCACTACCAAGTCAACCATTCAACCATGTCCCTAAGCACCAGACCTACTTGTCTTTTACATACCTCCAGGGATGGTGACTCCACGACTTCCCTAGGCAGCCTCTTCTAATGCTTGACAACCCTTTCCGTGAAGAAATTTTTCCCAATATCCAATCTATGTTCCCCTGGTGCAACTTGAGGCCATTTCCTCTCATCCTATCGCTTGTTACCTGGGAGAAGAGATCAACCCCCACCTCACTACAACCTCCTTTCAGGTAGTTGTAGAGAGCGATAAGGTGTCTCCTGAGCCTCCTTTTCTCCAGACTAAACACCCCCAGGTCCCTCAGCCTCTCCTCATCAGACTTGTGCTCCAGACCCTTCACCAGCTTTGTTGCCCTTCTCTGGACTTGCTCCAGCACCTCAATGTCTTTCTGGTAATGAGAGGCCCAAAACTGAACACAGGATTCAAGGTGCAGCTTCACCAGTGCCGAGTACAGGGGTACAATCACTTCCCTCGTCCTGCTGGACACACTATTTCTGATACAAGCCAGGTTGCTGTTGGCCTTTTTGGCCACCTTAGCACACTCCTGGCTCATGTTCAGCCCGCTGTCCACCAGTACCCCCAGGTCCTATTCCACCAGGCCACTTTCCAGCCACTCTTCCCCAAGCATGTGTTAGATGAACCTGAAACTGTCTTACATTCATACTCTGCCTCTCCACCACTCCCCCTGGACCTGCAAGAGATAAAGGAGCATTTCAGAGAACATTACTATAGAGGTCCTTCTCTTCAGTTTCTTTTCCAGGAGCCTGAATTTTGCCTCCACAGACAGGACTTACCTTGCCTGTGTCATTGATACCCACTTGGGCCATGACCACAGACTCCTTATCACTTGCTTCTTCTAAGCTTTCGACTACCTTTGCACATTATAAGAACGAATGGTATTGTCATATTTTTGAATACCTTTACTAGGTGATAACTTCTTTCCTGATTGATCATCCAAGAATCTTAATTTTGCTGTCCTCTTGAAAATGGTCTTACTTCCTTATTGATGAGGATTTCTATATGATTTCTCTGGAGGAAATGAAGATGGGGCAAAAAAAAATTTTAGAAAAAGATATTGCATGATAATGAAACAAGAACTTTTCAATGTAATTTAAACTTTGTGATGACCTGGGAAGGGGACAAAGTGAGGGAGATTTAAGGATATTCAACTGCAAAGCCCAAGAGCATATTCTTTAATTAAATTTAGCACCTTGAATCAGCTCCTCCCCTTCCATCTGAATGGCTGGCAGATAGTCTGTGATCATGGAAATATGCTTTCTTTTGCCCTCATTTATGTTACTAAATCTCTCCTAAAATTTCTCAGTGTCATGACTGCATATAGCAATAGTGGGAGCAAGAAATAAGACAACAAGATATCACATAGACCCACACAAAATGCTTTGGCTAACAAGGTGCTCGTAGTACAGGTTGCCAATACTGATTTGATCTCTTGTTGCTTCTAGCACTGGAGTTGAGATCCACATTAAGAAATTTTAGCAATTAGGTCCTGTTTCACGAGGAAGATTGGGTTGGTTACTCTACAAAACTATCTGCAAAAAGATTTCTTAGGGTTTTTTAGGCACCTGTGTCCATAAATGCCAATGCTTTTGCTATTAAATGTTAGATATCTAAAATTTTCTCCTGTCCATATCCAGAGGTGCTGCTGTCTCAGCAGAGCTGAGCAGTTCCTTCCCAGGACTTCATGAGATTCACAACACTGGCCTCTGTTCTCAAACACCTCAGTGAAGGTCATCCAAAAGCATGTTCTGGGTGCATGTGATGATCAACGATGACACTGTCCTGACTGTCTAATAATGCAAAATCTGTCCTTTTTGTAATATAATAGGGATTAGCTTGCTTGCTTAGGAAGTGGGTGGCTCAAGCTCAAGTCTCTCAGGTTGGGAAGTTTCCAATCTACCATTCCCATGTCCTAGAAAAATGTACTAATCATGCAGCTGGGTTAAAGCTGCTTTCTCTCCTGCTAGGCAAAGCTGTGCCTTTGTGCAGAAGAAAGACCTTCAAGCTTCATAAAGCCAATGAAGGAACAGCCAAAAAGAAACATGACATTGTAGCTTATTAAGGAGGGGATCCTAGGCAACCTCTTGGAAGAAAAGGTAGAAAGAGTGTAAGGATATACTGCAGAGGACCTTTAAAGTTAAAACAAAGCACTCATGTTAGACATGATAAAGAAGAGGGAGGCAATGGGTGGAATTTGCTTGAATTCCCCTAATCCTCATTTGGAAGAGCTTTTTTCCTAGAGTGTGTGTCCCACCAAATAATAGAGGTTACCTCCCTCAGAGGATGCCCTTTGTGACATTGCTGCACTCATCCTTGCCCTTGAATAGATTGCCTAGGGATTGTAAAATTGCTTTGCCTTTCCTTTTAAAAATGAGTTTTTACTAACTATTGTACTGAGCTACAGCTGTGTGTTTTATGGGAGAGGTTTTATCACTGATTCTTTTCAGCCTGAACATCCTTTTTAATAAATGAAATAAATGCTAAATGTAAATAGACCCTGCCTCTCATTATGACAGCTTTGTACTTTTTATTTTGTGAGTGGGAGAGATGAGTACGGGTCTATGCAGTGTGTCTAGCTGGAGAGGACACACAGTAGCACCGAGACTTGGCCTTACAACCCTAGTACGTCAGACCTGTATTTGTGCCACAGTGTCTGAGCGTCTTTCGTACCTCATAGCCACCTTTACTAAATTTACTACCTTAAAATGTACTGGTTATTCAGCCATTTCAAAGCTATCATTGATGACAGACCTCCAAGGAAGAGGCTGGATGCTGCAAAAAAAGGCATCCATAAGGTAAACTTTCCTCTGCTTCAAAACTGAATGGATGCTCCAGTTTGTGGCCAAGAGAATACTATGTTATGGAGAATCTCTCCATCCTGAATTAGTTAAAACTCCTTATCACTTGCAGTCAAGAAGGACAGAGGAGGATGGTTAAGAAAGGGCATGGTAGGATTAGGCTTAGGCCAAGCAACAAGCTGAAAGGTTATATTCTGCCTGCTTAAATTTCACCAAGAATCCAAATCAACAATGTAGCTCATGAAGATAACATGTCCCAAAGTTTTACGTAACGATTGCTGTGGATATGCTGTTGAATATGGCTGGAGCACCATTCCTATGAAGGTAGGCTGAGCGAGTTGGGGCTGTTCAGCCTGGAGAAGAGAAGGCTCCAGGGAGACCTCATAGCAGCCTTCCAGTACCCAAAGGGGCCTACAGAAAAGCAGGAGAGGGGCTTTTTACAAGGGCATGGAGTGACAGAACGAGGGGCAACTGTTTTAAACTGAAAGAGGGGAGATTTAGATGAGATATTAGGAAGAAATTCTTTCCTGTGAGGGTAGTGAGACACTGGCCCAGGTTGCCCAGAGAAGCTGTGGCTGCCCCCTCCCTGGCAGTGTTCAAGGCCAGGTTGGATGGGGCTTTGAGCAACCCGGTCTAGTGGAAAGGTGTCCCTTTCCCATGGCAGGGGGGTTGGAACTAGATGATCTTTAAGGTCCCTTCCAACCCAAACCATTCTGTGATTCTATGAATAGCCCCTCCACCATTGATCAGAAGTGACTGTATTTCAGCAGTGGGTCAGCTGCATTTCAGTCCTGGTCCAAAGTTAATGTGAAGTCAATGGAAGGACCTCTGTTGAGTCAATAAGCTTTGGAACAATTTCCTATGTCAGTTCACAAAGTGCTTTTGAATAATTTATGCTGAAGGCTTTACATAAAATCGAAATTAGTGTTTTCATTTGCTTGCATATCATAAGAATAAAACTTTTTTTTGAAATTGTTTTACTTATTTATCTGTTTGGAGATTAGAGCTGAAGTCTATTGATCAGCCTAATTAAAGAATGTGAAATCAGAGTGAGGCTGGCTCCCTCATTTTGACGAGTTAGTGAATCCATTTTATCTTTCTCAGACGAATTTGATAAAATGAGATACAAATCTACACACCTGCAGCCCATTGAGATAATACAGTACTTGGGCTAGGGACGAGAAGAGAAACAGTAGTAAGGATACATGCATTCATTAGGATCATGTATACAAAAAGGGAGAATGATTAACTTTTTACAAAATGTTTTGCATAGTCCCCTAGCTTAAGATATTAATGAACTGTTGCTTGAATGAGCCAGACCTCTTGACCTAAAGTGATATAATTTCAGAAACAACAGAAGTAAACATAGGCCAACTGATCCATTTCACAGAATCACAGAATCAACCAGGTTGGAAGAGACCTCTGGGATCATCGAGTCCAACCATTGCCCTGACACCACCATGTCAACTAGACCATGGCTCTAAGTGCCATGTCCAGTCTTTGTTAAACACATCCAGAGATGGTGACTCCACCACCTCCCTGGGCAGCCCCTTCCAATGGCTAATGACCCTTGCTGAAAAGAAATTCTTCCTAAAGTCCAACCTGAACTTCCCCTGGCGAAGCTTGAGGCTATGTCCTCTTGTCCTATCGCCAGTTGCCTGGGAGAAGAGGCCGACTCCCACTTCACTACAACCTCCCTTCAGGTAGTTGTAGACTGCAATAAGGTCACCTCTGAGTCTCCTCTTATTTAAAGTATTTTAAATGCCCCCGATTTAGTGTGCTGCTCTGCATTAGAATCTGATCTCAGTGTGGGCTGCCACGAGAAGAGCTGGTTCTGCTCTTTCCACTTCTCAGCTGACCCTGGCTGCATATTCCTATGCAGTTAGGTAGGTGGGAGTAGCAGAAAGAACTGGGATCACCTCTTTAGCAGCAGCCTGAAGCTGGACCAACTTAGGAATGACGTGAAACTGTACCCTAACTTTGGCAATTTTCTCTGAATGGGACCGTAGCCCCATGTGATTATGGAAACTTCAATAATTAGAAGATCTTACATGGTGCAGTGGTAATTTATTTCAGGAGCAACAAAAAGTGATACGTTCATAAGTATGAACAGTGGTTGCTTTCTGTTTGTCTTCCAGCTGATACCTGCTACTGAAATAGTTCATTTATTTTAAACATTTATGTTAGACTTCAGTCAAATATAGGAGGTAGTATAACAGGAGAGGATGGAGGAGATGTGTCCCATTTCCGTCTAACAATTACAAGGGCGAGTAAATCTGTCTCTTGGCAGATGAAAAAAACCAACCAGAGGTGACCAACATGTGTTTTGCAAAGATTAAGTTCATTAGGCTCCTCGGAAGGGGGACTGCTCCAACTGAAATCACTTTAATAGAAAAGTGGGAGTAAGCGGTGACCTTACAAAGAGCAAGAAGATCAGCAGAGGAAACTGCATTTTAGAGTTCAAAAAATGCAGGGATAGCACGGGCATTGCTAAAAGTAAATTCAAATTAATCCTGGCAGAGTAAATTAAAATAGGGAGCAAGGATTTCTTCAGTATTTAAACATGAAAATGGAAAAAAAAAAGCGTGGAATAAGAAATATAGGGCAGACATTAAAGATAATGGAAATATGACCCTGCAGTTAAAGTTCTACTTCAGCTCAGTTTTCTGTAAGGACTCTGAGATAGAACCTGCTAAGGAAAGACAAGATGATTAATGGGAAGAGGACTGTGGACATGGAAATTTGTATTACCAAAGTGGAAACAAAACTCTCTAAACTAGTTTCATTTAGCTAGGGAGAAGGGAGGAGATACGGAGCTGGGTAATCAGCATTCTTGGTATTTGAAAAAGCTGGCTCAGAAAATCAGTGCTCCATCTCAAAGCTCGTTAATAAATGTATGAAGTTGGAGGTGGTTCCATCTATATGTCAAATAATAAATATAGCGTCCGTATTTGAGTGCAGAAAAGCAACCATCCAGCCCCACAAATGTTCAAGCTCTAGAATAAATCTTCAAGAAAACAAAAATGAATGAATAATTAAAGAAAAGAAACGACCACAAGGAGGTGAAAATAAATCAAGATGGGAGGAAACACAGATTTATCAAAGGCTGTTTGTGTCTGATGTCTTTCCTTAAAAAGAATAACCAGTTCTTATGGATGGGAAAAATGCGTTAGACATAATCCACTTAGACTTCAATGAAGCAATATCAATATTGTGCCACATGGGATATTATTAACTAGAGAAAATGTGAATCATTTCCAAAATACTAATGTGGTAAGTAACTACTAAAGAGAAATGACCTGGGGTTCTGTAGAGAAGAGAACTTGTAGTTTGCAGGGAAGTTTTCAGTGGAGTTTCACAATGCTCTGTCTTTGGACTAATCTTATTTAATGTTTCCATTGGTGACCCTGGCTTAAAAAATAGAGATTTACTAGTGAATTTTGTAGACAGGACAAAGCTGGGAGGTGTAGGCAATTCAGAAGAGGATTGGTGTATTAGTGAGGTGAATTGGATGGAGAACTGAAAAATATAGTGGTACAAAGAGTAAGGTCATGCACAAGGGGATTAATAGCAAGAGAATTGGATATAAAGCTGGAGCTTGTCAGTGGAAAATGAGGGATTAAAAAGGCCATGTTGTGTTTGTTGATCACAGAATGATACAGCCCTGAAAAAGCAAACATCCTAGGGATGCCTCAGCTGAAGTGTTCTCAGGAGAGGTCTTTGATGAGACTGAAGTGAGGCCTCTTGCAGAATAGTGTACAAAATCCTTGGCTCCCACAAACAGGAAATATGACTCCAACCTGGTGCTGTGAAGTTCATCCAGGACCATTAGTGGCACGGAGAAGTTACCAGATAGGAAAAGCCTAGAAGTGTCTGTGTTTTATACAGCCTAGGAAAATGAAAGCTGAGAGGGAATATGATTATTCTTTATATATAGGTGAACTCAAGGAACAGAGGACTTTTTAAGCAGAGGGAGAACACTGATGCAAGAATAAATTGATATACATTGGACATGGATGAATTTAGTCTGGAAAGTCTTAAGAATTATGGTGGAAGGCTCTGGCACACTGTCCTAATCCCAATAATGGGAACAAAAGACCTTACTTTCAGGTAGATTCATTAAGAAACTGAAATATATCACCAGATATGACACCAGCTGTAGTACAGAATGGGTTTTGATTGCCCAGAAATATTCTGGATACGCTGAGCTCAGCTGTGTCACCTTCAGTCCTGAACTGGGATGTCTGCAGGATGCTGCATTTACTGATCTGTGTCTCTGATAGCTTGGCACCTTTGCATTGTTCACTGTTGCATGGTACAAACCTATCTTAGATGAGTCACGAGTGAGACTTTGAGTTCTACTGTTGGTTCCAGGCAGGAAGGGTTCTACTGATCTTTAGGTGGAGGAGATGTCTGTGAGATTAAATGAGCTGAACGATTGCTCTGAAGGTGACTCTTTTTCTACATGGAGACTCTTGGGAGCCCAGGGTCATTCCAATTTTAGCTGAAACACTGCCATCAGATCAAAATCTGCACTTGGGTCACAACAACCCCATTCAATGCTACAGGCTGGGGGAAGAGTGGCTGGAAAGCTGCCTGGTGGAAAGGACCTGGGGGTATTGATTGTTGGCCAGCTGAATATGAGCCAGCAGTGTGCCCAGGTGGCCAAGAAGGCCAACAGCATCCTGGCCTGTACCACCAATAATGTGGCCAGCAGGACTAGAGAAGTGATCTTCCCCCTGTACTCGGCGCTGGTGAGGCCGCACCTCGAATCCTGTGTTCAGTTTTGGTCCCCTCACTACAAGCAAGACATTGAGGTGCTGGAGTGAGTCCAGAGAAGGGCAACGAAGCTGGTGAAGGGTCTGGAGAACAAGTCTGATGAGGAGCGGCTGAGGGAACTGGGGGTGTTTAGTCTGGAGAAAAAGGAGGCTGAGGGGAGACCTTCTCGCTCTCTACAACTACATGAAAGGAGGTTGTAACGAGGCAGGTGCTAGTCTCTTCTCCCAGGTAACAAGGGATAGGACAAGAGGAAACGGCCTCAAGTTGCGCCAGAGGAGGTTTAGATTGGATATCAGGAAAAATTTCTTCACAGAAAGGGTTATCAAGCAGTGGAACAGGCTGCCCAGGGAAGTGGTGGAGTCACCATCCCTGGAGGTATTTAAAAGACGGGTAGATGTGTTGCTTAGGGATATTGTTCAGTGGTGGGCTTGGCAGTGCTGAGTTAATGGTTGGACTCGATGATCTTAAAGGTCCTTGCCAACCAAAAGGATTCTATGATGCTAAAAATGAGCAAGGATGAATCTAAGCAAAGCCATTAACGCCCAGGCTAGGTCTGCATAATTGAGGATAAAAATATTTTGTTTGTATTTTCTCTTTCTACCTGCTGGACTGAGACTAAGCATTATGGGCAACTGCAGCTGCAGCCAAAGGACATTTGTTGAACAAGAGGAGAGGACATCATGTCCTTGTTGAGCTGTCCTTCACTTTTCCAGTTTCTCTGACTAAACGCTTCAGCAGAACAAGAAGTTTTTCAGTGCAGAGCTAACCTGGTGTACTTGACAAAACAATTTACATGCTCGCTCATGCGATGTATCCAAAGAAAATGTTCAGAACAAGTCAGGAGACTGGACTCAGCAGTGACATTGCACTCTTGTTGTTGTAAGGGATAATTTACTTAACCCCTTTCTCAGGTTACTGAGTGATTGAAATACAATATAATATTAAATGTCTCACCCAGAACTTTCTGTAACCTCCTCATCGCCCTCCTGAAATTACAAAAAAACCCTACACTGATAAGGAGAAAATGCATTTCTTTAAGGCACAGATAGTTTACTCAACAGTCAAATAATGAACAATAATAGACAATTTTATAAGAGAAACATATTTCTTTCTTCTAGGCAATCTAAATTTACCTCTCCTTACACTGCCATGTCTTATCCACATCAAAGATGTATTCCACAGTTAGCTAAGAGGAAGGTGTTTGTCCTTGCTCTTGACAGTTCATCCCACACAAGAAGTACTCCTCGTGTGGGATGAACTGTGAAAAAGCGAGGAGAAAGGCTTTCCTCCACGCGAAAGATCAAAGTGTCATTTTTGGAACCATTTTGACAAATACTCTGTGGTGTCCAGAGGCATTTTGAGGGAAATTCTCTCTCTTGTGGTTGTTACAAGCTGGGTGCCACCAGGCCGCTGTGACACAACAGTTACAGTCAATGGGGGAGTCAAGTGGGGGAGTGACAACACAGTCATCCTGGGAAGATTTCAGAAGGATTCACAGAGCAGTGAAAAAAGCTGGATACATTTTTAACATTGATTGCGAAAAGGAAAATACTAAAAGCAAAAATCATAAGTGTAACTTAATATTTACATATGATTAATGTTTTCCAGAAACCCACATTCAAGTGACAGTCACTGATATGAAATTCTACCAGTACTCGGGCCATGTCATATGAAAAGAAATGATCCACTGAACAGTCAGACTGAAAAAAATCGCAAAAGATCAGTCCTTGTTTGGAGAAAAAGTGACGGGGAGGAGAAAACAGTCATAACTCCCCTGTATTCCCATAGTGACAAGAGAGGACAGTCCTTGTGGTATCCATGGTGTGTGTAAGCAAGGAATATTCTTGATATGCAAAAGGCTGAGAGTTGCTATTAGAGAGGTTTAGTAGTTTAAAGGGAAAGCCAGCAATTCAAAAATAATTCAAAAACTGGACACGTATCTCTATATATTTATTCTCATTTTGGTGAGTCAAGCAGAAGGATGCTTTTTGGTGGGAGGACTTGAAGAGCACAACTGTGTTGTCCCCTGGTTCAGCTCCAAGGTGGCACCTGGTTGCAAGCCAATAATTCTGTGCAGAAGAGAAGAAATAAGAGCACGGGGAGCAGGGGGATATGCAGAAAACCAACAGAGTGCCGAGATTTAATGAAAGAACCAAAGGGATGTTACGAAGAAATGAGAGATTTTGCCATTCATGGAATTGGGTGTAGTTCCAACATGATGCTGCAGCAGAATTGAGACTAACACAAAACATGCCTTTGACCTTGCCATCTTTGAGCTGATCTTTGGAAGGCACTGATGGATTCTTTAATTTAAATCATTAAAATAAAGCCAAAGCAAAACAGCATCTAAACATATACTCAGAGAAAGCTCTCTTATTGTGCCCAGAGTAGCCTGCGTGCCAGAGCTCTAAATAAACAGTCTAAATATACAGGTTCATAAATCTTGTGTGTGAAATTAAAACAAGGGAAAAGACATTGATTTATTATATGTTTGTTTGAAAGCTTAAGAGTTAGTCTTTCGTTATAATAACGGTGTTCTCCATGCTCCATAAGAGGGCAGAAGTGCTTGACTTCAATTGTGCTTTTCTTGTTTCTGGTAATTATAAGGTCAGTGGGAAGTATTCCCAGAACAGCAATCTTTTTGGCTGCACTTTTAGGTTGTTTCTAGATTCCCATTAAAATTTCACCACTCAAGTCCAAGTTCCCCAAAAAGAAACTGACCTCCTGAACTTGAAATATAGCTCTTGTTTCAGGGAAAGGATTTTGTGGGAAATGCCACAAAAATCAGGAGAAGCATTTAAGAGCTCTGCAGTCAGATTGTGACTGATGTACACCACATAAGCTTTGCTTCTTATTAAGAGTTAATGAAGCAACAGTAATTTTACACCAGATGCAGATTGGCTCTGGTTTATTAGAAAGATATCTTTTTGATTACTCCTAAAAATATAGGGTTTCTTGTTTTCTCTTTTTTTTTTTTCCCCCACTTGTAGTACCTCCATAACCTCCAGACTTGGGTAGCTCCACTGTCTCTGGTGCATGTTGTGTGGAGAGACGGGGATGTATGAGCAGGAAGGCTTTTCCTCTTAGTACTACTCAAAGTCCTAACAAGCTGGATTGAGCAAGGCTTGAAGATATCAGTGAAAGTAAGAAATAAAGAAATTAGGAGAGTAAGAAATAGGAATGGAGGGGCAGATAGTGGGTGTCATTGAGTGTCAGGCTTCTCTACTGGTATGTGCTGATGAGCTCTATGCTGTAACACATAAGTAACTCTTGTGTAAGACACGATAACTTATCAACATAGTGGCTGCATGCACTGTGGAAGAGTGGCTTCATCTGTAATCCTTCATTTAGAGACCATGTGGCTACTAAGGCTCTCTTTGAGATGCGCAGTGTCCCAAGAAGTCAAGAAGAGCAGAAGTTGGCAAAGTTTGGCTCTGTCTTCACTCCCTACAATCAAGGACATCCTTTACCTTCCCCTCCAACCACTTGAGTGAAGTTCCACCCACTCCTTTAGGTGACGTGTTACTCAGAGTAACAGGAGCTCATTCAGGCTCTGCTACCAGTGTGCAAAGTCATTTCACAGTTAGATTAGCTAGAAGAGCACTGGGCTCCTCTGTCACCTTGCAGGGTGTATTTCCTCCCCAAAACTGCAAGTCAGGACATGTTACAGAAAGAGCCGTTTGTACAATCAGCCTGTACAAGCCAATTGGCTGATTCCAGAGATTCCCAGAAGCCTTTGCTTCCTCAGGCATCAGCTCTGGAGCTTCTGTGTCACTGTGGCCTCAGCAGTGATACTGCATGAGCTCCTGGTCATGTCCTTCACTCCTTGGGTGACAGAGGAGGTTGGAGATGGCAAGATGACTGGCTCTTCCATTCCACCCTGTGAAATGGAGGAGCACTTTCACACCTTTCCTATTTCTTGTAGCTCTGGTGGCTCAGAATCACTGGCTTTGGGTCCTCTCCATAGCCAAGCTGATGGAGGATACACACAGTGCTCTCCCTGAACCCACTTCCCCTGCCCTTCTTGCTACCCAGACATGTTCTTAGCCTATGCCAAACTGGGCACGGAAGGAAGCTCCTGCCTCTCACAAGCCCCTGGGGGGGTGCTCCAAGGCCTTTGCTGGGTCTCCTCAGGCCTTCCTGAAGGTGATCATCTGACTTGCAAGCATCTGCTCCCTTCAGCTGTCCCAGTATGGCAGGAGCCCAAGATAAAATGACCTGACCTCAACTTCCCACTAATCCTTCACTGGCTTCCAGCAAGGCTGCAAAGAATAATCAGTGAAGGAGGCCCTATGCTGGGGGCAGGAGAAGAAGAGGGCTGTGAAAGCTCCTCTGTGCACAAGGCCATGGGTGATGGGTCTTCCTGTAAAGAACGCGGCAGCTCCTGATATCTTTCTCTGGGCATCCATCACCAAGATGCAGAAGACCTGTTAAATGATACAGCTGTATTTCTTCTGGGGAGAGTACAAGCTCTGCTGTTTTAGCCATGTGTCTTGTCTTAATTTCTTAACTGTCTCTTAGCGGACGATTAAATGGAATTTCCTGTTGCATCCATGGCTTCCTTCTTGCCATTCCTCAGCAACTCACTCAACAGGGGTATCAGGGAGCAAAAAGGGTCAGATGCTCCCTAAGGCATGGGGAGCTGGCAGCTGAGCTCCATAATACAGATGGCCAGGCAGGGGCTTCACCAGCCCCATCCCCGAGCAAAGTGAGCAGGACAGATCTTGGCCAGGTTCAACCAAGAGCCCAGATCACCAGGCAAGTTTATGGGGATGAGGCAGGTCCCAGGAGCTGGGAAGTCAATCCCCAGGACAAGACTGGGATGAGGTCTGATGATTCCTGGCAGATATTTTTTTTATATTCACATGTAACCTTTTCTTTCCACCTTGTCCTGGGATCTCTCATGCCTTGCTTTCACTTTTGCTTTGCTACCATTGTAACCTACTCCCCTTCTATGAGGTCCCTCTGCCAGAAAGTGTGCATCATTTCTCACAGTCCCTGCTTTGTGTACCAGTCCTTAAGCACAATTATCATGATTAGATTTTATAGTTACATAGCCCAAAAGGACGTCCTACTGTCCAACTTTTGAAAAGTAAGGAAAAAACCTGGTTAATTCACAATTCTGCCTTACTCACATACTCTAAAGGGTTAAGTCAGCTCCCTACATCTTCATGAATCACAGCCTTGCTATCCTCTGCAGTGAACTAGGAGCTGTCGTCTCTGAATTCGGGATGTAGACTTATCTTCCAACTCTGTCACTTTTCATGATCTTTATCTCCCTAAAACTTTCATGATCCAGATGTTTCCTATTGGCTTAGATAGCTGTGCTGGTAACCATCCCCACTTAGTACTTCCTAATGCCTTTGACACAATGTCTATGTACAGTAATCAGAGAAAGCAAATAGTATCTGCAGAGCATACTTGAATTTAATTAAAAGAATAATAATATCTCAGACTTTGGCACACTACATCACCATTGTGGTTTGCTGCCTGTACAGACAGCTTCACAGAACAGCTATTCCTACTCTGCATACCTGTAGGCTGACTGGCTTTACCTGGCTCATGGTTCTTACTTCTGAGGGACCTGATAATAAGAAATATTCTGTCAGGTTGGAGGAAATCAGAGAAAAATTATCTGGGGAAGGAATTTCCTTAATGTCATTCAGTGTCAGCATCTGAGCGTCTGAGAAAACTCTTAGGAGTCCCTCTTCATTGCTTTAAATAGCATCATACTAGATTGATACTTTAAAATACACGGAACACCTGATTTTTTTTTTCCCCCAAGATGGGTGAAGAAGAACTTCATGCCCTCCATGGTCAGATTTTTCTGTCAAGTTGTTTCTTGTTCCTTTTTTCTTCTTTTTCCTGAGGTAGGGACTGCATTTGAAAATATTTCTTCTCAAACTAGCCTTCTCTTACATAAGCTGTTATAATTCACAAAAGACACTGAGAACAAGGGGTAGGCTTGAGCCAGCAACCTGCAAAAGGGCTTTGACCATCTGCTGGATGGTCATATCCTCCTCTTTTATATCTCAAAGGCAGCACTGAAAGGATGCTCTACAAAAGATGCCTGTCTTGAAAAAAAAATTGTCCTCTATTTTTGTCTTCAAAATTTTCTTCTATTCCCCTAAGAATATCTTCTAAACCTGGTTTGCTAAGAAAAACCCTTCTTTCCCAGCAATACTGCTTGCCTGAACTCCCTGTGAGACAACACTTCTGTTAGCACGGTGGCAATGAATACAGGTCTTTCTGGTTTTATCACTGTCAGGATGTTGCATTTGGCTTTTCTCAGGGCCAAAAAGTCTTTACACAGAGGTCTTGAAGGACATAAGCACGAGGAGGATCAGAATTGCCGTCCCACTCGCTGAGCACGGAGAGCACAGGGAGAGCAAGACTATCATGGTGGGCACTGGGTACTGCCCATCCCTGGATTGAGGAAGTCTGTCTACATCCCAGCTTTGCTCAGATTCCTTGCTGGAGGGGGGCAAAGAATTTACCCAAGACTGTTGAGCTAAGGGAATGGGACAAGTTGATTTCTCAGAAAGGGTTATTAGACATTGGAATGGGCTGCCCAGGGAGGTGGTGGAGTCACCATCTCTGGATGTGTTTAAAAAAAGACTGGCCATGGCACTTAGTGCCATGGTCTAGTTGCCATGGTGGTGTCAGGGCAATGGTTGGACTCAATGATCCCAGAGGTCTCTTCCAACCTGATTGATTCTGTGATTCTGTGTGATTCTGTGATTTCTAGTGAGTTTGGAGGTTCATTTCCCCATAGTCTCAGTCCAGTGTCCCTACCATGAAGCCCTCCTTTGATAAGTTTTCAGCAGTCTGAGCAAACAGATAAAAGAGCAGTTAGGCCAATAGGGTAAAATTATATTCTCTTTACTTAGAGGTGATTTTTAGGAGTTAAGCTTCAGAATTCTCTGGAGGTCAGTATCCCTTATTTTCCTTCTTTCACTAGATAACGGAAAGCCACAGACTTCAGTAATTTGATGAATTTCAGCAGTGGCAGCTCCCTGAGAAAAGGTGAAGTAGAAATATAGAGTCCACACATACTGAAAAACCCCTGGAGTATAACAGTGAAAATGAGAAGAGGATGTGAAAACAACTGAAGAAAAAGTGAAGCAGTTGGATTTGTTTAGCCTAGAAAAGAGAAACCTAAAGGAGGCCAGGTACATGTTCTTCAAACAAAGGAGAGGGAGACTATGGAGATCAATAGTTCTGTGCCCTTGGTGACTAGAACAACAAGAAATCTGTTCAACTTCCAGCAAAGAAAAGAAATTAAATACCATAAAAGAAAATGAAGAGTGAATGTTGTCTAGAGAGGCTGTGAAAACTCCTTGGATGTTTATTAGAAGACCTGAGGCAAACATCCTTCAGAGTGGTGTAGGCATCCTTGATTCTGCCTTGGTGCAGAGGAAAGGACTAGGGCAGAGGTTTAAAAATTGAGGGACAAAGAATATGCCTGAGAAGGTGAGAAGCCTCAGAAAATTACTTTTGGCCTTGGTGTCTCCCTCTGCCCTTGTTCTTTGCTGATTCCATCTCCAAAAGCTCTCTCTTTAAAGCTGTATTAAAAAAAACAAACACACCCCCCCCTTTTCTTTGAACTAATGTGGACAGCAAGATGAGAACAAAATACTTTTCAAGGGAATTTGGGAGGAAGAGTGAAGCAGAGGGGTTACTCATCTATCCTAGAAAAGAAAGGTAGCTCAATATTAAAAAGTGTAAAAGCTTTGGGAGTCGATGACCTTTAGGTCCATTGCATCTCTTGGAAATCCACTTCTAAATAAATATTCATTGCTGACGCATGCTCTAATAAAAACGGCATATTGCAGTCATTTGCTGGTTGGTGCATAGAGTCTTGTCAGCTCATTCATAGCACATTTACTGCCAAATCATTCCTTTAATCATAGAACGAGAAATGTTACACATGCCGAACAAATCTCCCTCATTAACTTGAGCAGGTTACTACTGCAGTCTGTTATACTTCAGCTTCTATTTTCGGAGACGGTCTTGTAACCTATTGTGTGTGAGTCACAGCTGTCACTACCAGGCTCTGCCAGGAGAAAAACTACAGGCTAGGACTCTAATAGTGCTAGATGCCCGCTTCTGAAGAAGTCTTCAGTATCTTTGCCCTGGGACAGAAATACCTGCTCTTCATTTTTACTGCATACAGCAGAATCACAGAATCACAGAATCAATCAGGTTGGAAGAGACCTCTGGGATCATCGAGTCCAACCATTGCCCTGACACCACCATGGCAACTAGACCATGGCACTAAGTGCCATGTCCAGTCTTTTCTTAAACACCTCCAGAGATGGTGACTCCACCACCTCCCTGGGCAGCCCATTCCGATGCCTAATAACCCTTTCTGAGCAAATTTTTCCTGATATCTAACCTGAACATCCCCTGGCGAAGCTTGAGGCTATGTCATCTTGTCCTATCACTAGTTGCCTGGGAGAAGAGGCCGACCCCCATCCCGCTACAACCTCCTTTCAGGTAGTTGTAGAGAATGATAAGGTCTCCCCTGAGCCTTCTTTTCTCCAGGCTAAACAATCCCCTCAGTCGCTCCTCATAGGACATACCCTCTCGATCCTTTACCAGCTTTGTTGCCCCCCTCTAGACTCGCTCCAGCACCTCAATGTCTTTCTTGAAGTGAGGGGCCCAGAACTGGACACAGCGATCCATTGAATGATGTTTTTTATCCCTAGCAGTCTCATTGAAATAATAAACGTCCCACTCAACCTCGGTATAGTGTCAGGATTTGACTCTTTATAATTGTCATACACTGGGGAAAGTAAAACAAGAGGTATGGCTGCAAGTGCTCCTCGCGCCCATCATCCTCAGCCTGCCTTCTGAAACCTCAAATTTTCGCTGTCAGCTTTTGTAGGGGGAAAATAATTCAAGTTAATATTGAAGGAAAGTTAGATAAGGCCTAAGGCCTTTTATTTGTATGGGGTATGATTTAGCTATGCACACAAACACATGCTTTTCTGAATTAGGGCCCCTTGCAGACTTTTGCAACCAGCAAAGCAAGATCAGAAATTCCCATCAGCTTGCAGAGAGAGAAGCTGCAGATGCAGTATGCTTTTTTTTCCTGGGAGACACTGTCTGCACTCAAAAATTAAATGTACTTGGAAAATTTCCTGGGCAATAAGGGCAACTGGCACATCACGAGCTGCCTTTGTGCGAGGAACCTGTTTAGATGCAGGGTGGCTGCATGCAAACTGCCAAATGGGCATGAACCCTGGAAGACACTTATGCCTGAGCTGTGCCTGGGAGGTGTTTGGAGACCCTCGTTGGCACATACCAAAGGCATGCCAAGGACCTCTCCAACCTTTCACTAATGTAGATGGATCATGTTCCGGTGCCTGAGGACAATCCCAGACAGTTCAATGTACTGGTACACAGGCATCCAAAAATTCTATCCCAATCTCATGTTCATCTTTACAACTCCAGCAAAAAGAAAAGGATTTCATTCCAGCACATGTCATTTCTTACCAATTAAATCACCATCCTCCTCATTTCGGTGGGCTTTTCTTAACAGTCCCCCTGTCATCTGAGGTTGCCAAAGAAAAGGCCAGTCACTTATTTCATATTTAAACTGCTCAGGCAAACTCACATCAAGATAAAAAGAATATGGAAGTTGCATTGGTCAAGCTTAATAAAAAGCAAAGGTTTCTTTAGTATAAGGTTATCCCATTGTGTTGCTGGCCTTGGCTCACATTAATAAGTGTTATCACACCATTCAGTCACTTTTGACCCTCCAGTCCAGGTTGTCATTTTCCACCTGAGTTAACTAGTTGGCTGGAAATCCAGAAGAAACTGAATTTATACTCTAAATCACTTTGCCCATAAATTTTTAGGAAAGGTTAATCTCTTACGGGTTTCTTTAGCAAATTTTCATTCTAGAGGACACAGATAGGTGGTGATGTATATCATGATGGCATATCCAAAGGCAAGATGATATCAGTTATGAAAAACTTGTGGAGCACATTTTTGTCGTTGTAACTCACATTGTCACTATGCTTGCACAGTATTTGATGATCTTAAATTTTATAATCGGATCGATTCTGTCCGGTACAAGTATAGCTTTTTCAGCACCTGACAATCTTTTTATTTCTCATCATATTTATCCGTTACATGGATATTAGCCTTTATATGGATATCAGTTATATGGATATTAGCTTTATCTGGGGTGCAGTTACACATTTATACCAGACTCAATGTCTGAACCAACGGCATGAGGTTCAACAAGAACAAGTACCGGGTCTTACACTTCGGCCACAACAACCCCATGCAGCGCTACAGGCTGGGGGAAGAGTGGCTAGAAAGCGGCCCGGTGGAAAGAGACCTGGGGGTGCTGATGGACAGCCGGCTAAACATGAGCCAGCAGTGTGCCCAGGTGGCCAAGAAGGCCAATGGCATCCTGGCCTCTATTAGGAATAGTGTGGCCAGCCGGTCTAGGGAAGTGATCGTCCCTCTGTACTCGGCACTGGTGAGGCCGCACCTTGAATCCTGTGCCCAGTTCTGGGCCCCGCACTTCAAGAAAGATGTTGAGGTGTTGGAGTGAGTCCAGAGGAGGGCGACCAAGCTGGCGAAGGGTCTGGAGGGTATGACCTATGAGGAACGGCTGAGGGAGCTGGGGTTGTTTAGCCTGGAGAAGAGGAGGCTCAGAGGTGACCTTAGTGCAGTCTACAACTACCTGAAGGGAGGTTGTAGTGAAGTGGGAGTTGGCCTCTTCTCCCAGGCAACTAGCGATAGGACAAGAGGACACAGCCTCAAGTTTCGCCAGGGGAGGTTCAGGTTGGACATCAGGAAGAATTTCTTTTCAGAAAGGGTTATTAGACATTGGAATGGGCTGCCCAGGGAGGTGGTGGAGTCACCATCTCTGGAGGTGTTTAAGAAAAGCCTGGACATGGCACTTAGTGCCCTGGTCTAGTTGCCATGGTGGTGTCAGGGCAACGGTTGGACTCGATGATCCCAGAGGTCTCTTCCAACCTGGCTGATTCTGTGATTCTGTGATTTCCATCCTCATTGGAGATCCAGAAAGATATAGAATGGGACATTCAATCCCAAACCACAAGAAGTCAGACCTTCCCCTTTCACACTATAAATAACTGTGGCCAACATATCTTGTTTTACAAATTTTTTTTTAAAATCATTGCTACCTGAATACATTATCTATGATTCTGAACACCTGCAGCTTTATTGTTAAGGAGAACTGTGTATGTTCTGTACCTCAAACAGATAAGTTAAAATATAAATGTATGCATCCATATTTTTTTAATGAACAGGTTAAAGTGCATACGAGAAAAAAAAGAGAGATTTGCATACTGAGACATGGTATGTGCATACATATATTTAGAAAATTTTATTTTATGTACTTTTTTATAACAGAATTACAATAAAGAGGCATTGAAATGAAAATTTTTAGGTTAGTTAAGTGATCTTTTGTACATGAAAGACATTAAAAACCCACAGATGAAAGGCTATATTATACATGTTCAGAACAAGAATAGTGTATGATAACAGCGTTATTTGCTTCTATTTTAGTTTGTTAAAGGAATCATAGTTGGTATATGAGCTGGTTTGTTGACAGAAGGAGGAAAAAAAACATGAAGCCAAGCCAAACCATTCCACCTACAATATTAATTAACTCCAATATGAAGAAACCATTCAGGTTTTTATCCTTTTTTCAAAAATATATTTAAACACTGATTAGAAAAACAAGGACCAAACCACTGTTTCTTGGCTCACGTGAGACAGTTACACCATTAATTTACTAAAAGTTTAGATGTCCTGTAATTTAGATGTTCACATTCCCCATCGTATCTGTGGATCTGATCCAAAACACTCTAAAGTTTCCCACTGAGTATAGAGGCTTTTTATCAAAATGTTGTCAAATGTCATGATAAAATCCTGCCTCTTGAGAGATATGAAAACAAATCATTGCATACAAGTCTCAGCTTCTATTGAATAAAATAAGAACAAAAATTATAATTTTCATTTTGGGGGAAAGAGGCTTGAAAGTGTGACCTGAATTCATCTAAAAGCTAAAGAACAGAAGTTGAAGAAAAACATTTATCTTTGCTGTTTTTTTGATTTTGTGTTGACTGTTGATTTGGGGCTTTAAACTTGTTGGATGAAAGTCACAAATGCTTCAGATCATTCTAGTCTTCCTCCCCACCATCCTCTAAAGGTCAGTCATAGGAGGAACTTGGCAACCTGACCTCCTTTAAGGAGGTCCTACAGAGGACAGCATCCTCAGTGCCCTCACGAAGGAGCAGTGAACTGAGATGTTAGCAAATAGAGAGAGTGCCCATGGAGGTGGGACTCTGATGAGGAACACGTGGGTATAAAGCACAACACATGCTGGTAACAGATTATATTTGAGAATAAAAGACATTATTATAAGCTCATGGAGTCTTTAGTCAGGAAAAGATGAAGAAAGACATTAACTTGATTAACCATCCTGGTTTTAAGAGGTAATCTCTTATTTCTGGAAGACGTCCCTAAAGATGTCAAGTTCTCCCTTGCTTTAAATAATAGCTTTATTTATTTAATTCATTTCCTCTAGATAAGTAAAAAATCAGCTTAATCATCAACCAAACTTTTGCAGAACAAAACTAAGCAGAGGGGCTGTTTATGGCACTTTTCAGTGTAAAATCTGCCTGAGAAATCTTTTAAGAAAAGTAAGCCCAAGCCTCTACAAATTATTTTAAGAAAAGTCCATTTGTGTTTTCCTCAGCACTACTGAAGTACACTCTTGAAATAAAAATAATGGACTTTTCCTGTCAAGATGTGATATTACCCCGTAAATCTGATTTTGCACTTTTTACTCAAGTAAAGAAATTGCATGCAAGGAAGCAGATCTGTGAAAGGCCCATTAACAGCTTGGTAGGCAGGAGATGCTCACCAGAGGTGCAGACCAGAATGTCTCATTGCAAAGATGCAATGAAGTTATTTGTCAGTTAAAGCCTCAAGAGGTGGTGGCAAGTGAGATCTTTCTGATGGGTCCTAAACAGTTGTGGGTAGGAGCTTTATCACAAGTCTCTGGAAACATTCTTCCGAGTCCAGCAGCTGCTGTGTCTTCACTCTAGCATGAACGCAACACAGAGCATGTCTGAATCCAGCATGGATCATCAGGAACATGTCTGAACTACAAAAATAAGTGATTTTGAGTCAAATGTAGGAGAAAGTCTGGATGGACAATTTGAGAAAGGCAGGACTGAGAAAAGTCTTGTTACTCAAACTGCACAATGGATGCTGACCATAATGTTCTGCAGGGTGTGAAGGTCAGTACAATGCTAAAAGGGTGTCTTGGGGGGTAAGATCCTGCACAGTTTGAGGGCCAAGCTCCACCATGTTTGGCTCAGGACTCAAGACAGCAGAGTTGTCAGGGTAGCAACAAGACTAGGGCTGCTCCACGAGGAGTGGTGAGTTGGAGGCTGGGGGTGACACAAGACAGGCAGAGACCTCTTCAACAGAGGGCCCAGGCCCACAGGACACAAGGAAAGCAAACAGAGCTACCAGTGACAGTCACCAGGCAGGACCATAGTCATGAGGCAGGTCCAAGGTCAATCATTCAGGAGCAATGAGGTGCCCAGCTGAACACAGACTTAATCACATCTCAGACAAGTCAGAATTTAAATGCAGCTCTTGGGGCAACAGCAAGATGTGTGGGTGGAGGCCCCAGGCAAAGCTGGTCAGGGGTGTTAAGATCTATCGGTGTATGCGGGGCCTCAACAACAGTTGGTCTAAGGCTGGCAGTGTGATCCTTGCCAAAAGCTATGTTAATTATTACTTATGCATGGATTTTGATGAATTACACGGACCATGATTCGACAGTGCTTTAGATGGTAACACTCTTCCAACAAAATGAGATTTAGCATCTATAAAGAAGAGACTTTACACTCACTGGAGATACAAATTTGCATGGATCATCAACAGTAGCGATTATTACTATGACTACTGTAGCTGATGCAGAAGACTTTCTTAATTGTTCATACTTGACCATCAGATGTGCGGCAGCATGAAAACAAAGTAACTTATAAAACAATTTTTGTACAGAGTCTAAGCACTTGAAATGTTTTCCCTGATGAATATGTGAAGAAAATTACACATTTTGGCTCTGACAGAAGCAACTCGTGCCACAATAGTATCTACAATCATTCATATGGGTCATTAGATTGAAAGAACAAATTAAATAGAGTTGTTCTGCAAAATTCACCCATTGTTAAATAATATATCTTTGTAGAATAAAAGCATTACATATTTCTGGTAATATGCTAGCTCCATTTTCAATCAAAAAAATCATTAAAGGCTTGGTTGAAAAGGGTGTATTTTTCTCTGTGGCCACTGGTGCTTTAAACCATGGAAATGTTAAAATGTTTCTGGCAGATGTTCATTCCTATACAGTAGAAAGAGAAGTGATCTATTGTCTACTTAATTATTTTCAATACAAGAGTAAAAATTCATTAGAAATGCCTGAAAATGCAAGAAGAGTGTTAAAGTCAATTGACTTCACAATGTGTCGTCATTTGCAGATGACAAAGCTAATACTGACTTTCATGGTACGAGTAATGTTGTTGGTCTGGGGTCATCTGAAAATAGGAAGTAAACAAAGTTTGTAGTGAGAGATAATATCTTTTCTTAGACAATCTGATATAACTGAGAAAAAAAGAAACAAAAACCCCACTAGCTTTTAGGCACACAAGGTCTTCTTCAAATATAGAGTAGAATCAGCAGCCTTCCAAGCTAAATAGAAGTGGGGAATCATTATTCAAAGTTAAACTCACTTATGTTAACCAATGAATAATATGAAAGAAAAGCTAGCAAGTGTCTGTGGAGCCAGAGTGATGTGGGAAGCAGGAGAGGTCATAAAGTGGTTGCCATCTCCTGGACATAGAGAGAGGATATTAGTTATTAATGCAAAATACTGAAGGCTGAGATCTGAAAAATTCTGAAAAAGTGAAACTTTTAAAGATATGGACAACAAATAGTATGACATGTCTACTGAATATTCTACATCATTATCTACTGCATTTATGAAATTTATCTCAGATTACTCTTTTGAGGGAGTTTTGGTTTTCAAGGCTTTTGCCTCCATTTCAGACTTGGATTGCCAGAGCATGTTGCTTGGAAAACACTTGTGGAAGTCATCTAGTGCAACCTCCTGCCTGAAGCAGGACTGCTGCCAAAACTAGTTCAAGTCAGCAATGACTTCTCCTAGTCAAGTCTTGAGACTTCTATGACCTGTCTAATAAACCATTCTGGGGTTGCACCACTTTTCTAGTGAAGGGATTGGTTTTGGTTTTGGGTTTTTTTTCAGAATTCCAACACAAATCCTCCAAGCTGCAGTTTGGGGACATTGTCTTCCATTAAATCATCTGATATCCATTATATCATCTGACTATCATAGGAGCTGTCTGCTGGACCCTCTTCAGTTGCTCCACATGCTTTTGAATGGAGAATCCAAAACTGGATGCAGTGTTCCAGGTGCAGTCTTACCAATGCCAGGTAGAGGGGGATAAGAACTCCCCTTCATCCTACCCATCAGATTCTTTTCATTTAGTGTGGGACATGGTTTGACTACTTGCAATCAGAGCATGCTGTTAGCAGATGTTCAACCTGGTGTCTGTCATAACTACCTGGTCCTTTTCAGCAGGGCTGTACCCAGCCAGTCAGGTCCCTGCCTGTACTGAGGTATGGGATGACTTTGTCCTAGATGCAGAACTTTACACTCTTCCTTGCTGAACCTCATGACGTTGGTCCAGTCTGCAAGTTTATTGCATTCTCTTTGGGTAAAGGCTCTGCCACATCTCAGCATGTCAGTCCTTCCTCATTGTTTAGTGCCATCCCTAATTTGCTGAGGGTGCACTGTGTCATCATCTGGGTCACCGAGGAAGATGGAGGACAATATCAGTCCCATCTGTTCTTCTTCTTATGAGCTGCCAGCCAGACACTCAGCCATTGATCGCTGTCCTTTGAGCAAGGTGGTCCAGCCAATTTTCAACCTACTTGATAACTTGTTCATCCACTGTCTCAGCCTCCAAATGAGAATGCAGTGGGAAGTGATGTCTAAAGTCATATTAAGTATGAGACATGTGATATCTACTGATCTCCTCTCACCCACCCAGCCATCCATTTTGTCATAGAAGGCTATTAGGGCCCTCAATCACTGTTTGCCCTTGCTGTTGGACTCCATGATTTTTCCAGAGATGGACGTGACATGGAGTGACTTATGCTTCTACTCCTTATTACTGTTGGTTTGGTTTTGTTTGTTGGTTGAGGCTTTTTTTTGTTGGGTTTTGGTTTTGTTGGTTGGTTTTTTTTTGCTGGGTTTTGGTTGGGTTTGGTTTTGGTTTTTTTTAAGATGCACCTTTTTTTTTAAGATCAGCCTTTTTGCAGTCATCAGGGATCTTCCCTGATCACTGTTATTTTTCAAAAACGATAAGCAGAAGCCTGACAATCACATCATCCAGGCCTTGAATGCTGTAAAATATTTCTTAATGACCTTTCTTAATCCTCCAAAAGGAGTTTAAAATTTTCAGGAGGCGCTTCACCATGTGGTTCTTGAAACAGGAAAGTGTTTAGGCACATCCACAAAATGTGGTTTTCTTTATGCCGTGCATTGCCGTTGGGCAATGGTTGGACTCGATGATCCCAGAGATCTCTTCCAACCTGGTTGATTCTGTGATTCTGTGATTCATTACAATACATTTTTATGTGTTTTCCTGCCATAAACCCCTTCTTTTGTATGTTAGGGGACAATTGCTCAATTTCAATTTCTAAGTTCTTTAAAAAAAACAAAACCAAAGAGGACAGAGTAGCTTACAATCGCTGAGTGTTAATGTGTCTTTTGGAATGTGTTAAAAGTCTAGTTGGTTTTTATGATTTAACATGTAGCTTAGAATAACCTGATCTTCTTGCACTGATGTTTAGGCATAACATACTAACTAAAAGACAAATTATAATAAATTATTATGAAAAATTGGCCATAAATTTTTCTCTTACCTAGAAAGAATGTGATAACAAAGCAGATCAAAAAAACCCAGAAGTTTTATTCAGCAACATAAACTACTTCTGAAATACTTGACATTTGTTTTCATGAAACACATTGTTCTTAATCTATGTTCTTAAAAAAGTTACCTTTTTCAGGATGTCATAAAAGTTATGAAATAAGTGGGATCAGCAAGAGAACAGGGTGAAGTGAAAGATTAAGTAGAGTGTGTGTACAAGCCTCAAGAATCACATTCAGAAATGATCAGATGTTTTTCCTTCAAATTCCATTTTTCTTCCATTTTTTTAATATCTTGCGGAATTTTTTATATCCATTTTTATTTTCAAGGCAGTTATGAAAAGAATCTTTTCTTTGTGTAAACAAACAAGTCCCAGAAGCTGATAAATACTGATTCTGTTAAGGTTAAATCCCTCATATTAGTTAAAAAAAAAGTTTTAATAGATTTTAAAATGAATGTTTTATGAAACATCTTAGACAGAGACCTTTTGTTACTTAGAAAAATGAAGCTTGTAATAATTCAGTGGTATATTTGAGGGCGATACAAAGTCCACTTTAGAGAAAAAGACATGATGTATTAACAGAATAAGCATTTCCCTAAAATACCTCTTGTAATAAAGTATTGTCCTTTATTCTGTATGCTTTGCCTGAAGCATTGATTAGTACATGTAATTACAGAGAATCTTCGCTGAAATCATTAATCAAAACAGGCTCTGTAGACGCTGTGACGAATAGATGGGCTGTCTACACACAAATGGGCTAATGAGGACGGGAGGACGGCACATGATGAGCAGTCCTGTAAAATCATACAGGTGGGTGCTGTTGTGTCTGTATCTTGCCATGCATTTTAGCACCTTGTCTGCTAAATCATGAGCTATTAGGGCCGTTCCTTACAGATAGTAAACTTGGATAAGCTTCAGCCACTGAACTGAGCATGTGGTCATTATTCACTGGAGTCTCTGGGCATTGTTGAGGTGTTGGAGTGAGTCTAGAGGAGGGCGACAAAGCTGGTGAAGGGTCTGGAGGGTCTGACCTATGAGGAACAGCTGAGGGAGCTGGGGGTGTTTAGCCTGGAGAAGAGGAGGCTCAGAGGTGACCTTATTGCAGTCTACAACTACCTGAAGGGAGGTTGTAGTGGAGTGGGAGTCGGCCTCTTCTCCCAGGCAGCTGGCGATAGGACAAGAGGACACAGCCTCAAGCTTTGCCAGGGGAGGCTCAGGTTGGACATTAGGAAGCATTTCTTCTCAGAAAGGGTCATTAGACATTGGAATGGGCTGCCCAGGGAGGTGGTGGAGTGACCATCTCTGGATGTGTTTAAGAAAAGACTGGACATGGCACTTAGTGCCATGGTCTAGTTGACATGGTGGTGTCAGGGCAATGGTTGGACTCGATGATCCCAAAGGTCTCTTCCAACCTGGTTGATTCTGTGATTCTGTGATTCTGTGACATCAGATTTGCCAACCCCATGGCAAGGGATTGTTGTGCTGACAGGACAGGCACATGACAAGAAACAATTTCTAACCCAGAAAGCTTCTGAAATAAGAAATTAAAATGTTTTTGTTATAAATCAACTTCTTAAGAGTCTGCTGAGTCCTAAGAAGCATTAATGAAATGTACAACCATGCTTCCCATTTCTTTTGTCTATAGCTCATGTCTTGTCTTGAGCAAACTCCCTGATATCTCTCCTGCCTGTAGCTTTGACTTATACTGGGTTGTCTGAATGATTTTCAGCCGTTTAAGACATGCTTAGTTTTTTGGAACACCTCCTTTTTTAGGTGACTGATGTGAAGTATCCTAAATTAATGCAGTTGTAAGAAGATGGGACCTCAGAAGTGATTTAGCTACTTTGCAATATACTTCCAGTTCTGTTCATTAGCTCAATCTTTTCCAGTCTTGGCTAATCTTAGTAGATACAAATGCCTTTTGTAGCCTACAAACTCAACTGTTTTCCTGGATGCTAAGGTGTCTGTAACAGCTCACAGAAGGTGACAGCCCCTGAGCATCTTTTTTTTTCTTCTTTTTTACTACTTAATGTTTTCCAGACATTTTTCTAGAAACCAGGTGTATAAGGGATCTCACAAACGAGCAGTGACATGCTCAGAAAATGGAAGGGTGGTCCTGGTCTTCAGGAGTTTCTCATCTAGGTGCAGGAGGACAGATTGTAGAGAGCAAGATCAAATAGTCCAGGAAAGCAAGGTAGCAGTGACTTGGCAATGACAATGATTAGAGGAGTTAAGTGGTTAAGTGGAGTCTCCAAGTTATTGTCCCCTAGAGTCAATGTCATCTTCTCCTTCCTCCTTCCCTACCTTCCCCCACCTTCCTCTTCCCAAATGCTGACACGTTGTTTCTGTCAGTTTTCTGTTTTGTTTTGTTTGTTTTCATAACAATGAAATAAAAGCCTCTTAAATCCCATTTTTTCTACAGTTGTCGTAACTGCCTTCATTAATGAGACTTCTCTTTGTTAGGAGTAGCTGATTTATTTTATTCTATTTGCCAGAAATATACCTGGAAGAAAAATAAATAGAGAGAAATAGATTTTCTGTGAGAAATAGAACTTATCATGCCATGCACACCTGACTTTCAAACTGATTTTACTGGAAACTACATTATGGGGACAAAGCTGATGCACTGGCATTCTTCTGAGCCTCAAAGACACAGTGAATCTTGACAATCCTTCAGGAGAAACTCTTGAGCTAGCAGTGTGTCCATTGAAATTCAAGGAAATGCCTTCCCTTTCTTTTCTGGCTTCAAACTTAGGAGTTCACAGAAATGTTAGGCAAATCTTTTGCTTTGAAGTGAGCTTAACCTCATGAAGGCACGAGTCACCTTGAGTATTCAAACTCAGGAGTTCGGTCTTATCATATAGCTACAGGATATTTGTGTTCCAGGAGCAGACTAATGATATGAATGATGGCCTCATCAGCTGTCCATTTCTACCCATCAGAAATCGCCAGTCCCACTGTAAAACATCTCTCTTCGCTTTAACATAAAAAAAAATAAAATAAAGAAGAGTGGCTGGTTAACGATGCAAGGCAGATTAGAAAAATCCCAGCAAGGGCTGACCCAAAATAAGACATAAGCACTGAAAGCTTTCCATCCAAGGGTGAATCTCATCTGAGTTCAAGAGGATTATCTCTAGAATAAGGGTGCAGTTCAAACATCCCAGCTCTTCTCTGGTCAATGAAGAATGCTGATGATTGTGCTGCTGGGTCTTGTGTCACTGACAGGTTTCCATTCCTGTGCGTATTAACCTCGTGATATTGCTGCTTTGGAAAGGCAATCTGCCGCTAAATACAAGGATGTTGCTAAGTCTTTCCAAAACCACAATCCAGGGTCTTTGGTTTCCTACTCCTCTGCCTCCAGTCCCCTCTTTGCACACACATCTACCCCTTAGTAGCAATCTACTGAGATAGATAAACAGAATCACAGAATCACAGAATCAGCCAGGTTGGTAGAGACCTCTGGGATCATCGAGTCTAACCGTTGCCCTGACACCACCATGTCAACTAGACCATGGCACTAAGTGACATGTCCAGGCTTTTCTTAAACACCTCCAGAGATGGTGACTCCACCACCTCCCTGGGCAGCCCATTCCAATGTCTAATGACCCTTTCTGAGAAGAAATGCTTCCTAATGTCCAACCTGAGCCTCTTCTGGTGAAGCTTGAGGCTGTGTCCTCTTGTCCTATCGCTAGTTGCCCGGGAGAAGAGGTCAACTCCCACTTCACTACAACCTCCCTTCAGGTAGTTGTAGACTTCAATAAGGTCACCTCTGAGCCTCCTCTTCTCCAGGCTAAACACCCCCAGCTCCCTCAGCCGTTCCGCGTAGGTCAGACCCTCCAGACCCTTCACCAGCTTGGTCGCCCTCCTCTGGACTCGCTCCAACACCTCAACATCTTTCTTGAAGTGCGGGGCCCACAACTGGACACAGGATTCAAGGTGCGGCCTCACCAGTGCCGAGTACAGAGGGACGATCACTTCCCTAGACCAGCTGGCTACACTATTCCTAATAGAGGCCAGGATGCCATTGGCCTTCTTGGCAACCTTTTCTTCCAGAAAACAATTTCTGCACTTTTCTGGGCAAAGGGAGCACGCTTAGGAGGGAGATATGATTTGGATTTTGTTTTCATCATCACATTGCTTTTAGTTCTCACAGGGTTGGCTGCATGAGAAAACTGCATGGAAGTCTCAGCCACAGTCCTGGATAGGACGTTGCTCACTTAGGAACTAATCTAGAGCCATATTTAATTTTGAGCAGTAACTGAGGAATGTTTGTTTCTGGTTTTGCAAATGGGTCTTCAATGTGAAGTTCAAATCCAACGTTAAAATCCACCAAAAGTAGAAAGCGGATTGGATTTGAAGTTGTGATTTGAACCTTTTTAAGGATAATTTTCTGTAATTCAATTTTTTTTAATTTCCCACCAACTTCCTATTATTGAAAACAACATTAATTAACACTGCTTTTACCATGTTCTTAACATTACCATGACTTTCAGCCATGACTTTTATCACTGTCTTTATCACCTCTATATATTTCAGTTATCATTCTAAACCAGTATATAGCAAAATTAGTCAGTAAGAAGCTGTCCCAGAGCCAGGCAAAAGTGATTCACCTGTTCCACATTGACTCAAATACAAATAATATGGAATTTTTTTCATGGATAAATAATTTCCAATAACACTGTTATATGGGAGCATGATTCTTGACTAGCCTTAGTTGTCACAGTGTGTCAGTGATGAAGCAATGACCACATTCAGGTAATATTTAAAAACAGTTGCAGCTTATAGATTCAATATTTGCTCTACTTTCTTTCTAACTGACCACCATGCAGCCATCATATGGGCTTTATGTTTCTTGTTGGGCCATGTCTACAACCAGCACAAGAGCTAAAGAAGGTCTGCATCTGTACTGGCGAGTTAAATGTCCCCGTGACTAGACACTGAGGACTTCCCCCTACCAGTGAGCTGCTGAGCAGAAGACTGACAGTTCCATTATCTTATAATTTACTCATTTATTTTACTTGAAATTAACCTGGAACTTTGACCAAGATTC